>NW_028274811.1:88616712-89338378 GCF_037043125.1 Eumetopias jubatus
AGCTACCGTTCGATCCAGCAATTGCACTACTGGGTATTTACCACAAAGATACAAATGTAGGGACCCGAAGGGGTACGTGTACCCCAATGTTTATAGCAGCAATGTCCACCATAGCCAAACTGTGGAAAGAGCCAAGATGCCCATCGACAGATGAATGGATAAAGAAGAGGTGGTATATATACACAATGGAATATTATGCAGCCATCAAAAGGAATGAGATCTTGCCATTTGCAACGACGTGGATGGAACTGGAGGGTGTTATGCTGAGTGAAATAAGTCAATCAGAGAAAGACATGTATCACATGACCTCACTGATATGAGGAATTCTTAATCTCAGGAAAGAAACTGAGTGTTACTGGAGTGGTCGGGGGTGGGAGGGATGGGGTGGCTGGGTGATAGACATTGGGGAGGGTATGTGCTACGGTGAGCGCTGTGAATTGTGCAAGACTGTTGAATCACAGTTCTGTACTTCTGAAACAAATAAAGCAACATATTTTAAGAAAAAAGAAAAAGAAGAAGATAACAGGAGAGAAAGAAAAGGGGAGTATGTCAGAGGGGGAGACGAACCATGAGAGATGATGGAGTCTGAAAAACAAACTGAGGGTTCTAGAGGGGAGGGGGGTAGGGGGATGGGTTAGCCTGGTGACGGGTATTGAGGAGGGCACGTTCTGCATGGAGCACTGGGTGTTATACGAAAACAATGGATCGTGGATCACCACATCAAAAACTAATGATGTATTGTATGGTGACTAACATAATAAAATTAAAAAAAAAAAAAATAGAAGAGGAAGAAGGAGAAGGAAAAAAAATGATTTTTTTTTTTTTAAACAAAAAAAAAAGACTCCTGTTAAAGTCAGTGACTCAGGGAGAGAATGCATATAAAAATACATAAAGTAAAAGATCTTATAACTTATTCTACTTAATTATGCTAATTAAAACTTTTAAGGTAATTTGACAGTAAATTAAGGGACTGTACTCTGCTTGACCACGTAATTATGCTCTTTGCTATCCATTAAAATTCTTCTTTCAAAAGATCTTCAAGTGATCTATTTAGCTTGTAAGATAGATCATGTGCTGGGAGTTAAAATGTTAGAAGGTGTTTTATTTTAAAACCACCCACATTTTATGATTTACAATAGCAAAAAGCAAGACAAAAAAAGAAAAACCCCACAGAATCCCATTCTTGTTAAATATTCTCTAATAACTAAAGCCAAATAAATTCTCTCTTAGAAAGGTACTCCTCCACCCCCAAAGGAACCATAAAAATGACTCCATTATAGAAAAATGCATTTATTTTCCATCCTGTCATTTGAGAGCTGCCCATTGTCACAGATGAATCCCAACTGAAAGAGCCAAAAAAATGAACATTCTCATTTAGCCAAATAGCGAATACTATTCAGAGAGCAAGGCTGTCCTTCAGAATCATTCAGCTCCGACTTCTAATTCCATGGGTCTACTTCACCGGTTAGAAGACAGCCAGCCTTGGAAAAAAAGTTGGCAGGTAATGGACTCTACTCCCACCTCCAAGTCATTTAATGACTCATTATCATTTACCACAGGAAAACAAAATTAATTGGAAAGCATGTTTCTCTTAATAGCTTCAAAAGTCATTTGCAAAGAGAGCTGTGAAGCACTTGTTTCTTTATCTCCAGGAATCACCTTAAACCTGGGGGGTGGGGGAAGGGCATGGCTATTATTCTTCCCTCTAAGAGGGTTCCAACCCCTAGCACACATTAATCATCACAATAAAAGTGAATAAAAGCTACTTCATATGTGTGACACTGTTCTGGGTACCACAGAATGTAATATTTCACTCAGGTAAATATTTCTAGGAAAAGTTATACCTCAAACTTAACCAAAATGCATAAATAAGTTCTCACTACAAAATGACTCTCAAGCAGATTTTAAAAAGATGAATAATTTAACTGATTAATGAATATTATCTCTCAAGGTGGCCTGAATTCATTACAAATTCATGAGTAGAAACAGGAAATCAATGAGCTCCAACTTTGGAAAAAAAAAAAACACAGAAATTCATCTAACCCAGTGGTTTTAAAAGCATTTTGGTATGCTATGCTTTAAAAGTTTTTATTTCTTGAGGTTTTTCCGTATTTGACAAAACAGCCACAAAACCAAACCCAAACCTTTTTTTCAAGCAGAGGCAGGTATCTATTCCTTTAAAATAATTTATTTTTTTAAGATTTTATTTATTAATTTGAGAGAGAGAGAGAGCACACAGAGGGAGAGAGAGAGGGAAAGGGAGAAGCAGACTCCCTGCTGAGCAGGGAGCCTGATGCTGGGCTCAATCCCAGGACCCTGAGATCATGAACCGAGCAGAAGGCAGAAGCTCAACTGACTGAGCCACCCAGATGCCCCATTCCTTTAAAAGAGTTTACAAATGAACACTCATTAATACCAAACTTTAACACTGATGGGAAAGCTTGACAAATACCATCTTCAAATTTAAAAACAAAAACATCTTGGGATGCCTGGGTGGCTCAGTTAAGTGTCTGCCTTTGGCTCAGGTCATGATCCCAGGGTCCTGGGATTGAGTCCTGCATAGGGCCCCTTGTTCAGCGGGAAGCCTGCTTCTCCCTCTGCCTCTGCCTCTCCCCCCTGCTTGCTCTCTCTCTCAAATAAATAAAATCTAAAAAAAAACAAAAACAAAAACAAAAACACCTTGAGTTCAATATTACTGACACAAGCAAAAAGGAATGGAATACAAATCCTCTTCCATCCCATCCAACAGGAAAGAAACGAGGCCCTGTCTTTTGGCACAGGAGGTAAGAAGCATGCATTTACTCAGATGTTTTTCCCCCAAAAGACTGTCCTTTTATAATTTTGACAGAACAAATGAGTTTTGTCCAAAATCCAAGACCTTTCTGCTGATCATTTCCTTTTACTACAGAGTCAACACAATGCTATAGAATTCCTGAAAGCTATTTTGGAAGCATGATATTTGATATCATTTAATGTTGCTGACATATACACAAAGCTACCAGGTGATTTTTTAAAAAATTGAAAAAATGCATCCATTTATCTATCTGCTAATAAAAAATTGGTAAAAAATACTGATTAACCAATCCCTCACCAACACAAAAGCATTAACTTTTTCAGGTCTGTCTCTCAACTGATTTTTTAAAAATACAAGGTCCACGCAAAACTAAAGGCCTGTTCTCCTACAGCTCCCTGAAAACAAAGGTACCCTCTGGAATGCCCTGGGCTTCCAGACACCTTCAATCTTTTAGCATGTGACTACAAATTCAAGCTCAACAGATTTCCAACAAAAGTAATGTCAATTTCATGACTCTAGAATCCCATTGCTACTTGTACTGCAACTATCCCATTTGCTATGAGATAGAAAGGGGGAAAAGTCAAAGAATATACTCTTGACTTGGATTTTATGACAAAGCTTACCTTTGGTGGGGGGTGGGGGACATCAGATAATCGTTTATTTATATATAAGTCACCTCTTCTTGACTGCAAAATTCAGAGCTGACCCATGTTTTAGGCCTTTATCTTCTCATTGCCGATCACCTTTTAAAAGATGGCACCTAAGAAGTTACTGTCTACTGAGCATTTATGTACAAATATTTATATATATCATCTTAATAATCCCCACAGTGACCGTGGAAGGTAGAAATGGTTATCCAAGGGAAAAATGAAGGCGGGGAAATCGGAGGAGGAGACGAACCATGAAAGACTATGGACTCTGAGAAAAAAACTGAGGGTTCTAGAGGGGAGGGGGGTGGGGGGATGGGTTAGCCTGGTGATGGGTATTAAAGAGGGAGCACTGGGTGCATGGAGCACTGGGTGTTAGATGCAAACAATGAATCATGGAACACTACATCAAAAACTAATGATGTAATGTATGGTGACATAACATAATAAAATTAAATTTAAAAAGAAAAAAAGGAAATGGTTATCCTCTTTTTATAGAGGGAAAAAGAAGGAAAACTAGTCCCCAGTTAGCTTTTAGGTAACACAAGTAAGATGCAAACACAGGCTTGGCCCTAAACAAGTGGTTCTCAAACCCTGGTGTGTGTCAGAATCACCTGGAGCGCCTGTTAAAAGAAATTCCTGGGCCCGCCCCCTGACTTTCTGGTTCAGTGTGCCTGGAGTGGGGCCTAATAATTTGCATTTCTAACAAGCACCCCCCCCAACCCCTATGCTAATATTGTTCATCCAGGGACCACACGTTGAGACCTACTGCTCTAAACCACATCAGCCAACACGACCTTGCAGAGGGTTCAATGTGCATGCAGAAAGCAAATGAAGGGTAACACAGTCACCAAGTTTATACGGAATAAAAAGGTTGGAATTCTGACATTTTTCAAAATTCAATTTGAGAAACGCTTTTTCCCAATTGTGTATTGTTCTCTGTCTTTATGCCCTTCAAGAAAACCCACTTCAGGTTTCCATTTGCCCCATGACACCATCGGCGAGTCTGCAGAACAGGCACTACCCCCACCCGCCCCCACCCCCAAGCTGGTGGAGAAGAGCTGGTAAGAAACCAAGAATACCCAGTTCTCCATGTGGTAGAGGGGAGTGTTCCCAAGTCAGGAAAAACAAAGAGACCAGCCCTAACAACCAGAGTGTTGATGTCTCTTCTAGACCAACCAATAGTTCAGCAGTGTCTGCTGGAGTAGGAAAGGGCAGACAGCCTTCCAACTTGACTAGTTAGGGGGGGCCTGCAGCTAAATCTAAGTGACTGTGATGGAGAGGACCCTTAAAGGGAATAGAAGCTGAAGACCAAAGACAAAGGAAAAGGAATGTACGAGAGGAGACATCTTCTCGGTACATTAACTCTGGATCAGATATTGGCTGCTATACCCAAGAATCATAGCTGGGTTACTATTGATTAATCAATAGTGCCCCTGATTCACTAGGACAGCTCAAGAGCTACAGGTTCAAGTAACAAACCTCCACCTTGTAAGCTGTGAAACTGGCCCCGTTAAAACACAGCCCTTTCAAATTGTTTAAAACTCGCCTACTGAGATGCACACATTTTCACCAACATTTCATTTCTCAGAGTAACATAACTCAAGGACAGGGCAAAAAGACGGCAATAATTTTACTGCAGGGAAGCCACTCTGAAAAGGAAAAGCTGTAATACAGCTATTACCTAAGGGGTTATCTCCAGGAGCATCTTAATTTTCCTGAGACAACCACAGAATGGCCGACAACAGCTTGACTCAAGAATGCCAACTGGGCACAGATCAAGACACCAATCTCGCACGTCAACGTGGCAAAAGCAACATAACCGAAGGGACTCAATGAGGAAAGAAAGAATACCAGTGGGCTCATATTTTAAGGGGAGGGAGAAAGAAAAAGAAAAACAACAACCCTGGTCAGACAGGAAGCCAAACAATCGTACTGCCTCAGTCATGCAACCTATTGGCTTCCTTAATTGCTGATTTTACAGGAAAGTCCTATGAATGAAAAAGAGATGCTGGATATTAGTGCTCTTTGGAAACAAAAATTAAGTGATCCACAAGGATGTGATTTTCTGTATTTAAGACAGTTGATAAGATAAATGCCCACTAACACGGCCTCCTACGTCCAGCATACGCAGCGAGGATTCGGAGGAGCTGGAACCCTCCTGCATGCGGGTGGGAATGGCACGTGTCACAGCCTCTTTGGGAAACAGTCTGCCTTTCTTAAAGAGTTGAACATATACTTTCCATGTGACCAGCTATTGCAGTCCTAGGTATTTCCCCCAAAGAAATGATGCCACAGAAAGATCTATTCGCAAATGTTAGCAGCAAATTTATGTGAAATGTCCAAAAAGTGGAAACAATTCAAATGTCCATCAACAAATGAACAGATAAATTCTATATAATGGAATACTATTCAGCCACAAGGAAGGAATTACTGATATGTGCAACGTGGATGAATCTTAAAATCATTATACCAAATGAAAGAAGCCAGACCAAAAAAAAAAAAGAGAGAGAAGTACATATTTTAAGTTTCCATTTACATTAAATTCAGTAAAATTAAACTAGCCTATAGGGACAGAAAGCAGATTTGCAGTTGTCTAAGAAAGAGAAGGGGAATGGGGAGCAGGGAAAGGAAAACTCTGGGGGATGATGGTTATGTTCAGTACCTTGATCGCAATCATGGTTTCATGGGTGTGTACATATCTCAAAACTTCTCAGCTTGGACACCTTAAACATCCACAATTCATTGTCAATTATATATCAACAAAAGAGTTTAAAAAGAAAACAACATACTTAGATCTTTCAACTACTGAGTAAGAGAAGGTGTGAATTTCAGCAGCTAAACTACAGAGTAGAAAACTAAGCTCTGTAATTCTAATTTGGGCTGCACATAAAGCATTACACAATATTCTAGGAGCCCCAATTTCTCTGTTTGCCTGAGGAAACTGCCTCTGCTCCAGGTCGATGCAGTGGGCCTCAGTCATGGGTCAGGCACCTAAAAGCCTGGCCTGGCAATCATTAGCTCCCGGGTTCTAAAACTAGCTCACTGAGCTTAAAATCCTTCCTCCATCTCAAGGCTTAGTCACAACACTAGCCAGCAATCTTACAGAGATCTAGTGGGGTTAATGAAAAGGTTTAAATAGTCAGGACTCACACTTGATGAAAGCTGTTCTCACCCACCTGAGCTATTATAACCGAAGGGACCCCTCTGCTTCCAGGTCATGCTCTAATGGTCTGCAAACTACAGCCCATGGGCCAGATCCACCTCCCTCAGTGTTTTTGTGTCACCTACAAGCTAAGAAAGGTTTTTACATGTTTAAATGGTTCTTAAAACAAACAAACAAAAAACAAATAAAACCAGTATCTCATGACACCCAAAAATTACATGAAAGTGCAGTCTCAGTGTCCAAAAATAAAGTTGTGCTGGAACACAGCTCCCCACCACCCTTTGTTTACATGTTGTCCATGGTGGCTTTTATCCTATGATGACAGAACTGAGTTATTGCAACACGGCCCCTAGGACCCACAAAAATTCAAATATTTACTATCCGGTCCTCTATAGAAAATGTTTGCCTTGCTCGGGGCCCAATTCCTACATGCCTCTGAGCATTTTGAGACCCTAAGAAAATGAAGGCTGGAGACAGACAATTATATTGAAAAGCAGCACAGTGGTTGTTTCACCCCAACCTGGTCTCTAACAAATGCTTCTCCTAGTTCAGAGAAAGGCTATCCTGTGCCCCCGCTTCAATGTCTGCACTTGGAGAAGGAACAGGGAGAGGAAA
Source organism: Eumetopias jubatus (assembly GCF_037043125.1). Lineage (NCBI taxonomy): Eukaryota > Metazoa > Chordata > Mammalia > Carnivora > Otariidae > Eumetopias > Eumetopias jubatus. Next base: position 88,623,935 of record NW_028274811.1, read on the forward strand.
ACTTTGGGGGATGGCTCTCTTGATGGGGCCACTTTTTCAGTGACTCAATCCCTACTTACATCCTCTGCGTTACCTTCTAATAGGTCCTTAAAGCAGCTATAAAAATCTCAGACTGCTTTTAACTGCTGTATAAGTAGGACTCCTTTGGTTGCAAGTTCCCAAAACCACTTGAAATAATTTAAGCAGAAAAGCAAGCCAACTCCCTTTTTCCTTGTTATTAAGTACACGGGGGTCCCCAGGAGCTCGCAGGCACCATGCAGGACCATGAGCACATCGCCTAATTCTGCTCTCCTATGCACATCTCCTTCGTTCTTCCCTAACTGCAGACCAAGCCCCCCTCCCAGTTCATAAGCCACCAGGGTTCGCATCTCCCCTATTTCAGAGACAATCAAGCTAGGAGTGAAATCATACCCTGCTTCCAAATGCCTGGGAGACAGGTCGAGCACAGGGCCCAGTATAGTAGTATAAATGGAGTGCAGGGTGGTTCCTAAAAAATGAGGAGACCCAGATAAACAATACTTTAAGTATCCACCTTGCCTATCAATATACAGGGAGAGACAACAAGCTAGATGCATTTAAGAAGGGAGACAGTAAATCTCCTTCCAAGGCCAACTGCCTCACAGTATGGGGCAGTTTGGGGCAGTTGATTTCAACTTTTTTTAAAACCCAAGGTCCCATGCCAAACTCCAGCAAAAACGGATGTTCTTTTTTAAAGATTTATTTATTTGAGAGAGAGAGAGAGCACACGTGAGCACGTGTGTGTGCACACACTGGAGGGGGAGAGGGAGAGGGAGTCTCAAGCAGACTCCGCGCCCAGCACGGAGCCCAATGTGGAGCTGGATCCCAGGACCCTTAGATCATGACCGGAGCCGAAATCAAGGGTCAGATGCTTAACCAACTGTGTCACACAGGTGCCCCAAAATTGGATGTTCTTTTTTATGGTTCCCCTTGGTTTCATTCCTTCTGCTGGAAATTTGAAAAATATCTACATTTTTTGGTCCCAGCTCAGATGACCACCATCTCCACCTTCCATCTACATTTCTTTTTGCTTGCTTCCCCTCTCCCACTCCACCTTCTCCATACTCCCCTCCCTCCATGCACACACCAACCACTACCACCCCCCACCAGATAAGAATTGCCCCCTCTCCTGGGGGGGCATGGTGGGGGGAACCTAATACAAGAAAAATATTCAGAATAGATGTTAGATCTCGCAAAGTGAGACTCTTATTTACCCAGCAGCAATCAATTACACCATTTACAGAATGTGTTACACAACGTAGCAGGACTTCTTACAAATGGAATCCCAGCCAGTCCTTGGGAAATTCCCATTATCTTACATCTGGTTTTATTTGTGTTTATTTGGGAGAGGGATGGGCAGATGGGACAGCACCAGTCCCTTATATTTAAAGGCATCTTAGCACTTACAAAGCCTGTTTGCACATCCTGTTGTATGTGATGTGACCTTCAACATCCCAGCAAGAGACCTAACAATCATGTACAGACAAAAAAAAAACAAAACCCTAAGGCTCAAAGTGACTGGGTGTCAAGCTCAAGCCGACACATGAGACAGTGCAATCTTGGCCCAGGATCCAGGTCACATTTCCAGCCCAGGGCACCTTTTTGTTTTGTTTCACTCTGTTTTTTTAAAAAAGGGCCTAAGTTACTGACCAGTTAGCATGTGGGCCTGGGCCAATAATAAATTGGGTCAGAGAATCCTGCACAGACACAACTTGGCCAACAGTTATCTAATTAAGACAACTAAGCAATGACTGCATGACTGAACCATTTCAGCAGAACAGGTTTAGCACTTCCACGTATCCTAGGGCTCTCTCTCTCTCTCTCTCTCTCTCTCTGCAGCTCTCTTCTTCCCACCCTCCCACAGCAGGCCTCCCTCACCATCTCCGTCCTCTGCTCTCCCTTCTTTAACCTCTGCCTCAGAGAAGCTCTTCAGCTCGTATGAACTCAACCACTGTCAATAAGCATGACTTCCCAAGAGGCTCTTCTTCACACATGACCTGCTATCAGCCCAAACGTAATGAGGTCTACATTTTATCTGCTCACCCCTAACATTCACCGCCCCTTTGGCAAAATAGTTCATAAAAACCTCTATGCTTATATAAAATAATTTCATGTCCATACCCACTATTTGATCTTCACAATAACTTTGAGAAGAAGGTGGCACGATCCCTCCCATTTACCAGGCCACTCGATCTCCAAGCATCTTTCTCTTGGGACACTATTTCCCACCCACCTGACAGCCCAAGCAGAACCCAGCTTCACAATGAGACCTGCTACAACCTAGTTAAACTTGGAAAACATTATGCTAAGTGAAAGAAGCCAGTCACAAGAAGCCACCTATTGCAGGATTCCCACAACAGGCATCTATAGTGACATAAGGAGATTAGTAGTTGCCTAGGAGTGGGGAGGCAGTGAGTGACTGCAAATGGGGTTTCTTTCAGGGATGATGAAAATGTTTTAAAATTAGACTGTGATGATGATGGTTGCATATCCTGTGGATATACAAAAACCCTGAATTGTACATTTTAAATGCATAGATTGTATGATATATGAAGATCTTAATAAAGCTACTAAAAATAAGTTCTGCATTTATATGTAACATCTTATGAATAAGATATGTCTGCTAAAATAGAACCGGTCTTAGAGTGAAAGAAAGTAGAATGAATGGTGGACAACCATCGCCGCCGCCGCCACCCCAGCTCCATCCGCAACCCCTCTCTGCTCCTTTCCCTCACAATCCTCAGTCAATCTTGTCACTCTTGTACCCAGCGCTTCATCTCCATCCAGGCCCAGTCTCTACGAACATGGGTTACTGACACAACACCTCGAGTCTTCTGCCTCACAACCACATCACATCTCCCTGTCCAACAGTCCTATACAAAAAGGTTCAAAATTCATCTTCCATAAGGCGCCATTTTCTGCCCCGCTTCCCCACTAAAACTCTGCAATGGTTTCTCCTACAGCGGCCAGTGGGTGCTGGTATCTAATTCTGCCTGGCATCCAGAGGTCCTCGGGGAGCCTGGCTGAACCCTGGCTTTCCCACTCCATCTAGAGTCCCATCTAGTCATGCTTGCCCCCTCACCCCTGCCTGAGTCTCTCTGGGCCTCGCTCTCAGCACAGGCACCACCAGAAATCCCTCTTCCCGCTGATGGGATGCACCATCCTTTAGGATGCACCACCTTCATCAGTTTCCCTTGACCATTCCAGGCCATCATGTTTCTTTCTCTCTACACCCAGCACTAATCTCTAGGGCTCACTTGATAACTGATATAACAGGAGAACACAAAGCTGTGTTCTGTCCCCCAGTGAGGGTCAAAAGGCAGCTTGGGCAGTTAGAGTGGCATCTCCTGTGTCCTTCCTCCAACCATCAGGCCTAAAACCAAACACTGTTATATACAGCGTCCCTCAATGTATCAGCCATTGAAGAATACTGTGCACTCCTAGAAATAACAGTTACTGTCTAATATAACACCCCAGAAGCTGTTGGCAACAGGAAAACTTTTTAGTTGGGGAAGTAGATTTTTTTAAAAAAAGATTTTATTTGAGAGAGTGAGCGAGAGTGCATGAGCAGGGGGTGATGTTGGTGGGGTGACTGGCAGGCAGAGAGGGAGAAGTAGACTCCCCGCCGAGCAGGGAGCCCGATGATCGTGGGATCATGACCTGAGCTGAAGGCAGATGCTTAACCAACTGAGCCAATCATCCACTAATCTTTGGTTATCTGGGAACTAGCTTTAACTGGCTTCTAGAATGGTCCCCAACATGGGGCTCGAGGGGAGAGAAACATCAGCTGAGACAGAGCAGCTCGGAGAAGCTAACAATTTTACCCACTGGTATCCTGATTGGTTAGTAGAGAACACAGAGACAGGAATATTAACATTGGTGGCTGTTAGCTGCAAAGGCCAGACTTTCTTCTCAAAGGAATTCAGGGAAGAAGCAACGCAGACCAAGGGGAACAAAAGAAAAATGGCAGCAAAAATGACAAACAGGGAAGGTAGTAGTGGAAAGAGCAAGGCCCTAGGGTGGGTGAGGTTTGACAGAGAAGCCAGGGATGAAGAGACAAAAGTCAGACCAGCTTCGCAAGCTGGAGGGAGACAAGGCATAATCATTCCCTGCTTACAGAAACCCAGGGAACACCAGCAGGCAAGTTCCTTTGCTGGAGTCAGAGCTGAAACCTGGAAGAGCTCTCTCCAGGTGGGGACTGGGCTCTTTGACTCCAACAGGCTCTCCTGCAGGGAACCAGGGGCCTTCTTACTCCTAGCCATCCACCTTCTCAAATAAGGCCTGAATGATAAACATGGTTAACACCCAGCTCTCGAATTTAACCACAGCAATGGTAACACATCAAAAAAAAAAAAAAAAAAGCATTTCCTTCACATCTTTAGAATGATGTGTTTTTTCACACTGACACTGCAACAAATTATTAAATGGTATTCGCTTTCTAAATCTGATTAATGTTATTCGGGGACTCCCACAAACTGTTTGCCATTTATTACACTTGCTAATTAGAAGCTGTAAGGTCTTTATCTCCCCCAACCTCCAGTCACATGCCCAGGATGGAGCTCTGCTAAAAGCAGGACTCCTGGCTAATACTGTTAATGAGTTGAGCACTGCCAAAATGTCAATGGTTTGTTATTTGGTCAAAAAGGGCCTAATTTATCTAGTTCAGCTGCCCTTGGTAATTTGCATGGAAATGTCAGAGCGGCAATCAGGAGAAATGTAGGCAATAAAGATGATTACTAGCAGGGTAGCAAGAGTACCCCACTGACAGACTGCTTGTGTTTCTTTCACCACTGCGAGACTGAGCTCAGAGATAGGGCCGCAAAGTACAAAGAGCTCAGTGCCAAAGCCTAACTACATATTTTGTCTCAAGTACAGCTACATTTTTGAAATTTTTAAACATACAGGGTATAAGAAGCCTAACTACAGGAGGAAGAGAGCATAAGAAAATGTTTCAGGGGAAGAGATGGGAAAAGCAGGGCAGTTTAACAAAATCTGCTTCCGTTTACAACAAAATTAAGATGCTAAATTAGAAAAGTCACCTAAAGGAGCTAGATCTAGATTTTTTTTTTCTTATGCAAAAGTGATGAAAGCAATCTGTCTGACTTAATCAGGACAGAATAAAAATAGGTTCCTTCTTCAGCCATTTCAATTTATCCCTTCCTAAATAAGCAAAGTGGTTAACAAAGGTAATCATTCTAAGAGTCAGTAATGGATAATAGGGCTATTCACCTTCAGGTCATGGGTGTCTGGATGTCCCAGCTCGGGAGGCATTCACTTAAGCTAAGTGCAGCAGAATGAGGGGGGCTGTAGGGAGCCCATGCGTGAGTGTTGATTTGAGGGGCTGGACTCAGCCTTTCACTGATAGAAGTCCAAAATTTACTATGGTGACACATCAAATTCATTCCAAGTGCCATGAAAAAGGAGAATCATACAAAGCGAAGGATAAAGAAAATAAAGCACTCAGTCTCGTCCCCACAGGCTGCGCTCTTACGGAATAAAAATTCCAGGCTCCCAAAATGTTCGTGTCACCCTCTTCCCCCGCCCCCCATCTCTCCCTGACTCACTTTACCCCACAAAATGGGATATAGAAATGCCTCAGGCTTTCTGATACAGGCCTATTTTAACTCTTCAGCTTACTAGATAAAGCAGAGAAAATGGAAGCGGAGAAACGGAAAACCCAATAGCAAACCCCACGTGACTGGGATTCCCCACTGACTCCCAGGCATGTCGTCTTCCAAGTAGCCTGGGAGGTCTTTGCTCTTTCAATAAAAGGGCCCAAATGCTACCCACACAGGTGCTAAGAAAAGCCTTGGACACAAAGACAACTCTTTCACTTTACCTCTTAAATTTCCCTGCAAAAACTAAACAAATCTACAAGTAAAATGTTGGCATATGTAGGCTTAAATTTAATCCCTCCTTGAGGAAAATTAAGTTTGCCGAGACAAAGACAAAAATATTTGCTTCATTAAATTTTCGATCGACTAGTCTAGCTTAACTAAGCAATTTAACCAAGTCAGTGATTGCAGGAGGACTATTTGGAATTGCACCCTTAAATGATCAAGCAAGTTTACTTTAAGAGAAGGAAATATTTTTTATCTAAGAGGTCTTCGTTTACATTTCCAAGCACAGACTCACCAGGACATAATGCTACTGACTTGGCTCCTGTGGATTCCTATAGCAAGAAATATTTTGCTTTTCCTTGACTCAGTTTCCCCATCACTAACAATAGCATAGTTATCTCTTCCACCAGCCACCCAGAACACTGGATTCACAAATTATTAGATAAGTGCTAAGCACTGTGTACGCAATGATGTCTCCAGGCTCAAATCTTAAACGGAAGGCAGACATAACCCACGGGCAGGAGACTAGCTTATAAAGAAAAAAAGAACAGAAAAAGAAAAAAGGGATCTTACGACACAGTTGGTTACCTTAACAGAAATTCGAGTAAAAATATTTGCATCATCAAAGAGGATTAATTGAATATACTTACTTTAACTCAGTGTTTTGCATTGAAAATTGGAGCTTGACTAGCTTTAGCTTGTGAGCATTTTATCCTTTTCTTGATTTTTTTCCGTTTCACCTAAGGGAACTAAGTATGGGTTTAGTTATCTGGGGCTCACCACTCACTCTGTGACCTTGGGTAAATTATTTCACCTTGGTCTAGAGTTCTTCATCCTCCCAGGCACATAGTAAGCACTCAAATGTGAGCCAGCATTATCAGCTCGAACACTGGAAGCCTAGTGGTACCGCCATCTTTGTTCTGCTGGTAACTTTTAGAGATCCTCCATCATCTGTATAAATACTATGGATTTTTTTTTCCTTAAATCTCAGAAGAATCTACAAGTACAATCAAGTTAATATGCCCTCGCTTAATTCCTCCCCTTTTCCCTGACAGAGCTACATAAAGAATAAAAGATGCAATTTGATTTCCTTCTTCAATATAAAAATCAGGCTCTGCCACGCTTTCAGCACAACCAAGTGTTAGAAAACTCTTCTAATGACAAAACAGCATTATTTCTATTTTTTTTAATTTATTTACTTGAGAGAGAAAGAACACAAGCAGGGAAGGGGGGAGAGGGAGAAGTAGACTCCCCACTGAGCAGGGAGCCTGATGCGGGGCTCGATCCCAGGACCCCGGGATCATGACCTGAGCCGAAGGCAAACACTTAACTGACTGAGCCACCCAGGGGCCCCAAAATAGCATTATTTCTTTCTCAGTAATGTCTAATTACCAGAATACATTTGTCCACTTTAGGATATGTTCCCTTTTCCAACAGCAAGACTAGAAATAGGAATAAGCTTATTAGAATTCTAGCAACACCAGTAACAAAATATAATTAGCTTCTTGGAATTTATGAGCCCATTCTTTTAACAAAACACAGTAATTATTCTTCAAAAATGAATATGATAATGCAGGGATTGCAAGGAAACACTTCAGTGAATGAATTAAGGGACATTACTCTCCTGTCATATCTGACTATGTTTCTTTTACTTTGTTGTCCTTTATTCATTTGAATTTTCAATCTCAAGCTAATAAAACCACTGAGTATCATGTGAGTAGGCAGCACAGAATCACAAAACTGTAATAATGTTGACAAGATGGCTGCTGATTCTTGGGGCTGCCAGCAACAGGGACTGTAGAAATGGGGCAAGCAATAAAGAAGTTACCATTACTATTTCACCAATGTGAAAACGTTAATGAACTAAGGAGAGAGAACTATTGGTCTCATGATAATAGAAAAAGAATAAAAGAAACTACTCTATTTATCAGAACAGTTCCTGAGAGGCTGACAGTGACACTGGACAAACTTCTGGAATTTAAAGAAAAGCAGCATTTCCTCCAAAGCAGGAAAGTGATTCATTCCCAAAGACTGAGCCAATGCACTGTCCCTAGCAAACAGGAGGAATGCCATGACTGTGTGTCCTTTTCCCCTTCTGGCAAAGTTCCATTATCAGCTACAGCACACTCTATAAGGGGGGGCAGATATTTCCCACTTGCTCAGGGTTTTCTAAAAGCTGCCTCCAGGGAAAGCCCTGTGGATGAGCAATGAGATCTTGGGGAGTCTATACAAAGCTGTGAGAGTCAGCGATTCCTTCCTCTATTCAGAGTCACGCCTTCCACGTGTAATCTTTATCAACTGGGTCTTCTTCGATTTTCCCATATTGTGTTAGGTATCACAGAAGGTCAGCCGAACACATAAAGTACCAGACATTCCAAGCCACTGAGGGTGCTTACAAACTTGTAGAGCAGGAAAAACTTCAGCATGAGACGTAGGATGAGGCCGCACATTTTAAAGCACTTAACATGTGCATGTTGAGATTAAACGCAATGGGATTTTTAGAAAAGGGATGAGAGTAGGCATGTAGTGGTGCCAAGTTGAGGCAACTGGACCAAATAACGGCATTTTCATGATGAATTTGGATTAAGAAATGCAAATAACACTATGCAAATGGCCATGGTAATAAGTATCAGGAATCTCCTCATCCATAATAAACTGGGTGATGAAAGAAACATAGTAATATCAAGGGTGGGTGGGTTAATAAAACCTTCCTCCATGAAATATGCTTTGTTCCCGGTTTCCTTTCTTCATCCTCCCCATTCTGTCTATCTTGTTATGCCCCTAAATTCCACTAATTATGGGCTGGCTCTCGGGCTTATTTGTACCACTGACACACAGAGGAAGACAGAGTTGCATGTCTCCATAGAGAAATGCCAGCTTCTCTGGCACACACAAGTTGCTGAACACTGTACACCCACCAGCCATATGAAGCAGGGTGGGAGACTTCCAGGAAGTCACTGGTGAGTGCCACGTAGGGACTTACTTCAGTCATGCTATCAGACAACACCTACTTCCTAGGATGGCCGGGATGCTTGTTCCCATGTGTAGTAGCAATTAGAGCTGAGCATAAATCAGATTCCAGGATTAGAAACTGGTCAGTTCCTTCCTCTGCCTTGCTAAGAATGGTAATTCTTAACAAACCAACTTCCTCCCAGGAAAGAGGGAAACCAATAGAGAAGCATATGTCTTAAGCTGGGATCATTTCATTTTGACTAAAGATACTTTGAGGGCTAATGAAATGAAAGCCAGACTAGCACTCTGAAAACATTTCCAACCATTGAGTCAAGTTTCTGGGCTATCGGAATCACCAAGTATGAAGGTTTTCACCATCCAAGTTCCCACAATCAGCTCTTTCTATTTTCATATTTACTTCTGAATGAATGTTCTGTCTTATGCTTGAGAAAATGTTTGCATTCAATGACATTTCTGGGCAGGAAACCAGGCTCTGACACCTACTTGCACCCTGCCTATATTCCCAGGTTGGCTTTCAACATATCAGAGAAGGGAGGGATTGGGGTGCAGAGGAAAGCAAGGACAACTGGCAGCTTGTGGCCATCCCTTCACTTCCTTGAAAGCAGCAAAGCCCTGGGACCATCCTAGCAACCGAAGCCTCCAGACAGGTCATCCAGGGTAGGCCATAGGGGTTAACGAACTCCTTAAAAGAAAAACAACAATAAACCCCCCAAAACAAAAGCTGAAGCTACAAAGCAGGCCCTCCTCCTTTCAGCTACAAATACAGTTACTCTGGAGAAAAAAAAAAAAAAGTTACTCTGATTCCAGGAGCTAATTACCCGACATAGGTTGCCAAACCAGGAAGTTAAATGTTGCTCTAGATTAGCATTTTGGTCATACCCACTTTAAACAAAAATTAAATAAAGCCTTTAACTGTAGAATGGTACTTAGCAACGTAGTTCAACTTGAGGGATTTTCAAGTAATAATTTTGTTGTTATTTATAGGAAGTCACCATTAAAACAGAAACACTAGCAATTCATAACAGTAATACTCTTTGGCCAGAAAATAAATTTTAGCAGCTCCTGTAATTAAAAAGGACTCCACAGGACCCCAGGGATGAAGCTTCCTACTCATAGACTGGTTGACAGAAGACTTTGTGACCATAGGTTAGCATGAGATAGTGCAGAAACAGGTTAGTATCAACATACATATAAGAAGAAATAATACATTATTAGATGTGCCCGTGAAATATGCTCTTTAAAAACACCATTCTAAAATTGGCTTCATGTGGTGGTTTAAAAGAAAAAAAAAAAAGGCAGGCGGGGTTCACTCCCTAACCCCCCATAACCTCCATTCCATACCCCCATGGAGCAGAATGTCAAGGCAGTTATGCTGGCCCCAGAGGGTAATCGTGGGGAACAGTGCAGCAACCCAAGCTGGCTGCAGACCAGACCTGCTGCCCGGCCTTGTTGGCCTCTCTGCACTCCATCCATCTGACACCCAGGTGCCATCTGACACCCAGGCAGCGCTCCGTCACCATCTTAAAGGCATTCTTAAATAGCAAAGGGCAGAAAACTAAGTAAGCAGGCTGAGATAGAACAACAGATGGTCCCAATTTATTACAGCCCGTGTGTGTGTGTGTGTGTGTGTGTGTGTGTGTGTGTGTGTTTTTAACTGATCTTTTAGTCTTGGGATTATTTTACAAAGACTATCCCAGGGCCCCAAGGCACCCTTATTTTTCTTAACATCAGACACCAACTCTGCACAATATACTGCTTCGTTTCTTCATTTACACACATTTTCTCCCTCTTAGTCTCTCTCCTTCTCCATCTGCCCTAAAGATAGAAACACAAAACTGTGTTGAGACATTACCTATAGGAACAAAGACTGAAAACCTAAGTATTTATTCAATAGTCAATAGTCCATCTTATATACCATAAAATAGAGTCATTAAAATTCAAGTTCTTTTAAAAGAAAATATAAAGAATTTAAATTTTTAAAATGTAAAGAAATGTTACTAAAAAGAACATACCAAAATGTTACCGGACCATATAAGACTTTTTTGTTTACACCTTTATTTTCCAAATTTGGTATGTACATGCATTACTTTTATGATCATACCCACATGCCCCTTACTCCTTACCCTGCCCTTTAAGGAATGATCAAAGGCAGAAATGCTCATAGGATGTGTGATGAGCTAATCAGATTTTTCTTTTAAAAAATTAAAGAACCACAACTTAAAAAACACAATTTATTTCAATCAAATGCCGATTCTGAACCACCAGCATCAATGTGTATATTATATGTACATAAAAGGCTAGAAGGCAGAGACTACAGCTCTTTGAGCTGCATTTGAATACACCCAATACCTGGTGGCTTCATTCTACTCCTTATTTATGTGGTCTGTGAGGGAGTGGCTGGAACAGAGCACATCATCAGCTCCTCTGCACTGGGAGCAAATAGCCATGAAAGCCAAAGATTCCCAAATCCTGACCAATTTTTGAGCATTGTCCCACAGCCTACTGCACATTTGGTCCTCCACTTTGAGGACCAAAAGGCATCTCTAATTCAGCAAGTCCAAGTCCAGTCTCATCATTCACTACAAATTAGATTTTCCGTGAAATCTCCAAGCTCACCTATCAGCATAATCCTCTCAGAATCCTGAATACTCCTCCTTCCCTACAACCTATCAACCCACCCACCAGGCCCAGGTCCTACAGATGCCCATTCTAGAGGCCATGACCACATGGTCTGAGAAGGCTGTAGGCACTGTGCACACAGCAGGGACTTCTGGAATCAGACCCCAGTTTAAACTTGGCCTAGCCACCTACTAGATGCAGGACCTTGGGCAAGACCCTTCATCTGTCTGAGCTTCCAATCCCTCACTACCAAATGCCCCTAAAGCTAGGGCCTTTATCCTTTCACGGGGCTGTGGCAAGGTTTAGGTTAAGGTCATTCACTCTAAAAGGGAATGTGGAGGGCTAGGCTCTATGCAGATGCCAGTGATCGTGGTCAACAGCAGTCACTCCCGTAGGAGATCCCAAGTCCACAGGCCTGTGCAGTTGTGTGAAGGGCTATAAGGCAGAAATAGCTAATGCTGGACCAGAGTGGGAATACCGGGAAAGACTTTGAAGAGAACACACACTTAAATGAAGTCCTGGGAGAGGAACACATAGAAGGTAGATACACAAGGGTTGAGGATATGGGTAGTGTAGGAACAGCAGATGTGAAGTCCTGAGGCCAAGAGACAGGCAACTTGAAGGTACTGAAAGTTGAGTCGGCTAGAGACTAGAATGTAAGGGTGAGACGTCACCAGGGGCTGAGGGGCTGGGCACCCTGAAATGAAGAGTTTTAAGCTGGGAAAGGACATAAAAAATGCATGCAAAGTGTTTCACACTTTTGAGGGCTACTCCTCAATACTGTATGTAACTACCTTCATTGTTACCACTATATAGTCTGGTTTATGCTATCCACAAATTTACAACCGAATGTCTTTTTTCTTAAGCTGGCCTCTTCCTATTAATTATCAATATGTTAGAGTATTTTTTTTTCTGCATAAAAAGGCTGTTTTATTAGAGAGAGGAAGGACCCCATGGGCAGAAAGAGTTGCTGTTAGAGTATTTTCAAAAAACAATTTAGGGGCACCTAGCTGGCTCAGTCAGTACAGCATGCAACTCTTGGTCTTGGGAATTTGAGCCCCACATTGGGCAGAGAGATTACTAAAAAAATAAATAAATAAAAAGCAACGGAAATTTTTTCCTCAATTTACTTGGTGAAATAAAGGTGAGAAAACGTCATCCTTCTTCACCTGGGCCCTTTGACAGAAGAACAATGAAAAGGTAAATTTTTTTTTAAAGATTTTATTTATTTATTTGAGAGAGAGAGAATGAGAGATAGCATGAGAGGGAAGAGGGTCAGAGGGAGAAGCAGACTCCCCATTGAGCAGGGAGCCCAACGTGGGACTCAATCCCGGGACTCCAGGATCATGACCTGAGCCGAAGGCTGTCGCTTAACCAACTGAGCCACCCAGGCACCCCAAAAGGTAAATTTCTTATCATAAACCTCAGAACTTTCTGCGTAACTGATCATACTAACTTCCCATTTCCAACTGCTGTGCTGTGTATCTTTATAAGATACCACCTCAGCCTCACCATTTCAAGGCATAATACACGTCCATCTTCCCATCCGACCCACATCAGCACCAGTGGTTCAGGGCACTCAGGGTCACCCAGAGTATCATCTGCTGACTGCTTTGATGAGGACTTCATTCTACCAGTGAGGAATACTGCAATGCCACATTTTCAGTGAAACCCGCCCAGTAACCCAGACCTCCCTGGAATGCCTTATTAGCTCCATATAGTAAACCTATGAATACAGAGATTTTTAAAACTAGTGAAATGAATTGAAATCTTTATCCTTCCCACCAGATTAAGAATCATTCACCCAAGAAAAGCAATTAACATATTTCTGTCACTTGCAAATGAATACACATGCTTAATTGCAGGGATTTCCCTACCTTTATAAGAAAGGATGCCTTTTTGCATGTGGGGCACAATTATATATGGAATGATCCTCCACATCCTCATCCTTAAATACCACATACTCATTTCTAATTTGGAAAAAAACCTTGATAAGGTTAGAGGCATTAGGGTAACCATTCTTTTGAGTTCTACAATTTTACTTTAGGTTAATCACGGTATCAATGGACAACAGTAATTCCTACTGGAATGCTTTTGAACATAAGTTTTCTTGTACTGAAAGTGGCATATTTTATTTTTTTTACTATCTTTTTTAATTTTATTATGTTGTTAATCACCATACATTACATCATTAGTTTTTGATGTAGTGTTCCATGATTCATTGTTTGCATAACACCCAGTGCTCCATTCAATACATGCCCCCCCCCCTTTTTTTAAGGTTTTATTTATTTGACAGAGAGAGAGAGAGACACAGCGAGAGAGGGAACACAAGCAGGGGGAGTGGGAGAGGGAGAAGCAGGCTTCCCATGGAGCAGGGAGCCCGATTGTGGGGCTCGATCCCAGGACCCCGGGATCATGACCTGAGCCAAAGGCAGACACTTAACGACTGAGCCACCCAGGCGCTCCCATACCCTCTTTAATACCCATCACCAGGCTAACCCATCCCCCCACCCCCCTCCTCTCTAGAACCCTCAGTTTGTTTCTCAGAGTCCGTAGTCTCTCATGGTTCCTCTTCCCTTCCAATTTCCCCCCTGCATATTTTAGAAAGCACAGATTTAGACTTTGATATGCATAAAGGGAAAAATACTTGCAAGATGGAACAGAAGTAATTGCTTCACTTAAAGTATTTCAACAAAATCTTAGTATTGTCATCCTCCACATTTATCATTCTAATACAATAACATAATCTAATTCCAGCTCCTGGAGCTACTCCTACCACCCCAGGCCTGGAACCTACCTCCAGTCAGCCTCCACTCTGATCTCTCGTCCTAAGACAGAACACCGAGCCAGGTTCTGATACTCTGAGACACAGATGGAAGCACATCTGTCCTGCCCCAGTCATACTGGGTGGGCCCCTGAAGGCAAGCCCAGTGTTGGCCTTCAGGACAAGATGGAAGGGAGATATAGCCAGGACCCATCTGCAGGGATAGGGAATCTGAGCGTGGATCGTGGGGCTTAAACCACTAGCTCATATGTAAGTAGCTGCCGTTTGTGTATTTTTTCTACCTCTTAGTTTTTGGCTTGTTTTTTTTTTTTAACATTTTATTTATTTGAGAGAGAGAGAGACTGAGAGAATGAGTGGGAGGAGGGGCAGAGGGAGAAGCAGACTCCCTTGCCGAGCAGGGAGCCCAACACGGAACTCGATCCCAGGACCCTGGGATCATGAGCTGAGCTGAAGGCAGACGCTTAACCGAGTCACCCAGGCGTCCCTGCCTTTTTTTTTTTTTTGAACCGCTTTTCATGATTATTAACTGTCATGTATCTTGTCAGCCACACTGCAAGAATGTGCTCTGAGAAAAAAGCCTTTTTCTGGCCACAGGCCACCCTCCACCAGGTAAGCTTGAGACAGAGGAATACATAAATACACCGTATGCTAGAGAGCTGGGGAAAGTCAGTAGAATGAGCAATGCTGCCAGACTGCACCGGGTACTTAGCAAGCACTGACAGGAAGCTGAGAAAGGCCTCCTGAAGAGTGTGACAAGTAGGGTCGAAGATGAGCCGCTGTCCATCCGCACGGAAGGCAGAGCACTACAGGAAGAGGGACTCGCGTGCGATTCCATTTGCAAGGGCAGGAGGGAGGAGCAGGACGTTTCATATCACACAAGACCTGTGCCCCTGCTTTCCCAGTTAGATGTTCACATCGTCAGACACTGACTTGGGAGGCAACAGCTTACCCGGAGACAAGTTTCAGCCCTGGGATTGGGTAATATCACCACCGGTGTCTACAGAGGTGTAAATTCAGGGCGTCCAAAACACCACCACCACCAAGTGAGACTTAGAGCCTCAGGCTCACTTAGGTCTACGACTCCTGTCCATCTCCCTCCTCTTGCCCTCAGGTTTACACTCTTCAGCAAAGGACCAAACCTAACAACTTCAAAACATGAGAGAGATTATTCTACCACTTCCTCCTTTCGGACCAGTAGACAAAACCTCAGTCAAGACACTTAAAAACAAACAGACAGACAGACAAAACCACAACAACCTTCTTTCAGATGAAAAAGTCAGCCACAAGCACTACCAGAGTGGCCTTCCCTGCTGTGGGGCAGACTCCAGCTCTCTCAAACCCACGGACCAAGGCTCCTCCCTCACCTCCTGCCGATGTGCCTCCTCCCATCCTCCATCGCTAACCCAACCAAAGCTCCCAGTATCTCCCCACAGCTAACAGATCAAAACTTGTAAGGGAATTCACAAAGTATGCATCACTGATAAAGCCTTATCTTTGTGAAATGTGTAGTTACACAATACATGAACACGGTCTGTTTCTCATCCTTGTTCTGGGCATGGGGGTGGTGGCCTGACGGCCTCCCCTCTCCCACATTCCACCATTACCCGGTGTGGTTCTCCTAAAGGCAGTTCCCGGGCACACGAGGGACTGAAGACACGATAGCCAGACAAAATTAAAACAAAATTAACAAAGATAATAAACCAAAAGAGTAACATTTAAAAAGCAATTAGTGTTGCCTGCCATTTGTGAGCTCATTATCATTCTGGCTCCATGAATCCAAAAAAAGAAATGAGCCACCTTGCTTTTCAAAGACTTGCCAATATTTGGGAAGAACAGTTTCCCTCAATGAGTTTTTGGCATTAAGGTCCAGAGAAGAAAACCATCAGGAGGCTGTACAAGTCTCAGGATTCCTGGTTATTTTCTTCATGACTTATTTATCTACACTTAAGAATTTCTTTTACATTATTTCAGTGCTTACAACTACAGCTCCTAACATTCTGTTTATAAAGTGCTTCTGTTCTACTTGGCACTGGCACTGTAGTAGCAAAGCAACAACACAGTAGTTGGGTTACTGTTGCAGCAGCAAGAACTACCGAATAGTATCTACCGGACACTATGATAAGTACTGCACGGATTATTTCACTGGCCCTCACAACATTCATCTAAGCTGGATGATACTCTTGTAACATCACCATTTTATAACAGGGAATGTGTAGCCCAAAAAAGCAACTGTCCCCAGACCACCTAGCTAGGAAGTGGCAGGATTTCAGAGCGCACAACTTTACCACACTATAGTTTTACACACAGACAGGCTGAGGTGATCGATCAAGTAAACTGACCCAGTAAAGAAGTTAGTAGAGAAGGTGGCCAAAACACCAGAGCCTTTCCTCTTCATTCGACATATTCCCCCAACCCCTGTATGTCATCCTTGCTGGCTGGAGACACTTTCATGTAAGTAAGAGAGAAGCCCCATCTTTCACACTTTAAGAATTAAAGGGTCTAAAGGCAGCTTTCTCAGCATCAGACACTTTCTTTGGCAGTAATCACTTGTGTGTCCAGACAGCATTTTCATAAGCAGCTCAGAAGCCCCAGATGAGAAACCAGTCTTGGAAGTCACTATCAGTCATAGCAGAAGGCATATTGCTTTCTACCCCCCACATACATCAAGGCATCCTAAAAAGAGGGGGTCCCACATTTGAGTTTAAATCAACCCTTCTAAGCTGGAAGTAAAAACTCCTCCTGTCTTGGGGTCCAACTCACCTATTTCCCCCCTACTCACTATTAACAGTCTCTTAATCATCAGTCCGGGCACAGCAGTCCCTGGACTAGCTCATTCCCACAGCACTAGCACTCCTATATACTCTCATCCAAACATTTAAGCAAAAGGGCTCCCGATCAAGCATGAAAATAAATTAGATTTTGGTTTAACCAGGATTAGATTCACAGCACCAAGAAATAAAGTAACAGTTATCTAATCTAACAGGCCAGCCTCAGACTTCTTGGCTACTCTCCACAGGCCCCTCTTGCTAAAACCCTCTCCTAAAACTCCTCTTTCAATACCGTGAAATCCCAGCATGTCATGGAGCAAAGTAACTCTTCAAATGCCATGAACAGAAAACTCGTAGCTCTGGTGCAAGCCTAACGTCGCTGGAGCGTGTCTAGCTTGTCCATAGGAAAAGCTGCGCGTCATCAGCCCATGAAGTGCAAGCTGGCCCCACAATGCGCCCGGAAGTCACTTCTTCCGGGACACTGTGGAGGAAGGAGTCTCCTGGCCCGGGCAGAAGCGCTTTATTCTCCTGCCTCGTTTTATGCTGTCATTCCATCTGGAAATATCAAGAAGCGCCTGCAAAGCCCCAGCCACAGAGAGAACGAGGCTCTCCGTACAAAGGAGAAAGGGGATAGGGAAGGGAGATCCCAACTAGAGGAAGAACTCCTACAGCGCAACAACAACAAAATCCCAAACAGCTCAATTAAAAAATGGGCAAGGGCTCTAGTAGGCATGTCTCCAAAGACTGCGATGGCCGATAAGCACAGGAGAAGACCCTCAACATTTAGAAATCGTTAAGAAAATGCAAACAGAACCCAGGATGAGATACCATCTCACACCCACGAGGATGGCTAGGACGTAAAAGCAAAGCAACACCGAAAAGACCAAGTGTTGGCAAGGATGAGGAGGAACTGGAACTCTGAGCCCTGCTGGTGGAGTGATGTAAAGTCTAACAGCCACTATGGAAACTGTGAAGGAAAGTCCTCAAAAATTTAAACGCAGAATTACCACATGGTCTAGCAATTCCACTTCTGGGTGTATACCTAAAAAAAGTGAAAACATGGGCTCAGATGATTGCACACGCGTGTTCATAGCAGCATTATCCCCAACAGCCAAAAGGTAGAAGCCACCCAAGGGTGCACTGATGAATGAATGGATAAACAAAATACAATATATATATATACACAGTGGAAAAATCAGTCTCACAAAGGAAGAAAACTCTGACACAGGCTGCACTTCCCCTCTGCCCCTAGCCAGCCTTATTCAGACCTCAGTTTCCTCATCAGTTATGCAAATGGTTTGGATAAGAGAAGCCTCATATCAAAGAATGGCTTAACAGTACCACCAAATGGAAGTAACTCCTTTGTCCAATTCCATGCTCACCATACAATTTTCTGGTTATAATCTGACTACCAAATAACTTTTCAATAGGAAAACAAGTGTTAGCATTCCAGACTCCTTAGAGCTACATTTGTTATAAATCCATAAACTAAGTTTCACAACAATAAAGTCAATGATTCTAAATAGTTTTAGGAAATTGGTCCAAGTGACCAGGAAATTGGTCCAAGAGCTCAGTTTTCCTAATTCAGAACCCACCTATATTCTACATCATCAGCATCCCTCAACACTGAACCATCCATCAAAGGAAGGCAGTTTTCAAATCATTCATGGCCAATGTCTGTGGCACTCAGTTCTTTAAACGATTCCTTTTTTTTTTTAAGATTTTATTATTTGAGAGAGAATGCATGTGTCCGCGCACTCACGCATGAGTAAGGAGAGAGGGGGTGGAAAAGAAAGAATCCAAAGCAGGCTCCATGCCCAGCTTGGAACCCGACTCAGGGCTCAATCTCACAACCCTGAGATCATGACCTGAGCCAAAATCAAGAGTTGGAGGCTTGACTGAGCCACCCAGGTGCCCCAAAATTTAATTACTTTATTTAAATTTATTATATAGGGGTGCCCAGTGACTCAGTTGGTTAATTAAGCATCTGCCTTGGGCTCAGGTTGTGATCTGAGGGTCCTGGATGGAGCCCCACATCAGGCTCCCTGCTCAGCAGGGAGTCTGCTTTTCCCTCTCCCTCTGCCCCACCCCACTTGTGCTCATGCTCTCTCTTGCTTTCTCTACCAAATAAAATCTTTTTAAAAAATTATGTGTGTATATATACATATGTGTATATATACATATATATATAATGTGTATGTATATATGTGTACATATATCTATGTAAAAAAATCAGTTCAGGAATATCAAAACACTCCAGAGAAATCCAGATTCTTTTCCATAGCCTAGGAGATATAGGTAATTTAGCCAGAACTATTTGTCTCAACATCATCTCCTTCCACTCTCCCCTTGCTTATTCACTCCCACATCACCTCCTTGCTTAAACACATCATGCGTATCTGACCTCTGCCTTTCCTCTTCCTTCTGCCTGAAATGATCATCTCCCAGCTTTGCATGGCTCTATCCCTCATTTCATTCTGGTCTCAATCCAAAGATTCCCATAGACAGGTCTTCCCTGATCACTCTAATAGCATCCTCCCTCCTTCATTCCCTGTGTACTTTCTCCTTTCAGCACGCATCACCAGTTGGACATACATCTGTCATGTGTATGGCCTGCCTCCCTTTAGAATGGAGGATCCATTAGAACAAGGACTCTATCAGTTTTGTTTCTGTATCCCCACACCTAAGAACAGCACCTACCATGTGGAAGAAACACAGTATTTGCTGAGTGAATAAACAAATGGGGAATAGACAGTAAATTACGGTAATAATGACCAAATTACATTCCCTCAAATGTGCCCCTCAACCAAAATAATGGAAGTGGTCAATCCAACACATCTATCACACTATAATGTTGAGTGCAGTTCAGTCCAAACAAGGAACTGCTGGTGATACGGATGGGTTTTCCTCTGTCCCTGCCTGCAAAGAGCTCTTGGTCTCCCATGGAGGCTGTGGATGATTATAATAAGTGTTCTGAACACAGGTGAGGGAAGGAACAACCAACGTGGGAGGCCGGAAGGGGCCCAGACAAAGCAAGAAGTCGTTGCAAGCGTGCCACGTGTTCTGTGGACAAGTCCACACAGCCCATAGGAAACAGGGACAAGTAATTACTCCCACTCTCACCAAGCAACCAACCAGAGGACTCCCCTGCTTTTCTAATTGCCAGGCAATCTCCTTCCATGTTGGCATTCGTCCCTTGACAACTGCTTCAATATTTTTTTACAAATCCAGCTGGAATCATTAACTGACATGCATGCACACACACTGAGGTTTCATGATACTTCCTGTTCTCAGGTAATCAAACGCTACAGCCTTTGGCTTTAGATGAATTTCCATCTCGCCCCATATGTCCAATCATGACAAGGGATCTGCCTCAAAATATCCCACCTGCCAAAGCGTCAAGTAGCTTTTGGCACATAATTTTCCCAGCCCAACAGGTCTTTATTGCTTATTTACAAAGTTAACAAACCCTAACCTAGAGCTTCTTATATGGCAAGTAGAATCAACGGCTGCTAATTCAGGATTTTTGTTTTTCTTAGATTTAATTTGGTTTAACGTCTTTGCTGAGCTTAAGAAATACCTTAAAAGATTTGCATTTATAAAGCGCTTTACAACTTCAGTCACTCCTTATGGTCATGCAAACCTCTCAAAAGGTGTCATCTTTCCCCTATAGACTAATTTTGACTATTTCTGTTCAGCAAGAAAAAGAGGACATTTGCTAGAAAGAGAATAGCTCTATGGTCGCAGTAAATATTTACTCTATAAATTGAACTTCTGTTTATCTGTGTGATCCAGGTTATTCTCTCCTTGTTTCTTTCAAGAGTGAAAGATACCAATGTTAGGAATTCGGGTGTAGTGGGGGGCAGGAGGGGTGAGAAAATAATTGCATATAATTTATCTCTGCCCTGACATCCCCTCGCTGACGTAAAAATGCACATCCTATTATCAGCTTTCAAAGTTTTTTTTTTTTTTTTGGCTTGTCCGATTCTGCAATCCTGCCAATACAAACCTCTTTCCCAGAACCGAGAGATTACTTAAAATGCAATCTTGGTTTTCTGAAATTTGATTCCTTGGATCAAAACCTAAATCTGAAGTCTTTGTTCATCAACATCTTAATTTTGCCACAAGTGCAGTTTTTATCTTCCAGTTCCCTACTCATTTTGGAGGATGCGCTGCCCGTGGCTTGCATTGGGCACATCAGCTTCAGGCACCCTTGAGTTCACTTCCTGAATCCTGCCATCACATTGCCTCTCCTAGATGGGTGCCCCTACTCAAAGCTCTGGCACCTCAAATCTGGTAGCCACAGTCCCGTAAGCGCTTCCTTAATATGAAGAAGTCTCAGGATTCGTTTTACAACTTCCCCATTAGACAAAGCATGTCCCCAGAATCAAGGTTCTTTCTCGGCTTTCACGTCTGCGGCCACCTCAGTCCCGACCACCCGGCTGGTCTGTGACTAACCTCTTCCTCTCGTAATGTAGTTCTCCTTTTTCTTGGTACTTTGACTACCACCTGGCTCCAGCCACACTTGAGCTCCTTCCCCCTGGCCAGCTGGGTGGAATTCATGGCCTCACTGCCACGTCCCGCTCGGGCTTCCTAGGGCCCTGACCACCAGCAGCTGCCTTGCCATGCAGCCCCAGCCGCCAACTGCACTGGGTTCCCTGGCTTTCTTCACCAACCTCAGCCCTCTGCAGCCCCGGAGGGATTTAGGCCACTGCGGTGGGAGCCTAGAGCCCCACCTGCAGGGCTGGGAGAATGCTGATTCTTGTGACAAAGGAAGTCTTCTCATCGGACACCTCAAAAGTGGTAGCACTAATCCCTCAGGTGCCTCTGAACACACGGGCAGTGGGACCCATCTCCCCAGCGGTTACCAAGGACGGAAGGCAGGGCTCTCCCGGATGAGTCTCCTATTCCTTATTGACAGATCTGCTTTTAGGGCTCTGGAAAACCCCTGCCTAGAATTCCTCAGCCGCTTAAAGGTGATGGCAGGCACCAGAGCCCTTTAATCATATCCATTTCATTTTCATCAAAAATGTTTATCTGGGTATTGCATAGATTCCAATCCAAATCAAGTTCAAGTTCCCTTGGAGAGGGGGGATCTATTTCTTCACCACCTTCAATCTGGGCTAAGCATAGAGTGGTTTCTGACCCACAGGGGCATACACGTGACTCTGTGCCTGTTTCAATCCTTCATTTAAAAGAACTGCCAGCTGGCCCCTGTCCCCCTCTTGGAACCCAGCTGCCATGTTGTGAGGAGACCCAAGCAGGCCCAGAGACAGGCCCAGGCAGAAGAGAAGACAGATGATCTCCCAGTCCACACGTCAGCACCGCTTTGCCAGCCATGTGATGAAGCCATTAGAAGTGGATCTTCTCGCTCCAGTCATAAGACACAAGTCTTCCCCCATGAGCTCTGCCCCAAACTGCAAAATCGTGCACAACTAAGATTTCTTCAAGCCTCTAAATTTGGGGGCAGCTTGTTACACAGCCACAGAGGGTCCCAACAAAACAAAACAAAACAAAACAAAAAAAGGCTTCAGACAAAGCACTTAAAGCAGTTCCTCAAATCCTATGTGTGTAAAAAGGGAAAGGGAGAGAAGAGGCAAGGTGTTCATTCATCCAAACATCTGTAGAACACCTATGATGTGCCAGACTCTGTGACAGGTCTTCACACTGCCCCTCTGGTGCTGAAACAGACTTCAAACAACTCATTAGAATGAAGTTGATTCTACAAAAACAAAGGAGTATAAAGAGGCATGAAGGGGTGTGGGAATACTAGGTGATCTCACAGGCCCTTCCAACTCTGCTATTTTGTCACTTGATGATGAGCCCTGCATAGATCTGTGAGATGGCCACACAGGACCATCCATGCAGAGAACCTTCTACACAAATCTGTTTGGAGTGTCAGTGAAAATGTGGGGTTTCCAGAGCTACCCAACAAGTTACTGGTGAAAGCACTCAGAGAATTGCCTCTATAGCCTACGTTCTGAAGTGGAATCACCTCATGAAAGCGGCTTTGAAAAAAAGAGATAAGGAAAGAGTAAGGGAAGTAGGATTTCCAGGGGCAACTAAGGTTTCAGAGTAAATAGCAACAGGACAATGTTACCTGTTCGTTGTTTAATGTTTAAAAGGCAAAAAAATCTAAGTTGATTGCTTCAGACAAATCATCCTTAAGAATATTTTTTTTTATGCCCAGAGGTTTTAATGATCACCAGGAAAGAAGTCTTAAAAGAGAAATTTTTATTTTGCTGCATACATAGGTAGCTGTCCACCAGACAAGCAGATCCAGTAGACAGCTCTTCCATAAAGATTAGTGAATTCAGGTCCTACCTTGATAATGCTGTGCCTTAAGAGCTCTTTCTCCCCAAATCTGAATGATTCCAAGAACTAAGAGATGTGATTGTGATAGTGAAGCAAGGTTAAAACTACATACTGGTCCCACATTAGCAAGAAAAAGAGAATGGAGTGCTAACCAAAAACTCATGGCAATGAGGAAGTGGAATATAGAGCCTTCCCTCGACAAGGTTTGGGAGAATTTAATGTAGTGCTGCTTAAAGTGAACTTTTTTTTTTATTAAAAGATTTGAGAGAGAGCATGAGCTAGGGTAGGGGTGCGGGGGAGAGGGAGAAGGAGTCTCTCCACGGAGCAGGGAGCCTGATGGAGGGCTCGATCCCAGGACCCTGGGATTGTGACCTGAAGCAGAAGGCAGACGCTTAATGGACTAAGCCACCCAGGCACCCTGTACTTGATTTTCTGAAGACTTGGTTTGGCTGGTGTTGGAGTCCTTCCTTAACCTAACATTAGAAAAAGAAAAACATCCTTTGATTCTCTGATAAGGATAGCTAATAGCCAAGAAAAGAGACTAGCCAATTCATGTTTCTCAGATTTTCCTTTTGCATTACCGTGGTTAATGCTAAGGATTAGTTTGCTCTGGTTAAAGTGTTCAAACTTGATATAATCCATTTGTGGTCATGGATCAACAAAAAGGTTTTGAATGCCCATAGGTAGAGGCAATATTACCATCTCCTAGAATCATCTCACAGGATCTTAAACAGCTATTGTTCCAACTAAAGACACAAAAGGGACACATTCACGAATTTCCTGTTTTTCTATCTTAAAGTTCTCACACATGCAAAACAGCTCACACCCTAGCCCAGCTCTAGCTCTAGATTTCCTAATCATGCATCCCTCACACCCAAATCTCCTCTCTCTCTGTCTCTCTCTCTCATGCAAGCATTCCTGGAGCATTGTAAGCAGAGGTCAGCACCCCAGCAGCTGACCAAGGCTGGCTGCCCTCACCAGCGGGACCAGCAGATTACAACCAGAAACGGATTCAAGTCACTCCCCGTTGTTGAGGATGTTATGGAGTCAGTGCGAACATTACTGCCAAACAGTCAATGATTCCTGTGGCTGGAGGGACCCTCTAGAAGGGGTCAGCTCACAAGTCCAAGCCAAGGAGAGAGGCCCCTTGTTTCTGAC
This sequence comes from Eumetopias jubatus, assembly GCF_037043125.1. NCBI lineage: Eukaryota > Metazoa > Chordata > Mammalia > Carnivora > Otariidae > Eumetopias > Eumetopias jubatus. Next base: position 88,648,411 of record NW_028274811.1, read on the forward strand.
ACCCAGGATGACACCGGGCCCTTTCACAGTTTTTCCTGCCCCTGAAACGCCTAGTGAACAACAGGCTGAATCTGACCCCACGGTGACCTCCAGACTGTGTTGAGGCTCTTGGGCAATGAGAGATATGGCACTCAAGGGGCCCCTGAAGAGTTTTATTAGCTCTGCTTTCAGGTGAGGAGGAGCAACCAATCATCAAAAAAGAATGTCAACTTTGCCCCCCCAAGACGTTAAAGCAAAACCAGTGTTTAAGAGAAAAATTACTGTGACAAGAAACTCTCCTGTACAGCAAAGACCTGTTGTGAGAAATGCAAACGAACTGTATTCAGATCTGTGGATATTATAGAAAAGGTCAGTCCTACAACTGTTGCCCATGATCAATTGACCTGAGATTTAGGGTCCACAAGTATGAACCACACACACCCCCTTGCCTTACAAATTCTCTTACATGTATCCCAATTGAAAATACATCCAAAAACTAAAAATAATTACCCTACAGTCTACTGCAACTACCCGACCTGCAGGGAAACTGGGATTGGGGGGGACAGAGGGTGGACTAAATCACCAAATCTAGAAAGAAGGCCAGAAAGAAGGTAAGAAATGATGAGCAGACACTGAGAACAAGGAAAGAAAATTTGGTAAAGGATATGACTGGCCAGAAACTTACTTCCCCAGGGACAAAACTATGTCCCATAATGCTCAAATAGTATGGCTCCAACTATGGAGCCATGGGGCACCCTCCACTCTTTCCTTCGGCCACAAGTTTTCTAAGGAGTACACAAAGAGTGGATACAACCAGGCAGACACTCCCACCTGAATTTCATGGATACTCTGGGTTCATCTAATGCACTCACTGACTGCGCCAATACCATGCAAGTCAGGCCAGACCTCCTCTCCCTAGTCAGCATTCTAGCCCCCTTCATCCCAAACCTGGGCTTCATTTTTAAAACAAAGGCAACCGAAACAACACACTTCAGGTGATGGTGGGTTACAGCTGCCACATAGAAATAAACGACATGAAGGACCAGAGGAAGACTCTCTGCAAGATAAACACCTTTAAGTGTTGGATTTTTAAGTGACCTTACAAGGTAAGTCACAGGCTTCTCCTTCAATAGGGTGAGCCATGGAGCGGGATCCTAGGTCCTATTTTCGATATGGAACCTCTCCCTGCTTGTAAAATCAGCAAAATAAAATCACTTAGGTCTTCCTGCCTCTTCCCCTAACCTGTTTTCAAGTTACGCCCTCCCCCTCTTAGCATCTCCCCAGCTTCTACATCCAGGGGAAGCCACTGGGATTAGGAAATGCCTCTACCTCATTCACCAACACTCACAAGGCTACTCCAAACCCGGGGCAGGGACAGCGCAGCAGCAGACACAGGGCACCAGGCAGGGCCGACTGCATTCCCTGCTGGATACCAGCCACAGACCTACTCGGGTTTCCCCCGTCCACACCCCCCTCTCTTCCCCATCTCCAACCCTCTCCCCCCCAAAGCGAGGGCTCCAGCCTTTCATTTTCCCTCCACGGTTGGTAATCTGACATCACCTCTATCTGCCTTCCGGCTGTTTTTACGCTGGTCTCCTTTTCTTCCCCTTTCCTCTCTTCAGCCATACTCAAGAAGCACAGACTATTTATTCTACTTTTGCCCCCAAAATAGCTCAGTGATGGTGCCAGGAGGAAAACCCACAGCCACCAAGCCTCCTGTCTTTCGAACATCCAGTTTCGTAGGTTTCCCATCGCCACTTTTCAGGTATTCAAAGCGGGGGGGGGGGGGGGGGGCAGGGGAGGGGGGATGTGCCCGAGGCATCCCTAGTCATCAAAAACGGTGGAAAGGGGCATCTTACCGCTCACATATTTGCATACCGTTTGATGTAGCTTTAATTTCAAAGCTAGTCTCCAACACTCAAGTGGATATGTTACTGTGAGAGCCAGGAATTGCAAATGCGCTTGCCTCAAAGACTCAGGAGTCCAGTCCCGGGCAGGAAATAAAGTTCTAAGCGGCTTTGATGTGCTTCCTCCCCACTTCCCTCCCCAGCGCGGGTCATTCATCTCCGCCGACGAGAGACCACCGTGCCCGAACTTAACCAAACGCATCGCACGTGGGAGCCAAGTGGCAGACTTCATAATCCACTGAGCTCCCCAGCCCCACCAAATTAGTTACCATCGGCTGCGGCTCAGCTTGGGATCCCCGACTGCTACGAAAAGGAATGTTGAACATAAACTGGGGGAACCGGGGCGGGAAGGGACGGGGTACCCAGATTCGCGGAGAGCAGAACGCCTTGGCGCCGTGGTGAGAGCTCGTTTCTTTTTGAAACCCCTCATCTCAGACTTAAATATCAAAAGCCAGTTCAGGTCATTTCCTGAGTAACACTACAAGTTAAAACAAGATCTAAAAAAAAAAAAATCTATTAATCTTTAATTGCGCTGCCTCCAGCCTGGGAGCACGAGGGGGGTTGGGTGTAGGGCTGGGGGAGACTGGTAGAGTTGTCGAAAATCAAATGCCTAAGAAGCCAGAGCTCCCGACCTCAGCTGTTCCTTACCTCGCTCAGCTCCGCCGAGGAGTCGTTTCCGTATTTCATGGCAACTCCAGAATTCATGACTGCACTTTTCAGAGCCGAGCTCCTCCTTCTCCGGGTCTCGGAGCTTCTGACTTGGGCTTACCAGGTTCGAGATCCACCGCTTGGTCCCTTCTGGCACATTTTAGTCTAGACAGCCATTTTCACCCAAGACCGTGGGGAAGCCCCAAGGAAGGATGCAAGCTCTCCTGGAAGGCACAGAGCCGGCTCGCGTTTCACGGACGAGCCATTGCTGCAGGAGGCTCGGTGGCGTGGCGCGCTCGCAGCTGCTGCAGCGGCCGAGCCGGCGCGGGGACCCGCCCGCGCGCGCCCACCGCCCGGTCCCGGGGCACTGCCACCCTGGGCGACGCCTCGCCGCTCTTACGGGGCCTCGCCGCTCCCCACTACCCGTCTGCAGGCCACCTCCCAGCAGGATCCGGCACCCCAGAAGGCTTCGGCGAGCTCCCGAAGAAACCAGGGCGGCGGGGCGAGGGAGACCCGCGCCTCGGGCTCCAGGGAAGGAGAGAGCGAGCTAGAGAGAGCCGGAGCGGGGCGGCACTTCACGCCGAAGTTTCCCTTTTGAATCGTCTGGAGTTGTAAGTGGTTTCTGATTGAACACAGCTGTCTAGCTGCGCGGTGCGCGGAGGAGGCGGGGCCAGAAAGAGAAAGGGTGGGGGGAGAAGGGAGGAGGCCAAGCAGAGGGGACCGTGCAGGGAGAGCAGGCATCCTTCCAGCTCTCTGCGATAGTAATTACAGGACCAAGTCCAGAAGGAAGAGAAGAAACAGGAAAAGCCACCTGAGTAATGGTGCAGAAAAAAAATTTTTTTTAATTCCTCCTAGAAGCCACTTTCCATGATTTAATAAGGTCAAGACCAATCTGAACAATGTACATCAGGCAGCGCTGTGCACTTCCCATGGTACATTAAGATTTTACAAGAGTGTGGGGCGGTCATTTTCCCTGAACGGTTTAAAGTCAACAGCGAGGGTGTAAATTCACTGTCAAACTCCTTCTCTGTCGCTGGGGCAGATTACATTTTCTGCCCGTCCATAATAAAGATGAAGATGCCCCATCCCTTGAAAGATATAAAATAGGCTTCAATCTCCCATCCTACCCAACCCCAGACCATCCTTTTAAGTATTACATTTCCTATCCTCCTCAACCCCCATACCTTCCTTAAAAATCTTACTGCTCATCTGAGCAGAGCTGGCTTTATATTTCTGGGGTTTGTAGTATGAATCAGAAAAGATTCAACGGACTGTTCTACCCAGTGGACTCCTGGAATCAGAGCTCCCCTCAGCTTTGAGTTTCCTCAGGGTAAAAGCATCCCTGTCTAGGGAGGTGGGAGAGGAGGGATTTTCTCTCCATAAAGCTTAAAGTCCCACTGAACTTGAAATACACCGAAAAATATTCTGATCCTTAGAACAGGTCTGCAGCGTTGCTTAGGAGGCCTCATCAGTCTCTTTATCTACACAATGGGAACAAAATGTCTCCATCCCCAGTGATGGACTTGGCATTTCCTTGAACCTTCTATGAAAAAGCCATTGTATTGTTAATTTTCAAGGTCTTTTTTTTTAATCAAATAGGATGTTTATTTTGCTTTTTTTTTTTAAGATTTTATTTATTTATTTGACAGAGAGAGAGACAGCAAGAGAGGGAACACAAGCAGGGGTAGTGGGAGAGGGAGAAGCAGGCTTCCGGCTGAGCAGGGAGCCCAATACGGGGCTCGATCCCAGGACCCTGGGATCATGACCTGAGCCGAAGGCAGACACCCAACGACTGAGCCACCCAGGTGCTCCCCTATTTTGCTCTTTAAGAAGGAGCAAAGAGCTTGACCATTTGCATTTATCTTCTTGCCCGGCTGCCTTCCTGCTGAGTTCATTCATTGCCTGATGGAGGCACTACTGGGACAAAGAAGAGTTTGCTGCTTTGGGGAGCCCTGGGTCCAAAGTTCTGGGGGACTGCCAGACTAGAGCACATTTGGGAGAAACTCTGCTGCATGGGGAGGGGTTAGGAAGCCACATCTATTTTTCTTATTTACTCATTAAAACCTACTGAGAACTGGGGCACCTGGCTGACTCAGTTGGTGAAGCATGCAACTCTTGATCTCGGGGTTGTGAGTTCGAACCCCACGTTGGGTGTAGAGATTACTTAAAAATAAAATCTTTAGGGGAACCTGGGTGGCTCAGTCAGTTGAGCGTCTGACTTGATTTTGGCTCAATTTGTGGTCTTGGGGTCATGGGATGGAGCTCCAAGTCAGGTTCCACACTCAACAGGGAATCTGCTGGAGATTCTCTCTCTCCCTCTGCTCCCCCCACCCAGGGCTGACCCCCCCCTCACCCATGTGTGGCACTCTCATGCTCTCGCTCTCTCTCAAATAAGTCAATCTTTAAAAATAAAAATTAAAAAATTAAATCTTTAAAAATCATTTACAAAACACCTATTGAGAACTGAGTGGGTGCTTTAAGATGCAGATGGTGGTGAATATAAAAATATAAAGGAGACTCAAGCACTAACCCTGCCCCTAAGGTGTTTATAGTCTCATAAAACATAAAGAAGATGACAGTTCTAGATAGTAAATGAAACTTACCATGAAAGCAATACAAATAAAGATCTATTGCAGTTCAGAGGAGGAAATGGGATTTGGGCTGGGCTGAATTGGAGGAGAACTGTGAAGGAATCTTCGGACAGGCAGCCCGTGAGTTGATCTCTGAGGAATGGCTGAGTACAGCACAGACGGCGAGTGAGACGAAGTACCCCAAGCAGGGGGACCACTGTGAGGGAAAGTACAGATGGAAGCCGGGATCTGCCAGGCATGTGTTGAGAATGGCAGGTGTTCCATTTTGGAGTGGAACCTGGATTAGGTAAGTGAGTCCAAACCAGATCGTAGACAGTTTTGAGTGACAAGCTAAAGAAATGGGACTTCTGATAGGCAATGGGGAGCCACTAAAGGTTTCTGAGCACAGAAATAATAGGATCAGAGCTGTGCTTTGAGACATTTCAATGGTTCTGTACCACACTCATGAGTGACTCACATGAATTCGAATAGACTATGGTGAGTGTGATGCTGGTGTTTAAAGAAACATATTTTTCATACTAGATGGCCCCTAAAAGCAAGCAGATGACTTCATCTGGTGTTCAACCAAAAGAAAGTGATCTGTTCCAAGACTGGAGGAAAAACTGGCAGTGTTGAACTTCTTAAGAAGCAGTATGAATGCAGATTCTACTTTATGGACAATATAAGGCATTTTCAAGAGTAATGTTGACTATATGGAATTTTTTTCTTAAACAGTGACTTTATTTTTTTTAAGATTTTTTATTTATTTATTTGAGAGAGAGAGCATAACTGGGGAGGAAGGTCAGAGGGAGAGGGAGAAGCAGACTCCCCACTGAGCAGGGAGCCTGATGCGGGGCTGAATCCCAGGACCCAGACACCATGGCCTGAGCCGAAGGCAGACGCCTAACCACCTGAGCCACCCAGTTGCCCCAAACAGTGACTTTAATACTTAACCACTGCAGAAGCTGCACTCCACGACAGTCAGGCAACAGTGAAGGTAGTAAGTTGAAGGTGGGAACTGAACATGCTGATTGGACTATCCCAGTAGTCTAGCAAAAGGCTACAAAGGCCTGAATTAAGTTGGGGCAGTGCAAATGGAGGGGAGGGGACAGATGTAAGAGATTCTATGGAAGAGAGTAGACAGAAAGTGGTAGAAAAAGGAGAACTTAAATATGACTTGTAGATCTAGAATGTGGCTGAATGGGGTTACCAGGCGATGTCCTCAACAAAAATAGGAATTCCAAAAAAGGAATAGGTTACAGAGGAAACTATGTTTGAGATATCCTAAGTCTGAGGTGGCAACTGGGTATTCAAGGGGAGGCATTCAGCAGGAAGCTTGACATGGAGCTACACAGCTACATCAAGGCTCAGATGGAGATGAAGACTTGAGGTGACCCCTATTAGAACAATCAATAAAACCATGAAATCAGTTAAGGTTGCCAGGGAAGAGAGGACAGAGAAAAGAGATCCGAGGACATTATCTTAAATAAGAGGGTCTTTTCATCCAGGGAAAGAATAAAAGAGGAAATGGTGGGGAAAGCCGGTTAGAGAAATAGAAAGATAACCAGAGGAACTCTGAGTATGGGAGTCGAAGGGAGATGTTGTCAAGACAGAAGAGGCAGCATCTGTATTATAAGCGAGAGAGGGGGCAGAAGCCTGAAAACTGGTAAAAGAGCATTTAAAGACATGAATGTCCTTCAAAGAGAAATGTCTACAAAGCTAAGGAGACAGAATGCAGATTACCACAGGGAACGGGGAAGAACTGGGGGCAGTAACCATGCACAACTCTTGCCATAAATTTGATGGTGTCAGGAAATTGGGAGATGGGAGAGTTTCTTAGAGCAGGTAAGCAGCACTGACTAGGGGGCAGGAGGGGCAGATTTGTAGTCTGCGGCTAAAGGAAACCCGAGAGAGAGAGAGAGAGAGAGAGAGAGAAGGGGGATGGAGCCAAGTTCCTGAAAAAGGAGGGAGGGAAGGGGCCAAGGACCCAAACCATGAGATTCGCTTTGGATAGGCTTGGGGAGGCAGAGGGTTCTGATGTTTCTTCGCCATTCTTCTTCAGCAGGAAAAGTTGCAAGAGCTGGAGAATTTACAGACTAGTAGGGAGAAGACTTCAGGCATACATACCAACTAACAGCACTTATTTCAAGAGTCATCCAAGTTCCTCTTTGTGATTGTGGAGGGGTAATGAAGACTAATAATAGCTTATAATTAAATTTTACCTTAAGGAAGGGAAGACCATAGAGTTGTCTGTCAATGCAAGAATAGAGCAGCTGTGATCCCAACCTCTAAAATTGTCCCAGCATGGGTGAAAGGCTGCTGGGACACACCGAAACCCAGTAGTATGTAGAGAACAGTTTCATGCAATGAAGGGGAGTCCAAATTTGTTTTCTTCTAATCTAAGACTCCATGAAAGTCTAGAATTTAAATATTTTGTGATTTTTCTTAACCTCTTAGTCTAGTCAGAAATCAGACTGGGAATCTCTACTCTCAAGAAAGCTAAGACAGTGCTGTACCCAAGACTACAGCTGGGTCAACATCCTAAGTACCTGGGGAGTGCAAAGAACACCTCAGCATGTCATGTCAACACACCAGAGGGAAATAAAGCCCCAAGTGCATTTCCAGCGTCCTAAGAAAAAGGCCTCAAGATTAGCACTCACCGTAGTTTACCAAGTATACAACTGTGAATGCCTGCAAATCCTTCCATATTGTGGCTGCCTCAACACGATCCCTCTCAAAGAGCTTCTCCAAGCTCTGCTTCAACAGAGAGTAGCTCCTCTCAAGAGGCGCGAGCAGGAGGTGGCAGAGGTGTTTATCAGGATCAGAGAGCAGGTCTGGGAGGAGGAGGAAAACCTGCTTTCCAACTGGGCGATACCCTGAGTTCCCTTCCTTCCTGGGCCTTGTCTGCCCTGGAGGCTAATCTCTTCCCATCTGATCTCTGGGCAAAGAGGCAGCAGCAGGCCTGGGAAAGTTTCCGGGAAAGCAGAGGTGGCCGTGTGCATGAGCGGACGTGTCTGGGTGCGGGTTGCACGCTCTAGCCACCCCAGCACTGCCTTTCTGCTGGCGGGGGCAGTCTGGCCCCTCTATGTATGGCTGTTGACCTCAGTGAATTTCTACACAGTCAGGATAATATTCTGGGTCTTGTCTATACCCTCTTCTGGTAATAAACATCAGATTAATCAAAGCAATCTTGGGTAAAAGTCTTGAACCTCCACCATTCAGGAAACGGACTGAAACTTTGGGACTGGCTGACCTATGCCCTCCGTCTCTCCCCACTAGGGTGTTCAAACCCCCCCCCGCCCCCCCCCGCCCCCCCGCGCTGTGCTAAGTCAGGCTTGTCCTCCTCCGGGCCACACAAGGACCCAAACTCCAAACTGTCCCCTTGCCCCTTGAGTCTCTTAACCTAAACACAATGTTGATACCTCAGATTTTAAGAAGAAAGCAGTCTAGTTAAGCTAATTCACACAAAGGTGAAAAATACTCATAATCTTCTCAACCAAGCCCAAAGCATTTGCATTGTAGAAAGAGAATGCTTTTAAATAATGCTCAATTGGTGGGATTTCCTGAAGAAGTAAGTGACTTTTCAGGGGAGAGGGAGATTCTGAACCTGTGGGGATGCAGGAAGTCCCAAACCCCTAATTCCTTAAGGGTCATAAAAGTCAGGGAGCCCTCAAAGTATACACTCAAAAGAATTTCCTGCCCTAAATCTGTAAGCCTACCCCACTGTCCCACCCCCATGAGTCCAAAAATGCTCTCCCTAACCCAACTCCTGTGGCCCTCTGCTCAATCACCAAGCCAGCTCTTCTCTCAGGTGCTGGGCCAGGCCGGAGTCCCAGGCTGGGAGCCTCCAGACAGCCTCGGTGGCCTGCCCCATCACAGACATCATTTGCTCCAGGCACCACAGCATAAAGAATTCAGAAAGCATTGCACTGAATGATCTTTGTCTTGGTCTCTGTGTCTTCAGAGAACAACATTAAAAAACTGGAAGAAATCCTATAATCACCTCGTTCATCCCAGCATCCCATTTATAGAGATGAGGATATGCAGGGTCAGCAAGTTTGTGGTGTTTATTCAAAGAAAGAAAAGCATCCACTGTGTACCAGAAACGGTGCTATGCCTTGGGATTCAGCAGTGTATGGGACAGAAAAAGTCCTTGCTTTCACAGAGCTAGTGTGCTTGGTGGCAAATGATAAATAAAGAAGATAGTTACAGCTTGTGATGGGTGTTACCAAGGAATTAAACAGGCACCATGATGAGGGAGAGCAGGCCATTAAGTGAAGCAGTCAGAGACAGCCTCAATGAGGAGAGGACATTTCTGCAGGAAGGTCAAAAAGGAGCCAACTAGGTAGAAAGTGGGGGAAGAAGACCAAGCAGCGGGAGCAGCAAGTGCAAAAATTCAGGGGCGAGAAAGGACTTCACCCTTCCAATAAATTTCAATACACTTCAAGTTTTTTATTTAATTTAACTTTAAATTTCCATAAAAAGGTAGACAAGTATGATGGAACCTGATGAAAAGGATGATGGGGGAGCCAGACAACGCAGGGTATGTGAGGTTCACAGATTTCATCCTGTGTACATGGAGAGGTTACGGCAAGACTTCAAGCAGGGCAGAGACATGATCCAATTTACATTTTTAAAAGGTAAATCTATTGGGGCGCCTGGGTGGCTCAGTTGGTTAAGCGACTGCCTTCAGCTCAGGTCATGATCCTGGAGTCCCGGGATCGAGTCCCATATCGGGCTCCCTGCTCAGCAGGGAGTCTGCTTCTCCCTCTGACCCTCTTCCCTCTTGTGCTCTCTATCTCTCATTCTCTCTCTCTCAAATAAATAAATAAAATCTTTAAAAAAATAAAAATAAAAAAATAAAGGTAAATCTATTCCTATACAAATTTTACTCATAGGTAACCTAAAAAATAGACAAAAGTTCCTCCTTTATAGAAGTACTCCTGCGAATAAATGAAGAATTGATAGATGTGGAATATTCCTATTTTATAACCTCTGATGAATTAATAGATTAAGATATAAAGCACAACGTCTACTGACATCACAAAAAGACACACCACCATGTGTGGAAGAATACAATACCACCCATGAGGCCATCTTAGCTTAGGAACACATTAAATTAACCACAGGGGTGCAATCAGCAAAATCCAGACTATAACTCTACATAGCAAACAATGTGGGTTCTTCAAATAAATTACAAGGGGGGAGAAAAGCAAGTGAGTGGGTGAAATATTAATGGAAGGAGAATCTTATAGACATATCAATCAATTGTAATGTGTGGTCCTTATTGGGATCTTGAGTTAAACAACCTGACTGCAAAAAAGTGTATATTTATGAGACATTCAGAAATATACTTTTCAGATATTTGATGATATTAAAAATTATTAGTTTTTAGATGTGTTAATGGTCTTAGGGTTATACTTAAAAAGAGTCTTTGTCTTTTATAGCTATAGATTGAAATATTTAGGGGCAAAATGACACAATGTCTGGGATTTGTGTCAAAATAGTAGAGGAAGGGCACCTGGGGGGCTTAGTGGCACATATGACTCTTGATCTCGGGGTTGTGAGTTCAGGCCCCAAGTTGGGTGAGGAGCCTACTTAAAAAAAAGTACAGGAGTGCCTGGATGGCTCAGTCAGTTGGGCATCCGACTCTTGGTTTCGGCTCAGGTCATGATCTCATGGGTCGTAAGATGGAGTCCTGCTTTGTGCTCCACACTCAGTGGGGAGTCCGCTTGGGAATCTCTCTCTCTCCTCTCCCTCTGCCCCTCTCCCCGCACCCACTCTCTCTCTTGCTCTCCCCCTTTCATAAATAAATCTTTTTTAAAAAGGAGACAAGGAAATAGATGGGGTTTTCAGTGAAACAGACTGGCATGTCCTTTGGTTTTGGAGATTACCGGTGACCTTGAAAGAAGCAATTTCATTAAATGGTGGAGAGGGACAGAAGCTAGATTTGTGTGGACTGAATACTGACTAGGAAGGAAAACGCTGAGAGAGCACAGGGAGATAACTTTTGAGAAGGATAGTGCCCCAAAGCCTCACTTCTACTGAACTATCAGATGAGATCTTGAACCAAAATCCTAACTTCTACTTCTGAGCGTTTCTCCCTGCACTACGCCCCTTCAGTCAAGTTATCCTGGAATCCCTTCTTGGCTGGGATTCAAAACTCTGAGTTGTTACCATGGTGGAGCCCTCCCTACACTAGTAACCAAAGTCTGTTCCATCACGCTGGGTCTTCACCTTATTGTTTATGAAATCAGCCACATTGCTTCTAGACCCAGTGACTTACTGCTGTGAAATAGATGGAATGCAGTAGATAATTTGGTTAGTCTGTGTTTAAAATTTGCTAAGAAAAGAAATACTTGAAAACTGTTTCCAGATTAAATCTCACACATAGAACAAGCAAAAAAATCCAGCCTTCTCCAATGGCAAATGTAACTGAAGCAAAGAAAGCACCCCTGTGGTGTTTGTCTGTCTCCTTAATTGCATTCATGGGCTGCCTCCCTCCCAGCCTAGGTATTCTAACAAACTAAATCATTTGGCATCAACATCCCTGACTTTATTAGTGGGGAATTCCTAGCTGAGATTCACACACATCACTCATGTGATGCTTCAAAAACCTCTTCGCTGTCTGATAAGATATTTTGGAGCGCAATAAATATCTGTGTCATCCTGTCTTAAATATTCAAAGTATCTTTCTAAACCTTCACTCATTTGTTCTCCAAAAGTTTTAAACTATATCAAATTCTCTAGAGAAAGAAAAAATAATCAGTGGCGATTAGGGATTTGGAAATCCAAGGGAGTTTAAAAAAAAAAAAAGGTTTTAAATCCTCCCAGGAGAGCTTGCATATGGTCAGTCTCCTGGAGAAGAAAAAGAAAAAAATATATTAAATAGATGCATAAAAATAGATGTAGTAAAATTTGGAGAACATGCTTAAATTAAATGAATTCCAAATGCCTGCCACTGTTATTTGTGGGGCTCTTTGAGAGGCTAAAACAGCATCATTCCATGACTCTCTTTTAGCTAGAATATGTTACAGGAGGTGCCCAGGAGTAGAGAAATAATTAATCTAATATGCCTCATAGGCCTAATGACATAGAAGTAGTTTGCTTGGCATCATCCCAAGCTGATGGGTGAAGAAGGAAGTTCTCAGGCACGCTGGGCAAAGTCATCCCCGACTGAGTCCACAGGTGCCAGCTGATGGGCTGCCATGGTAGAGATTTCCCCTATGGACAAGCCAACGCATGAGGAGCAGGGTCCTGCCTATCTCTCCCAGTCATCCTCAGTTGTTCAGCATGATTGCCTCATGAGCTCAGACTCTCCCCTCCAAGCAAATGTGGGGTGATCGGCCTCTCTGGCCATGACCCTTACTGGTGCTCCAGTTAATGGTTTCTCATGTGACTACCAGATACTCTCATCAAGTCTTGCCATCACCATAAAGCATGTCTAAAACTGAGCTTGTCATGTTCCCCCAAAAGCCAGCTTTAATTTCAGTTTGCATATTTTTGTAAATGGAATCAGAGTTTCCAGTCTAGAAACACTGAGGTCATTTTCAGCCCCCTCCTCCCTCATCTCCTCTTCCAGTCATTTAGGCCTTTCTCACCACTTTTACTGCTAGCAGCGTCTTCCAGGCCTTGTCTCTTTATATTTTGATAACTATAACTTAGCAATATGACTCAACTCCAAATCAGTCTGCATACTCTGGCCCAGCTATTTTTCTCTAAACTACAGCTTTCGATCATGTCATTGCGTAAGTAAATCTTTATTTAGATATTTTTATAAGCTTTATTGAGATATAATTCACACAACATAAAATACACTTTTTAAAAAAAGATTTACTTATTTATTTGAGAGAGAGAGTGCACGTGAGTGGGGGGAGGGGCAGAGGGAGAGAATCTTCAAGCAGACTCCCTGCTGAGCTTGGAGCCAGACATGGAGCTCGATCTCAGGATCCTGAGATCATGACCTGAGCTGAAACCAAGAGTCAGACGCTTAACCAATTGAGCCACCCAGGCACCCCAAAATGCACTTTTTAACGTGTACAATTCAATGGTTTTCAGTATATTCACAGAGTTGCACAACCATTACCATCTATTGGCTGTGTCAGTATTAGAAAGTAGAAATAATTCTGGTCCAGTTGGTAAATAACCACTGCCCCAACTCAGAGAGTGCCCACTCCCTGACCAGTCGCTCCCCAGGTTACCCCATTCCTATCTCCAGAAACTTCCAGAACTTTTCACAGTTTAGCTACCAGAGGACTAACAGCTGGCACAATGAAGGACTCTAGAACCTTCCTCCATTACTGTGGCTACTCCCTGTTGTCAAGTATTTTGAATGTCACCCTTGGAGAAAAGACACGTGGTTTCTTAAATGAAGACAGAATCAAAGAATACATTTCTTTATTAAAGATACCCAGTTACATGGTTCAGTTAAATTATCCTCATACTCTTATAGAATTTCCTAGCATCATTTGAATCTGTATTCCCCAACTCCTTTACCACTCTCCAAATATGAAACTCTTTTAAGGTTCTACATTCTTGACAATGCCAATCCATCTTTCCTTTCCAGCTCAAGTTCCTTTCTTTTTTTTTAATTTTTTTATTTGAGAGAGAGAGCGGGGGAGGGGGGGTGCAGAGGAAGAAGCAGAGTCCCTGCTGAGCAGCGAGCCCCATGTGGGACTTGACCCCAGGACCCCGAGATCATGACCTGAGCCAAAGGCAGAAGCTCTACCAACTGAGCCACCCAGATGCCCCTTTCTGTTCCTTTCTTTTTGCGTCTCATACCCTTAGGAACTTTTTAGGATTTCATGTTCCCGAATTAATGAAAATATTTGACTTATTTTCCCAGTTATTAGGAACACGGCTATTTGAATGCACCATCAGCCTCTTCTTGGCCCTTCAGAGCCTGTTTCATGAAAGTCTATAGCACATGAGAAAGTGTGCACATGCGACTATCCAAACTAATGAAAGCTACTCTATTTTTCCCTCATATCCAAAATATTGTTTTGCCCCTTTCTTCATACAATTCATGTTTAACTCTCTTCATTTGATATTATTTTCAAACACCCTTACTGGCAACAAAGATAGAGAGAGAAATGTATCTCATGAGAAATAAAAGCTAACCCTAAGATGAAAACACCTGTTATTTGGGGGAATTTGGAAATTTGAAGAACGAGAAATAGATGACAATTCTGAACTAATTTCTTTTACTTTTCTTAAGGCAGGCACCTCCTCCAAAAGTGAACACATCTCTAGATTTTTGAGACAAAGTGACAGATTGATGTCTTTTCATATTCAGTCTTGCTTTCATTCAAGAAATATTTATCAACAGCTATGTGTCAAGCATCTTGCTAAGTACTAGGGAAATAGTGGTGAATAAAAAGAGATACCAGCATTGCCTTCCATTGATCCTAGACTCACGTTGTGGTAGGAGGAAAGATGACCCCAATCTTTACAGCTCCTTGTCAACATGTCTTCATTTGTAACTTTGCAGTGCCCTCCCACTCTGATTTGGGACTTGTCCATGTGACTTACTTTGGCCACTAGAATAAGCCAGAAGTAATGGTGTACCTGTGCTACCTCAAGAGCCTTTCACATGTCCTCTTGCACATCTGCCACTGACACAAGAGTGTGCCTGAGCCAGCTTTCTGGAGGATGAGAGACATGTGAAGCCGTAGCCCCAGTCTTCGATCAGTAGTCAGCCAGCTCATCCCCAGATATATGGGTGAGCCCAGCCTCTACACCCAAGAACAGCAGTTGCCTTGCCAACCTGCAGCTGATTCCAAATACATGAGCCATAAACCCTTACTGCTGAGTGCCACTGAGATTTTTGTGGTGTTTTATTACACAGCATTATGTGGCAACAGAGTACTGATACATCACTTAATCATAAAAAAAAACACATAAAATTAGAAGTTGCAATGTGTGCTCTGAGGCCTGGAGTATAGAAACATGAGAGTACAGGAGAGCTAGATCTAGCCTAGGCGAGTGGAGAGCGGAGGTCAAAGAACACTTCTTCAAGGAAGGGATGTGTGAGCTAAGATCCAAAGGATGTGCAGAAGTGCACTAGGTGAAGAATGGGGAAAAGTGTTGTTTAGGTCCCTGGCACAGCATGTGCAAAGGAATACAAGCAGTGAGATAGTATAAGAAGGCTGGTGTAGCTGGAACATGGAGATAAAGGCGACAAGACAAAGAAATGAGCTGGAATCATAGACAGTGACTCATAAACCTTACAGAACATGTGAAGGGTTTCAGACTCAATCCAAAGAACAGGGAGAACTACTGAATAGTTTCAAGATGGTAATAACAGTTGTTCTTCTCACAAGCTTACCTGGCTGTGCAGTGGATAGGGAGTTTCTCAATCACACATCTTGAAATTTGCCCATGAATTTCATAGGTTAGCTCTAAAACAAAGGTATCATCCATCCACTTATTTAATGAACATTTATTAAGAGGGTCCAATTGGGAATGAATATATGATTCAGAGATTCAACGAATGAATAAGCTGGTGCCAAGCAATCTGATAGGTACTGGAGAGACCCAAAGACAGAACTCCTGCTCTTAGTATACTCACAGTCTAGGAGGGAGATGAACACGAAAAAGAGACGTCCTTGCTAACCCAGAGGCATGTGAAAAATGTGATTTAAAAACGTAGAGAAGGAACATCAAAGCGGAGAGAAGAGGACCACGTTACACACACAGGAAGAAAAATGGGCTTGAGGACATCACAGCTTCTGACCTACGAGTTTCTGTCCTGTCTGACCCCAGTGGGTGAGTGGGGAGTCGGGCTGGAGACACAGGAGAAATAGAAGGCAAATAACAGTGAGAGACCCAGGGCACCTTCCTCTGTGGACGTGCATCTCCTAATCGAGAAGTTACAGGTCAGTATCAGCGCTCGGCTATTTTCTTAGACTCCTGTTGTTTGGGGATGTTCTTTGTGCATCCTTTAGTGGAAATCCTAGTGTCTAAGAAGATACCTTAATTCAAAATAGATATTGCATATTCTCTCAAAGCTCTCGGAGAAGCCCCTTTAAGAACCTGCCATTTTCTAGGCAAAACAGTAGAATAAAATCAAAAGATCATGGGGCTTCTTTGTGCCTTTAGTTGGCCTTTAAAAATGATACGATAGGCAAACAAAAGCCCATTTTCCCAATTACAATATGGTTAGACCTGGGAGGTGTTCGTAGTAAAAAGGGGCACCCGAGCACTATTAGCGCCGGCGGTCTCACTGAGAAGACTGTTGTGCTCAGCTCCGCACTGCAAGCAGCCCGAGCGCTGTTGAACGCATGCGTGACACGGACCAAGAAAGAGCCCCATCGGGACCCTGAACTCGCCGCATTTGGCTCCACTGGTCCAGAATGTTCATTTTGGCAAGTCCGTTTGAAGGTCCAGCAGGACTTTCTTAGCTCTCTTCCAAGGGTCTGGCTCATTCTGGCCTTTGACTATGGTGGCCAGAATGTTCATTTTGGCAAGTCCGTTTGAAGGTCCAGCAGGACTTTCTTAGCTCTCTTCCAAGGGTCTCGCTCATTCTGGCCTTTGACTATGGTCTCTGATTCGCATATTCTATTTAATCTGCCAGTGAGTGTTGTTCTCCATCAAGCAGCAAGAAAGGATCTTTTAATGAAATATGTTATAAGCTCTCGTCAGTATTCATGTTCTCGGCAAATAAAGTTGGTGATTTTTACTACTGGGTGAGGCTCTTTTAAGGTGAGGATTGGAAGATGTTAAATTGTAAATCCCATATTCAGTGCAGGGCTCTCATACATATAGCCTCATCCCTGCTAGGAAATCCCCAAATTCCTAACAGCCACTCAGTGAGATTTTCTTCAACAGCAGTTCCCAAAGTTCTGTCTCTTCTGTTGTTAGGGTTTGCATAGTCTTCAGATACTGAGCCCAGTTATTTCTCTAGTGAGTGCTCCACAACTTAGAGGTATAGCATCCAGAGAGGTCAAATGCTCTTCATTTGACCTTTTTTTAAAAAATTACAGCAAAAGATTGGGATGAATGGATTATTTCTCCTTGCAAAGTACCCAGACGCTGCTGGACACAAAGTAGACTCTCAAGAGATGTTTCTTCTAATAAGTAGGAGAATCTATTTCACATTAATCACATTCACAATTGAAAGACTATAAGGATAGCTTGAGAATATTGCTTAAAATCCTTTGTATCACTCACTGAACTAAAGTAACAATAACAAATAATAAGAACAAGAGGAAAATAAATTTATAGGCCACATCTGCTAGCAAAGCCAACTGCCATCCCCCCCCTTTTTTTTAGCTTTTATTTATTTATGTGACAGAGAGAGAGAGACAAGCAGGGGAACACAAGCAGGGGGAGTGGGAGAGGAAGAAGCAGGCTCCCCGCTGGGCAGAGAGGCTGATGCGATGCGGGACTCCATCCCAGGACCCTGGAATCATGACCTAGCCGAAGGCGGATGCTTAATGACTGAGCCACCCAGGCGCCCTCCAACTACCTATTCTTGACGGAAATGAATTCTCATAAGAGTCGAATATTCTCCTAGAGCTCATTTATATTTCTGTCATGATCCAGTAAGTTCTGAGAGTAAGAGAAACTACATTTCACATAGCCCACATGAGCCCTGGCACATCTAATCTGCAACCTCCACTTTTAATTTACATCTGAAAAATGAATGAATGAGCAACTACAGGGATATGAAAGGCAGGGTCACACAAACACAGTGCATAATTTTATTACACCTGCTGCCCACCTCCGAACAAATAAACTCCATTACATGTGCTGGCTTTGTATCCAAGAGGGTAAACCAAACTGCTCTCCCATCCTGGGGCAAACACAAAATCTGTCAACACAGCACTCAGACCAACCCACTGACTTGATCCTACAGATCTCTATTTCTAAAACCAAGTTTTCATTTTAATAACCTTCCTTTTTAATTTAAGCAAAGCAAAATGGAAACAGCACGGGAACGGATGCAAAAGTACAGTGAAAATGTCTTCTTGGACAAAGCTATTTTAATGAAAGCAACACTCTGCAGTCTCCCTGATTCCTCCTCGTGTTCAACCACCCAAATTAGATTCAATTCATTGGCTGTCTTCATCAGATTTCGCAAAGCGGGGGACTATCCAAAAGAAACAAAAGGTGAGCATTTTCCTTAAAGCAGCATACTAGGTTTTGAACACAAACATTCACATTAAGTGAAGGAACTTGATTAAACCCACAATTCAAGATAATGATGAACTGAACGCTGGAACTCAGCTGCCTGACGCACTTTAGCATATGAATTAAATTTTCTGTTAGCTAACCCACTTTAAAAAAAAAGACTGTATTTAAACATCTTCCTTCAGGGAATTGGCCATATGTGGAATTAACAGACTCTTGGGTCCACATGGGGCTTGGCTTGCAATTTCTGGGTTTGCTGGGAAAGTGAGTTTATTGCATTATATTGAAATGGACACTGGGAGATTTATTTGAGCATATGACATTATAATAGCGATGTCTACTTAAACAGATGTGCCATCATTCAAATATATACAGGTGGACCAGCCATTGTTTCATGATTGATCATACCAAAAATGGATATATATGGCCAGATGCTAAAGGAGGCACTTCAAATAAGAGGCGAGTGCATGTGGTGATGATAGGGAAGAGCTGTCGTGATGTACAACATGGATCTTCCTAAGTACATTCACAACTCTGTAGCAAAATGTTTTCCATAAAAACTTCATTCCACAAATAGAATTAAAAAATGGAATCGTAGCATATGGCCATGTAAATTGTAAATGTAATCCACGTGTCTTCCACAATGCCAGTGTGGATGCGCTAATGAAGATGCAAATGAGGAAAGGTATACCATTAAGTTGGCTACCTCTAAATACCCAGATGTCCCAGAAATCCCAGAGCCATTCTGTGAATATCAAAAGAAAAAATATGATCAGGAGATAATTTCAGCTTTGATATTTGTAGTCTTACAGACTTCAGATCTTATATAGCTTCAGTATCACAAGATACATTGGGAGACTTAAGTGCTTTATAAATCCTACGAGGACGAAAGGGAAGTAAATCAATTATAAAGAGGTGGAGGCCCGGTGATTTCCAATTATTGATACCACACTGTAGGGAGATGGCTCGAGATTGATCTGTGGAGGAAATCAGATATAAATGATGAAGTCTTGAAGAATTTTAGTTAGCTGGGGAGGAGTTACATTTTAGGGTACATTCATTTTTTTAAAACACTGTATTACATAATCTACATACATTGGATGTTATTGCCATTTTGAGATGAAGACAACAAAAGCTCAAAGATGAAATAATTTCACAAAGTTACTAATTACCCAGACAGATATGTGAGCACAAGTATTTACAAGGTTGTCTTTCATGTATCACCTTCACAACTTTTGCCAGACCACGTGCCATCAGTGCTATATTCCATTTAATACTTTTCCCTAATTCATAGATTTATATTTTTAAGTATTTATTTAAAATAAAAAAATGTAGGGGCACCTGGTTGGCCCAGTCAGCAGAGCATGCAACTCTTAATTTCAGGGTCGTGAGTTCAAGCTCCATCCTGGGCATGGAGCTTACTTAAAAATAATAATAATAAATAAATAAAATAAAATAATTTATGGGGCACCCAGCTGGCTCAGACAGTACCACATGCAACTCCTGATCTCAGGGTTGTGAGTTCAAGCCCCACGTTGGGCATGGAGCTTACTTAAAAATAATAAAATAAAAATGTTATAATACTATTATTAGTAGAAAATAATTATCATTTGCCATAAGCAGAAAGCAACTACAAAAATAAATTCTAGCTGAAGAGTGTGACCCATCCAAAGCTCTGATCCTGGGGCCTGATTCTTCCTTGTAAGGAGGGCTTGCGAAGTTAGGGGGGTATTAAAGACCTTCGTGCACCAACTTTTCTCTTGATGTAAACAGGAGGACTGAAAGAGCACTAACGTGGGAATCCTATTTGTCTCCTGTGATATAGTTTTACTTGATGACTGGATGTGCCACATGTGGATATACCACCTAGAATGAATCACCCTACCTATCGACGGTGGCATGCTCGCCACAATTTGGGGAACTATGCGCCATTGAATGACCTTTTTTTTTCTTTTTAGCTGGAGCAAGGGAAGATAGAAGGGAATTGATTGGATCTGATCTTTTTCAAATCAAAATTCAACTTGAAAGAAACTAATCTCTGCTCCCATGTATGAGTCAAATTTTATATGTAACAAATCTGAGACCGAACTCAAAGTTAAACATAGGGCTAAATTCTTTGATACTGATATTCAGGACGCCTGGGCGGCTCAGTTGGTGAAGCATCTGCCTTTGGCTCAAGTCATGATCCCAGTGTCCTGGGATCGAGTCCTGAGTCAGGCTCCCTGCTCAGCGGGGAGTCTGCTTCTCCCTTTGCCTCTGCTCCTCTCCCCACCCCACCCCTGTTCATGCTCACTCTCTTTCTCTCTCAAATAAATAAATAAAATCTTTTTAAAAAATGCTATTCAACAGGCTTCGAGCGTGCTGGATCTAGGAAGTATGGAGTATCCTTTGCCACGGTTCCTGGTTAAACTACTGCGGGACATCACGATGCAGACATCACCAGGCCCCTCTCTCATACAAAACTCAAGAAGACAATCTAGAAGTTCCTCGTACCTTGCCTACTCCTGGGCAAACCTGACTCAAAGAGTGGCCACATGGGGCCCGAAAGTCATTTCTCAGCATAATTTTGTCTTGGCCTTCTCATTTCTTTTCTAAAAAGAACAGAATGGCAGCATGGCCATTAGCGTAGCAAGATTATCACCATAAAATACTAAAAAACCACCTCCACATGTCAAACAGAATAACCAAAAGACATTTCTACATCCCTGTTTTAAAAGTGTTTTGTTTCCTCATCTTCTGTAATTGGACTCACCAGCATATTTAACAAGGTATCTAAACTTCTACAAAAATACAAACAATATCTTAGCTTTCGGTATTTTTAAATGCATGTACTATGTCATCCCAGAAAAACCCACATTCATATGTATACCAAACTTAATATGTACTAACACACACACACACACACATGCACACACACACACAAGCTGTCTTAAAAAATGAATTTCTGTAGCAAATATGGCAATGGATCCTAAGTGAGAAATACATTGAAAATGAAAGAAATGCAAATTTAGAGTCATGTCAGGAAACAGATTTTCCAATGGTGATAAAATTGTACATGAGACAAGACTATTGAAGAAAATGCACCAGAGTTACTGCAAAAAAAGAAAAGAAAAGAAAAGAAAAGAAAAAAGAAAAAAGTCAATGTCCAGGAGGAACAGAGTACCAACTGGCAAAGAAGGCTGATAACCTACAAGCCCTCTGCTTGTTCCAAATATTTATATTTCTGGAGAAATACAGGTTTGTTTTAGAATTAGGAAAGCATATTGCTGACATCTTACATTTTCCACCAGTCGGTAGCCAGTTTAATTACTAACAGAGTTCCCTGACCAAACTATTGCTTCATAAAAGGTAGTTCCCTCACAGATTACACCCTCTTCTTTGCAACCCAACTCTGGTCCCAAACACTGGCACATGGACATTGCTGAATGAAACCTCAGTGGGTAAATCAGTATATAGATGAGATCTTGCTCTTAAATATAATTTGGCCAGATTTTGGAAATGTGACAGGAGGCTTGACTTGAATGTCAATCCTTTTGCCTTTCTCGGGAGTGTCAGTATAGCACTAATAATACTTTCTCAAATATTTTTAAAAGATTTTTTATTTATTTATTTGAGAGAGAGAGAAAGAGAGTGAGCATGAGCTGGGGAGGGGCAGTGGGAGAGGGAAATCAGGCTCCCCACTGAGCAGGGAGTCAGATTTGGGACTTAATCGAGGACCCTGGGATCATGACATGAGCTGAAGGCAGACTCTTAACAAACTGACCCACTCAGGCGCCCTAATACTTTCTCAAATACTTTTAATGTAATATCTTATACTTCCATAATTGACACAATAATATAAACAGCTTTAGGAAATTCAGCTGCTCTAATTTTCCAAAGCTAAATTTTTATTTAAAAGAAAAAGCACAGGGGCACCTGACTGGCTCAGTCGGTAGAACATGCAACTCTTGATCTCTGGGTCATGAGTACAAGCCCCACGATGGGCGTAGAGCTTACTTAATAAACACACACACACGGGCATGAAACAATATTGCATCACACACTCATGGTCCAGTCAGTGGTCATATTGCTGTTTTTGTGAAATATCCTCAGAACAACTGAAACTGCAAAATATAAAGGAAAGAAAATAAAAACAAGAAAGATAAACAATTCTCATTTCTACTGAAATCTGAAAATACAGAATTTCTATGTTTAATGTGAAGTCTAGGAACTAAACTAGAATATATCTTTTCATAGTTGAGTTTTAAAAAACCAATGTTTCTCTGTAAAATGAAGCAAATCCGAAATTTTTTTTCAAAAAACAATACGGAAAAGAATTATTCCTAGGGTCATATCATTTTAATAACTTCGACCCCAATTATCAAACCTTGGTTTTGGGAATCAGAAGCAACCAGCTCTTTACCAGGTTTCTAATTGGAGGTATAACCTAAATCAGAGCGCAGCCTTCTGGGTGTGGGAGGAACTGTATCAGACAGGTGCAGAGGCCACATTAGGAAACTCAAGAAGGATGGTGATGTTTTGTAGTTAACACTTAGAATGTATAAAAATATCTTCTGAATTAGAAGCATCTCAGTTATTAGAAGACGGGGCCTTTTATTCCTGAACTTGACTCCAGAAAAGCAAATGCTCCATTTCTGTTAAATAAAAAGGCTTCCTAAAATGTAAAGCCCCAGGTTATGTATTAAAGAGCAGTGCTTCTCAAATTTTAATGTGCATATGAATCACCTGAGAACTTGTTAAAATGTACATTTTGATTCACAAGGTCTGGAGTGATGCCCAAGATTTGCATTTCTAACGAAATCCCAGTTGAGGTGGAAGCTACTGATTTACCCACCACACTTGAGTGCAAGGATATAGAGAACATACAACTGTGGCTTCCCCAGCTTTACCCTCTAGTGGGGAAAACCTCTAAGTAAACAAGGAACCATCGTAGTTTGGCCTTAAATCACTCCTACCTACTGATTTTCATACAATGCTTGTAAATTTTTTATTATTTCTGCATTAAAACTTCTTTTCGTGAATGTATTGAAACCACAACAGTGGACCTTAGAACAACCCTGGGGTTAGGGACACTGACCCTTGCACAGTCAAAAATATATGTATAACTTTTTAAAAAAGATTTTATTTGGTTATTTGAGTGAAAGAGCACAAGCAGGGGGCAGGGACAACCAACTGAGCCACCCAGATGCCCTTGTGTATCACTTTTGACTTCCCCAAAACTTTACTAATAGCCTAGTGTTGATGGAAAGTCCCACTGATAATACAAATAATCCACACATATTTGCATGTTATATGTATTACATACTGTATTTTTACAATAAAGTAAGCCAGAGAAAAGAAACTCTTAAGAAAATCATGAGGAGGGGCGCCTGGGTGGCTCAGTCGTTAAGCGTCTGCCTTCGGCTCAGGTTGTGATCCCAGGGTCCTGGGATCGGGCCAGCATTGGGCTCCCTGCTCTGTGGGAAGCCTGCTTCTCCCTCTCCCACTCCCCCTGCTTGTGTTCCCTCTCTAGCTGTGTCTCTCTCTGTCAAATAAATAAATAAAATCTTTAAAAAAAAAAGATTTAAAAAAAAGAAAATCATGAGGAAGAGAAAATACATTTGCAGTACTGTATTTGCCAAAAAGAATTTTAAAAATCTGTTTATAAGTGAATCCATGGAGTTCAAACTTGTGTTGTTCAAGGGTCAACTGTAAATAAAATGATCCCACAGGAAATGATACAAAAAAAACAAATCTGTTGTGAACAGTTTCACTTAAAAAATCAAGGAAATCATTTATGAAAAAAATTGAAACTGTACATTACTAGTTTCCCAACTGAAGTAAATGAAAGTGCTTCTGCACATAAAGAGGAAGTCAACTCCTCCTATCTGATCCACTTATTCCGTTAAAGTTCCTTGGATGAAGTCAACATTAGCCAGCAATGTTCATTTTATCCCAATTTATACCTCCTGTTTTAAGCAATCTGCTGAGTTAGAAGGTAGGGGTTTCCTATTCATTCAACAAGTATCTGTTGAGCACGAACAGTGTGTTAAGCACTGGGCTGGGTGCAGAGGACAGAGAGCGAATGAGTGGGAAGAGACAAACAATAAGCGAGTAAACAGTTAACTGGAAATAGCAAACATGCAGCACTGCCTTGGCAGAAAGGTGGGTGAGTCACTTTGGAAGCAGAGCCCCCAGCCCCAGTCGAGCCTTCAGATGACCCCAGCCCTTGATGAAGTTTTCACTGCAAGCTCCTGAGAGACCCTGAGCCAGATCAACCCAGCCCTGCCACACTTGGATTCGTGATCCCCAGAAACTGTGTGAGACAATAAACACTTGTTGTTTTAAGCCACTAAGTTTTGGGGTGATTTGTTGTACAGCCATGGGTAACTACAACAGGAGAGACTGGGTGAGAGGCAGAACACGCCTATTTAAACACAGCCATCTGGTAAGGCCTCCTTGAGAAGGGAGACACTTAGGCTGCGACAGATAAAATGGAGTCAGTCCTGAGGAGAAGGTAGCGGTTGGTGGTAGCAGGATGAAGAACCGCATTCCAGAACAGGGGTACCACAGGAAGGTCCTGAGCTGTATATGGGGGCAGCATGGCCAGAGCTTATTCCTACGGGGAAGTGGGAAAGATGAAGTCACAGAGGCTGTCTTAGCCAAATCAGGCGGCGTCTCTTGTAAAGAGTTTAAATTATATTCTTAATGCATTGGGAATCCTTTGATGAGTCTTTAGCAGAAGACTAATGTGATCTGCTCTGTTTTAAAAACCTCAGTGGGGTTGCGGTATGGGGAAGGAATACTGATGCCTGGCCTGCTATCTACTCTTCAGTTATTCAGGAGCTCAATAAAGAATGATCAGGAATGGTTTGAAAGCATTAGGAATGAGGAAAAGATCTAATACTGTCACAATTACCGATGCAATTATTCTAGATTCAGGCCTGCTGTGGCCTCTGGGCTGCTGCAGGGGAGAGAACAACAGGGGTCTCTGCCCATTTCTGCAGGACCACAGGGCCTTTTCTTTTCTTTTCTTTTCTTTTTTTAAGCAGGCTCTGCACCCAGCGTGGGGCTTGAACTCATGACCCTGAGATCACCAGTCACTACTGACTGAGCCAGCCAGATGCCCCCTCGCGGCCTCCTCTGAGGCAGTCTCTGAACCTCACTGAACCCAATTCCAAACGTAGAAGAGAGTTATCTATTTGCTAAGCCTAAAATGTTGACATGACAAGAACAAATTTACAGTACAAATATTTACTCTTTGGTATGGGTTTGTTTTTTTTTAAGAAAAGCAACTTAGTGTTTTATTATGTAGATAATGCTCCCTGTAGAAAAATACTCATTTATTACACAGGTAATATGAATGGCAGAATAATTAAGAAATGCAAATGCACAAAAGAGAAAGAAACCTGAACATTACCGGTCACCCCAATTACTCCAAGATAAATACCATTTTCATGTTGGTAAGTATCTTCTCGTACCCTCATGCCTGTATGTAATATATAATGGTCACAACTAAGATTTTTTAGGTTTTTTTTCCTTCTCCTCTATAAAAGGCACTAATACTGATTTTAGGTAGTTTGGAAGATACAGAAAACATAAGGAAGAGAATAAATAGCACCAAGAACGCTACCCCTCTGTCTTTCTGTGAGTCTAAAGGCAGGGCCATCCATTCAAACCTGCAGTTGTCACTGAGTTGCCATTGCACAAATATGCATTTCCTTAATTTCAGCCTCCCTCCTCCCTCACTAGAAAAGGAAAATAAAAGTTGAGGACTGTTCATTACATAGAGGATTTTGGCACCATTTTTATACCTCCCACTGAGATAAGTAAATTAGGGAGAGTAGAAAAAAAGGTTTCTTCTTGCCACAAATCCTAACCAACAACTCCCCTCTGTAACTACAGGAGCAGTGCTTGAAGAAATGGATACACTTTTAGTAATTCATACAGTAACAGTGCTCAAACTGAATTCTCAACCTCAAAACAAAGCCTGTCTGGAGAAGTCTATTAAGTTCTGGTTGTCCTGGTTGTCTAAGTTTCTCTCAATGTATCTCTAATAACCTGATATCAAGTTTGAAATAAAAATTCTTCCCCTCCTGGACATTAGCTATTCTATTTTCATATGATTCCCTGGACATCCCTGCAAAGTCTTTTGTTGCTATCTTAGGCTGTCTTCCAGAATCACAAGTACTGTGGGCCCAGAGAAACTTAAATCTCAGTGATAATCTTGCATATTTTATTGAACAACTGAAAGCCATTTACTTAATGGAAAGTATTACAATGCATGATGCCATATCAAGGTTTAATTCATGTGAAGGCAAGACTTTCAAGAGCATAAAACCTGTATTTTGCTCATAAAAGGAGCCAGTCCACAGTTAAAGTTCACAGGAATTTTAAACCATTCATCCATAACCAACCCTGATATAGTTTTACCCCTCAGATACTACGGTTACCTTTTTGGATTCATTGGAAATATTTTTAGCCAACAAGCTCTAACAGAGACATGATCTTGATGTACCTGAACTCTGGAAAGCCAGGGTAAAAACCAGGAATTTGGACTGCATTGTAAAAAGGTAACCCGAGATGACTGTGGGAGGAGAGAGGAGGAGGGGGGAGGCAATGAGCAAATACAGTAATAAGGTTTCATTTACACCTCTGGTCGTAAATTAGATATTTTGTCTAGATTAAAGCCATTAGTGGGCACGAGTGGAGAAAATATGTTTGAATGTGATATGGTTTGAATTTCTCACATCTAACTATGAACCAGAACTATGGATAAGAGTAATATGGGGCACACAGAAGAACCCAAACAGAACCAGGACTGTCTGGTTGAAGGTTATATCTGGTTTCATAGTAAAGGGGAAGTTAGGACACACAATAGAAATCACAGTATATTATTGATGTAGTTTTGGTGCTATCTTAAGTTGTTTTTGTTTTTGTTTTCGTTTTAAGTAAGCTCTATGCCCAATGTGGTCTTGAACTCATGACCCCGAGATCAAGAGTTGCATGCACTACCAACTGAGCCAGCCAGGCACCCCTTGGGGCTACATTAAGTTTATAATGAATTTTCTTGTGGTTTTCACTACAAAATATGGATTCAGTTACTCTCAAAACTCTATCATCTTCATAAATTCCCATGTTAATGAACCCCTTCATGTACTGTTAAACGTAAGATGTCTGAATTGGGGTGGGCGACGTCACACAATTTACCGTCAAGATTCTGTAGATGGTCCTTCATTTCAGAATCCTGTCCTAATAAGGCCTTTTTCTATAATGAAACAAAAATTTTATTCCCCTAGAATTTCTTGTAAGTAGAGTTTCTTTGAAAGGAATACTTTGATAAAGCACAAAGAGTGGAAGCATAAGATGCTAAGAATGTATTTAGTAACAAAAAATGGTTTCTAAACTACAACATACAATATCAGGAGAGGAATTTGCATCCCTCCTGTGAAGGAGAAGGGCATAGGGAAGAGTGGGCAGGGGCACTGCCAGGGAGAAGGGTATAGAACATAGAGAGAAAAGCCTCAGATCTGAGACAGGCAGGGTCTCCAGAACACGTAAGTATCTCATATGGACTCTTAAACGCCTTGCTTAAGAAGAGTTGTGTGTGTGTGGAGGGTGATTTACTTGTGATACAAATCTCTCCATGTCCTCATCCCTTACAAAACCCATGTTGCTCACCAATTCATTTGTTGTTGTTTTAAGATATTTTTTAAAGATTTTATTTATTTATTAGAGAGAGAGAGTGAGCGGGAGGGTGAAGGAGAGAGAATCTGAAGCAGACTCTGCACTGAACACAGAGCCTGATGCAGGGCTCCATCCCAGGACCGTGAGATCACGACCGGAGCCAAAACCAAGAGTTGGACGCTTAACCGACTGAGCCATCCAGGCACTGCTAAGATTTTTTTAAAGTAATCTCTACACCCAACACGAGGCTCAAACTCACACCCCGAGATCAAGAGTCACAGGCTCCATTGACTGAGCCAGCCAGGCACCCCATTAAGATTTTATTTTTAAGTAATCTCTATACACAACGTGGGGCTCAAACCCACAACCCTGAGATCAAGAGTTGCACACCCTACTGACTGAGCCAGCCAGGTGCCCCGCTCACCAATTCATTTGTGACCATAGATTCTTTTCCCTGAGTTCCAATTCTGGGTTGCAATGAGGGCAAAATTAGAGATAGCACAGAAAGACACTGAAACTGAAGGACAAGGGGACAGTTGACATTTGGGTTATTATAATTGCTACTACTAATTATTATCACATTTTAGTGTGAAACCTATTATACTGACATCTGTGAACATGAACTATAAACTAACAACAAAATGATCCTTCTCAGTACAAGTAAAATTGACACATAATTCATAAGTCAGCTAGTCCTTTTCTGCCTTAGTCATTGACAATGTTTATTTCCTCTTGAGCTGTGTGAATGCCACTCTTAAAGCAGGCAGCGCCTTCTTAAAGCAGGCAGCACCTTCCCCGACCCCCAGAGAAACAAATGGCACAATAAGTGATAGTTGGGGGAAGGCTGGAAAGGCTCAGGCTTCAAAGAGGGGCTGGCCGTCTACGGATTAGATGAGATGATACAGGCGAGACTCCCCCTAGGAATATCCAGCCCATAATAGACACTTAACCAATGTGACCAATTAGTAGCAGGAACAATAGTAGGACACATTAGTCCTTCTGCCTGCTTCTGTCTCTCGGGACAGGTTTTGCCCTCAGCCATGGCACAAGGATAATTACCTCAAAGACCCAAGAGACACAGGACTGGCGAAGAGATTACTCCTCGGCCCCTGAAGAATCTACTGACAAGTGAAGATGAGGGTCCACCTCTCTCCCCACTAACTCTTCTTCTCTCCCCCTTTAAGTGGAGCTGAAGGAAGCCTGCGCTATTCCTGGAAATTAGACGGAGTCCTCTGCGTTCCAAATGCATCTTTGATAGATTCCTCTAACTGCAGCACAGTGGCAGGTGCATTTCTCTCAGCATTTAATGCTGATTTTCCCTGTCATCTAGGCATAGAGAACTACACAAGCATGTCAGGAGGCTCCACCGTAAATCCACCAGAGGTTTTAATTACTCTCCAGTGACAATGTCTTATACGAATCAGAGACATGAAAACCCAACCAATGAGTGTGTGTGTGCGTGACAGAGAGAGAGAGAGAGATGGCCCAGGCTCTCCCCAGAACAGCCAGAGTATCTTGGCTGTACTCTGAAGGAATAAGGTCAGAAAGCCTGTAGCCAGCTCAGGGTGTGTGAGACCGCAGTGCACCCTGTCGATCCGATCAGGAGAAGGGATGGTTTGGTGATGGCACCACCTGCAGCCTCCCTCCAGACAGCCTGCGTTGAAATCTTAGCCTGCTGCATGCTCACTGTTAGACCGCAGGCAACCTCCCTGAACCTCAAATTCCTCATCTGTAAACAGGGATCATAACCACACGTATGGCATCTTGTTATTGTGAGGACTAAGCAAGATAATCCATGCCGAGCACTTAACACAATACGTGGTGTACAGTAAATGCTCAATAAATATTAGCAACACCAAGAGAAATGCAGAGGGAATCCCTGTCCCCACGTTGCAGAGCACGGGCTGTTATGAGGGTCCAGATGTCCTCTCCCTCTCCCCCCTCCAGGCCTCTAGTTGGGTGAATCCAAAAAAGAGCATCTTATGTCCCATAAGTGCTTAAGAATAAACATAGTGAACAAACATTTCAAACACTTAAACAATTTATAGATCTAGATATATGTATGTATGTATGAACACAACTGCTGTAGATATCACAAATTTAGAAACACACCCCACTAAGTGTATTCTATCTACAACTTTTATAAACCTAAGGGACTCACAGAATCCAGGCTCAGAGGGTTATCCCTTTCAAAGGAACAACAACCAAAAATAATTAAAAATAAACCAAACCCTTTATTTAGGTTCCTCAGATTCCATGAAATTTAGATTCATAAGTAATCCACTGACATACGTCTTAGCGTCCCTTTGCTTTCCTCTTGAACGCCACGCCATGATCAGCTGCACCAGAACTTCTCTCTTCAATACCCTAGAGCTCCGCAAACACACAGCCTCGTGGCTTCACGGTCTCTAAACCCGCTCACGCCTACCTACCCCTCTCTCTCTCACACAGACTGGCTACGCCTCTCTCAGCAAGCAGGCCTCCTACTACTTAGGAACCCTCAGGAGAGGTAAACACAGTTGAAACATGATTCTCCTTAGTGATCATGGCCAAGGGGGCAGCTCTGCGGACTTGGGTAAATGGTTTTTGCCTCTGCACGTGCAAAATACAAGGACCCTTCACCATATTTTTCTCTTCATTCTTAATTGATGACTTTATTTGAAAATGCAAAGAGGCAAAGATAGAAAACCATACTGCCCCCAATTAGGAATGTTTGTTTCCCACCTTTTCTGTGCCTTGTCTTAAAAAAAAAAAAGAAAGAAAAAGGACATTACGATGTGAACAATAACTAAGTCCACTACTAAAGCCCCACTGAGAAGTGATTGGAAGCAGGATGGAAAAGAAACTACGAGGAATGACAGACAGGGTGCTCCCAAGCAGCTGCTCTGTGTTCATAAAACACTTCAGACATAAATAGCTTTGTGTGATGTGGAGGCGACTCCTCTCCCCCTCCCCTATACAACGGAAGGGCGGAAAAATGCAGAGACAGTGGTAATTGTCAGGTGTCTACACATGGGGCCACTGCCCTCTAGTGTGTACTTAAAATTGACAAAATTCCTTCATCCTGGCAAACCAGAGGTCTTACCCCCAAAGACAGTAGAAAGCAGAATAAAACATGAACCCCTATTGAACTATCCAACAGAATCATTTTTTTAAGTTTTTTTTTTTTTTTTTTTTTTTTAAGGAATCTCTACACCTCACGCGGGGCTTTGAACTCACAACCCCGAGATCAAGAGTCGCGTGCTCTACCGACTGAGCCAGCCAGGCGCCCCCCTCCAACAGGATCATTTTAAAGACTTTCTAAGAGAGGAATATCAGAGGGCTTCCTGCCTCCTCACTACCTGTTGACGTCCACATTGTTATCAGGCCCTAAAACTGGATTTATTGTTTCGGTCCAACAGGTTGCCAGAGGGCAGAAGAGATACTTAAAACATTTAACGGCAGGATGTGGCCCAGTCACAAGCATCTAGAACATCTGCCTGGAGGATGCCAGCTGGCAGCAGTACCAGGCCCTGCAGCGGCCTCCCCTCAGAGGCTGACCCATGGGGAGGTTGTGCGTCCCTGGGGGACAGCGGATGGCGCCAGGTAGCCAGGGCAGTGGGGGGGGGCCTGGTAGAGAAGCATACCAGTATTTTAACAAATGGTTGAATGTTACCTCCACAAAAGAGAGTAGAGGACATAAGAACCACCACCCAGCACCACACAGCAGAACAGAAGAGTGACCCAGAGCCCACAGCAAAGACCCTAAGGAGAGGACACAGGGGTCCCCCGTTTCCCACCAGCAGCTGTTCCTTCTCTTGCCAATGGCAAGGGCCGTCCCCTAGTCGGGGGCAGGAGCACAGTGGGGTGTCAGGAAATCCACCCTCCGGTCCTGGTCTTACCACTTCTCTCTAGCTGACATTAAGGGGATTTTTTTATCTGGGCTTCCATATCCCCATGTTTTTAAATGGCGGGGTTAGACAAAGGTAGGAATTATTACCCTTTTGCATGATCTGGTATTTCCGTGTGAATTCTACATATAGGATTACTCGACATAATTTTTAACAACAACATCTTTGAGACTACTCCTAGCTCATAAAAAAGTACTCAACATCTCGAAATCTCGGTATCTTCTTGAGATATCATTTCTTCAGAACGTTTTAAGTTTTTGTTTCCAAATTGTTTCCACCCCAAACATATCCATTTGTAAGTAACTCTCAAGGCTTATTTCTGATAACTTGGTGGGGAAAATAGCAATAACAACCATGAGTATTTATTGAGCACCTACTTGCATGAGGCGTTGTATTAAGCACTTTCTACACATTATCTTGTTTAGTTTCCAGGACAATCATATAAAGAAGGTATTATTATCCCTCTTTTATGAGAACACAGATGCTAGCAGAGGTTAAATGACTTATCCAATGTCAGACTACAAGCACAGGATATGTGGGTAAAGTCTACATCCGCAGTGACCCTGCTACAGAATCTCATCCGTGCCAAAGTTCCCACCAGTTAATGGAGATATGGGAAAAACAAGAACAACTGTGAATTCTTCCATGAAGTTAAATTTTTCTTTTCCATTTATGTACTTATTTAGAGATGCCTACCTATATTTGTGCCGCAAAAGTCCTCTCTTTTATGGAATGATGGTGGTATTAGATAGTAGGTAGAGTGGCTTTTTGATTTTTGGCAAAATAAAAAGTTGGCAAGTCTCAATTTTTTGAAATGTTACTGGTCCATGGATTTGCAGTATCTGGGAGCCATTGTTCTCTAGTAGAATGAACATGTGTTATGCAGGGACTCCATTCATTCCCAAGATTAAAAGCTTCATAAGGGTGGTATGCCTGCCTTTTGTGTGTCTTATTGACAATAATTTGTTGGTAAGGACTGTCAGGTTAACATCTCTTCACAATCTGAATAAACTAGAAGGGAAAAAGATGGGGATTCCTCTGGCCACCCTGTAAGTTGGTCAGTCTTTCCATTTGTGAAAAAGACACGGAGGAAACAGAAGCTAAACTAAGAGCAGAGGGGAAAAAGTATGAATAAGTTCAGATTCTGCTAAATAAGAACAGAGAACCTCTCCAGGAAAAAAAAAAAAAACAACTAACTTAAACCACTTTTCCTATATTTGCAGATTTTATACTAATAATAGCAATAATAGCAACAATCCTTTGAAAGCATCTTCCTTTTCACAAATAAAGACCTCTGTCAAATTTAAAATTCTTCCTGTAAGGAGTTTTGTAATTTCAAAAGGATGTTGGAACTTCATCTCAATTTTATCACTGCAGAGTACTTCAGAGATTAAAAAGTACTTGTGAGGGCTTTTTCACAACTCAATCTTCACAAAGAATTAGTATACACCATAATAAATCATCTCTGTACAATAATGGAAATCTCCCAAAAGGCAAATAAGTTTCAAAGAAATAACTCTTCCACTCTAGTGCCTTTTTTTCTGGCAACTTCTGTATGCTTCCATGCCATGTAATCAACAAAAGCGTGAGCTAAAATGATAGTTTGTATATACATCCACGTTATCTTTTTTGTTGACCACGGATTGAACTAAAGTACCCTGGTTGTAAACCTGGTAGAGCTTCACAACACCCGTTCCCAGTTTCCCGGCAGATGCAAAGAATTTCTTTGGGGCTAGAGAATTTACAGGACTCTACAGGACTCTATGTTCCTTTCTAGTCCCTTCCAGGAAGTACCAGCTTCAGAACCTAGGATGTCAGGGGTAAGGCGATGTGGGGGGATTTTTCTCCAGAAAAGAGGTGAGGGTGGTGGGGTGGGGGGTTGAGGTGGGTATAAAAGACAAAGAAGAAGAAAAGGATTTAAAGTCCTGTAAGAAATAAGAAAGGAAAGGGCCAGGACGAGACTGACCGGGACAAGCCTAATCTAAAGGTAATGACCGGGGGGAATTTACATGGCAAGCTGTAAGGGCTGCATTTGTTAACTCCTATCCAGTTCTCTATTTTCACTCGCAATAAACAAACCAAAAAAGAGAATAGAGTGTCAAAATATAATTTTCAATAAAAGGAAAAACATGACTTTCATATAGATACAGAATGAGCATTGTTCTAAGATTTACCTAATTTATTGAAGAACCTGGCAGGATAGTAAAGCTGATTCAAAGAAGGATAGGAGAGGGTATATAATCTTTTTTTCCCTCCTTGGAAATCTCCTTGGAAATCACTGCAGGCTCTATGGTGCAACGGGTAGCACGCTGGACTTTTAGCACAGGTAAAAACGTAAATCACTTTTGCAAAAACACTTGAAGTATGAAATTAAATCTTAAAGTGGGCCAGGTTGAAGCCAAATTAACCAGAAGATTCTAGAGGAAACTGGCCTTGAAGAACAGGAAGCAGGAAGCAGAACTGCTCTTTTCACCTGCATAGAAAGAGGCAAAGTGTGCCTAGAAAGTCATCATTTGAAATGTTAGGGAAACTCACGGAGCAGAGATAGTTGGCTTTTAAGGTAACAAACAACACAAAGCCAACAGTATTATTTGTCTCTCCACAGAACCTAATTTGTTTACTTTTTGAAATTCAGCTTTTAATCTTTTGGAAGTAACAATTCAAGATTCTGAAAAGTTTCTATCTACCCTATATTCTAGACCCTTCTGTCACCCCTCTCAAAAATCCAGTATTTTATTTGTACTGTCTCAATTCTCTGAAAACTTGAAGAGTGATCAGCATGCTGTGTGCTTAAGAATCTCTTGTTCTTTGATTCTGAACAATGCCCAGAAGAGGGTGCTCACAGAACAATCAGCTTGCTTTAACCACAATCAGGATACATCTCTTGAACAAAGGATTTGATGTGGTCATCCTGAGTTTGGAAAGAACCATAATGATCATAGCATCTTAAAATTACAAAAGGAGAAATGGAAAGTTCTCTAAATTAAAAGCAATTCAGGGATACATAAAAAAAAAAGAAAAATTTGGTGAAGGCCTTCTAAATGAGGGGAAACGGGGAGACAAATGATGACTTCAACTTTTCATCAACTTTCTGTATTGCTTCAAATACTTTATATCTTGTGCATGACTTCTTTTATACAATAATTACTTTTAATCACCATCAATTAGGTAATGTCTTTATTAGTAAAAATTAATAAAGCTGATAATGAATACTTAAAACAAGTAGGATGGCTGAAAAGAATCTATCGGAGAAATTGATACACCATTCAGAAATTTATCAGTGTCGTAGTAGCTAAAAGGTAAAACTTCAGTTATGTTTTATAATACTTAAATATGTCACTACTCAGAATCTATCACATCACAATTAATACTTAGACTCTTCACTGCAGGACAAATCTTCGGAGAGAAAATCCATCAGAGAGCCGACGATGCATCATTCCCAAGGCATCTCTCTTTACTAAGCTCCTGAAGAGTCTCATCTTGCTTTGCTGATTGCCTTCTGAGTTAGGCTTACGTGGTACCGGCAGTTTTGCCACTGCCCTGTCCATTTAGCTAAGCTGGAATGCGACTGCCCAGAGTTCTCCTGCCTCTGTGATTCTGTACGGCCCTGAGAGACCTATGTGAAATCCAGGAGGTAGAAGTGAAGATTTCTGGACGTTACGGTTAGGGGGCTGCTTAGCTACTGGTGTATCGGGCTTGTGGCAGCTCCAGATCCCCCAGGTCTCCTCCTCCTTCTGCTCTGAGTCCTGGGCCAGGTGTGTGTGCAGCTCCAGGATACCAGGGGGCCAACGTCCCCCCGCAGGTCCCCCACAGCACTGAGGTTGGTCGTGGTAATAAGAGAACGGAAGTGGGTTCCACTGTGTCCTTATGGGTCTCAGGTTGTCCTCATGCGTGCTGGCTTGTCTTTGCCTCCTCTGCACTCAGCTTTCCCTCTCGTATGCAGATCTGATGGACTTGGAGTAACTTCAGGTTCAACCCTAGATGCAGAGTCAACAGCCTGCACAGATCACTCACCCAGCTCCCACATTCGTGTCAGGTCTACCCCTTGTAATAAACCCTTACTCTAGACCACGGGTAGCCATCCGCTTCTCAGATAAAACTCTAGCTGCTATAAGCTTCTATGTACACCACCATCTTGTTGTCTTTGCATTTTGAACAGTGTGTTAAGCCTCAAAGTCGTAATATCCACTGTCTTTGGTAGAAGGAGAAGACAGGTATTTGGTGGTAGAAGAAAAGGAAGGGATGCTTAGAAAGGTAAAAGCTTGTATAGGAAGCTCCCAGAAGATTCTCAATGCTACAAATGCCAGTGCCAGTTATTGATTTATTGCCTCTCATCTTCAAATCCATCTCTCCTTGCCTTGCTTGTGATAGTGAAGCTGGACCCTGTAAACATTTCTCCTTTTTTTTTTTTTAAGACTTTATTTATTTATTTATTTATTTGACAGAGAGACACAGCGAGAGAGGGAACACAAGCAGGGGGAATGGGAGAGGGAGAAGCAGGCTTCCCGCTGAGCAGGGAGCCCGATGCAGGGCTCGATCCCAGGACCCTGGCACTATGACCCGAGCTGAGGGCAGACGCTTAAGGACAGAGCCACCCAGGAGCCCCTCTCCTTTTTTTTAATGATTCATTTATTTTAGAGAGAGAGAGAGTGAGCATGAGTGGGAGGGACAGAGGGAGAGGGAGAGAAAGAATCCCAAGCAGACTCTGCGCTGAGCACAGAGCCCGACATGGGGCTTGACCCCACGACCCCAAGATCACAATAGAGCCAAAACCAAGAGCCAGACGCTCAACTCTCTGAGCCACCCAGGCGCCCCTCTCCTTTTTCTATAAGGAATTCTCATCCTGGTTCTGTGCTGCTCTTCTTCCCTGAAGCTCTTATGGTGGATGGAGGCCAGGAGCACAGGACAGCCAGTGTCACCCCATTTGGTGGCACCATTTGGGGGACTTCCCAGTGGATTTCTGGCACCAAGCAGCAGGCCGCTTCCCAGTGAATTCCTCAGTGGACACCTCAGTGGGCACCCTCCTAGTGTTGCTCAACGAGTCTTGCGGACACCCAAACGGGTGGCATCCAGCAAGCTGAGCTGACACTCCAGAGCGCTGGCTTCCTGCTCAGCAGCCCTGGACTGTAGCGTCTCAGGGGACTTCTCTGCCATCTGGTGGTCTCCAGCCGCTCCCTTTCAGTGGGGTCTGCTGAGGAGAGGGCCCTCTTCTAAATTTGTGTCTTCCTCGAGCACTATGCCTCCACTCTGGAGGTAGTGGCTGCTCTTTACACATGCTACCCCTGTGTTCATTAGAATTTTCTTTACTCCTTAGTAAGTAATCTCCTGCGACTAGTTAATCATTTTTTATGTTAAACTTCCCCTGTGTGAATTACTGTGCGCTTTCTGTCTCTGAACTGGACACTGATAAAAATGTGTTTTGCTCTTAGTCACTAGAAAAAAACAGAGCTTAATTTTATTAGTTCAGGATTTGTTTTAGTAGGAACTTAAATTATGTGTAATGTGAGTACATAAGTGAAGGGACGGCCCCAGGTGCGCAGTTTAGAGAGGGTATTTGCTTTCTTTGGCTGCCCATGTGAGGTATTCCTCAAAGTGGGCTCCATGGGTCCCTGTGAACAGAGCCTGAGTCAACTATTGCTGTGACGCAAACCGCCCTAAATGCGATGGTTAGAATCATGATCATTTATTATTTCTCATGTTTGGTAGGAGGACTCCAAAGTCACAAGACAAATGGTGAAGATACAGGAAAGGGTGAAGAATCAGGGTTCAAAAATGCACCCTACCACAGGGTCCAAGGACATTACCTAGGGTCTGTGAGTTTAAATAGTATTTTGAAATTTTCAAACTTTTTTTGTTTTTGAGAGAGAGAGAGAGAGAGAGAGCCTGAGAGTGCACGTGGGGGTGGGGGAGGAGCGGAGGGGCAGACGGAGAGGGAGAGAGAATCTCAAGCAGACTGACCGCAGAGCACAGAGCCCCACTAGGGGCTTGATGCAGGGCTCGATCTCACCACCCTGAGATCATGTCCCTGGAAATCAGGACTTGGATGCCTAACCAACTGAGCCAGCCAGGTGCCCCAGTATTTTGAAATGTTCAATTCAGTGAAAAAATAAATCACATTGTGATAATGAAGTCACAGGACTTCAGTTTCTGCATTTGTATTTATGGTCTCATTCCCACCAAGGGATCACCTTAAGTAAGAGTGTACAACTTTGTTTGAGGGGTTATAGTTTCTTTCTATGTTTCTTTCTTTTTTTAAGAGATTTTATTTATTTATTTGAGAGAGAGAGAGAGAATGAGTGGAAGGGAGAGGCAGAGGGAGAGGAAGGAGCAGACTCCCCACTGAGCAGGGAGCCCGACATGGGGCTCAACCCCAGGACCCTGAGATTATGACCTGAGCAGAAGGCAGATGCTTAACTGACTGAGCCACCCAGGCGTCCCATCTTTGTTTCTTTCTTTGTTTCTTTGTTTCCTTCTGCCTCTCTCTCCTTTTCTTTCTTTTTTTTTTACTTATTCAGTGTATCCCAATAAACAGTCATCATTATTGATTATGTGTTCATCATAAGCTTTTATAGATGTAAAACATATGAAGTGTGTAAACTGTAAGGGTATACTTCATGAATTTTAATAAAGTGAACACTTCTGTATGTTATAGATTTACAGAAAAGTTGCAAAGATAGTTCTCAAATACCTCACACCCTGTTTCTGTTATTATTAACATCTTACATTACTATGGTTATAGTTGTCACAATTAATGAAACAATACTGACACATTATTATTAACTAAAGCCCATAATTTATCCAAGTTTCCTTAGATTTTTACCTAATGTCCCATCCAGGGTGCCACATTACATTTAGTTGTCATATCTTCTCAGGCTCCTCTGAGCTGTGACGGTTTCTCTTTCTCAGATTTTCCTTGCCTCTAGTATCCTTGACAGTTTTGAAGAATACTGATCAGGTATTTTATAGAATGTCCTTTAATTGGGATTTGTCTAAGGACTGTATTTTAATTATTGCTGGTATATTTAGAATTGTTAGTTCCTCCAAACATGTCACCCAAAATGTCAGAATTAGAAAATTTACTTCAAACACAAGAAGTTTGAAAATCACTAGTCTATGTCACAGCAGACTATAAATTAAATATACATAAGTGAAGTTGTCAAGATGTTTATTCCACCATTCAAACTTCAGTTTCAAAAAAGCCAGGTAGGTTTGTAGACCTTTCCCAGTGTTTGGATAGCAATCTCAATTTATAAACTGCCTGCATGTCACCCAAAATGGACCAAACCATCAGCTACCCCCCTGCGTTATGCAGCTCAACTTCAAAGGGAAGACAATAGCTCTTCACTAAAGGGTCACCCTGGTAGTGATTCATCCCAAGGTCAAAGGGAAGGTTAAACTAATAATGAAATTTTGTTTCTTTTCAGCAGAAAATATATATTTTTAAAGGAGATAGAAATTTATTGAGTATAGCACAAGGGAGAGAGTGCCACAAGGCAATGGTGGGGGGGTGTGGTTGTCAACAAAAACTACTTTTAAAGTACAAGCAGAAACAATCAAACTTTCAATGAAATGTTTTCCTCTTTGTATTTTAAATGAGTAACATCCAAATTAGGGAACAGAAAGAATTATATCCTATCAATTTGAAATGTCTGGTACCATAGAAGTACTCTAGTCATGGAAACGCTGATGTCGTTACCCTAGTAATTAAATCCATGCAAGTTACAGACTTCACTGAAACGCCTTTTAGGAGTCCACTTTGCTCTCAATGATGAGAGTGAAGTCACTGATCACAAGTGTTTGGAGCACTTAACATCCCTGGCAATGCTGTCAACGGTACAATGTTTAGCTCCAGAAGAAAGACAATACCCAGTATGTCCCTTGGAGCTCAAAATCAAATTATCTGTACTGCAATACACACAGGCCAAAAGACGTGTTCTATGAACCAGAAAGTACTCACCGTGTTGGCCAGCTCCAGATAGCTTCCTCCTACAGAGCTGCCAAAATGCCGTGACTGTGTGAGCAGTTTGTGGAGGGCAGCAGCCTGCTGATGCAAAGAGCGTCCACTGTACTCAAGAAGCTTCTGCAGGGCCCACTGACTCTGCAAGTCCGGGCTCTGGAGGTCCCTGGCTCCCGAGTCGTACTCCCAGCTCTCCCTGGCTGCTGATAGGGCACCTACGTCCAGGAGAGGCAGGAGAAATAAAAAGATGTTTCCTTCATTAGCCTGCGGGTGGCCAATAGGCGATGATCTGGAACCCCCTAAGCCTTCCTCGTGCCAGCATGTCAGAACACATGTGGCGCCCAGACTGCGTGCTAAGCACTTTCTCTTTCAAATAGACACATGAGGAACCTGGAGATAAAAGCAGTTTCAGGCCAATCGTTCAGAAATAACTATCCAATGACTGTATGCCCCCCAAACAGAACCACTTGGCAAAAAAGCACCAGAGAGCCAAGGAAAGGAAATCCAGAGCAGAGCCACATCTGTCTGTGATTTGCACAGGGTTACCGGATGATCAGCCTTCTTATTGTAATCCTTCTCCCCAGTTGAGGAAGAAGGGAGCAAGTGAGAAGACAGAAAGTTCAGACATGGCACTTTCTCATAATTTTCTCTTATCCGGAAGAAGCTACAGGAAGCTAGACAGTGTTTGCCAGTTAGGTGTAGCCATGCGGCTGAGTTCTGAGCAGTAGAATGTGAACAGAAGTAACAAGAGTCACTTCAAGGCCTGGCTCCTAAAACCCCCAGCGTGCGGTTCTCCATGCCCTCTGCCTTCTGGCCTGGTTCAAATGGGCATGGCACCCCTGGAAGCCGTGGGGTACAGATGATGAGGCCACAAGATGGAGGATGCCTGAGTCCCTGAATGATCTCCTGCAGCAGGGCTGTCCGCTGATCCCAAGCACCCTGTTTTGACCCCATGTGATGAGGAAAGGGAAATTCCTTTGGTCACTGTACATTTTTGGTTTGTTGGTGAGAGCAGTTAGTATGACCTTAACCATTACAACAGGTTAAAACCTAATAAAAGATATTAATAAGTATAATACAATGGGAAAGTACAATGACAAAGTAGACCTGGAGAGGGGTGGGGATGTTCAGGGAAAGCTCTCTGGAGGAGAAAGCCTGATGCTTCAGTTGTCACCGTGGCCAGAAAAATTAGTTTTGGGGCAAAACCCTCTTCCCTGTGTTGCTCCCTTCTGAACAGAAGTCCCTTGGGTGCAGCCGGCTGGTGGGGCCTGGGTCACATGCCGCTGTGTCTCAGCTGCAAGGGAGACTGGGAAATCTATTTTCTGGCTTCTACTTTGGGGAGGCAGGATTTGTAAGGGAGACCTTTCCTAAACACAGGAAGAGTATTTCAAAAGGCCTAGGCAGCTAGAAAACACAAACGTCTATACACAGGCACTGTGCTAGGTACCGGGGATGAAGCAGTGAGCACGACAGATCTTAATTCCTGCCTGTGAAGTTTTCATATTGGTGGGTCTTCAACACATGACTTTTAATGGCAAAAAAAGGGGACTCATTAAAATGATTCCATTTGTGCTATGAAATGAGAACATATACAGATTACCCTATAATTTACTTGAGTGTAATTACATATAGCAAACTACAAATTATGTACAGTGAGTTCTGATATGAATGTCCAATCTCCCCTTATTGGGTATTGGTGAGTTTAATCAATGTGATTAGGTAAACTTTCTTTGCCTGGAACCACTTAGGATGTTTTCCCCCTGTGGTTCATGGTCTGATCTTCAGTCGTTCTGGCCCAATACTCTCTGTACAGTGCTGTGTGGCTGGAGTGACATATCTTTGTATTAAAGCACTATGTTTGCAACTGCTCAAAGTTTCTTCTTTTATTTTTTTATTGTTTTTATTTTTTAAAGTTATTTATTTATTTGAGAGAGAGAGAATGAGCAGGAGTCGGGGGAGAGGGAGAAGCAGACTCCCCACTGAGCAGGGAGCCCGATGTGGGGCTCAATCCCAGGACCCTGAGACCATGACCTGAGCCAAAGGCAGACACTTAACCGCCTGAGCCACCCAGGTGCCCCTCAAGGTTTCTTTCTTTCTTTTTTTTTTTTTTAAGATTTTCTTTATTTTTTTGACAGAGAGAGACATAGCAAGAGAGGGAACACAAGCAGGGGGAGTGGGAGAGGGAGAAGCAGGTTTCCCGCTGAGCAGGGAGCCTGATGCAGGGCTTGATCCCAGGACCCTGGGATCATGACCCGAGCTGAAGGCAGACGCTTAACCACTGAGCCACCCAGGCGCCCCTCAAAGTTTCTTTTAATATTAAAGTCTATCAACTGTATTGCAAGGGTGGTTTTGCTTTCCTTCAATATAGACTGCAAAATACCTGCCCTCCTCCCACTCCCACTCCTCTGAGTGATCTCTGCCATCTGCCTACCTGGGTCACATTCTCTGCCCTGGCCCAGCAACACGTGGCAAGAAGACTGCCTGAGGTCAGAGTTGAAAAATGGTTTGAGTCACAGAAGCCTTCCTCTCTCCCGCGGAAGATAAGCAAGCATAGGGTTAGGCCCTTGCCTTTATGTTTCACCACAGGACCCGGTATCTTACACACGGCCTGCAACTTCAGGCATTTAATATACATTTAGTGAGTGGATGGCTGAATTATCCATGGTTGTGGTACCATACATTTTATGTGGTACCATAAAAGGGTTTCACTTCTTAACAGGAAAAGCAACATGAAGATTAATTTTTAGAATCAAAATAAATTATACACTTAAACTTTATCTCTATGCAAACAGGGAGTCTCATTTTCAAATAATAAAATACAACAGTTCTGGGATAAGACGGCCCAAGGAAGCTTCATTTGAATTTATGATGCTGTATTAACAGACCTAAACCCAATTTCTGGCAGAGTCATATAATCAGGTTAGCCAAGCTCCATGTTAATCAGCAAGATCAAAAGGCCCTCAGACTATTACCATAACAATTTTTGCCAAAGTGATGTTGAGGAACTCAGATCTTCTGCTAGGGAGACAAGTCAATCACAGCATCCACGTGAATGGACCCCAGAAAGGGAAGTGCACTTTTTAAATACAGTTCCCTATTCCCATTACTCTCTTTCTGGAGAAAAAGATTTTTCTGATTTTTCTGGATAAAAACCAACATTCCTGAGGCAAAATTAGTTAATTAGGATGATCTCACTGAAAACCATCAAAACTGTAGGTCTGATAACCATCTTCCTTTTGCCTTTTGAAGTATCATGAAGTTTCCAGGCTCACACTCACCCTATAGCCGGCCTTACCTCACTCCCTTGCTAACCTCAAGAAAAGCCTGTTGACCTCGGGGAGGTGACTGTGCTTTCTTTTCCTTAACACGGATACCATTACCATTCTACTGTCCCCCGATGCTCACGAGGCTCTCTGGTCTCCTCTTATAAGGACACTAATCCCATCATGAGGGCACCATCATCATGATCTCATCTGACTCTAATTATCTCCCCAAAGTCACATCTCCAAAACCCTTCACACTGGGGCACTAGGGCTTCAATATGTGAATTTGGGGGGGGCGGAATACAAACACTCAGTCCATAACAACCAACTGAGCTGTCGCCCTCTGGGCCAGTAAGGACACTGACGGCGTGGCATCCCTTTAAAGACCAGAGGCCAAGCACTGCCCGGGCTTAGA
Organism: Eumetopias jubatus; assembly: GCF_037043125.1. Classification (NCBI taxonomy): domain Eukaryota; kingdom Metazoa; phylum Chordata; class Mammalia; order Carnivora; family Otariidae; genus Eumetopias; species Eumetopias jubatus. The sequence goes on from NW_028274811.1 coordinate 88,691,840, forward strand.
GTTCTCTGCATGCCCAGGATCAGAGAAGGCCATCATTTCTGCTGCGGTAAATCTTCAGGGCACTCTGAAGTAAGGGATAAGGTGTATTCTCTTATTTCAAACCAAAATATTTTGTGTTTAAAGGTGGCGGAGCACAGATTCTAAATGTTTCCCTTAGCAGGAAAGCATGGAAAACATCTGGTGTTTTGACATGACCATAAACTACATCACTGGGGAAACCCTGGTCTCGGAGAAATACTGAAACAGAAAGTCCGTCAAACACTGAGACCCTGGTTCTGCTGGGTACGTAGCAGCTGCAAGCTCGTGCTCTAATCCCACCTTCAAAGTGCCACCCAGGTTCAGCTCCTGCAGTCGCTGTGCCTATTCACCAAAGGCTCAGTGCAACCTTCCCAGCAGGCCAAACCCCCCATGAGGCTAAGGCAAAGCATTCAGAATACCTTAAAGTCACCTCAGAGACAGGAACAACCATCATGATACCTAACATCTACTCGAGGCCACTAGGAGCCCGGTGCTGTTCTAAGCATCGTCCATATATTATCTTATTCAGTTCTACCCACAGCCTAGGAATGACTAAATCATTTTCCCCAGTTTTAGAAGAGGATATTTTCTCTCTCTTGGCTTATTTTTGTTGACATTGCACTGTTTGCATAGGATAGTGGTTAAGAGCTGGGGTTTTGTAATCAGATTGCATGGGGTCAAATCAAGAGTCACTGTGACCAACTATGTGATCTCAAGCAAGTTACTTAGCCTAAGCCCCAGTTTCTTTGTCTTTAAAATGGGGATGCTGAGATGTTCTTCACAGAGGTGTCGCGAGAATTAAGCAAGATGAAAATATGTAGACAATGGAATATGACTCAGCCATCAGAAAGGATGAATACCCAACTTTTACATCAACATGGATGGGACTGGAGGAGATTATGCTAAGTGAAATAAGTCAAGCAGAGAAAGTCAATTATCATATGGTTTCACTTATTTGTGGAACATAAGGAAGAGCATGGAGGACATTAGGAGAAGGAAGGGAAAAATGGGGGGGAATCGGAGGGAGAGATGAACCATGAGAGACGATGGACTCTGAGAAACAAACTGAGGGTTCTAGAGGGGAGGGCGGTGGGGGGATGGGTTAGCCTGGTGATGGGTATTAAAAGGAGGGCACGTACTACATGGAGCACTGGGTGTTATACGAAAAAAATAAATCGTGGATCATTACATCAAAAACTAATAATGTACTGTATGGCGACTAACATAACATAATAAAATTAAATTTAAAAAAATACGTAGAACATTTAGACAACCCCTGGCGTATAATAAACTGATCAATGAATGTTAGCAATCATCTGGTCCCATCTTACAATTCTAGTTATTTGTAACTCATTTTGGACAACTTAATAGGGAACACTATATGGAGGAAAGGTATACTCTCTCCCAGCTTCTAGAAGGTACCTGTTGAAAAACAAACCTTTGGCACCAAACCAAAATTTAATCAATGGTTTTATACTTTAATACTATATTCTTATGAAGACAATATATAGCCAATTCAGTCAGAGTCAAAGTTATGTTTCTCTGAGTAAGGAATATTCCATTAGTAAGTCCAAGACTTTGGTTATTGGGTTTGAGAGACTTTGCTTCCCTATTAGAGAGAGAAAGAGCACAAGCAGGGGGAGGGGCAGGCAGAGGGAGAAGCAGGCTCCCCGCTGAGCAAGGAGCCCAACACGGGGCTCGATCCCAGGACTCCAGGATCATGACCCGGGCTGAAGGCAGACGCCTAACCGACCGAGCCACCCAGGTCTGCTTTGCTTCCCTATTCTACTTGGCCAGCTCTTATCTCCAGAGGACAACTGGCCTTCCCCCAACTGGTGGCCAGCACCAGGAGGAAAGCCACACAGCCCTGCAGCAGCATGAGCAGCTCAAAAGCAAAGCAGGTAAGAGTTACTCATCGTATTTGTGCTCCGGCCACCCTCGCTACCCCTCTGTTTTCTACCCGCAGTTCCTTCTTTTCCATCCCTCATTTGAGAATTGGGGCCTCTCATCCTATCACAGGCAGATGATAACACAGAGTGGTTAGGCGGTCCTGAGACCTGGATTAATAGTATCCTATGACACTGTCTGAATCTAGTGGTCATTAATTTTTCATCTGTGTGGATTGTTTAGAAAACATTACCTAATCTATTACCCTCAGTGGCAAGAGAGAAAATACTCCTTTCAAAACACCCAAGGCAGCTACCTTTCTGCATTTAGAACCACCACACCATTACCATAGAAAGGAGCATGGGAAAATTTGAGCAAATCGGCTGTCAGCTGTCAGCCTTCCCTGTCATAGCACATTTACTATTTCCAGTTAATACTGACATCAACAGAAGCAGCAGTAAATCGTTTAGTCCAGAAGGGAAGCACCGTGTGAGTCTTTAGTCATTTATTAATGTCAATGCTTGGTATAAAATTCAGGAGCCCAACTCCCATGAGGACCTCTAGCTTCCTCCAGCACAGATTACATTGCAAATGCAGGCCAATTGTCTTAAAAATCTGGTCTGTGGTCACAAGGAAAATTGGGCGGGAAAGGATAGATAAATAGAGCCTACCTATCCTTCTGGGAAAAAACAAAAAACCAAAGCAATGCAAAGCACATGCCCTACTAAGGGAAGGTAAAAAAATACTAGCTCCCAATGATAAAAGTCAGTTCTTTGGCCTTTGGCTATCTTCAGGAAGTGAGCCGATTAGTGTCCTATTTTGAATATATGTCACATGTGGCCTATCTAGGGACAACTTACTGAATTTCAATGAAACATCAGGAATAGAGTGGAAGATGTATTTTGAAATGCAATTCCCTTCCCCCTGCGCCAAGACTACTGATAGATGACAAGAAGGAAAGAAATGAAGAAATGCATTTTTCTTATGGAAATGTGCCTATCAACATCATCGTCATTACTGGTTATTTCTTAATGTCCCACTCTGTACAAATACGTTCAATGATCCTTGATGTATTTAAGCACGGGCTTGGGAACATCTAATGGAAGACAGTTTAGAGACAACCAAAAGGAAGCAGGAATAAATAACCTTTAAAATTCTTCTCCAGCTCTAGATTCTATTGTTCTGTTTGCTAAATTTAATATAAAAGGGAAAATGGCTGCCCTTAGGCAGTTAATAATTTAGTTCTGAAAGTACAGCTGAGGCAAGCATCTTTAACTTTAAAAAAACAATTAAAAATAATATTTGGCAGCTTATTATCTTGGGCTTGTCTAAACTAGATATATGAAGGAGATAATCAAGAGGGTTGATTTAGGGCTAAAGAATTCAAAGGAGAGTTTAGGGCAAGTGTTAAAATGAGCATTAGAGCAAAGAAGTATTAATTGAGTTTCATTTGAAGCTGAGGCTGGCTTGGGTTGGGGGGGGCTAATGTTTATGGTCCACACAGATTAAGATTTTTTTTTTAAAAAAAGGCTTGTTTTTCTTGGTTAGAAAGCAGAGACCGTATTTTGGATCAATTTATGTTTCTCTTACAAGGCATGTTAATGGGCCATGTATTCAGTAAGCCCTTGGTAGTCCCTAATTTTTAAGTACCTGACTGAATGGGGATAATGCTAATCTGGGCCTCCTCTGTGATGAGAAGCATCACACATATCCTTTGGTCGGCATGCCCATAGGGTCTGTCGTATTTCTTGGCTGAAAATTAGCCTAATCAAAATGGAAAATGCCAGGCAGGAAAAATACACAAACAGGAATACAAAAAATTATTCTGATTCCAGCTTCTTAGCAAGAAATAGAACTATATTATGTTTTTTTCCTAAAACGTTGGTATTTTTCATTTAAGTTTTTAATATGTGGACTCATACTAATTTTTTTAAAGATTTTATTTATTTTTGTCAGAGAGAGACAGAGGGAGCACAAGCAGGGGGAGCGGCAGGGAGAGGGAGAAGCAGGCTCCCCACAGAGCAAGGAGCCCAATGCGGAACTTGATCCCAGGACCCTGGGATCATGACCTGAGCTGAAGGCAGACGCTTAACCGGCTGAGCCACCCAGGCGCCCCCATATTAATTTTTTTTTAAGATCTTATTTATTCACTTGACAGAGCGAGAAAGCAGACAAGCAAGGGAAGTGAGTGGCAGGCAGAGGGAGAAGGAGAAGCAGACTACCCGCTGAGCAAGGGACTTGATCACAACCCAAGCCAAAGGCAAATGCTTAATGGACTGAGGCATCCAGGTGTCCCGGATTAATATGTTAAACCAAACTTGCATTTAAGAGACAAACCCACCATAGTCGAAATATGTGATATTTATTATTGATGTTGGTTTCCTAGTATTTTGTCCAGGATTTTTGCATCTCTGTTCAAAAGTAAAATTGGTCTTGTAACTTTTCTTATACTGTCCTTGTCACGTTTTGGTATTAAGATTATGTGTGTGGCCATATGAGACTGGAATTATTTGTTTTTGAATGTTAGGTAGACCTTGCCAGTGAAGCTGTCTGGGCCTGGAGTGTTCCTTGTGGACATTTTTTAAATTACTGTTTTAATTTCATTCCTAGTTATAGAACTATTCAGATTTTACATTCCTTAATAAATCAGCTTTAGTAAGTTATATTTTCCTGGAAATTTCCTTATTTCTTTTAAATTTTTAAGTATATTGGCAGAAAGTTGTTCATACTATTTTCTTTTCGTTCATGTCTGCAGTATCTATAGTGATATCTCCTGTGCACTCCTGATACTGGTCATAACAAACCCTGACTTGGCCACTACCCTGCCAAAAACAGCATAGTCTTGGCAGGGTGACACAAGCTTGCCTTAGTTGCTACATGTGCATATCACAGGTCCCCGGATGCCCCACTTCTGCTCCATCTATGCCTTACCTATATAACATACGACCTTCAGCCAGCCCAGTGTGTAGCCAACCAACAAACCCAGATATTGCCAGTCAACGGTGCACATGTATTTCACATTTCTGATAAGGACCAAGACAGCTGTGGTCTTCTTTTCCACCAAACCTCAACCTTGAGAACTTTCTTGGACTCCATGCTTGATTGGGTTGCCTATTTCCCACTCAGCAATAAGTCCTAGGTCTCTACTGGTCTTTATTTGTTCCCTTTAACAATTATTTGTGCCTTTTCTTTTTTTTTACTTTAGCATTCTTACCAAGAAGTTATCAGTTTCATAAGTATTTTTTAAAAACCATTTTTAGCTTTTATTGTGCCTCATATTGTGTGCTTGTTTTATATTTCATTAATCTTCCTTATTTTGTTATATCTTTTCTTCTATTTTGTTTATTTTTATTTTTATTTTTTTATTTGACAGAGAGAGAGATAGTGAGAGCAGGAACACAAGCAGAGGGAGTGGGAGAGGGAGAAGCAGGCTCCCCGCCGAGCAGGGAGCTCGACACAGGGCTCGATCCCAGGACCCTGGGATCATGACCTGAGCCAAAGGCAGATGCTCAAAGACTGAGCCACCCAGGTGCCCCTCTTCTGTTTTGTTTTTATTTTGCTGTTCTTTTTCTAAATTCTTGGAATGGATGCTCAACTCAGCCCTTTTCTTATATTGTCATATACATATATTTATATATCTTTTATTTTCTTATAAAGCCATCAAATTTCCTCTAAGTACTGCATTTCAATGGATATTTTCATAATCCTTCAATTTAAAATATTTTTGAGTGCTCATAATTTTGTCTTAGATCTGTGGGCTATTTCAGAGTATGTTCCTTAATTTCCCATCATATGGGGTTTGGGCAGTGTTACTGATTTATAGGTTCATTCCGTGCAATGAACCTATAAATCAGTAACACTGCCAAGCAGATTTTTACAATCCATTCTTACCATCCATGTTTTTTAACTGTAGAATTTAATCTACTTACATTTGACTGAATTACTAATACAGGGATTAATCTCTTTCATCTCATTTTGTTCTTCCTATACATTTACTTGTTCTATATTTATTTCTCTTTTCTTGCTTTTTTTTTTAACTTTTTAGAGAGGAAGAGAGAGGGTGGGGGAGAAACTGAGGGAAAGGGAGAGAGAGAATCTTAAACAGGCTCCACACCCAGAGGGAAGCCTGACTCAGGGCCTGATCTCATGACCCTGAGATCATGACCTGAGCCAAAATCAAGAGTTGGATGCTAAACTGACTAAGCCAGTCAGGTGCCACTCTTTCCTTGCCTTTTTGAAAATTTTCTCATTCCATTTTTTAAATCTAAAGGTTTGAGAGTTAAACATTTTCTTTCTAGGGGCACCTGGCTTGCTCATTTGGAAGAGCATGGGACTCTTGATCTCATGGTCATGAGTTCGAGCCCCACATTAGGTGTAGAGATTACTTAAATATATAAATAAACTTTAAAAATAAATAAAATTTAAAAAACCATTTTCTTTCTATTTTAGTGATTATGCTAGAATTTTCAATATGCATCCTTAATTTATTAAAATCTAAAGCTTATCAATATATTTACCTATCTCTGGACAATATAAGGACCTAAGAAAACTTGAAATCTATCCATCCCACTCCCAACTTATAGGCTACTATTATTTCATATTTATTTTCCCTAAAATCCCCAAGACAAAGTATTATTGTTTTACACTCTTTATTTATATTTACCCACATATTTACCACTTTCTTAATTCTTCTTTCTCTCTAGCAACTCAAAACTTCTTTCTGGACCCCCTATCATTTTGCTTGAAATATATCCTTAAGAATTTCACCTAATGAAGGTGTCTTCTAGGTTTATATTTCTCTTCGAATGTCTCTATTTCATCTTGGTTCCTTTTTTAAAAAAGATTTATTTGAGAGAGAGAGAGAGAGAGAGAGTACAAATGAGTGCGGGAGGGGATGGGCAGAGACAGAATCTCAAACAGATTCCCCATTGAGTGTGGAGCCCAGCAGTAAGGCTTGATCTCACAGCCCTGAGATCATGACCTGAGCCGAAATCAAGTTAGATGCTCAGCCACCCAGGTGCCTCTCATCTTGGTTCTTGAAAGATACTTTTGCTGGGTATGGTATGTTAGGTTGTCAGTTACTTTTTCTCAGTACATAGAGGACAAAGGAATGCCACTGCCTACTGCCTTCCATTGTTCTCAAGAGTGTGCTCTCAGCCTAAAGGTTGCTCCTTTGAAAGTAATCTGCCTCTTAAAACGAAAAAAAAACTATCTAGATTCTCTGTCTTTGGTGTTCCACAGGCTCACTATAATATGTCTAATTATCTAATTATGTTACTTGATTTGTATATATTTTTCATTTTTCCTGTTTAGGACTCATTAGTATTTGGAATCTACTGGTTAGTATCTTTTATTAATCCTGCTTCTGCTTCATTCTTTCTTTCCTCTCCTTCTGAGAATCCAATTCTATGTTATAACTTTCCTCCCAGTCTTTCTTTTATATTTTACATTTTACATCTCTTTCTTCTTGTGTGTTTTCTAAATAATGTCCTCTAACCTGTCTTCTATTTCACTAATTCTCTCTTCATCACTAACTAATTTAACTTTAATTAGGCTTTTATTTCAGTTATAACAGTTCTCATTCCTAGATGTTCATTTGGCTTTTTCGTTTTCTTTTGCTAGCTTAAATTTTCTTTCTGAACACAATAAACATAATTACTTTGTATTCTGTTATAAATACTTAAATACAATAATTTATAAATACAAATACTTTGTATTCTGTTATAATTCTAACAAATGAAATCTTGATGGGTTTGTTTTGTCATGTTAATTTTTGATCATGGTATGTAGTCTCCTTTTATACTTAGTAATTTTGGATACTGAATTGCCCATATTCCTTGGAGAGTTATTTCTGGATATTCTTTTAGAACTGCTTTACTTATCTCCAAGGCAATTTCCTTGAGAATACTCCGATGGTAGTATACAGATTGGTATACTTCTGGTTCAACCTTACACAAGGGTGGAGCCCTCTAGTAGTCTAGCTTTTGAAAAAGAGGGTATATCTTATTACATTCCCCACCTGAGCAGTCCTTGGAATTTGTTTTCTGTTCTCAGGGCCCACATGGTCATGTAATCCAAAGTTTGATTTTACCAGGTTCAGACAATAGTTTCAAAGTAAAAGTGGCTTGATGCTCCAGGTTTTCTCATTCACTTAGATTTTAGACTCAGAAATCTTTACTATTTGCTAGATATAGATATGTGTTAAAGGAGGACTTAAAATACAGCTATTTCAGCTTTTAAAATTATTTTCAGCTAGAAAATACATCTTGATTTTTGAATTTTGAATATTACTTTTTTTAAAGATTTTATTTATTTATTTGACAGAGAGAGACACAGCGAGAGAGGGAACACAAGGCAAGGGGAGTGGGAGAGAGAGAAGCAGGCTTCCCACGGAGCAGGGAGCCCGATGCGGGGCTCAATCCCAGGACCCTGGGATCACGACCTGAGCTGAAGGCAGACGCTTAATGACTGAGCCACCCAGGCGCCCTGATATCTAATATTACTTGATATGGAAATCAATATTTGTTCTTTGATTATGACTACATGAACTGTGATAATCTAAACTCTATATTCACAAATGGGCCATGACTACTTTTCTTTTCTTGAATAATTTTTTGTTTTCCCTGGGATTAATAATTTTTTTGTATTTTCATGTTTAGTTTTCTATGTCATGAATTCAGTCTCAAATTCTCGGTTATTTAAATCTCCTCTCTGTAATTTAAGATGCATAAAAATTCCATCAAATTTAGGCTGAAAATGAGGTGCCTAGGTAGCTCAGTCAGTTAAGTGTCTGCTTTTAGCTCAGGTCATGATCCCAGGGTCCTGGGATCAAGACTCACATCAGGCTCCCTGCTCAGTGGGGAACCTGCTTCTCCCTCTCCAACTCCCCTGCTTGTGCTCTCTCTCTCCCTCTCTCTCTGTCAAATAAATAAATAAAATTTTTAAAAAAATTTTAGTCTGAAAATATTTTCCTGGAGATTTTTGATCTGCTCTAGCCTAGACTGGTTCCAATGACCAATATGCTTCTCTTCTAACTTTTTTTCACTCTTTGTTTCATGTTTCCAAGTATTTCTCTTTCTAGGCTATCTCCTCTTTTTTTTTTTTTGGAGGTCTAGTAAATTTTGAAGAAATTAGGCATGGGAAGTAAATTTTCTGAGACTTTGCACTCAAAGTCTTTTACATGAAAACACCTATCTTCTATTCTTACACTTCATTAGTAGTTTGGCAAGGAATTCTAAGTTGAAAACCATTTTTCTTCAAAATTTTGAAGACATTGCTCATTTAATATCTGTCATTGTTTTTGAGAAGTCAGAAGCCATTCTGATTCCAAATTGTTCTTATTTGTCCTGTTTTGTATTTCCTCTCTGGAAGTTTGAAGAATCTTTTGTCTCTAGTGTTATGAAATTTCACAGTGATGTGTGTCCTTATGTTTTATGGTAGGTGATATTTGGTAGGTCCTTTCTATCAGAAACTCACATCCTTCAACCAAGATGTCCATCAACAGATGAATGGATAAAGAAGATGTGGTATGTATATACAATGGAATATTACTCAGCCATCAGAAAGTATGAATACTTACCGTTTACACTGACATGGGTAGAACTGGAGGGCATTGTGCTGAGTGAACTAAGTCAATTTGAGAAAGACAATTATCATACGGTTTTCACTTATATGTGGAATATAAGAAACTGTGCAGAGGATCATAGGGGAAGGGAGGGGAAACTGAATGGGAAGAAATCAGAGAAGGAGACAAACCATGAGAGACTCTTAACTACAGGAAACAGAGGGTTGCTGGAGGGGAGGTGGTAGGGGGTATGAGGTAACTGGGTGATGGACATTAAGGAGGGCAAGTGATTGAACACTACATCTGAAACTAATGATGTACTATATGTTGGCTAGTTGAATCTAAATAAAAAAAAGAAAAAAGAAACTCACATCCTTCATTTTGCAAGACAATTTCATGGGCCATTTTTTTTTAAGATTTTATTTATTTATTTGACAGAGAGAGAGAGACAGTGAGAGAGGGAACACAAGCAGGGGGAGTGGGAGAGGGAGAAGCAGGCTTCCCGCAGAGCAGGGACCCCGATGCGGGACTCGATCCCAGGACCCTGGGATCATGACCTGAGCCAAAGGCAGATGCTTAAAGACTGAGCCACCCAGGCGCCCCTTCATGGGCCATTTTGTGGTTATGTCTTCTCTTCTGTTTTCTTTGTTTAGTCTTTCTAGAACAGCTATTATCTGAGTGGTAGACACCCTGTACCAGCCCTCTGATTTTCTTATCTTTTCTCCCTTATCTTATATTTCTTTTTTCTTTTTGCTCCCCTTTCTGGAAGACATTATCTTTATTTCCCATTCTTTCTCTGTTGAGTTTATAATGTGTGCTATATTTTTTTCAGGGTAGTTTTTTTTAATGTTTCTTTTTATCCTGTTCTTTGTGTGTATATACAATATTTTCTCCTGTATTTCAAAATATATTAACAAGGGATTATTTTGAGTGTTCTCCTTGCAGAGTCTCCATTCCACTTAAGTTTTTCTGCTTGTTTTGATCTCTATTTTCCATTTTAGAGGAATTCCTCAGACGTCTGGTGCTCCTTGGTTGTTTGCCCCTTTGGGCCATATGACCTATTCCAGATCTCAGGTCACCATTCCCAAAACTACGGTAGTCTATTGAGCCCAGTTCAGGAAACACGGATCTATGCCACCCTAAATAAATGGGAACTTTATCGGACCAGGCATAGGCAGGAGTGAAACAGACAAAATGGTTTTCATAAGCCCCACCCCATTCCTTCCTCAGGTTTCTTCCACAACTCTAACTCTCCTTCGTCCTACCACTGTCCTTCAGGACCTTTCCCATGGCTCCTCCTCAATAGAGCCACTTCAAGTAAAAAAAATCTGGTCATATTATTAATATACAGTATGAATGACTGATAAGACTAAATATGTTTTCTGGTATTTAGCTTTTAGAAAAAGCATTTCTTGGGGATAAACCAAAGGAATAGACTCTCAGGGTATAAATTAGTCAACATCAAAGCAAATCAACAGAAAGGTGTGAGAAAATAGTTCCCTTAATAAAAACAAACCTCTTGTCCTACAAGTCTGGCAATGGATGGAGAATCTCCACTATGTGGATGATGGAGCAGAACATCATAATCCCAACTGTTGTGCTCCATGATACACTTCCCCCTTCAGGATTTCCCTCTAATTATCCCTGCAACCATTCCCAGGCCATAAAGAGGCAGAGCTGATTCCCTTTGGCATTGTGGTTCAAGAATGGACAATTCTTTTTCCTTGGGACAATATCCCAAACAGACCAAAGTGGCAGCATTCATAAAAGATTTTGCAAATGTCTTGGGGTGCCTGGGTGGCTCAGTAGGTTAAGCGTCTGCCTTCGGCTCAGGTCATGATCTGAGGGTCCTGGGATCGAGTCCCACATCAGGCTCCCTGCTCAGTGGGGAGTCTGCTTCTCCCTCTGCCTGCCACTCTCCCTGCTTGTGACTCTCTCCTGCTCTCTCAAATAAATATATACAATCTTAAAAAAAAAAAAAAAAGAAGAAGAGGGCAAAGTGTAAAGTGTTAGAAAGATGTAAGCATTTTGAGTGCTTTGGTTTTGGCCTCAAGACAACTGAAATAGGTGAGATTAGTAATTAAATTTACTTTTAGCATGAGTCCAGGGTGGCATAAATCTTGCTGTAGAAATTCCTAACAAGAAAAAAAAAACCATCTTGGAGATTGGAATTCTAAGTTTTTGTTAATACAGCAGGAGAAAAATAGAAAAGAACACAGCATGTGAATTATTAGAAAAACAATTAAGCCAGGACTCAGGAGAGGTCTCATTTAGCCCCAGCCACGGCACCAACTAACTCCGTGGCCTGAGAATTATTATTATTTAACCCCTCCATCTTCATTTCCTCATCTATACTATACAGAGGCTAAAACCAGAGGGTATTTAACAGACCCTCTGGGCTGTATTGTAATTCAAGGGCACAGTTTTATCAAAGGACTCTAAATCTTAAGTCAGATAAATCAAAGAAAACACTACAAATACCAAGAGACAAATCTGACACGGTAATTAGTTTGCATTAAAATTTATCTAGAACTGACTGATATACATTCAGAAAATGAGAGCTAAATAAATACACAACATATCAGATTAAATTCTGCTTCAACTAGAAGCGAAAATGTTTTTCTTGTAGATAGTAAACATAAATGGATCAACTGGAAACCATACAAAATCCTTCCAAAGCAACCATAAAAATTTAACTGATTTAAACTGTCACTTACTAATGCCCTTTCACTTATGTTCTCCAATGAACTTGCAGTAGCCTTACAAGATAAAACAGGAAGCAAAATAAGCCTTCCTGAGCTTTTTGTGATTATAATGTTGAGTGACAGATTCTCCAGAAAGAACAATGGACAATGAAATAGGCTGGCCAAACTAAACACTTTCTGCCAGCAGACTGAGGCTTTATCTCAGCCAAGGAATCATTTTTACTCCATGAAAAATATCTAAAATCGTGCCAAGTTGTATCACTGCCACTGAAATTGGAATGGCTTCAACATGCCATAAAAACAGTGACACTTAAAGAATTGCTTCAGCTAAATCATGTTGGAGGGAAAATAGATGAACAATCTCATTGTGTTATATGTCCTTCAAAAGATACAATCAACACAGGTAATCAGGGGCGCCCCTCATACTAGTATTACCACCTGAGATAAGCACACCTGGATCCTCAGGAACTTTTTGTTCTATGCTGACTAAAATGAAGTAATTAATGCCATTGGGAAGGGGGCTAAAATAATATATTCAAAAGGAGCAGCACCAGATAGCCAGAAATACCAATAAAAGACAAAATCAGGAAGTAAGACAGAACCAGTGTGCACTATGTGAGACATCATTTTCCAAGAATTTAGACCACCACAGAACAGCATAGTTACTTACAGGACATAATAATCTGCAAAAGAAATCTAAACTATTAAATATCTCAAGAAATACCTGAGAATCTGGTATGATCTTATACATACTTGCTTAAAAGTTTTAAAAAGAAATATACCAGGGGTACCTGGGTGGCTCAGTCACTTACCATCCGACTCTTGATCTTGGCTCAGGTCATGATCTCAGGGTCGTGAGATGAAGCCCTGCCTCAGGCCTGGCACTGGGTGTGCAGACTGCTTGAGATTCTCTCTCCCTCTGCCCCCCCACCCCACTTGCTCTCTCTTACTTTCTCCCTCTCACTCTCTCTCTCAAATAAATAAATTAAAAGAAATACACCATATTTTTTTTCTTCTTACATTGTCCTTTAGTTTTTCTGTAGTGACTACATAATGGAGAGATGACAGTCAATGTACTACAAATAGAATTTGACATCTTAAGTGCAGAATTTAAAGTTCAGACAAAGAACAGCCAAATAAACACAAAGAATCAAAGTTCAGATATAACCAATACGGAAACATTTTCAGTCTGATAAATAACATACACCTGACTTGATTATTTTCACTGTCTCGGATGATGCCAAAGTCATTTATCTTTTATTTCATTAGCTGTTTTGTACTTAAATTTTAATATGTGGGTTCAGCTATCTGAGACTCCACAATGCTTCAAATAACCAGTGAGGACATAACTTGGTAGGGGTTAGGGGAGAAGTGATTTATAATATCCTCTCCTGTTTCTTTGTTCAAAAGATCTCTTGGCCTCTGATGGTTACCAGAAGGGAGGTGGGTGGGAAGATGGGTTAAATAGGTGATGGGGATTAGGAGGGCACTTGTGATGAGCACCGGGTTATGTATGGAGTGTTGAATCACTATATTGTATGCCTGAAACTAATACTACACTGTAGGTTAACTAACTGGAATTTAAATTAAAACTTTAAAAAAATAATGAAGGCAATTCCTTCTCCAAACTACAAAAATGTGGCAAATCAATACAATACTTTGTAATACAATAAAATTATGTTATACTTACTGGAATCATAAAAAAAGAATGTGAAATGATATCTATTACTTAAAAACTTTAGAAGCCTATTCTAACTCCCAATTTAGGAGTAGAATGAATTAAATAAACATATTGTTCTCTCTGTGACAGAGGGCTTAGGGTATGTAAAAAAAACTTCCAGAAACCTTCAACTGAAACTAAAAACTACTGTGACTTCAGTTTGGTTTTATGCTAGCTGGGCAGTACTTTTAACAATGAATCACTCTCATGAATGATTTTATTTAAAAGGCTCTGTGTTAATTATTAATTGCTCATACAGAACCCATAGGGGATTTAAACCATTTTTTATTTTCTTAATTCACCAGCCAGGACCCTACATACTAGGGATAATGCAGCTGGATTGGAAAAATGACTTCTTGTCTCACTTGTTTCAAGAGTTTAGAAGAATTTTTATATACACAAAAACAGCCCCAACAATATTTAAGAGTAACATTCATTCTGGAAAAATTGGGATGTGTCAGGAGTAGACAGGCTTTATGTTATATTAATGAATTGTGGTTTTAATTTTTTTGAAAGCAAGATACTAAACCAAAAATCAGGGGGCTGCTTATTTATTTCTTTAAATACGCCAAGCAATCAGTCTCTCCTTACATTTATCCCTTAGGCTTGTAGGGTTTGGGGACCTTCCCATCTAAACTATATGTTCTTTGATCTAATTTTTTACTTTGAATTCCTGTTAAGGAAAAGTCTTGCTATTAGTTTCTCTGAGACACTTCAATACTTTATATGTTCCTGCTGGACCACAGGGGCATTACCAAAGCAGTAATGAAGGCTGACACTTCAGGTGGGAATATAACTCAAGGCAAGACCAATAAAGGGTCTTTTGAAGATATAGGTTATTGGAAACTGTGCCCACTGTCCTAATCTTAGCATAAATTAAATGTAGTTGTATTAATTAACAGGTCTTAATGTCTGCTGTCTTAAACAATGTTTTAAAACCATAGGGATTTGATTCAAATTAAGTCTTGGGCTCTCTGAGACCTGACCAAAGGAAGAAAAATGAGTGCCCCCGAAGATCTGAAAACATAGGCTTGTAACCTCATTAGGCAAGCTTGAAGGCTTTTATCAGTTCTCCTCAGGCAATTCAGTGTTTTTTTCCCGTGGTCATCACCCTGAAGCACTATCTCTTTCACATAATTCACACATTTGGCAAAAATATGTGGAAATCATGGGTAAAGTTTACAGCTTGGTTAAAGTAAAAAACTTTATTTAAAAGGATATGCCTGTTGGAATTGCTAACATATATAAATACACAATGCTAGGAATTTTTAACTCCAGTCTCTCCTAATCACAAAGAAAATTGAAAAAATTTTTAAATCATAGTTTTAAAAATGTGATTTAATTTTTTTTAATTTAAATTTTAAAATGAAAAAAATTAAATCACAAAATTTTAAAATGAAAATTACAAATAATTATAATAAACCTAAAGCATTTGTTTTCCACTGACAAATTAGGCAGCATACACAAAACCTCATACCTATTTTGGTGTGATGTATGTTGTCACTTCGCTGCCCAAGGGACGGGTTTACCTCACAGGAATTGTCCTCTCAGAGCCATTCTGAAGACCCTTGGGACCATGTGCCTGCAATTTCTGGGACTGGCCTCTGGATGGCAGTATTCTTTTTAATTGGCATCTTGGTCAAGCCCGTTTTTCTAAGTTGCAGGCGACTCAGAATCATCTCTTTTCAGTAAGCAATGTCTTAGTGTTCTCAACTCATTATTAGCTCTGTGGCGTAGAGCAAGTCCAGTAACGTCTCTGAGCCTCAGTGTCCTCCTCTATAAATGGAGGATTCTATTCTAAGCTTTGCAGGTAGCCACAAGGATTAGAGATGATAGTGATAATTATAGGAACACTATTATTTATTGAAAAGCTACTGTGAATAGGCACTGTGTAGGAACTTTACAAATGATATCTCACTAAGTCCTTCCAACTGTCCTATAATGCAGGTATTACTACCCTATCTTTAGAGATAAGAAAACTGAAGCCCAGAATAATCAAGCATGTAGCCTGAATTCCATAGCAACTCAGCAGTGACCTGGAATTTATCTTTCTAGCATACGATACAAATAAAATGCCTAGTAAATCGCCTTGTGCACAGTAAATATTAGTAATTTTTAACCATTTTTACTATTGTTATTGCCACATTTGATTTTATATAGCTGGTGCCTAAAAGACATAAGAATTTTTTTAAATATTATTTCTAAGAGGACTTAAAATAGATATAAAAATCTATTATGATCTAGTTGTTCAGATATCCTCATTTTTCCCAAAGTATATTTGAGCAGAGAATACAAAGGCAAAGAGAAGATGCATACATGGAAAGTTTATGGTCAATTAAATGTGTGAAATGCTATATATTGTATTCTTCTCCTGCAGAGTCACAAGAAATATTAGCATATTAAAGACTCGGAGATGTCTTTCAGTAAAGGAAACTATTAATCTAGTTTAATCCAAAGCTTTCAAATGTATTTAACAAAGGAATTATTTCTTCACATAATATTTATGACCATCCTTTGAAACCGGTGCTCTCTGGAAAACATTTGAGAAAAAGGAATCTATCGAAATTCCTCTTCCAAGTTGAGCATGTAATATTTTGATGGCTCTTCTTTTTCTGCCAACTCCCCACTGTGGATGTGCTGGGAAATGTCAGAGCTGACAATAAAGTTCTTCTGACCCTTAACTGTTAAACCCAAGTTTTTCTTAGGCTTTTCTCATAGCAGCACAACATTCTTTCTACTTCTCTCCATAATGCAGCCGCAGGTAACATCCCAAAGCTTTCCTGAAACTCCTGCTTATAGTCTTTCTTAGCTCTCCTTATACACCTTATCTTCTGCACCATTCCGTTGCTTCAAAAGTTCTGTTGATTCTAACTTGCTATTTAATTTGTCATGTGCTTATCACTTCACAATTAAATTGTAAGTTCCTTGGTGTCTGGAACCACGCACTGTGCGGCCGTGTGTCCCTAAAAGAGCACGAACACCGCGCATTGCTCATCCGATTGTTCAACAAATATGCACTAAACATCTCTAATGTGCCAAGCTCTGTTCCAAGTGCTGGGGGTATAGCAGTACCCCTACAAGGTCATCAGCACTCCACTCTGGTAGAACTTTCTTGTACTGGGGGACATACATAAATAAGTCTCTGAGTAAATACACAATGTAATGTCAGATAAGAATAAGTTGTATGGCGGTGTCTGGATGGCTCAGTCGGTTAAGCGTCTGTCTTTGGCTCAGGTCATGACCTCAGGGTCCTAAGATCAAGCCCAGGGTCAGGCTCCCTGCTCAGTGGGGAGCCTGCTTCCCCCTCTGCCTGCCACTCCTCCTGCTTGTGCTTTCTCTCTCTCTGGCAAATAAATAAATAAAATCTTAAAAAAAAAAAAAGAAGGAATATTTAAGCTGAAATCTGAATAAATGAAAAGGTCCGAAAGAAGAGTGTTCTAGACCAGAGTAAAGGGCCAGGGCAAAGGTTGAAGGCTGGTTCAGTTTGCTAAGTTGGAGGACTAGCAGAAGGTCAGTGTGGCTGGAACATGCATAATTAGGGCAATCAGTATGATAACAAGTTCAGTTCATTCGTGGTGGGTATGAGCCAGACTGCAGTAAGGAATTTGGACATCATTTTAGGTGATATGGAAGCCACAGAATGCTGCAGACATGAGAACGAGCTGAGCATGTTTCCATAATGTTAGAAGACCACTCTGACTGCAGGATAAAGAATGAAATGTAGGGGGTCAAGGTAGGAATCAGGGAGGCCAGTTACAGGCTATTTTAGTCAACAAAGCAAGACATGAGGGTGATTTAGACGAGGGTGGTGGCAGGAGAGCAAAGGAAGGAGACAGATTGTGGATGTACTTTGACAAGAGACAACAGGACTGGCTGGCTTGAGCAAACTAGAGGATGGTGATATTTCCTCTACGGGGATATCTGGGAGATCAATGATGCTGGGAGGAAGAGTGAAGAAGGGAATCGAGAATCCTTCTGACCGTGTTAAGGGTGAGAGGTCTACAAGACATCCAGGAATATGTGTCATTTTTACCTGATTCGGGAGCTCATGGGAAAGAGCAGGGCTAGATGCAGACATGGGAGTAGCTGGCACAAAAACAGTATTTGACATCACGGGCACTGCATCATCTAGAGAGAGATTGTAATCCCAAAGCACCTGAGAGACTGACACTGAGAAAGGGAGGCCAAAATGGGGGGCAGAACCCCAGGAGGATGTGGTGTGGAAAAGTCCAAAAGAATGAAATGCAGCTGGAATGAAGGAGTAGTCACTGAGTAAAATGGCAAAGATCCAGCTGAGGACAGAAGAGGACCCATCGAGTTGGTCCCCATGGAGGCAGGCAGAGCAGGTTCAGGGGAGCGGTGACAACCAAAGCTGGGAAGAGTGCGTTGAAGCCTTGGTGAGGACTGGTAAACATTCAGTGTAGATAAACTCTTCAAAACGATCAGCTGTGAAGAGGAGCAGAGAAGAGGGGGACAGGAGCTGGAAGGGACATGGAGCCAGGAAAGGGCTTCCCTGACCCCAGGGTGGGAGGAACTCCACTTTCTCCGCATAGAGTCAGAAGGGATGATTAACGGTGTGGAAGAGAGGGACTCTTTAATTATCGTAGATTTTTCAATGTATTTGATTCACATTAGACTGAACTGTCACAATCAGCAAGCAATAAAACTGAGTGGTAATAACAACAATATTAACTTGTGTTTAGTGCTTATTATGGGCTAGGCACTGTTTTATGTGCTTTTTATAGATATTAGCTTCTACATTCCTCCAAATAACTGTAATTGTTCTCACACAATACCCGATGCGGAAACTGAGATATGGAGACGTTGGGTAACTTGTCCAGTGTCACGGATGCAGGAAGTGACAGAACCAGGATTCACACTCAAATGATCTGACTCTGAGGCTTTAAGTACCAGGATAAACTGGCACAAGCTTGCACATCTGCTGGCATTTCCTCAGTTCGTGACCCATTTTATGACTCACCAGCTCTCAGTTACCTCTTTTTTCATCCGGGCACACAGTTACAAAGGTTGGGAGGAACTGCTTTTTACCTCTTTCTCTAGTTAGGGCAAACCTATGAGATGGCCCATCCAATTAGATGTGGGCACAATTCTATCAAAATTGCCCCTTATAGAATATTTATAAACATATGCTACATACTAAAATATAATTTTAACAGCATACTTTTTTCCCATACAAAGTATTCCTCCTATAGACACATTAAATATTACTTCAATGGCCACATGGGATTCACTTGTTGGGATATACCACAGTTGACTTCAAATGTGTATGTGTGTGGGCTTATTAATTTATATAAGAAGGCCATGTTCTTGGCAGAAAAATTAGAAAACACAGCTTAGCAAAAAGAGCTCCACTCATTCTTTCACTTAATAAATATTACTACATGTCCTTTTTATGTCATACAACTATTACAAATCATGCTTTCAAATGCTATTTAAAAGCATGAGGAAAATGCAAAGGAAGAATTGCAGGATATAAAACTATATAGAAAGTATGTGAAAAAATTAGTAAAAAACAAATCACATACACACACACATGAGAGAGAGAGAGAGAAGGGGGGAGATATCTAAGCAGTAGTTATTTCTGGATGTGAGATATTAAGGATGATTTTTATTTTCTTCTGCTTCCCTTTTTTTACCTTATTGTTCTATAATGAACATATATTACTTTAATACTCAGAAAAATGTTACTTCAAAAATTAAGTATTTCTACATATTATGCTGAGAGCACATGCATTACCAGACATCTGATTTGAAGCTAAAATGGAATCCATTAAGATAGTAAGTCATAGGGGGTATGAGGACATGTTTATTATTTCAATTACTCAAAATAATGCTCCGAATGATTCCACTGCCAAGAGCACTATTCAGGATGTATGTGTGTGTGTGTGTGTATGTGTGTGTGTGTTGTGGAGTACCACATAATTATCCACGCTAATTAGTATATATTTAACAAATGATGGACAAGTAACATGGAGCTTTGTTTCCTGCCGCTAGATCTACCCAGGAGAGAAAGAAACAGAGAGAGAGATCCAAGAGATATTTTCAAGGAAAAAAAAATTCCCTAAAATATAAGTAGAAAATTCAGATACTTTCCTCTGTCCCTTTGTTCAGGCTACCCTTTCAGATGCCTCTTTCCTCTAAACTTTTTCATTGTAAAAAATTACAAATACTCTAAATATATATATATATATATGAGTGCTTAAAAATATATACAATAAGCCTCACATTCCCATCACCCAGCTTCAATAATTATCAACATTTGTAGGATCTTTCTTTCTAATTTGCTTGTCTTGCATTGGTAGGAAACAGTAAAGTTACGAACAGGAAAACTCTGCAGAAAACATTTTAAAGACTAAGCAAACGAGATGGATTTTTAAAACCTCATGGCCCAGAGCTAAAACTAATATGTGAAGGAGTCTCCAAATAGTTTCTGAGGTCTGCTGATGCAGTCACCACCTCTCCCATCCAGTGTGCCCTTCCTCTCCAATAGCTAAATGGCTATGCATTATTATGCTTGGAAAATGGAAGAACTAAAAGAAAGAAAGCAATAAGAAATAAGAAAGAGCAAACTCTGTAGGACAGAACTGGGGGAAAGAGGGAGCATTCACCCAGGGAAAGTGTGGCCAAGGAGACAGCCTGGGGATGAGCCGGCAGCAGGCTGGGCAGACCCCTCCCGAGTACAGAGGTCACCAAGCAAGGCTAGTGGGGCACTACCAAACTACCACCTGGTTGTACCTACCCAAACTGTTGTCGCTGCTCGTAGGCCAGGAGGCAATTCTATCCCTCAGCTTCTTCTTTTTACAGGAGTTGTCTGACTTCTCAGAAAGACCTACTTCCTCCTTCCTAATTTCTCGAACGAGCTGCATGCGGCACCGTGTAAAATCCTGAAAGGAAATCTTCCCATGTTCATCGGCGCCCAACTGGTTCATGATCTCAGCCACAGACTCTTCCATATTCAATTGGCGACAGACCATCAACAAGTCATTTCTACGGGAGGGTTGAACAGAAGAAAACTCGTTAGGAGAGACACTGAGCTAGAGAACGTGGTTAATGGGGGAGAAAAGAGCATTTCTCGAATATATCCACACAGAGGAAACCTATTCCCAACTCCCTTTTTGCTTCTAGAAAAGTGGTAAGTGTGCAAAAAGACCTCTTTCATCTGGGGGATTCTAGACATGAACTCTATTTAATTATTTGGAAGAGGGGGGCAACTCTGAATCCTTTGGTTCTCTTTTTCTTCCTGTCTCCACTCTCCCTCCCCGTCTTTCTTTCCAAAAGCAATGGAGCACCTGTCGAGTGTAGCCCTGACACCTCACTGCAAGATAAACTTTCAGAACATAGAAAAGACATTGTTTCTACCCTTGGCAGAGTTTAACATCTAGTCCAACTGTAAAAGAACAACAAAAATTTTAACAAGCTTGTTTTTCAGCTTTCTGGACCAACCAGCAAATTCTAGCACTTCTTTAAAAGGCTATTTAACCCCAACTTTCATTACTCAGTGCTTGCCCACCTCCGGTTTTTCCTGATTTTCTTTGAGTATTTTCCACCTTCCCATCAGCAGTTAGCCCTAAGACCCAGAGAAGGGGTCAAAATCCCAAATGTCTTCCAGAACTAGGACACAATGTAAATATGTAAAGTTGGTTGTTCTAACACAGGAGAGGTTGGTCGAGTCTGGTGCTGGGCTATAGAAGTATATCCAGCCTCGGTATGTTTTCAAATTTAAAAAACAAAAACAAAAATAATTAAAAAGGAACAAGAACAACAGCACTATGTTGGCCAAGAGCAATTACCTAGAGGACATCATTTGGCCCCCAACACATAAGTCTTATTCTTTTCAATCTGCACTCTTTGAGGAAACATTTTGTTCATATTGCTCCAACTGTACATCTCTATAAAGGTCAAAGGATCTTAAGAACTGGAAGAGACATTAGAAACTCATCCATAGTCACAAACAAAGCTAACTAGTGCTCCTGGTCTCAATTTGCCACCAAAGTCCAATCATTTTGAGGACATGAGCAATTTGATGTTTGCTGATACATGAAACCTAACCATGCAAAGAAAGACCAACTGCTGTCTTCCAGCCCCCCATTCCCGCTCCTGGTTGGTGCTACTATGGTCTCCCCACTTTCCCTGGGCACACAAAATTGTAGATAATTTTAATATCTTCTCCTTCACTCCATCTTCCCCTTCATTTCCCCCTCCCTGGTCCCCAGTGTCCAATTTATTATCAAATTTTTGTTGGCCCTGTCCCTGAAATGCTTTTATATTTACTCTTAATTGGGTTTTTCAGGTATATTACACTAGTTTCTCAAACAGATCACCCTGCTTCCATATGCCATCCCATTTTCATGTTTCATAAATCTTTTTTACATGTAGCTACATGTTTTATTTTATCTTGTGTATATGTGTGTACACATATGTGTATCATGTATATTTGCCTATGTGTATACATTTATACTTTTTTATGTGTAGGGTAGATGAATAAATAAACATACACATGAAAGTGGGGACAGTAGATTAAATTATTATTTTTAATTTTTCATTCCCCCGTAGTAGTAGTATACCTCCACACCCTTTCCTTGGCCTCAGGACTAAGGACACTCATGGCAGGTATGTCTTTCCTTATCCCTTAACTTCACGCTTGAAATCGAACTTGCTTTGGTACCCTGGGATGTTAGCAGACAGATGTTTATACGGTGGGGCTTGTCCCCCGCCACTCCTGCCATCATTGTGAAAAGAATGAGCCCCGGTGGCCATTAACCCTCTAGCCTGGGCCCCAAGATGAGCCGTCTCAGCCAACCTATAGACCTGTAGCCTAAGAAGAGCCACTCCAGCTGACGCCACAATGTGCAATCAAGGATAAGTCCTTGTTTCTGCCAATGAGACTTTGTGATTGCTCCCCAGCAACAACTAACTGATACACTAGAACAATGTTTTGTTTTAATGCACTTATATGCTTATCTTTTTTACCCTTCCCTGAGTACAACCTAATATACTAAATACATAATGAATTCCTACCATGCAATAAGAGAAAGATGACAACCCAATTGCAAAGTGGGCAGAAAATTAACATAAAAGAAAACCCAAATGGTTAAAAAAGATGTGAAAAGACTCTCATCTCAATCTCACTACACATAAGGAAAATGCAGATTAAAGCAAACAATGGAATACCATTTCAATACCAAGACGGTTGGCAAAAATGACAGTCTGACAATACCAAGTGTTAACAAGGAAGAAGAAACTTTCATGGGTTGTAGGTGGAAGAAAACATGGTACCATCTCTTTAGAAAGGATATGGGCAACATCCAAAATAGCAGAGTTAAACACACATTTCAACCAGAAATTCAACTTTTAGTTGTATATGTTAAAGAAACTTATGCATGGGGGTGCCTGGGTGGCTCAATCAGTTGGGCGTCTGCCTTCAGCTCAGGTCATGATCTCAGGGTCCTGAGATCGAGCCCCGCATTGGGCTCCCTGCTCAGCAGGAAGCCTGCTTCTCCCTCTCCCTCTGCCACTTCCACTGCTAGTGCTCTCCTGCTCTCTCGTTCTGTCAAATAAATAAATAAAATCTTAAAAAAAAAGAAAAAATTATGCATGGCTACAAGGAGAGATGCACAATATGTGTGACAGCAAAGATTTGGAGAGTTTAATAATAATATTAATGGTCATACTGATAAGAATAGCTAATGTACATTGGATGCTTACTGTGTGTCAGGGTCTGAGCTAGTGTTTTAAATATATTAATTAATGTAGTTAATGTAATTAATATACTAATTAATTTTTAATTAATGTCAACCCCCCATGAGGTTGATACTCTTATTAGCTCCATTTAATAAGTGAGGAACTTGAAGAACAGAGGTGTGCAGGAAATAGTCTGGGTGCCTACCAAAAGACCATGAATATATAAATTGAGGTTCTGTCAGTTAACAAAATACTATAGAATAAAGTTTTTGAAAGAAATATAGGTACAATATATGATCATAAATAAATCTCAAAAAGAGTGGTGAGTAAAAACCTCAAACTGAAGAATAATATGAACAGTAGGACAGCACTTACCTAAAGTTTAAAAATATGTAAAACAACACTATAAATTATATATGGATTTACACATAGGCAAGTAATAAAAACAAAACCAGGAAGCATAAATATCAACTGTGAAGTGGGGAGCGAGAGAGGAAAATAGGACTGGGGAAGGGGATTTAACGTGGATATGTAATGTCATATTAAAAATCATAGGCAGGGGGCAGAGCAAGATGGCAGAGGAGTAGGAGACCTGGATTTCATCTGGTCTCAGGAATTCAGCTGAATAGGGATCAAACCATTCTGAACACCTATGAACTCAACAGGAGATCGAAGAGGAGAGTAGCAACAACGCTCTGAACAGAGAAGCGACCACTTACTGGAAGGTCTTTTCTGATTTGTATAGAGAACATTTGCTGGGGATGTTGTTAACCTGTTAGCATTTTGTTCTCTCATTCATCTATTCTCCTCTGGACAAAATGACAAGACGAAAAAAATCACCTCAGCAAAAAGAACAAGAGATAGTACCGTCAGCCAGGGACCTACTCAATACAGACATTAGTACGATGTCAACCCAGAGTTCAGAATCATGACTTTAAAGATACTAGCTGGGCTTGAAAAAAGCGTGGAAGTTATTAGAGAAACCCTTTCTGGAGAAATAAAAGAACTAAAATCTAAACAAGTCAAAATCAAAAAGGCTATTAATGAGGTGCAATCAAAAATGGGGGCACTAACTGCTAGGATAAATGAGGCAGAAGAGAGAATCAGCGATATAGAAGACCAAATGATGGAAAATAAAGAGTCTGAGAAAAAGAGAGAGAAACAACTACAGGATCACAAGGGCAGAATTCGA
Organism: Eumetopias jubatus; assembly: GCF_037043125.1. NCBI lineage: Eukaryota > Metazoa > Chordata > Mammalia > Carnivora > Otariidae > Eumetopias > Eumetopias jubatus. Next base: position 88,716,628 of record NW_028274811.1, read on the forward strand.
GAGATAAGCGATACGATAAGACGAAACAACATTAGAATAATTGGGATCCCAGAAGAAGAAAAAAGAGAGAGAGGGGCAGAAGGTATATTGGAGCAAATTATAGCAGAGAACTTCCCTAATGTGGGGAAGGAAACAGGCATCAAAATCCAGGAGGCACAGAGAACCCCTATCAAAATCAATAAAAATAGGTCAACACCCCGACATCTAATAGTAAAACTTACGAGTCTCAGAGACAAAGAGAAAATCCTGAAAGCAGCTCGGGAGAAGAGATATGTAACCTACAATGGTAGAAATATTAGATTGGCAACAGACCTATCCACAGAGACCTGGCAGGCCAGAAAGGACTGGCATGATATCTTCAGAGCTCTAAACGAGAAAAATATGCAGCCAAGAATACTATATCCAGCTAGGCTGTCATTGAAAATTGAAGGAGAGATAAAAAGCTTCCAGGACAAACAAAAACTAAAGGAATTTGCAAACACGAAACCAGCCCTCCAAGAAATATCGAAAGGGGTCCTCTAAGCAAAGAGAGAGACAAAAAGCAGCACAGATCAGAAAGGAACAGAGACAATATACAGTAACAGTCACCTTACAGGCAATACAATGGCACTAAATTCATACCTTTCAGTAGTTACCCTGAATGTAAATGGGCTAAATGCCCCAATCAAAAGACACAGGCTATCAGATTGGATTAAAAAACAAGACCCATCAATATGTTGTCTGCAAGAGACTCATTTTAGACCCAAAGACACCCCCACATTGAAAGTGAGGGGGTGGAAAACAATTTACCATGCTAATGGACACCAAAAGAAAGCTGGGGTGGCAATCCTTATATCAGACAAATTAGATTTTAAACCAAAGACTGTAATAAGAGATGAGGAAGGACACTATATCCTACTTAAAGAGTCTATCCAACAAGAAGATCTAACAATTGTAAATATCTATGCCCCTAACATGGGAGCAGCCAATTATATAAGGCAATTAATAACAAAAGCGAAGAAACACATTGACAGCAATACAATAATAGTGGGGGACTTTAACACCCTCCTCACTGAAATGGACAGATCATCTAAGCAAAAGATCAACAAGGAAATAAAGACTTTAAATGACACACTGGACCAAATGGACTTCACAGACATATTCAGAACATTCCATCCCAAAGCAACGGAATACACATTCTTCTCTAGTGCCCATGGAACATTCTCCAGAATTGATCACATCCTAGGTCACAAATCAGGTCTCAACCGGTACCAAAAGATTGGGATTATTCCCTGCATATTTTCAGACCACAATGCTTTGAAACTAGAACTCAATCACAAGAGGAAAGTTGGAAAGAACTCAAATACATGGAGGCTAAAGAGCATCCTACTAAGGAATGAATGGGTCAACCAGGAAATTAAAGAAGAATTAAAAAAAATTCATGGAAACCAATGAAAATGAAAACACAACTGTTCAAAATCTTTGGGATACTGCAAAGGCAGTCCTGAGAGGAAAGTATATAGCAATACAAGCCTTTCTCAAGAAACAAGAAAGGTCTCAAATACACAACCTAACCCTACACCTAAAGGAGCTGGAGAAAGAACAGCAAATAAAGCCTAAACCCAGTAGGAGAAGAGAAATAATAAAGATCAGAGCAGAAATCAGTGAACTAGAAACCAAAAGAACAGTAGAACAGATCAATGAAACTAGGAGCTGGTTCTTTGAAAGAATTAACAAGATTGATAAACCCCTGGCCAGACTTATCAAAAAGAAAAGAGAAATGACCCAAATCAACAAAATCATTAATGAAAGAGGAGAGATCACAACCAACACCAAAGAAATACAAACAATTATAAGAACATATTATGAGCAACTCTATGCCAGCAAATTAGATAACCTGGAAGAAATGGGTGCATTCCTAGAGATGTATCAACTACCAAAATTGAACCAGGAAGAAATAGAAAACCTGAACAGACCTATAACCACTAAGGAAATTGAAGCAGTCATCAAAAATCTCCCAACAAACAAAAGCCCAGGGCCAGATGGCTTCCCAGGGGAATTCTATCAGACGTTTCAAGAAGAATTAATACCTATTCTCCTGAAATTGTTCCAAAAAATAGAAATGGAAGGAAAACTTCCAAACTCATTTTATGAGGCCACCATTACCTTGATCCCAAAACCAGACAAAGACCCCATCAAAAAGGAGAACTACAGACCAATATCCTTGATGAACATGGCTGCAAAATTTCTCACCAAAATACTAGCCAATAGGGTCCAACAGTACATTAAAAGGATTATTCACCATGACCAAGTGGGATTCATCCCTGGGCTGCAAGGCTGGTTCAACATCCGCAAATCAATCAACGTGATACAATACATTAACAAAAGAAAGAACAAGAATCATATGATCCTCTCAATAGATGCAGAAAAAGCATTTGACAAAGTACAGCATCCTTTCTTGATCAAAACTCTTCAGAGTATAGGGATAGAGGGTACATACCTCAATATCATAAAAGCCATCTATAAAAAACCTATAGCCAATATCATTCTCAATGGGGAAAAGCTGAGAGCTTTTCCCCTAAGGTCAGGAACGCGGCAGGGATGTCCACTATCACCACTGGTATTCAACATGGTATTAGAAGTCCCAGCCACAGCAATCAGACAACAAAAAGAAATCAAAGGCATCCAAATCGGCAAAGAGGAAGGCAAACTCTCACTCTTTGCAGATGATATGATACTGTATGTGGAAAACCCAAAAGACTCCACCCCAAAACTGCTAGAACTCATACAGGAATTCAGTAAAGTAGCAGGATATAAAATCAATGCACAGAAATCAGTGGCAGTCCTATACACCAACAACAAGACAGAAGAGAGAGAAATTAAGGAGTTGATCCCATTTACAATTGCACCCAAAACCATAAGATACCTAGGACTAAATTTAACCAAAGAGGCAAAGGATCTGTACTCAGACAACTATAAAATACTCATGAAAGAAACTGAAGAAGACACAAAGAAATGGAAAAACGTTCCATGCTCATGGATTGGAAGAACAAACATTGTGAAGATGTCAATGCTACCTAGAGCAATCTACACATTCAAAGCAATCCCCATCAAAATACCATCCACTTTTTTCAAAGAAATGGAACAAATAATCCTAAAATTTTATGGAACCAGAAGAGACCCCGAATAGCCAGAGGAATATTGAAAAAGAAAAGCAAAGCTGGCGGCATCACAATTCCAGACTTCCAGCTCTATTACAAAGCTGTCATCATCAAGACAGTATGGACAAAAACAGACACATAGATCAATGGAACAGAATAGAGAGCCCAGAAATGGACCCTTAACTCTATGGTCAACTAATCTTTGACAAAGCAGGAAAGAATGTCCAGTGGAAAAAAGACAGTCTCTTCAACAAATGGTGTTGGGAAAATTGGACAGCCACATGCAGAAGAATGAAACTGGACCATTTCCTTACACCACACACAAAAATAGACTCTAAATGGTTGAAAGACCTAAACGTGAGACAGGAGTCCATCAAAATCCTAAAGGAGAACACAGGTAGCAACCTCTTCGACCTCAGCCGCAGCAACTTCTTCCTAGAAACATCGCCAAAGGCAAGGGAAGCAAGGGCAAAAGTGAACTATTGGGATTTCATCAAGATAAAAAGCTTTTGCACAGCAAAAGAAACAGTCCACAAAACCAAAAGACAACCGACAGAATGGGAGAAAATATTTGCAAATGACATATCAGATAAAGGGCTAGTATCCAAAATCTATAAAGAACTTATCAAACACCCAAAGAACAAATAATCCAATCAAGAAATGGGCAGAACACATGAACAGACATTTTTCCAAAGAAGACATCCAAATGGCCAACAGACACATGAAAAAGTGCTCAACATCACTCGGCATCAGGGAAATCCAAATCAAAACCTCAATGAGATACCACCTCACACCAGTCAGAATGGCTAAAATTAACAAGTCAGGAAACGACAGAGGTTGGCGGGAATGTGGAGAAAGGGGAACCCTCCTACACTGTTGGTGGGAATGCAAGCTGGTGTAGCCATTCTGGAAAACAGTATGGAGGTTCCTCAAAAAGTTGAAAATAGAGCTATCCTCTGCCCCAGCAATTGCACTACTGGGTATTTACTCCAAAGATACAAATGTAGTGATCCGAAGGGGTACGTGCACCCCAATGTTTATAGCAGCAATGTCCACAATAGCCAAACTGTGGAAAGAGCCAAGATGTCCATCGACAGATGAATGGATAAAGAAGATGTGGTATATATACACAATGTAATATTATGCAGCCATCAAAAGGAATGAGATCTTGCCATTTGCAACAACGTGGATGGAACTGGAGGGTGTTATGCTGAGTGAAATAAGTTAATCAGAGAAAGACATGTATCATATGACCTCACTGATATGAGGAATTCTTAATCTCAGGAAACAAACAGAGGGTTGCTGGAGTGGTGGGGGGTGGGAGGGATGGGGTGGCTGGGTGATAGACATTGGGGAGGGTATATGCTATGGTGAGCGCTGTGAATTGTGCAAGACTGTTGAATCACAGATCTGTACTTCTGAAACAAATAATGCAAGATATGTTAAGAAAAAAGAAAAAGAAGAAGATAGCAGGAGGGGAAGAATGAAGGTGAGTAAGTCAGAGGGGGAAGAGGAACCATGAGAGATGATGGACTCTGAAAAACAAACTGAGGGTTCTAGAGGGGAGGGGGTGGGGGGATGGGTTAGCCTGGTGATGGGTATTAAGGAGGGCACGTTCTGCGTGGAGCACTGGGTGTTATGCACAAACAATGAATCATGGAACACTACATCAAGAACTAATGATGTAATGTATGGTGATTAACATAACAATAAAAAATTTTTTTAAAAATCATAGGCAGACATGACACAATGTTAACATCCTTTCAATCTGGGTAATGGGTATGTATGTGTTCCTAATATACTCTGTAATGTTCAGTATTTTAAATATTTCTTAATTTAAAAAATCTAACACATAGACAGCTAACTCAAACAGAATAAATCTGGTCTAAGGCCGTGGTCAAAGGGTAAAACAATTAAAATGAACCATGTCATTCATATCTGTAAGCACTTACAGGGCATGTCTCTTGGGATTAATCAAATTAGATGACCCAAATGTCATTTTGGAAATTTTGTTCATCATTACCAACTACAGAACATTTGATTATTTTTCCTGACATGATTATCTAAGAGTGGTATTACTTATTGTGAAATGGTCAAATTTCTCAATACAGTTTTCCAAACATCCCTTGAGAAACATCTACCAATTTACAGTGCCAGCAGCAATGTTTGAGCTGCCCACACTTGAGCTAAGTTTCTGGGGAGCGTAGTCTAATTCCCTGTCGCTATGGCCTCACTCTTATTCTCTGCGAAGTATCCATACCACAGAACCCCAGAGACAGTTTTCTCAGCACTGCCTGCGTCCTTCTCAAAACTTCTCCCCTCAGCCTGGGTAACAAGCCGTCTTCCAGTTTCCTCCCACCTCGATTTGACTGCTCCTTCAGAATTCTGGTTCCAAATGTGCATATTACCCAAGGCCTTGTCCACTGCTGTCCGTTTGGTCACCTTACAGGCTCTCTGTGGGGGCCTTAATCTAAATGTATGGCCCTATCTATCCCTAGGCACGCCGACTCCCAAATCTCCATGGCCAGTTAAGTAGCAATGCGTTTTCTACTGGGAAGCTACGTTTCGGTGTCATACATTTACCCTGAACTCAAAGTCCTGAATTGAACTCATCATCTTTACCCCTCCCCAAGGTTCCTTCTCCCATCTACATAGATTACACCATCCAGTCACCCAAGCCAGAAATCTAGAAGCTTTCTGAGATGTTTCTTTCTCATCTGTCCTCACGTGCAAGCAGTCACCAAGACGAGAGATTCTGTAGTCTAAACAGTGCTCCTATGCATCCCATCCCAGAAACACTTGCCACTTGCCATTTTCCATCTGATTTACCACAGTAGTACAGTTACTGCATCTCCTCCTTTCCAACAGGCAGCCACCAAATTACTCTTGCCTGCTTAAAATCCTTTATTTGCTCCCCCCAAGACTTTCAGCTCCACCCCCGATGTTTCTCACATCCTAGCCAAGGCCCATCAGAATATGGCCCAGTCGCTCTCCTCACCCTATCCTCCTGCCCAAGCATGCAACCTGCGTTCTAGCCCCACTGGATTTCTTTTAGTTTCCAGGAGAGGCAGTGCTGTTTTAGATGCCCATGCTCTGCATGTTTGTCCCTCTGTTTAGGGCATCCTTTCCTTTCCCTTTCTTCAAACTCCCACCCGTGCTTTATAATCCACTTGAACAGCATCTCCTCCAAGACCTTCCTTAAGTCTCTCAGGTAAACCCCCGGCCTATTCAATGTCCCTTCTCTGTGTTACTAAAGTACCTGTGCTCGCTTTGATCACATACTCCACTCTACAGTAATTATCAATTTATTTTCTCTTTCTTCTACTGGCAACTAAGGCCTGCAGCCAAATCCAGACCATTGCCTGTTTTCGTAAATCAAGTTTACTGGAACGCAGTACCCTGTCTACGTATTGCCTATGGCTGCTTTCTCACTATAACAGCAGAGTTGGACAGAGACTATGTGGCTCATAAAACCAAAAATATTTACTATATGGCCCTTTACAAAAAAAGTTTGTGAGCTCCCCTACCAGATTATATATTCATAGAGAACAGGGTTCATTCTTTGTTCATCTTCAAAGCCCTGACACCTGAAATATAATAGATGCTAAATAAATTGAGTAGGTAAATAAAATGTTAGATTTAAGGTACAAAGAACCTTCAACCCCATTTCTCCCTTGCTGCTTGTACATCTTAATTTGCAATCACAAATCAAAACAAAACAAGTTGGTATCACTAGGTCTTAAAATACCTTATGGTATATATGCTAGCTGCATACCCCTCAAGGCTTTCTATGCTGGTAGTACTCAACTCTGGCAGCACATCATAATCACCTGGGGTGGTTAAAACATATTGGAGCTCAGGCCCCATGGCTGAAAACTAAATCAGGATAGGGCGGGACGCGCAGCATCAGTATTTGCTAAAAGGCTCCCTGAGTGCATCAGAGTAGAACTTTGGTTCTACACTAATAGTACTGAGGAATGAGGGCTTCAAGGCAACTCAGAAATCTTAGCAATAAAAACCACCAAACACACTAGATTGTGATAATTTATATATTTGCAAGATGAAGAGAAATAGATATTTTAGAAAAATTATCTATAGAAGTGGAAACAAAAAGGATTCTCCTAGAATTTAAGCTCCATGAGGATGAGAATTTTGTCTGTTTTGTTCACCATTGTATTCCCATTACCAGGAACAGTACCTGGCATATAATAGGTGATCATAAATAAATGATGAATGTATAAGTAATTTTTTCATTTGCTTTTGATCAACCAGAAACCCCTGATTGGAAATATTTCATTTAATTGAAATGTTATATATATGGGGGCGCCTGGGTGGCTCAGTCGTTAAGCGTCTGCCTTTGGCCCACATCATGATCCCAGGGTCCTGGGATCGAGCCCCGCATCGGGGTTCCCTGCTCTGCGGGAAGCCTGCTTCTCCGTCTCCCACTCCCCCTGCTTGTGTTCCCTCTCTCGCTGTGTCTCTCTCTGTCAAATAAATAAATAAAATCTTAAAAAAAAAAAAGAAATGTATATGAAGAAGGAATATATATGAAGAAGAAGAAATATATATGAAGAAGGCAAATTGGCAAATATAGTGTTCAGTTAATCAACAAACAACTTCCTTTAGGGGAATAAACATGTTCTACAATATAAAACGGTGCTTCGGGGGGCACCTGGCTGGCTCAGTCAGTACAGCACGTGACTCTTGGTCTTGGGGTTGTGAGTTCGAACCCCACATTGGGTGTGGTGATGACTTAAAAATAAAATCTTTAAAAAATAAAATAAAATGGTGCTTTGGTGTTAAAGAGGAAGGCAGAGACACTGCTATGGATAAATGCATCCCAGCTCCTTTTAAAAATTCAGTCTTAATTTTTTTAAAAAGGTTAGTTGTACAAACAATACAATTTAAAAATGGGCAGAAGACCTGAATAGACATTTTTCCAAAGAAGACATACAGATGGCCAACAGATACATGAAATGATGCTCAACATCACTATCAGCAGGGAAATGCAAATCAAAACCACAATGAGTTATGACCTCATAGCTGTCAGAATGGCTAGAATCAAAAAGACAAGAAATAACAAGTATTGGCAAGAATGTAGAGAAAAAGGAACCCATGTGCACTGTTAGTGGGAATGCGAATTGGGGAAGCCACTGTGAAAAACAGCATGGATGTTCCTCAAAAAATTAAAAAAAGAAACACCGAATGATCCAGTAATTCCACTACTGGGTATTTACCCAAAGAAAACAAAACATTAATTTGAAAAGATATGTATGTCCCTATGTTTACTGCAGTATTATTTACAATAGCCAAGATATAGAAGCAACCCAAGTGTCCATCGATCAATGAATGGCTAAAGAAGATGAAATATTACTTGGCCATAAAAAATAATGAAATCTTGCCATTTGCAGCAACATGGATGGACCCAGAGGGTATAATGCTAAGACAAATACCATATGATTTCACTCATAAGTGGAATTTAAGAAACAAATGAACAGACTTAAAAAAAAAAAAGACAAAAACAGACTTAAATATAGAGAACAAACTGGTGGTTACCAGAGGTGAGGTGGGTAGGGGGATGGGGGAAATAGGTGAAGGGGATGAAAAGCACACTCCTGGTGATTAGCACTGAGTAATGTACAGAATTGTTGAATCACTATGTTGTACACCTGACACTAATATAACCCTGTATATTAATTATATGTCAAAATATTTTTTAATTAAAAAATTTTGAGGGGCACCTGGGTGGCTCAGTTGGTTAAGCGACTGCCTTCGGCTCAGGTCACGATCCCGGGGTCCTGGGATCGAGTCCCACATCGGGCTCCCTGCTCTGCGGGAAGCCTGCTTCTCCGTCTCTCACTCCCCCTGCTTGTGTTCCCTCTCTCGCTGTCTGTCTGTCAAATAAATAAATAAATCTTTAAAAAAAATTTTTTTTGAAAAGATCAGTTGTAGTTTGTAAACACATGGAATGAGATCATGAAAAGCCATGAAAGAAAAAGAAATACCATAACAAACAAAACGGCATATGACATGCATTCTAAGAAATTAAGTGGAATCATCTTGGACCTCCCACTATGGTCTTAAAGCCAAGTCAGCTTCAGTAATAAACATCTGAGGCTGGCTTAAAGTTGAGCCTACTCATTCATTCTCTCCCTCTCTCTCTCTCCTCGTCTGTCTCTCTCACTCATAAGAACCTACAGCTAGAAATGATGAAGTTGTTGGCCTAATTTTTATTATATCTGAAAAATGCTTTTGGTTGAGGTTATCAACTTGAAAAAAATATGGGAAAATAGGAAAGAAAAAACAAAAGTCAAGATTGAAAGAAGAAACACTTCGTTATCTAATTTATATTATAAAGATTTTTTTTTTTTTTGAAATTTCACATCCAGGGCACCTGGGTGGCTCAGTTGGTTAAGAGACTGCCTTTGGCTCAGGTCATGATCCCGGAGTCCTGGGATCGAGTCCCGCATCGGGCTCCCGGCTCAGTGGGGAGCCTGCTTCTCCCTCTGACCCTCTCCCCTCTCATGCTGTTTCTCTCTCTCTCAAATAAATAAAATCTTAAAAAAAGAAAGAAGGAAAGAAAGAAAGAAAGAAAGAAAGAAAGAAAGGAAGGAAGGAAGGAAGGAAGGAAGGAAGGAAGGAAGGAAGGAAGAAAGAAAGAAAGAAAGAAAGAAAGAAAGAAAGAAAGAAAGAAAGAAAGAAAGAAAGAGAAAGAAAGAAAGAAAGAAAGAAAGAAAGAAAGAAAGAAAGAAAGAAAGAAAGAAAGAAAGAAAGAAAGAAAGAAAAATTTCACACCCAATGGAATTTTTTTTTTAAGTAGGCTCCACACAGAGTGTGGAGTCCAATTCAGGGCTTGAACTCATGACCCTGAGATCAAGATCTCAGCTGAGATCAAGACACCCAATGGAATACTGAGATAAAATCTTTGGCAAGAACAGGGGCGCCTGGGTGGCTCAGTCAGTTGAGTGTCTGACTCTTGATTTCAGCTCAGTTTATGATCTTACGGTTGTGAGATTGAGCCCCAAATGGAGCCTGCTTAAGATTCTCTCTCTCCCCCTCCCTGTACCCCTCCTCACCCTCAAAAAGAAAAAAAACTTTTGCAAAATCAGAATCTCCAGCTACCAACCTCCTCAATATTGTCTATGCTGAAACCTGTTCTAACCCTTGTGAATTAATATATATTAATATTTATCTTGAATTGCACTGTTCAATATGGTAGTCACTAGACACAGGTGGCTATTTAAGTTTACATTTAAATTAATTAAAATTAAATACAATTAAAAAATTCATTTTCTCAGTTATGCAGACTCAATAGCCACATTTCAAATGCTTGAAAGCCACATGTGGCTAGTGGTTACCACCCTGCACTACACAGATAGAGAACATTTCTGTCATAGCAAAAAGTTCTATTGAATAGCACTGGGAAAATAAAATAGAGTACAATATCCTCAAAAACCTTCAGGCAATAGTATCAGTCAAACAAAGAAATTGTTACAAATGTCAGTAATTACTTCTAGGTAAAGAAAGAATTATGAAACTGGAGGCATTTCCCCTGAATACAGAAAAAACATGGTGTCATAAATCTGTAGGTTTTCTTTGCAGAGTGATTTTCCAATTTTGGAATCACTCCTATTCGGAAGACAAGTGGCAAAAATGCCCACTTTTTGCATAAGGAAATCCGATCAGATTCAAATTCATGTCCAATACACTACAACTGAGAAAAAAACTGTAGTTGCAAGATTTATCAGACTTCGGGGGGCAGGTGGAGGGATGTGTATGTTTCCAGAGGAAGCACCAGATTTGTCTTCTTAGACTTGAGTTACTGTGATATTAACTCTTTCTGATGTTCAGACTGAACTTCCTGAGAGTTCACAGAAATAATGAACAGCCAAGATCAGTCACTGACATGATGGTCTCCCCTTCTCCAGGTAAAATGTCAAGAGTGACTAACAGCCAACATTCAAGAAGAAAGCATCTGAAAACAAAGTATTACTTTTACATATTTTTTTAAAAGCTCTTCTATAATTCTTTTACATGTGACTGATTTCTAATACTCTTACTCTTCATTGTTTTGGCAATCCCTCAATTTGGTGTTTCCTATTGATATTCCAGAAGAAGAAAATATTTTAATGTGTTTGCCCCTTGGATTTTTTTAATCAGTAAATTAACATTCAATATTAAGCAAGATTCCTCTTATCTTCACAATGATTTGCAAAAATTTCTTAAAAGCTATCTTTGCCGTTCCTGGGGGAAAATACTCATTCAGAGGGTGCCTGGGTGGCTCAGTTGGTTAAGCGACTGCCTTCGGCTCAGGTCATGATCCTGGAGTCCCAGGATCGAGTCCCGCATCAGGCTCCCTGCTCAGCGGGGAGTCTACCTCTCCCTCTGACCCTCCCCCCTCTCGTGCTCTATCTCATTCTCTCTCTCAAATAAATAAAATCCTTAAAAAAAAAAAAAGAAAATACTCATTCAGAGTATCTGTTTCAGGTGCTTTAGAAACATTATTTCACTTAATCCTCCTAATACCTTTAAAAGATATATCTCTATTTTACAAAGTCTATCAGTTCCTTGTAAAACGGGACCTGCCCTAAGCTCCTGGCACCATGCTTAAACAGGTTGGTGGATGAATGAGTGAACAAAGGGCACCTCTTCTGTGATCTCAGTGACAGACATAGAACCTCCTGGTAAGCACTCAGTAAGTCCTTACTAATTAAGTATTCTAGCAATAATGGTCAGTATGACAAATGGGTAAGTGGTTCTTAATATATAAATGTTCCTCCCAGATCCAAAAATTAGGCAAGACAGTCATGTCTGAAAGATCTAGAATGAGAGGACACTGGAAAAGACTGCAGAGATTTAAATTTGGGGGCAATAAAAGATTTGGGGAAGTGCTCCACTTTTCAAAAATTATTTCTAAGTGTATTTTAACAACACTTCCACAATAGTTATCCTTTCAGATCCTTTTAGGTCACACTTTTATGGGGAAACTACAGCATACACATAACACCATAATCATAAAAAGACAATTGCACCCACATTTTTCCATCAAGGCAGAAAGATTCATATTACATATTTTTAACATATAAAGGACTCACAACCTGCTGTGAATGATAAACTTGTAACTATATTTATTTTTTTCCCATGTAAAAGAGGAGCTGCTGGAAGTGGTAATAGAAGATAAAACAAAAATTTTCATCAAGTGCTCTTCAATCAAATAACCAAAGCTAATACATTTTTTATGCTAGGTTCCAAATGTGTACTTGACCCCTGGCCCTTGTAAATGTAAGTGGTTCTACCCACAGAGCCTGCCACCAGCAGCCTCAAGGCCCTGACAGCCTGGTGGCCTCCCACCTATCCCCCATCCTTTCCCATCCTCTGTCTTTTGGTCTCATTCTCTCCACCATGTAACAGCCCTCTCAGTTCTTGCTTCCAAATGTCATTTGGACCTCTATGACTGACCTCCTAACCCATATCGACTCTGCGTGCACAGCTAATGCTTGCTGCGTGGGTCAATGTTGTCACTCAGAACATGTGATGTTGCTGAGCACCTGGGTGCCTCAGTGGGTTAAGACTCTGACTCTGGTTCAGGTCATAATCTCAGGGTCATGATCTTGGGGTCATGAGATTGAGCCCCGCGTTGAGCTGAGGGCAGAGTCTGCTTGGGATTCTTTCCCTCTCCCTCTCCCTCCTTCTGCCTACCCCCCAAATAAATAAGTAAATAACATCTTAAAAAAAAAAAAAGAACAGGCCACATTGTCAATGTTTATTTTGGCTCCTTGGTTGTACTTCGGCTGGTACAGAAACCCAAACCTTACCTGAGACTGACATGGTAACACCGCAAATTTCCCCAAATATTATTATTTTATATACTCTCCACTAGCATTTAAAAACATCCAGCACAAAACCATAAGAGACTCTTAATCTCAGGACACAAACTGAGAGTTGCTGGAGGGGAGGTAGGTGGGGGGATGGGGTAACTGGGTGATGGACATTAAGGAGGACATGTGATGTGATGAGCATTGGGTGTTATATAAGACTGATGAATCACTAAATTCTACCTCTGAAACCAATGATACACTATATGTTAATTAATTGAATTTAAATTTTAAAAGAGTAAAAAAATATAAAATAACATCCAGCACACAGAGGATTTTTTTTTGAGATTTTATTTATTTATTAAAGAGAGAGAGAGAGCACGAGCGGGGGGAGGAGCAGAGGGAGAGGAAGAAGCAGACTCTCCACTGAACAGAAGCCCGAGGGGACTCGGGGATCATGACCCTAGCCGAAGGCAGACACTTAACCGACTGAGCCACCCAGGCGCCCCACAGAAAACTTTTTCTGAGCACAAATCCATTGTGTTAAAATTCTCCTAAGTATCTTCCAAAGTACTTCAGTTTTAGAAAATGGCACTAAAGGAAAAATAACATGGGAGGAAATGTTACTGCACTTTTCTTTGAAGGGTAAGAAAATGCAATGTTCTTTTCATGACTAATTTTCTCTTATTCTACTCACTCTCTCAGATTCTAATTAGAATATCATATCATGAAAAGCAGATGAGACCTCATAGTCTGATGACAGAAATGAGAAGGGAAAGATTTAATTTTGGGATATGGAGCAGACACAGGCGAGAATTCTGTCATTGTGTCTCATTTCCTGAAGTTTTACATGAGGATATCACACTTGTCACACTACGAAAGCAAGCCAAGGCGGCGACTTTTAGAGCAATGCATCTGCCTTACAAGCTAGACAGTCATTAAAATTTGAAGAATTTTCTAGATTATTTTCAAAAACCTAATCTGTGATAGATTCATATTTTGCAGAATAAAACAAAATGAGTGTTTAGGGGGGAAAAAGATTTTAAAAGGACATAAAAAAATATAAGCTCAATTTAAAAAATTAGATTCAACTCTGTCAGATTGATATAAAGGTTTCTGAACACTCCAATTCCCGCACTTACTTTGTTGTAGTCAAGTAAGAAAAGCACTAGTCTGTAGGTCACTGGGTAGACTGTTCTAGGTATCATGAATGTGGCTAAAGCAATCCCTTACTCCATGGCGACAGAGGTTGTGAGGAATGGTACCAAATAGCAATAATGCTAGCATCCTTGGTAGCTCCCCCATGTTGTTCACCTGGACAGATCATTCCAAGGAAAGCAAGTATACATGGCAACATTTAAGTCTATGTTCAGGATTAGTGAACACCATATTGGGGAAACAACCCACAGAAATGCCATAACAGTTTTATAGTTGTAAATATATTTAAGTTAAAATAGTTCGGTTTTTTTCACTACTTGGAATCAGGAAGTAGACTTAAAACAAAGAAGAAAATGCTATACTTACTTGACCAAATTCAATCATTTAGGGTCAGTTTGTTGAATTAAATTTACTCAAATTGTATGGAGAACTACAATTCTAAAATATATACATATGTTTTTTAATGTAAATTATGATTAAAATACAACACTGTGAACTAGGTGCTTCACATAACTGAACAAAAAGGGCTCTTTACGTTTTAGAAGTTTGGAATACAAACTTCATCACAGACAATAAAATAGCAAGCACAGGAGGGAGATCTATAGATATAAAAATCAAAGAGAGTTCGCCCTGGTTTGTGCCTGGACCTGCAGTGTTATAAGAGTGGCTTAGGGAGAAGTGATTAAGCTCCAACAAGCATCATAAAAAGCTGTTTGGATAAGAAGGAGAGGAGGGGCGCCTGGGTGGCTCAGTTGGTTAAGCGACTGCCTTCGGCTCAGGTCATGATCCTGGAGTCCCAGGATCGAGTCCCACATCGGGCTTCCTGCTCGGCAGGGAGTCTGCTTCTCCCTCTGATCCTCTTCCCTCTCGTGCTTTCTATCTCTCGTTCTCTCTGTCTCTCAAATAAATAAATAAAATCTTTAAAAAAAAAAAAAAGAAGGAGAGGA
Source organism: Eumetopias jubatus (assembly GCF_037043125.1). Taxonomy (NCBI): domain Eukaryota; kingdom Metazoa; phylum Chordata; class Mammalia; order Carnivora; family Otariidae; genus Eumetopias; species Eumetopias jubatus. The sequence goes on from NW_028274811.1 coordinate 88,731,688, forward strand.
AATGCAGGTGAGGAAGAGAAGGGGAGGAAGTAGCAGGGGGATAGGGATGTAAGTCCCCCCACCTCCCAGAGGTGGCAGGGAGCCAGACCCTGGGGTGAGCATGTGATGTCTGCTTAGCAGAGAGAGTGGTCAGTGGTGAAGTGATAACGGTAAGACACCACCAACACTATAGCTTTAAAGGTCAAAACCAGTTTGTTTCTTTCCTGAAGGCTGGGATGATTCCCTCCTATGGTGATTTTCAAATCAAGGAAAATAAACTAACCTCTCCATTGCCTCCACATTACCAAAACTCAGGGGCTTTCAAGCCTCAGCACCTCCCCCTGATCCCCATGTCTATGAGGAAACACAGAAATATGTCTCTTTCCTATTAAGGTTGTAAGCAATGCCTTCAAATGGTTGGCATAGAATACAGTGTCCCGGAGTGTTGGAAAATGAGTCCTGACCACAGACGGAAAGTCACTTATGTAACATAAGTGAGCCCAAAGGCTCTGGCCTGTGACCAGGTTCAGAAAAATACAACCCTCAATGACAAAGGCCAGGTCTAGGACTTACAAAGCACACGCCACTCTCATACTCAGCCAGTGGGCAGATAACTTACACCAGGTATACTCCAGTTTGGCAACATTTGTCAAAATGAAAAATGCATATATCATTTGACCAGCAATTTTATTTCTAGAAGTATCTATCCCACAGATATGCTGTGTGCAAAACAATCAATGCACAGATTCATCCAATGCAGCACTGTTTGTATTAGCAAAAGATTGGAAATCACATAAACATCCACCGGTAAGCGTGTGGTAAATAAAGTCCATCTATACGCTGCAATGAATACTAAACAGCCTTTAAAAAGAATGAGGCAGCTCTAAATAATGATGGCACAATCTCCAAAATCTGTCAAGTTTTAAAAAGAGCAGGAGCAGTTCAGTGTGTATGTTATATGACCATATGTATAAAAGAAGCAGAATGTGTCTCTGTGCCCTTGATATGCACAGCTTATCTCTGGAGGGACATCTAAGGAACACTTACCAGGGACTGCCTCTGGGGGGTGGGGGGAATGTAAGAATATAGAATATATATTATATATATATATATATAATATATATATATATATCTGGGGGGAATATAGAAACTTATTCTGCCACCTATCCTTTTCAGCACATTGTGAATTTTGATTCATGTACACATACAAAGCATTTTTTAAAAAACTACATACCAGGTCTGCAGTAACAGAATCCTGGTATCTAAAGAGCAGCGTCAGAGAAGAGTGAGCCAAGGAGCTTAGCTTTGGCATCCAGTGCCTTGCCAAGAGGAAAATCGGATGCCTCTTTACCATATATCAGCTTACAGGTTATTCCGGTTGTTATCCTGCCAAGAGATTTTAGTAGCTTGCAATTCACACTTAGCCTGGACAACAGTTCACTTTGATTGCCCAAAACTCATTACTTAATCTTCTGTAGGTGTCTTATGTAATATGGACAATAGTAGAGAAGAGATTTTTAAAAGATTTAATTACCAGGGAGTTGGAGAGAATTTGAATTCTTTTCACTCTCCAAACTTTGTAAAGGTAAAAAAAAGTGCTCAAAACCCACCAGGCAAAGTGATTTAGGGGAAAAAAGAGTCATACAAAATATATTGTGGTTTTTGCAAAAGAAAAAAAAATTTTTTCTTTTAACTCTTTCAAGTACCTAGCATATGTCTACATGACTATGTTATATTTTCCTTTTGAGCATCATTGTATGATTTTCAGTGAAGGGTATCATTTTTCTTCTGATGATTCCAGAAAACCAGGATGCTCTCCATGGTCTATCTTTTTTCTAAATAATTATGTCTCAAAAGTTAGACAATTCAGGGGCTAATTACTCCAAACCAATGTATAAATTAAAAGCTCACAGGTTCATCTTAGAAAATGAGACTGGGGAAAAAAACATTTACACTTGTTAAAGGCCTTACTTCTTGCCTGCACTAATGTGCAATTTGTTTATCCTGAAAAATTATGGTGAAGTTAAACACAAATAGTACTTTTTAAGTTAATTACAGATATCTTCCCTGCAATTTACATCTTAGCATCCAGCTCTATACCATTTTATTTCCTTCCAGATGAAGGAAAGGAATTGCTAGCTTAAGATCATGCTGCATATGGATATCTAATATTTTTAAAGATTTTATTTATTCATTTGAGAGAGAGAGAGTGCATGCGCACGCATGAGCAAGGGGAAGGGGCAGAGGGAGAGGGAGAAGCAGACTCCCCATTGAGCAGGAAGCCAGATTGGGGACTCTATCCCAGGACCCTGGGATCATGACCTGAGCCGAAGACAGACGCTTAACCGACTGAGCCACTCGGGTGCCCCATGGAGATCTGATTTTAATCGAAAAATCAAGGCAGTCAGAAATTCACTTATATCATGGATTAACGATTCTAGCCCCATTGGGGAATTTTCTAAAATTACCCAAAGCAGACCTATTCTGTTGGGACATAATAAACTCTTGCCTGTGTAAATGTAATGCAGATTTTCCTCAAGCTTAAACTCTATCATGGTCCTCTGCCCTCTCCTCTGAACCAGTAATAAAAATAATTCTCTACGATCTCATTTGTAGTCTCCATCTGTACCCACTAGTGAAAGCATAATTAAACCACATTTTTTTTTCAAATCGTCTAAATATAGCTGGCTACTCATTCAGAATAATGTTTAAAAAATAACTTTCACTCATAGAAAAGCAAATAAGAAATAAAATAAGAAGTGAAGATTACTTTTAAGTTTGAGGCTGTGCATCTGACATAGAGAACTGAAGGTCCCTGCTATATAGTACCAGCAGGTTCAAGCAGAAGGCCTGGCCTGCCTGCAGAGAATCTCAGTGAGGTTAGGAGCCAAGTGCCATCATTAGGTCTGCTGAAAGGCACCTTGAGCCTGGCCCATCTGGTGAAGGGGAGAAAGAACTAGCATGTCTTGACAATGCATGATGCACCTGGCAAAGTGTTAAGAGTTTCATAGCTGTTGCTTGCCTTATTTAATCTTCAGAACAATGCTGCGAAGTAAGTTTTATTATGGCCAGAAGATTCAAGCAACTAATCCAAAACCAAATAACAGTAGAATTAGAAATGTTAACTCAGCGGGGTGCCTGGGTGGTGCAATCGGTTGAGCGCCCAACTCTTGGTTTCTGCTCAGGTCATGATTTCCAGGTCCTGAGATACAGCCTTGCATCGGACTTGCTGTGCTTTTTATTGGTGATCTTGTTGTTTAAAATGTCCTCCAAGGGGGCGCCTGGGTGGCTCAGTCGTTAAGCGTCTGCCTTCGGTTCAGGTCATGATCCCAGGGTCCTGGGATCGAGCCCCACATCGGGCTCCCTGCTCCACGGGAAGCCTGCTTCTCCCTCTCCCACTCCCCCTGCTTGTGTTCCCTCTCCCGCTGTGTCTCTCTCTGTCAAATAAATAAAATCTTTAAAAAAAAAAAAAAGAAAATGAATAACTATTTAAAAAAATAAAAAAAATAAAATGTCCTCCAGGCATGGTGCAGAAGTACTGTCTAGAGTGCCTGAGCACAAGAAGGCTGTGATGCACCTTATGGAGAAAAATGCATGTACTGGATCCGCTTCACTCAGGCATACCCTTCCAGTACTGTTGGCCATGACTTTGATATTAACAAATAAATAATGGTTTTTTTAAGATTTTATTTATCTATTTGACAGGGAGAGAGACCGCGAGAGAGGGAACACAAGCAGGGGGAGTGGGAAAGGGAGCCTGATGTGGACTCCATCCCAGGACCCTGGGATCATGACCCGAGCCAAAGGCAGACGCTTAATGACTAAGCCACCCAGGCGCCCCAATAATATGTTTTAAATAAGGTTTCTTTAAACAGAAATACACATAATACAAGGTTCCTTACTGATGAGTTGATGAGGCTCACAGGTGCCTAACCCTATATTTCCTTGGAACAATGGTTCAGTGTTTATTAATTCAGCGTGTAAAGCAACTTCATAGAACGCAATTATTGCAAATAATGAGAATTGATTGTATAATGGCAAGAATAGAAGAGAAGATTAGAACTACATTTCAGAAGTTGCAAAGCAAACAAATGAGTGGATTTAGCACAGCAGAGAGACATAGTGAAGCAACACTGTGGACAGGAGAGCCAGAGAGTACACATATAGCTCCAAACAGGTGGGTTCATTGAAAGTGTATGTAAGGAGCCACTGGATCCCTATTTATCTTCCCCAACCCAGGAAGGAAACTAGACGTTTACCCTCTACAGTACTTAATCCCAAATTGATTCTGGATTCTAGGCAACCACTTAGAGGATAAGAGTGCCATCCCCTGAAATCGGGGAGTTAAGGGAAAGTCCACATGTTGAATGATAAGACCATTGGCTCCTTTTTCCCCACTCAGCTCTGAGAACCCTTGCTACTAGCTTTATAACATCCAGACAGGAGACTGAAGGATGTCCCTCTGGAGATACTACCTGGGCCAAAGGAAGATACCTGTGTATATATTGGGCAGGGGAGGGATGGATCACCCAATGAAACAGCCCTCTCAGATTATCATATAGTGAAGCCCACTGGCCAGTCCTCCTCCCCTAAAGACACACACACACACACACACACACACACACTCACACACACACACACTCACTCACTCACATACCTTCTAATCGGCTTTGTTGTGCCTTACTCCTAAATATGAAGAGACAGCCAACAACAACTAGATATTCGAAGAGAGCATCTAACATAAAAGAGTATGGAGTTAAATAATGATATAATATTCATGGAATAAGAATAGGAAGTTTTAAAAAAGAACACTCAAAGAATAACAATATAAAAAAAACTTTGAAAATTAAAAGCAGAAACTAAATTTTAATTTAAAAAATTGAAATGTAAAGTTGAGAAAATCTCCCAGAAAATAGAGCTGCAATACTAAGAGTAAAAACCAAAGAATGAGAAAATATGAGAGACAAAGTAAAATTACGAGGAGATAATTTTAGAATATTTAATAACCAAATTATAGCAGTTCCCAAAATATGACAGAGAAGCTGGAAGGGAGGAAATTACCATTGATACTTTTTAATTTCCTAGAACTGAAGGCTATCTGTTTCCATAGGAGAGGGTCCTTCATGGACCAGCAAAATGGATTTTAAAAAAAAGACCTACGCCTATACGAAGACACATAAGCATGAAATTTCAGAACACTGGGCAAAGAGGGTTCTAAAAGCTTCCAGGAAAGAAAAAGAGAAACAACAGCAGGGCTCATACAAGGGATTGGAAGTCATAATAGCACCCACTTTCTCAATAGCAATTCTGGGTGCCAAAAGACACCGGGACAATCACTTCAAAATCCCTAGAGAAAATAATGTCCAGTTTCAAATTCTATGCCCAAACTATCAATCAAATGCAAATGCAGAATTAAGATGCTTCTCAAAACACTGGTCTATCATGGATGCTTTCTCAGGAAGCCACTGGAGGAGGGATCCACCAACAAGAGGCTGTTCACAAGGAGGACAGAAACATGGTGTATGGGTTTGGCTACATAGAACCAGTGACCAAGTAAAAGTAGCATAAGCAAGACAGCTGATTATTTTCTTATGTAGCAAGAAATGTGAATGTTGATCTAACCAAAAATTAAGATTAGGAGAATGGATAAAGGGGAAGTTGGTGTGTATTTGGGGAGGGCACTGGATCCACATTTCCTTGTTGAAAATCAATATATAATATCTACAACTGAATGGAAGAAATAGCAATATAAGCAAATTACAGACTATAGAGGCAAATGAGAAGAAACAGCTAAAACAGAAGTGTTAAACAGAAAAGAATTGCAAGTAGGGAGGGATGGACAAAACAGTGCTGTTTCTCATTACGAGTCTTGAATATCTATCTGATTGTTTCAGCTGTGATAGCTTTGATCAAACATCTGTGTGTGCATGTGTGCATGTGTAGTGGTGGTGGTGGAGGACTGGTAGGTAGAGGCCAAACCAGGGATCTGGTGTCGTGGGAGTTGGTGATGCTCTGAAGCCCGAGGCATCATTCAGTGAGTCTGTCAGCAGAAGGTGGAACCCCAGCCATTAGGCAGAAGCTCAAAGATAGAATTTCTCTCCCTAAAGGGAAACAAGTGAGAGTAGGCAGGCCAGGTCCTCCAGAGACTGAGGGCTGGGAGGTTTCCAAGGCAGCGAGTCAGGCCCAGGAAACAATGTAATGTGGGGACTTGGGTCTCAGAACTGGGGCACCAGGTTGGAGCCTGTCAGGCAGCCAACCTGAGCAGATGCTGAGGCCCAGAGTACTTAGGGCTCACTTTTTATCTCCATCTTGCCTGAGCTCAGAACCGGGATTAGGCTGAGCATGGAAGATGAAAGCAACAAAGGAAGCAAAACTAGAAATCTCTGTGGCCTGACAAACACTAAGCGAACACCAGCTACTAAATCTGAGAGCTGCAAGCCATTGTCTTCCTTTAAAATGTCTGTTACTCCCCAACTGGGAGCCACACATAGCCCCCTCACAAAACCTACTCCCAGGACTAGTTAAACTGTGCCTCATCCATATAATGAACTAATTATGCAGCCAATGAAACATTGAGGTTTCCTGGAAAAGCTTTTCTTTCTTGATACAGGAGCCACCATTTCTTACTTCCTCTTTCCCTCCTCTTCATGCCTTCAACATGCTCCCTGGAAATGGGCAGGGCATCTTGCAATCCTGTAGCAACAAGCATTCTAAGGATGTCAAGCAGAAAGATAGATAGATGATAGAAGAAAGAAAGAAAGAGAGAGAGAGAGAAAGGAAGAGAGGGAGAGAGCAAGAAAGCGAGAATGAAAGAAAGAAAAAGAAAGAAAGAAAGAAAGAAAGAAAGAAAGAAAGAAAGAAAGAAAGAAAGGAAGGAAGGAAGGAAGGAAGGAAGGAAGGAAGGAAGGAAGGAAGGAAGGAAGGAAGGAAGGAAGGAAGGAAAGAAGGAAGGAAGAAAGAAAGAAAGAAAGAAAGAAAGAAAGAAAGAAAGAAAGAAAGAAAGAAAGAAAGAAAGAAAGAGAAAGAAAGAAAAAGAAAGAAAAAAAGAAAAAGAAACTCAGTGAAGGCATCATTGAGTCACCTACCCCCAAAATTCTTGATGCTGGAAATAGAATAACTAAACACATTCCTAACTGATGTGCCTTCCCAATGTGATGGGAATGGATTTGACTGGAAACCACAACTTCCAGGCTTTTTTAATATTTCAGAAACTCAAAATTCACTCCTCTATAATCTACCAGGAGTGGAAAATGAATTCAATATTCTCCCCCAGGGCTCCAGTCTAGAGTAATTACCTCTCCACAAACAAAATCCACAAAACTCATCCTCAAATAAAACTGCCTTAGAGGACTCTGGAGAGCTCAAAGTGTGCACACTTAATCACACGTTGCCTTATCACGTCTTAATCGGCATTATTTTTCTATCCCTATTGTGCAGATGGGAAAACTGAGGGGCACACTTTCCCTAGGTCCAAACAATTCATTAGGATAATGAAGGACAAAACACACTTATCACCCTGAAAAGTTTGCTAAAAATAATTTTGAATATATCACACAAAGGACATGTATAACCAGTTTTAAAATTCTTCACCAATTTAAATGAATTGCTTATTTTGAAAAGGCTGTAAGAAGTTTGTGTCATTTCACTAAAATGCAACTAAAGCAGTTGAAACACTTCCCAAATGCTTATGCGGACCACCACTGATACAAGCTGCTGCTGTTCAGTTGGTTGGAGAGTTCCTGCTGCTTCCTCTACATGGAAGAAATATATTGTTGACATCTTGCAAGAAAACCAAGTTATTCAATTTAATGGTTCAGTACAGAAAACAAAACTCTGTTTGTCATGCAGAATATTTTGCTGTGTTTGAGTTTCCTCTGGTCTAAACTTGCTAGCTTTGAATGCTGTTTTTAAACGAACGCACACAAATGGCATTTGATACAGCCTGCTTTATTCATTAAAAGAAAGCGAACGGCATTGTGGAGTCACTTTGAAAGGTAGTTTGGGCTCTCTTATTTAATTAACCCATTACACTTAACCTTCAGTATTTTACTCTCTGAAAGTCCTGCAACTATTATTAACACTCTACAAATATGTTTTGCATTATTAAATTTAAGAATTTAGTACCCAATAAAATTCTCAGCAGGGATATTGTTATTAAATGAGTTCATTAAACCTAACCACACTAATTAACAGTCAAGTGTTAAGGAACACTTATATAGTACTGGACCATATTCCATATTTATAACTCCTCTGCTCATTCTAGCAAATGAACATAAACACTCTCAGGGAAAAAAAAAAAAAAAGAAAGCCCAGAAAGTTACCGAAACCACATGCACGTCTGCGGAAATGAGCTCCTCCAAAATAAATGTCCAGGCTTGTCTCAAACTTGCTCTTCATAACATCCTCTATCAGGAATTTTCAGTTGAGTGCACAACTAGTTCTAGCTCCTCCCTCCCTTGTGCTTGTAACAACATGACTGGAAATATTCTGCACTTAGTTTCACAATGAATTACCAGTCTTAGCTGGCCACAACCCACCATTTTCAGAGCCCTAACCCCCAATGTAATTGTATCTGGAAATAGGGTCTTTGGGAGATAATCAAGATTAAATGAGGTCATAAGAGTGCAGCCCTAATGCCACAGGACTTCTAAGAAGAAGAAGAAAGAGACATTTCTTCCTCTGCCATATCAGGACACACCAAGAAGGTTGCCATCTGCGAGCCAGGAAGGGAGCTCTCACCAATATACATAAATACATACAAAAAATCTTTAGCCTCTAGCACAAGAATGATCTTTTAACCATAAAAAACAAAAACAAAAACAAACAAACCAAAAAAAAACTGAATCCCAAGCAGAGGAATATCAACAGATTTGAATGCATAACTAATGGTTCCTTGGTCTTAGCTCCCATCCTGTGTGGTGGACGCAGTGATGCAGCACCAGACACCCTCCTTATGGGCTGAAGCTGTGAGGAATGTTACCTGCTGAAGCCTCATGATGGAGTCCCTTTCTGGGAACTGCCCCTCTGCAAAAGGGGGCTACCTTGCCCAAAGTTATACCCCTTCCCCAGAGACAGCCAATATCTAATGACTGGTTGATAAGGGGGTGCAAAGGGCTGGCCCCCTTTCTTCAATTCTTCTGGATGTGCTGAAGGCCCATCTTAACTTCCAGAGCTTTCCATAAGATCAGCTGAAACTCCTCTTGTAAACGTGTCTCAGTTCAACTTCCCTATCTACCTGATCCTGCTTCCTGGGAATCCCTCACAGGTGTTGACCCCAGAGGGCACCCCAACATGCCTTCTGCATCCAAATCCCCATCAGAGTCTGTTTCCCAGGAAACCGGGCCTACAACATCCCTACCTAAAGAACCCAAACTCAAAAAAGGATTTAAGAGGAACTGCATAGTTCAGCTTTCTGTAAAGAAGTAAATTAATTCCAACCAAACTCAGTTGAACTTCCTAGATTAAGGGTTCCGCTCTTCATAGTCCAAAAGATATGAAATAAAATTTAGACTTCCCAATGGAAGAACTGTCTTTGAAGCCCCTAGTTTCACTTATCTTAACTGTTATGTTACCATCTGTTATGATGGTATCAGGCTGAGTTGCTTCCCAGTCTGGCTAATAACCTAGACCTATTAGGTAGTTCTGTTGGGTCAGAACTTACTGTATCTCTAATCACACTATACCTGAGTATCTCACTATCCAGCAGCTCTCTTTCACTAAAGCAAAGGGGGAAAAAACCCTTTATGTATACTTTTTGTGAGGGAGGATGCTATGGACTGAATTGTGCCCCCCCCATTCATATGTCAAAGCCCTAACCCCCAATGTAATTGTATCTGGAAATAGGGTCTTTGGGAGATAATCAAGATTAAATGAGGTCGTAAGAGTGCAGCCCTAATGCCACAGGCCTTCTAAGAAGAAGAAGAAAGAGACATTTCTTCCTCTGCCATATCAGGACACACCAAGAAGGTTGCCATCTGCGAGCCAGGAAGGGAGCTCTCACCAAGAACCAAATCAGCTGGTACCTTGATCTTGGATTTGCTGGCCTCCAGAAATGTGAGCAAGTGAATTTCCATTGTTGAAGCTACTCAGCCTATGGTCTTTTGTTATGATGAAGATCGTACAGGGGGTGAGTGGTTCGTAATCTAAGCGAACTACAGCACTGTGCTAGTCCTCACAAGGGAACCACTTTCCTGTTTAGCTCTGCTTCTCTTCTTTCTCTCAACTGCCTTTGTTCAGCTCCTTTTTTCCTCCTCAGTCACTGTCAGTGCCCTTAACTCCAGAAGGCTGCACATTTTTATTTTCTGGCCCTGACTGGACCAGCTGGTGGTATTCTTTTCAGGATTTCAGAGGCTGCTGAGCGGTGGCCTAAAACTGACTCAGAGAAATTCTGAGGAGCTCAATAGTAAGGAGCACTTAGAATTTATAGAAAAGGCAGCTTCTTACCTAAATTAGCAAATGTATAAAAAATAAAATAAATTAGCAAACATATAAACACATAAATGAACAAAGAAACCAGCACTGTAAATGAGGTTGGCAACCTACAGAAGTAATATATCCTATGAGATAATCCTGTGGTTAGGCAAAGATGAAAACCCAATCAAGGCCACATTCTTGAATACTCAGATATGAAATGCAATCAGAGCAGAGGCTGTGTCTTTCATGAATTTTGTTAACATGAATGAACTCAGCTGAGCCAGGTCAACTCTGACAGAATGATAAAATCTAGTTTCAGACCATAAGTTTCCATTAACAGATGGTCCCAGTAAAGCTCTTCTGTTGGATTGTTGGTCTCCCTTGGTTATCTTAGGGGGCAATATTGGGGGGAGCTGGGGCCATATTAAAGAAGAGCTTTGAATGCCAAATTTAAGATGGGCCTTTATTCTGCATGCAACCAGGGCCCAGCGCTGCTAAGGTAGTGATGATGTGAGCAGAACCACTATGTCAAGAAGATGACTCTGGCAGCATATGAAGAACAGGCTGAAAGCTAGTGCGAGGAGACAGGAAGGACCATAGGCGAGCTACTGCAGCTGCTCGGGAGGAGGATGGGAAATGGTCTAGTGAAATTAGAAGCATGCTCATGGGAAGCACTGCAAAGAATCAACAACACGTCTTGGCAACTTTGTTTGCAGGAGGGCATGGGAAAGGAAGTTTTGGGTCTGGTTGACTGCGGAAAAGAGAGAAGAGAGAAGAAGCTGGTACAGAGGTCAGACAACTTGCTCGGTTTAAAAGAAGGCAGTCAGGATGGAAGAGGCCACAGGTGGGGCCCACTGCCAGGCAGCTATAAACGAGGAGCATGGGCGCTAGAGACAAGCTGGGGTACAGGAATAAGCTTCAGAGTTGAGGGTGCAGAGTCGGAACTTGGAATAAGCATTGCAGGGCTTTAAGATGGAGAGTTGAGAAGAGGTGAAGAGCAGGCTGATGGAGTGGTGGTAAGGGCCCAACCACGTCAGCTGCATGTGGTAGGCATTTGGTAGGGCCACTGTTACAAAGTACCACAAACAGAGTGGCTTCAACAATGGACACTTCTTGCCTCACAGTTCCGTGGGCTGCAAGTCCGAGATCAAGGTGTGGGCAGGACTGTGCTCCCTCTGAGGGCTCCAGGGAAGGACCTGTTCCAGCCTTCTCTCCTCGCTGCCGGTAGTCACTTGACTCTTAACTTCACACGGCAGTCTCCCCTGTTAGGTGTCCGTGTCCGAATTTCCCCTTTTTATAAGGACACAAGTCACAATGGATTAGGTGCTCGGCCGACTCCAGTATGATCTTGTCTTAAACAATAACAGCTGCGATGACCCTATTTCCAAATAAGGTCACGTTCTGACCTACTGGGGCTAGGATTTCAAGATATAAACCTGGCGGGCCTACAACTCAACTCATAACAGTGGACGAAGGGCTTTCCCAGGTACTAGGAAGCTGAGGCAGAGGTGCTACTCAAAGACATCTGGGCACTGACTCTGAATTCTTTCTATGCCTGCCAGCAACAAGCCAGGACGGTGTGGCCTTCGAGGGGTACAGCCAGAAGCAACAGCTTGAAAATTAAGAACGCGGTGGGCTGGGCACCTGGGTGGCTCAGTCGTTAAGCATCTGCCTTCGGCTCAGGTCATGATCCCAGGGTCCTGGGATCGAGCCCCACATCGGGCTCCCTGCTCCACAGGAAGCCTGCTTCTCCCTCTCCCATTCCCCCTGCTTGTGTTCCTGCTCTCGCTAGCTCCCTCTCTGTCAAATAGATAAATTAAAAAATCTTAAAAAAAAAAAAAAAGAATGTGGTGGGCTCTGGAGCATGACTGGGTTCTAAGCTCAACTCTGCCAATTAGGGGGAGGCAAGTTACTAAAATTGACTTTTCCTCAATGTCCCATCTATGAAAGATCTATTCCATAGGGTTATGAGAATTAAGCACATTAATACAAAGCACACCTAACATTATTATTCTTATTTTATAGATGAAGAAACTGAGGCTCATACAGTTTGACTAACTTGCTGAAGACCATGCATCTAGTAACAGTCTACAGAAATCCAAAGTTCGTGCTCATAACAATTATGTTTTATTGCTTCCAGTATTAGCTATTAATTTTCCCATTAAGTTGATGTTAGCATTTAAATAAGAAGTATATGAGTAAAAAAGAAAATCTTTTCCTTAATTTACCAAGTTTTCTTCTGGGGAGGGTGGCAGAGAATAATTGGCTATAATATCGATTACAAGGAATAGGGTCACATTTAATGCAATCCCTATCAAAATAGCATTTTTCACAGGGCTAGAACAAACAATCCTAAAATTTGTATGGAACCACAAAAGACCCCAAAGAACCAAAGCAATCTTGAAAAAGAAAAGCAAAGCTGGAGGCATCACAATTCCGGACTTCAAGCTCTATTATGTAATCATCAAGACAGTATGGTACTGGCACAAAAACAGACACATAAATGGATGGAACAGAATAGAAAACCCAGAAATGGACCCATAACTATAAGGTCAACTAATTTTCAACAAAGCAGGGAAGAATATCCAATGCAAAAAAGACAGTCTCTTCAACAAATGGTATTGGGAAAACTGGGCAGCCACAAGCAGAAGAATGAGCTGGACCACTTTCTTACACATACACAAAATTACACATACACAAAAATAAATTCAAAATGGATTAAAGACCTAAATGTGAGACAGGAAACCATCAAAATCCTGGAGGAGAACACAGGCAGCAACCTCTTTGACCTCAGCTGTAGCAACTTCTTACTAGACACATCTCCAGAGGCAAGGGAAACAAAGGCAAAAATGAACTCTTGGGACCTCATCAAGATAAAAAGCTTCTGCACAGTGAAGGAAACAATCAACAAAACTAAAAGGCAACCTTGGGAATAGAAAATATTTGCAAATGACATATCTGATAAAGGGTTAATATCCAAACTACATAAAGAACTTATCACACTCAATACTCAAAAAACAAATAATCCAGTTAAGAAATGGGAAGAAGACATAAATAGACATTTTTCCAAAGAAGACATCCAGATGGCTAACAGACACATGAAAAGATACTCAAGATCACTCATCATCAGGGAAATATAAATCAAAACCACGATGAGATACCACCTCACACCTGTCAGAATGGCTAAAATTAACACAGGAAACAATAGATGTTGGCGAGGATGCAGAAAAAGGGGAACCCTCTTACATTGTTGGTGGGAACGTAAACTGGTGCAGCCACTCTGGAAAACAGTATGGAGGTGCCTCAAAAAGTTAAAAATACAACTACCCTATGACGCAGCAATTGTACTAGTAGTTATTTACCCAAAGGATACAAAAATACTGATTCAAAGGGGCACATGCACTGCAATGTTGACTGCAGCATTATCAACAATAGCCAAATTATAGAAAGAGCCCAAATGTCCATCGACTGATAAATGAATAAGGAAGATGTGGTATATATACACAATGGAATATTATTGGCCACCAAAAAGAATGAAATCTTACCATTTGCAACAATGTGGATGGAACTAGAGTATATTACGCTAAGCAAAATAAGTCAGTCAGAGAAAGACAAATACTATATGATTTCACTCATATGTGTAATTTAAGAAACAAAAGGTGAACACAGGGGAAGGAAAGAAAAAAAGAGAGAGGGAAGCAAACCATAAGAGACTCTTAACAATAGAGAACAAACTGAGGATTGCTGGAGAAGAGGTGGGCAGGGGGATGGGCTAAATGAGTGATGGATATTAAGGAGGGCACTTGTGATGAGCACTGGGAGTTATATGCAAGTGATAAATCACTAAATTTTACTCCCGAAACCAATATTATCCTATATATTAATTAACTAGATTTTAAATAAAAAACTTGAAGCAAAAAAAAAAAAGGAGAAGGATCAAGAATACAGAAGAGTTAGAAATGGAAATAAAATTTCCACATTCTCTTTTTTAAATGTTAACAATATAGAGTTTGAACAGGAGAGAGAGTAATGAGATAAGAAAATCAAAATTGAATAAACAAGAGGTTAAGCTGGCTTCTATTTCTTCTTCTCTTCTCTCCCATTTTCTTCAATATCTATGTTTCTCCTGAGAATCCAAGATAATATTGAAAGAAGCATATAAGGGGAAAGAAATTTCCATCCTTTCTGTCAGCTTAATGCTTTAAAAATATTTTTCAAGCCTTCTTTAAAAGTTTATCTTTATTGCTGTCTACAATGATAAACATCCAGTGTTATGTTTACCTTTAGGAATAAAACAGCTAAGACAATTTTATTTTGGTCCCAATGCTGTTATCTTACAGAGGAAATAGGGAAAGACAAGCAGAAGCAAACACAAAAGAGAGTCAAGGACACCAGCTTCTTGCAAACTGGGCTTTCTCATCTGTGTGTCCCCTGGCTGCCCTCAGCACAGAGCCTCACACAGCCCTGCACTGAATAAACACTGGCTGAACCGAATGACTGGGGCCCAGAAGGGAGATGGGAAAACCCATTCTCCAATATTACTCCTTTACCCTCTTTGTGTTCTGCGTTGTCCAGGAGTAAAGACAGGGAGGTATGAGGTAGTCACACAGAATGAAAAATAATTACCTTAAGATTATGAAGGAACATCACACCTAAAGTCCGGAACTGATGGGGTCATTGAATATTTGCATTCCACAAAAATCTGGGCAACAGATGATACACACACATACTCGCATGTAGACATATACACACACAACACTTGGAGATAAAGCAGAAATAGTGCAGCACTCAGAACATATCTGTTTTTGCTCAAAATTCCCTGAGCCATACTTCGAAAATCAACTCCCCAAGATGCCTCCACCCCCTTTTTGTCCTCCTTTGATTCTTTAGATGCTTTCACTACAAAGAGCTCCTTATCTACTTTCCAGGTAACAGAGCTCTTCCAGAACCCTGACTAAGGAAATTTATTATTGATTAGGTTGCTCTTGGGTATAGAATGAATGGGTAAATATACTCTATAAATTTTAGTGGGGGGGTGAGGGGCAAGAAGCCCCCTAACTTTTGCTGCTATCATGCTGAGTGTCTGCTCCTTCAGTGCCTTGTGGGATTCTCTTTGGAAACCATCCCATAGGTTGATGAAGGTGTCCTAAAATCAACACTGAAGCTGTTGGCCATCATCAGTCTATAAAACCTAGTGACTGAGCAAGCAGAACTCTCAGGATCTGGGCAGGAAAATAGTTTTCCTACGTGGAATGCATAAAGGGAGACCTGACTCCTAGTCCTAGGACTTTGACAACTTATTTTATGATCTTAAGCAAGAGATGCGTGCCTCTTGTCCCTCTATTTCCTTATTTGCAAAAGAAAGAAAGAAGAAAGGAAGAAAGGAAGAAAGAAAGAGAAAGAAAGAAAGAAAGAAAGAAAGAAAGAAAGAAAGAAAGAAAGAAAGAAAGAAAGAAGAGTATTTTCACTAGAAATTCTTAAGGTCCTTTCCACATCTAACACTTTGTGATTCTACATCTGAAGAGATGCATTCTCGGGGCCCCATCTGCCACATGGTAAGGCCCAAGAGCTGAGTTAGGCTGAGAACACCGGATATGGGGCAGATAAAGGTGGTTTTAAGTCCCAGTGGCTCCTTCTTATTAGCAGTATGACTTTTGGAAAGTAACTTACATCCTTCCCTGGATATCATCTGTGAAATGAGGATGCACTTCACACAGTTATTGTGAGGGTTAAATGTGGTAACTCCTGGAAAATTACCTCTTGTTATCCTGGGATTGCATTACGTCATAATGGCCTAAAACAGAGTCATTTGACTATATTGGGCCCAAGTTATGTACAAAATGACATTTAGATATACCTTAGAACATTCTAGAAAGGACCATGTAAACAAATAAGTTTCAAGTATCAGCACTTTCCTCAACACTATTTTTTTTAAAAGATTTTATTTATTTATTTGACAGAGAGAGAACACAGCGAGAGAAGGAACACAAGCAGGGGGAGAGGAAGAAGCAGGCCTCCCGCTGAGCAGGGAGCCCAATGCGGGGCTCGATCCCAGGACCCTGGGATCGTGACCTGAGCTGAAGGCAGATGCTTAATGACTGAGCCACCCAGGCACCCCATTTTTCTCAACATATTGAGCACTGTGGGGAAGCTGAAAAACTATGGTATGGCCTCATCTTTCAAGAAATTTTTACATTTAGGTTGGGGAAATCACTAGAATATATATGAATGTTATAATATGACAACATAATACTTAAGTAGATGGAGAACTGCTAATTTTGGAATAAATTTCCTAAATCTTATAGGAGAGAAGACAGAAATCAGAGAGCTGGGGTTGCCCAAGAAGGTGTAAGAGCTTCCTCATATAGACTCTCCTGGCTGGGAGGTGACCCCACGGCAGGGTGTGGGGGCAGTGTTTCCTAAGACCACAGTTCCTGAAACCAAAGAACAAATACCACAGACATAATCTTTACAGGCCACAGATCACTCTGGGTAGACATTCCATAATGCAGGGCCAAGATCTGAACTAAGGAAACAATTAAAAAGCCAGGTTGAAAAATATAAGGGATCAGATGGAAAAATGGGACCCAAAGTTCAATTTGGAAAAGAACACAGGTTACCGATCAGTTAGGCAGACCAGAGCCAGGGGGGAGGGGCACAAGACTGGTGGTGATTAACAGGCTCAGAGTAATGTTTCAGTCAAGTCCCAGACTTGACTGTGAAGGCATGCTGAGTGCCTTGAAAGTGGCTAAAAAGGGACGGATGGAGGCTTGTACAGAGGTAAAGAGACAGGAGACTTGAAATAAGGGGAAGAGTTAGATAGGTGGATGCGGACAGATCCCATCGGAAAGAGAAACAGCCTCTGAATAAATCACAGACAAATACAGCTAATGAATAAAGTAAAGAACAAACTTTTATTATATGAAACTTGCCCCAGGGGAGGTAGGGGTGAATAACATGGCAGGTGCCCTTAGGTCTCTCAGTGCCCTGGGCACCTCCCAACTGACAAGCCTCGGAAGCAAAATCCAATGGTCAGTCACAAATTTTCTGACAGAGACCCCTGCCACTGCTGAGAGATTCAGAAGCAAAACCCTAGGCTGGGGCCGCAAGTAATCCTCCCAGTCAATCTCCTCCAGCCTCAGTATCCACATCTGTAACATAGGGCCAATGACAGTATGTATCCTGTAGGATTATTGCAAGGAACCGATGAGACAAGGATGGATCATGCTGAACAAAAGGCCAGCACACAGCAGGTGCTTAACTAGTGTTGGCTGTTGTTATTAATATTAACGGTCATTTTATTACCTCTGGGCCTTTGCTGCTGATGCTGCCTTCACGCGTCCCCTCATCTTTCCTCACCCCTTGCCATGACAGTCCCCTGACTGGTCTCTCTATCTCCAGTCTGGCATTTCTCCTCGATGGAGCCTCAGTGTTCTTTATTCAAGACAAATCTGGATATTTTATTCCCCTGTTTCAAATTCCTAAATAGATCCCCATTGCCCATAGGAACAAGTGCAGATTCCTTTGGAATCTTGAGCCCTTCGGTGTCTGACTCTCTCAGATACTGTATTTTAACGACATTCTCCACATCTCTCATCTCTGGGCCTTTGCATGTGCTGCCAACCCTGCCAAGATTGCCTCATCCCTCCTTATATGCCTGCCTCTGTCTTCATTTCAATCTTCCCTGGCTTCCCTCTTCACCCCATCCTCAGTCGGACCACAACACCTTGATGTCATTTTTATCATGGGCATTTAACACTCTGCAGTGCAGTTGTTCACTTCCTTATCCGTCTCCCCAACAAAGTGTTTCCCTGGCAAGTATCACATCTTATTTGTCCCTGGAGTCTCAGCGCACAGTGCTTTGTAGGTCCTCGAAAGATGCTTGTTTAATGAAAAGAAGGAAAGAAGCAAGGAAGGAGGAAAGAAATGAAAGGCAAGAAATAGAAAGAAAGAGGGGAGAAAGCCTATCCTTTAAGAGAACTGTAAGAAACTCATTTCCAGTAAATTTTTCAGTAAATCAGCAAATGAAAACAGAGGAGGAACAAGAGGGAACAGGAAAAAGAAAAGAGGAAGAAAGAAACGGGATTATATCAGAAGTTTGACAACGACATATAATGAGTCTGGCTGATGATGAAAGATACCACCTGGTTATTCATATTGCTGCTGGAATCATGGTGTGACAGGGACAAAACCTGTGCATGCACAGGACTTCACAACCTCTTCTCTCCACCTCCATCCCCACCGTGTATTTGCAGATTAGGTTAATAAGGGCAGATGAAGAGCCAACAAAGACGGCTGGGGAATTAGGGAAAAAACAAGTTCTACTTGCAGTGGAGAAGAGAGAGCGGAGCAGGACAGGTATCTATAAAGAGGTAGTAAAGAGACCACATGTGCTCTGACGTTCACATGTGGTCTCTGTCACAAATTCTTTATTTTTTGTACACTTTAAAAATGTAACAACCATTTTGAGCTTGAGGACTACACAAAAATAGGTGATCGGACAAATTTGGCCGGCAGGCCATAGTTTGCCCATCCCTGGAAAGCAGGGGAAGAAAAAACAAAGGAGCCTGAAGGCCTGGAAAGGGTTTCAGCTGAAAGGTTAAAATAAGAGATGAGAAGAGAGCTAGAAGAGAAAAGATAAAGAGATATCGGAATTATTAAAACTACAGTTGTAGATTGTGCACCAGGTGTCCTTTGCTAGTCTTCAAGAGTGACTGGATTGAGTTTCTTTGAAGCAAGCAAGAAAGAAGCAATACTGGGTTGCGTGGACACCACATTTATTTGGGTAATAATTGTATAGTCCACATCCAGACCATACAACCCTGAAGACAATCAAGGGAAGGGTGGGTAGCCATTGTCCTTGAGGACAATCTGGGAAGGATGGGTTTGGCCCTCAGGTCAATGTCTGCTTTCATTATTGGGTCTCAAAGCCCATCTGTCTCCTTTTCTTATTGTTGCTACTAACTCCTGGCTCTGTTAGTTATGCTAATGGGAAAGGCTTCTATTGTTCATCAATTATTATAGCTCTTTTAGGTTAGTGGTTCATTTCGTATTAAAATTCTCTGTATTGAAGGCCTTGAATCAGTTTCTAGGCCAATGACCCCATGATAACAACACTAGGAATGTAAAATGAGCTTTACATTGTTTTATGTCACATATCCCCATAATAACCTTATGAAGGAAGTACTGCTGTGGATGAGAAAACTGAGGTTCAAAGAATTTAAGTAACTTATTTAAGGTCAGGATTAGTAAAGCACAGAGCTGTATGCTTCACTGTAACAAAATACTGTCTCTTAATCCTAAATCATCCAATCTCCCTGAATGACCACAAATCTATATCTCAGATATAGCCCAGGCACTTCAACTCTCGCTACCTTGGAACATGGTCCCCGGTCTGACTTTCCATCCCCGCTTTCCAGGAAGGCTGGAGCAGCCTTCTTCGTCTGAGTCCTAAATCGGTTTCCAGGTACCAAGTCTGGGGAGTCTTGGGAACATGACACTCTTATAATTTGTAGTAACTGGTCCAACGCTCCTTGCATCCACCTTTCCTCAGCTCTGATTAAACCTCTCTCCCTGAGGGTTTGCAGGTACCTGTGTACATTATGGTCCCACTTTGATTTGTCCATAGCTGAATTTACAGCCAGAAGAGGTCTTAGAAATATCTAGTCCAACCATCTCCTCTGACAGATGAGGAAGATCACATGTACAATATAAATACATTTTGACATTCTCTTCAAGTTGGCTCATCCCCCAAGGATTTTTTTTTTTAAAGATATATCTTTTTTTTTTAAACTGGAGATACTATTAAATTGGCTAGAATTCAAATAAACACATCCTCCCCACATTCTCTCTCTCCAGACTGCCTTTCTCAGAGATGGAAGACGCTACCTCTAAGACTGTTCAACACATGGGGCCTCTGGGCTGGTGCCAAAAGTCCAGCAGTGTCTGGAACTGCCACAGGGCAGCCCACCGAGGGAGAGCGTTCTGAGACAGAGGGCCAGCTGCCTCATTTCAGGGGAATCTCTGGAAGAGAGCCAGCAAATAGTTGCAGCTTTGTGGACCTTCTTTGGGAGTCCTATGGGGCTGGAATCTGGCCATTATTCAGGGAGAGATGGCAGGGCCTGGAAAAAGGGACTAGAAGGAGGAAGAAGGAAAATGAAACCTCTCTGGAAAACAATACACTTGAAATGTGAATGTCACCACCGCCATAAATAAAATAAGGAGCACACACGACATCTCACAACAGGACAGAATGACATCCCATTTCTGCCATTGGCCTCCTCTCAGCTTCCAAAAGTTTCTAATTATGCCAAGATGGAGAGCTCTTTTCTGAGACATGGAGTCCCCCGGGGCGGTAGGGCAACCGTTCTATCAGTGGGGTCGGTGGGTCTCGCCTCTCTTTTCTTCTTGGTGAGCAAGTTTTGAAGGAAGAGCTACGAGTCTGGTAAGGACACGTAACTCGTGAAAAAATCATTGTTCCTGACACAGCTGGCTTCACATCAGAAAAATCTTCCCAGGGTAAACATTTTGTTTAAATATTAATCTTAAGTAAAGCCAGACACAAGAATACCATCTTCATAACAAAGAAAGCAGCAAAGTCCTCAAGTGAAAGGGAATTAATACCCCTTCCCCAGACTGACAGACCCTACGGACACAGAATGACAGCCTTAGGTCCAGTCACCCCTGAGGTCTTTTATTTTTCAGATTTGATTCAGTGCCTTCAGCTATAATGTATACAGACCCCAGCTTTTAAAAAAATTTTGCATTTTTATTGATAGTAGGAATAAATCCCCTGTTTGGGCATATTAAGGAGTTCTTCATATTTGTTTCCTGGCATTATAAAATTGTCACTTTTAAAAAATCAGTACCATAAAGTCCTTAGGTTTCAATGCTCATTGGGAAAGAGAAGGTATCTAAAAAGAGACATGATCTTTAAAGAAGTCTCCAATGCAACTACACAAATAAAAGCATAACATTTGATTCCGACCTTGTCAATCTTATATCTGATTTTTTCCTTTCTAATAAAGAAGGCCTGCAAAATAGATCATATATATGTATGTGTATATATATATATATACACATACATATATATATATATACACACATATACATATATATATTCCATGTCACATATATATGGCATGTAACAGATAAAAGTTAACACTGTTTTCTGGTGCTAATTTACTATTAATGTTCAACCACTCATCAGAGCTGGCCCAACCTCTAATAGTCATCAAGAAAATCCTACAGAGGGCCAGCTCACCTACTTACTGGGAATAAAATAGCACAAATGGTTCATGAACTAATCAATTGTGTAATTACTCTCAGGTCAGGGAGGATACTTACAAAAAGTCAGTTTGATGTCTCTCAGCACCAGGAATTTAAGTGAGAGAAAAACAGCTAATTGTAAAAGCTAGAGAATAGTACCTATGAGGAAAGCTAAAAGAAACAAGTTACTTAATCAGGAAAAGACACAGCTGAACAATATTCTAATAAAGGTCTTCCTGCATATGTGAAAAGCAGAAAAGATGGCTGAGGCAAGGAAGAAAGAATGAGAGTAAAATGAGACCAATATGCATATAGCGATGTCAGGGATTCAACACCATAACTGGGAACTGAGAAAGCACTGTCTCCTTCCTTCCTCCTTTCCTTCCTCCCTCCCTTCCTCCCCTCCTTCCTCTCTTCCTTCTTTCCTCCCTCCCCACCTCCCCCCCTCCCCCTGTCCCTTCCTTCCACAGTGCACACTAGGTTTGTACTCTCAGCAAGACACCAGCCGGGTGCTGCCTCAGCAGAGGCCAGTCACCCACTTTCCCATGATGATTTCTGCGGACTTTTATCTAAAGACAGAGGGACAAATTGGGAGTTAGCATATTTAAGATTCTTCTTTTTGAGGGAAGCAGAGCAGGTAAAGAGAAACAGGAAAAGAGCAGTATTCAAACTGGGAACAGTCATGGAGTAGGCTCTGAGGCCAAACTGCCCCTGGGTTATAGGTGCTAAGCCCCAGGACAAGCTCCATGTGGATCTGGGAGATGGAGGAAGACAAAAACTAGCCAGGAGCTTCTCTCTTTGGTCACATTTGTCTAAACTGATCCCAGCAGTATCTACAAATCACAACAAATAAATGATGATATCAAAATATATGTATTGCGGGCGCCTGGGTGGCTCAGTCGGTTAAACGACTGCCTTCGGCTCAGGTCATGATCCTGGAGTCCCGGGATCGAGTCCCGCATCGGGCTCCCTGCTCGGCGGGGAGTCTGCTTCTCCCTCTGACCCTCTTCCCTCTCGTGCGCTCTCTCTCTCTCTCATTCTCTCTCTCTCTCAAATAAATAAATAAAATCTTTTTAAAAAAATATATGTATTGCCAGATTAGAAACTTTTTAAAATTTGTACTCCTGTGGGGGGGGCGGGGAAGAACACCTTTGTTTGGATGGAGAGCCCTGGGTGGTCTCACATGTAGGTGGAGAATATGGCTGCATTTGGAGTATGACTTATTCCATTACAAAAAAGTTTACTTTTTCCTTTATAAAAGGAACACATGCTCATTATGTACAATTTGAGGAATGCACTGCCAATATTTTAGTGAATTTGTTTAAGATAGGATTTTATGAATACTAGAAGGATCCCTCCCCATATATACCCTTCCCCATGTCCCCAAGAATGAAATTCTTTCATTAGACTCTTTCCTTGAGTCAGAGTTAAAATCAAATATTGGGCTGGGGAAAAATAACATTAAATGTTGCCTTGTTATTAATACCTTACCTTGAATTAGTTTATTAGTTTAAGCCTGGAGAACAGCCTCTAGGAACCTGAGAGGCCACAGAGGTGCTCAGGCTGCTGAAGGTACTCTGGGAGGAAGGAAGGAGCTCCATGCTGCTGTGGGGTCATCTGTGGGCCTGGCCTGCTGCGGATTCGGGCTTGAGACGGTTCTTTTGGCAAATATGACGAACAGTCTTTGACTGACATGGTGCCCCCAAACCTGGGAGCATCTTGAACAGAGATGTGTGCGAACGGCAGGAGATAAAGCACTTTGGCTAGGACCATTTGCTTATCAGACCCTTAGGGGACGGAACACGCTTTTGAAGCCACTTAACAGATGTTCTCACAGCATATGCTACATTAAGAAATGCTTATAAGGTAGTTCAGAATTTCCACTACTCGCTCTAAAGATGATTTTGCAATTCTTTTCATAAGCATTTTGAAACACATTCACCTTAAACTGACGCTTCCATAGTACACAGGTACACACATGCCTGAGGAAATGTCGACCCCAAGAGGGAGCAGCTCTGCAATTCACCATCAGCATCTTTGGGAAAGTCTACAGAACACAAATTCCTCGATAGTTTTACAAAGACATACCTTTCTATTACAGAAAAGGGCAGTTTGTCTTCCTTCTTATTATCAAGCTGTATTAACAGAGGGCCTTGTAGGTTGTGACTCATCCTTTCTGAGGACAGTATTTCCCCTCCTTTTGTTTTTCCTCCTCCATTCTCCCTCCAACCCACATCCTCTCTGCCTTTTTTCTTCTCATGCATCTTTCCTTTTCCACAAATGTATATTCTTCTTTCCTACCTATGCCTGTAGGCCAGCACATGCCACCACAGTTTGGCCCCTTTAAGCGAAATTCAGGAAGTTAAATAAGAACTGCTACCTGGTGGCATTCTTCTGATCCCACCTGATGCCCTTTCACCTCTTCCTCAAATCCCTGAGATGAAACCAAACTGTCTGTGGAGGGCTTTGAGCGGGGGCAGGGGGTGGGTTAGAGAAGGGGAATATGCCTTTATTATACTTTATTACAATAACAACAGCTAACACTTATGAAGCAAACACTGTTCTCCATTCCAAACACTGCTCTCCATGTTTTACATTTCTGTAAAGCTCCATACCTAAATAACACTTTTCCAGCTGCATACTTCACAGCAGAAAAGAGACTATGCTCCATATCCAAACCCTGTCATTTATATGACCTGCATGAAGTAAGTTAAAGGAGAACCTCTTCCCAACCATTGACATGTTTCTAGATTTGCAAATAAATACACACACACACACACATATAGATATAGATCTCAAAATGTCAAAAGAAAAAGGGCTAAAGGTAGAGAAAAATAACACCAAGAAAAGTGTTTTAAATACCTTGATTGAGGTTGTATTTCTTTATATGTAGACCCTCCATGGGGCCTTCCTTCTCTCTGTACTATAACAAAAGGCCTTATTGTAAAACAAGGGATTCCTCAGGAGGAGATGAAAAAAGAGTAGCAATTCAACAACTAGCTTTTTAAATTCAATTTACAGTTTATCCAGAATATTTACTTATATTATCTTACGGTCGCCATGACAACCCTGTGAGGCAGGGAATCACCTATATATAATACCCATTTTACAGATTAAGAAAACTGAGGCTTGTAACTGTCAAATCATTTGCTCAAGCTACACACCAAGTATTTCAGTTATCTACTGCTGTGTAACGAACTACCTCAAAAATTTAGTGGCTTAAAAAAACAATTTAGGGGTGCCTGGCTGGCTCAGTTCATTAAGCGGCTGCCTTTGGCTCAGGTCATGATCCCAGGGTCCTAGGATCGAGCCCCATGTCTGGCTCCCTGCTCAGCGGAGAGCCTGCTTCTCCCTCTCCCTCTGCCGGCTGCTCTGCCTACTTGTGCTCTCTCTCTCTCTCTCTCTCTCTCTCTCTCTCTGTCAAATAAATAAATAAATAAAATCTTTAAAAAAAGGGGCACCTGGGTGGCTCAGTCGTTAAGTGTCTGCCTTCGGCTCAGGTCATGATCCCAGGGTCCTGGGATCGAGCCCCACATCGGGCTCCCTGCTCCACAGGAAGCCTGCTTCTCCCTCTCCCACTACCCTGCTTGTGTTCCCTCTCTCTCTATGTCTCTCTCTGTCAAATAAATAAAATCTTTAAAAAAAAAACTCTTAAAAAAAATTTATAAGTATTCATGACTCTGTAGGTCAACCAGGTTGGCTGGGCAGTTCTTCTGGTCCACAAAGCATCAACTGGGAGGTTTGCTGAGGCTGGAACAATCGAGATGGCCTCATTCTCATGGTTAGCCATTGGCAAGGCACCTCAGTTCTCCTCCACTTGGCCTCTCATCCTCCAAGACCTCCCTTCTCATGGTCTCTCCAGTAGGATGGCCCAGACTTCTTTCTTTACATGGTAGGACTTCCAGGGGGGCAAAAATGGAAACTGCCAGGCCTCTTAAGGCTAGACTTGGAAGTCACACAGAATCACTGCCACTGCCTTCTACTGGTCAAAGCAAGCCCCAGCCAACCACATTGAAGGGGAAGGAAATAGAGTCAGTCTGTTGATGGAGAAGTCACAAGCACACACAGGGATGGGAAGAATTGTGGGCAGCTATATTTGCAGACAACCTACCAGACCATAAGGAGCACAGGTGGGACTCTGAAAGATCAGTAAGAATACCGTATATTCAAGTCTAGAGTTCTGGTTTCATCACTGACACAGACTCAGGCGCAGGGTGCCGCAGCTGCTCTTGGGTGATGCTGGCATCACCACGACTCTACCTTTATGTGTCATTTATTTGGAAGGCAGAGATGAAACAGGGCCCAGACATAATTGTTGATTTGACTGAATCTGCCTAATGCCACTGTTCTCAGAAAGGACTTGAAGGACTTGAAGAGCAAGGTGTGAGGTGACAAACTGGCTGAACAATGGCTATCTGCTGATGAATGGTAATGGCAGAGAGCCACTTGGCTGCAGAACTCATGGGAAGAAGGTTGTCTAGGTGACTGACGCACAGCCTTATTGAATTTTCCAGCTTGAAGGCACATTTAACAGTCATCCCGTCAAACCCTCTCCTTTGAACAGACACACTGTCACAGCTGAGATTCTTTTAGGCATGACACTCCTCCAGTGCCTAACTCACCTAACACACCCGCTCGTCCCAGGCCCAGCTTGCACGCGCACATGTGCACACACATACACACACGTTCAGTTCCATCATTAAAGATGCTATCGAACAGCTATTTTAAGTAAGTGAAAATTAAAATTGACACTTTTTCTGTCGCATTTTTGCAATTCTGAGGTACTCGGAGCCACCCCAGAGCGGCACTGTCTGCTGTGATGGCCCGTGCTTCTCAAGCAGTCACCAGGCGCCCGCGGCTGTGTTCTCCTGCCGCCCTTTCTGGGTTCGAACTCTCACGAAAGGTATTTTCTCCTGTGTGAAAGCAGGCCTAGTTTATAAGGGACTTTACAGTTGCCTTGCAGGTGTTTTATGTGTCTCCATAGCTAAAGTGGACGGGACAACAAGAAGAAAGTCACAGAAAAGAAGATCTCTGGGGAGGGGGGTGGTGCAGGGACTAATTTAAGAATTATTAAAGTATAAATATAAAATGAATATTTTTTAAAGAACCCCCTCAAAACCTGTTCCTATTCCTCCTTATTTAGAAAGGATTGCTTTGTTTGTTTCTGTTTTCATATAGTTCAGTAGATTTTGTAGCAGAATCCAGGACCCAAAGCAGATGGGTGGTAGCAGTTTCCCTGATAAAGTGTCACTCTTCTAGTTAAATGTCAGTCATAATAAAACCCTAAGGAAGACTAATTGAATGAAACATTTTACATTATTTTAACTAAGTCAACTGACTTCAAAGAATCATCAACAAAAGTTATAAGAGCCTATAAATTCAAAAGATGCTCCTTCATCATCCTCATTAAATTGGAAGTACTGAAATGTGCTCTATGAGAAGGACAGACACACTATCACACAGAAAACTGTTAATCTGGAAGAGGAAATACTATGCACACGCACACATAGATCCGTACACTAAATAATATTATGCGAATAGTAACTGACTGAAATGAATTACATCTTGAGGATGTACACGTATATGCGCTCAGAGTTGTCACGTCCTCCGTCACCATCTGTCCGCAGCCTCCAGAGTAAAATCCAAACTCTTTCACCACCAAGTACTTCACGCCTCTGACTTCCCACCCGTTTGCCTCCTGTCTCCAAGCTGCCACGGCTCCCTTCCTACCTGACTTCTTGCAGCACCCTGCCCCCCCCCCCCCAACAAAGCATTGCGATCTCACTCTCCCATATTCTTTATCCTCTGCTTGGAAAAGGCGTCTTCATGCCCAGCACTTGGCTCCGGTGATGTCACATGCTGGCAGGCTCCAGGTCCCTCCTTGACAAGCCAGTCTGCAGGGCCATCTGGCCTCCCGCCTAGCTTTCCTTACCCTGCATGTCTGCCCTTCACTGGACCAGGGCTCCTCAAGGACAGGGTGGCATCTTTTATCCTGCCTTCCCACCACCACCACCACCCTCTACCCACACTCAGCACATGGTAAGAATTCAATAAATATTATTTAGCGAATAAGGTCATATATCAGGGGTCTGTTACAACTAACATAATTTATATGATAGGCACTTGCAATAAATTTCCACATATAATCCTCACGGCAGCCCTCTGAGGTGGAAAGTACAGATCCGAAGGCCCTTTTCCAAGTTTCTTAGGGCTAGATAGGGTTTGAATTTCACAAATTTTTGAATTTCAGAAAGGCAATATTTTGTATTGAAGAGTATACATAATAGCCCCCAAAGAGATTTGGGCAGCACCGATAATCATACACTTATAATCACCAATAACCAAACAATCAGCTACACATATGAACAATCACACTAAGTGATATAAGTAAAGACTATAAATAGACTCTGGTCCATTCAGGGTCAAGTTTTGCTTCCTAGTGAGTTTGCAGCCACCTTATGAAAAAGCTGTCAGTTTTATTTATTTTTTATTTTATTTATTTATTTATTTTTTGGAGTATGGAGCTGCACAATGGTTCCTACGTATTTTAGAAATGAAGACAAGGGCACAGACAGGTTAAGTAACTTACACAGCTAATAAACTAGAATGCAATGCACAACTCCAGAACTCTACCCTTAAAATGTGTAAAAAGGTTAAATGATGTAGTATTTGATGCACACAATATAGGTGACATATGTAAATTAATGCCTAATAACTAAAATAATAAAATAAAAATTAACCTGCTTCCCAACTTAACAGAGATGAATCCCGATCTTAACCACAGCCTCCCTTGGGCATAGCACCCCAGGGCAGGCTAAAGCTGAGTTATTTATGGCTGTTACACAGGCTGAATTTTAATGGTTTTGGAATGTCAGTTTCCTGGGTGGGGCCCGGGAGATCACACCTGGGAAAATTAAGTCCTTTTTATAATCTCAAAAGACCTGGGGGGGGGGGGGGACAAAGTCATACTGCTTCCAAGATGTAAAAATGATACAACTTGAGGTATAAAAGAATGAGGGCTCTTTTACAAGGCACCGCAGGTAAAAACATAACGGTTTGTGAGACCAGAACAAACTGACATGTACTGTTTGCGTAGGCCAGCATAACAGCGGCCGGTGCTATTCCACCATTGAGCTGCTCGGCCACGTAGAAGGAATTAGAATTAGAGAAGAAGGCTCCAGGGGTTGCACACAGAGAGTGCCCCAGGCCCTGACCAGCAAGGGCCTGGTGTGGTTATCCACAGACAAACCCAAAGTGGCTGGCTGGTTTAATAAGATCTCACTTTCAGGGGCCTGTGCACAGGAATTGACCAGAGGAAACTTCAACTCACCTATATCAAAGTTTAGAGGATGAAAGAAAGGTTTTTCACCTCAGCAAAGTAGAACTGACTTTGTGGGAAAGTTACTGATTAATGGACCCTCATCCTGAAAACAAACACCCCAAAGTTGTCAGATACCAGCCTTTCCCAGACTGCTTGCTCAAGAAGATTCGGGCAAGCTGAGAGGTCCACGATCAGGGCTAAGGGGTGCATGCACGCATGTGTGTATGTGTATGAGATTCCAGAAAAATAAATGTTTTGGGAAAAAAAAATCAGAATTCTGTGTTCCCAGAATCTTCTTTGACCTATAAACATTATTCTCTTCTCTGACTGGTGGGGAGAATTTTGAAGCACCTTTTGGAGCAGAAGAAGTATCTGGTCATCATGAAGCACCTCAGAAACCTGTGTTGCTGTGGACCACTCAACTTTAGCCACTGCAAGGCCATCACTAATCTGAAAGTCAAAAGGCAGACACGCTTCAAACGCAACTAGAGGACTCAGACATCTACTCCAAAAAGTCTCGAAGTCACTATGGGAAACACGCACGCATGCGCAAGTGCACGTACACCTTGGCTCCAGTGTGTGAGTACAAAGAAAGCAAGCAGAACTGGGCATCCTCGGGCAGGGGACTGGGTTGTAAACATGTGCTCTGCTCACGTGATATTCAGGAAAGCTGAGGAAAAGGGAAAGTTAACTAAAGCCAGACAGGCTAAGTAGGTTGCCTAAGAGTCCCTTGCATGAAAACAGATGCCGTGTTTATACTTCAATGATTAAAAAAAAAGTTAAAGGGGAGGGGCACCTGGGTCACTCTGTCGGTTGAGCAGTGAGCAGCTGACTTAGTTTCTGCTCAGGTCATGGTCTCAGGGTTCTGGAATTGAGCCCCATGTCAAGCTCCATACTCAGCAGGGAGTTTACTTCAGGATTCTCTCCCTTGGCACACCCTCTCCCCCATGCACACTCTTGCATTCTTTCTCTCTCTAATAAATATATAAATCTTAAATAAATCTTAAAAAAATAAATCTTAAAAAATATATCTTAAAAAAATCTTAAAAAAAAAAAAGAAACTTCCCAAGTGTTTGTAGCTGAAGTTATTTCTAGCCTTTCATCGTTACCACAGGTGG
The DNA here is from genome assembly GCF_037043125.1 of Eumetopias jubatus. NCBI lineage: Eukaryota > Metazoa > Chordata > Mammalia > Carnivora > Otariidae > Eumetopias > Eumetopias jubatus. The sequence continues at coordinate 88,761,787 of NW_028274811.1, forward strand.
ATTTGGGGAATATCTTAAATGAAGGGAACCCTTTTTCCAATGGAAAGTCTAACAATCTGGACGCAGGTAAGAGGGTCAAGACTGAGGCCTTTGACACATCCTCCGAGGCACCTTGTCAGTGTGGTTTCCCCAATGCAAGAGCTACAGGAACTCTTGACTTGGGTGTGTCCATTTTTTATTCAACTAATATTTGCATTGATACCTCTTTCCCTGTGCATTTTCTCATCAGCATTCTTTCCTCTTTTCCTTCTCTTTCCCCTGAAACACGTAAGACACATACTGCATCAGTGGCTCACCCTCAGCTGATGGGAGAACTAACTTCCAGCAACAAGGATAATGGCTTCACCCCATTAAAAGCTGCGGGAGGACTGTGGGAGCCTGCACACTGCTCCAGGCTCCCCTAACAGCCTCACGCTCTACCACGTATGCACTGTGCCCACAGAGCTGCAAAAGACAGGAGCATTTTTAAGTCCCTGCTTCTTCTAAATGTAGCTTGTCACGTCTGAGAAGAATTGGGAGACAGAGCTTGCTGCTTTACATTTGGCGGCTGCTACTCCAAGGATGGCCTGCGCCCCTGCAGGATCTGCAACACCCGGGAGCTCCTGAGAATGCCCAGGGCCGCCTGGGTGGCTCAGTGGGTTAAGTGGCTGACTCCTGATCTCAGCTCAGGTCTTGCTCTCAGGGTCATGAGTTCAAGCCCCATGCTGGGCTCCATACTGGGTGTGGAGGAAGGAAGGAGGGAAGGAAAAGAAAAAAGAAAAGAAAGAAGAAATGCCGAATCTCATATCCCACACCAGAACTACAGTCAGAGTCTGCAGTTTAATAATACCCCCAAATGATTTCTGAAATTTAAGAAGTACTGGTTTCTGGAACTTTATCACATTTATTCTATTTTAGAAACAGTAATTACTATAAGCCAAGCAATCCTAAAAACAGTAACTCACTCTTTCAAATAGTAGTTCATTTCCCATTCTGAACAACCCCATTTATAATAATAGACTGGATAGGTACTATTGTACCTCCATTGTACAGATCAGGAAACCTAGGGATAAAAGTGTTAAGTACTTGCCTAAAGTCACACAGCTTGTATATGATGGAGTCGGGATTAAAACTCCAGAATCCATTCTGTATGTCACGATTCTACACTGCCTGCCTCTTGGAGAGATACAAGAAATAATTAGAACAGATATTAAAGGCTGGACACTTTGCATCAGAAAAAAATACCCACGGGTGTTTACAATAGCAACTATTCTGGAAACTACAGATTACAGTAGAATCCCAGAGAGATCCTTTGCTCCAAAAGGATTCTTAATTCAAGAAAGGCTGCAAGAAGCTAAGCTTCTTTCCATCAGACGATCAGGCATCCAAGAATAGCAGGAGTGAGACCTTACTAAACAGAGGGCATACAACTAAATAAACAAAAATGATTACACTTTACTGATACATTTAAAAATGTTTTCAGTAATGAAGGTCAGTCTGAATGGTAAAGTAAAAAAGTTGAACACACATGCATGAGAACCTTCTCCTGTCAATGTCCACACAGGCATTAGAAACTGAGAGAAGTAAATAAGATTTAAAAATGGGTACTTTTCTTGCTGCACTTGTCAAAGTCAGGTCAAAATACGTTAAAACTAGTTGCAGACCCGCCACAGAGCTGGGCCTCTGGACTTCTGGAACTGTCCATGTGGTGATGTAACCTCAGCTGACCCAGCCATTCACCCACTTTCTACTTCTGGGCCTTGCCTCCTTTTAAAACACCTCACAGCTCTGATCTCAAATTTGGGCACAGACTTGAGTTTTCCTGGCTGCTTGTTTCACAGTCTCCAGGACAGTGCTCAGCAGAAACAGCAGGAAAAGCACTTCAGGCTGCACTCATTTCCTGAAGCCTCCAGAAAGTGGATATTACCCAAGTCAAAACAACATCTTTAATATATTTGGAAATATCATTAACAGTGTTGGATAGCTATTAGCACAGAATCTTTGCATTTACTCAATCCTAAGTCCAGGTGGTGTGCACAAAGGATAAAGGGCAGTTATATCAGATCTTCTTCTCTAACAACTCCAGAAAAACCTAGAAACTTCTAAAAAAGGGCACTTTTTATGTTTATGGAAATAAATTCCTTATTCAAATAAAAATAAATGTACTGGTGTGCCAGTTATGCAAAAATGCATCTTTCTGGTTTCATTCTAAGCAAAAGGGACTGCATTGATTCTTTCCACAAATATTTACTGAATACCTACAATGTGCCAGGTTACTGAGCTAGGATTGAGCATTCAGTGGTGAACAAAAACAGACACAGTCCTTGTTCTCATGGAACTCGTGGTTCAGTGGGCCAGAAATACGTTAATCAAGCATTCCCACAAATAAACATATCATTACAAACTGAAATAAGTGCTCTGAAGGCAAGGAGGATGAGAGGGCCAAGGAAGGCTGAAAAAGTTGACCCTTGAACTGAGCGCACAAGTTCTGGAATAGCAGGACACATGCAGCTGCATGAGAATCGAAAGGAAATTGAGAGCAGAATGCATTGGAGAAACTGGCATTCAAAGACTAGAGGGGTGCCTGGCTGGCTCAGTCAAGAGAAGACGTGACTCTTGATCTCCGGGTCGTGAGTTCAAGCCCCATGTTGGGTGTAGAGATTACTTAAATAAATAAAATTTGAAAAAAAGAAGAAGACTAAAGTGGTTGTTAGCCAGAGAGCCAGGAGGGGGTGGAATCATACAGGGCCTTTGTTGGCCAAGTTGAGGTTTCTGTCTCACTTGGAGGGATTTAAGCAGGGGTATGAGCAGACTGGCATTTCTCTCAGGCTATAGTGTAGAGACTGGATTGGAGGAGGGCCTAAGGAAACACAAGAAGTCAGCTAGGAGTATTTCAGTACTCAAAGTTTAGAGAGAATTAGGGTGGGAGTAATAAAGACAGAAAAGAATAGAACTTGGTGATGAAATGAATATGGGAGGTGATGAGGGTGTCAAGAATGATGCCAAAGTTTCTCCTGGCTTGTGTATGTGGATGCACAGTGGTCACATTCACTGAGATAGCAAAACTGGAAGATTAGAATCTGTGGTGAGAGACCATGAGTCCAATATTGGACCTGTGGAGTTTAAGATGTTTTAGAAATATCTGGTGGGCAATGATAGATAGGCAGTTGAGGTTACTCAGGTCTGAGGCTCTGAAGAGAAGTCTGAGCTGGACATTTACTGGGGAACCACTGGTATCTACAAAGACAAGCGAAGCTGAAACAGGAGAGACGAGACATGAATGCCTAGAGAGGAATGGAAAACTTGAGGCCTTGAGAAATCCTGGCCCTCAATAGTCAGGGAGAAGAGATGAGCCTGCAAATGATATAGAAAAGAAGGGGAGCCACAGAGGTGGGGGAAAAGCAAGGAGGCTGTGGGCAATGGGAGCCCAGACAAGAGGGTGCTTCAAGAGACCAACAATGGTCAACACAACCCATCCCTGACAAGGAATACACAGCAAGGACTGAAAATACCCATTTTACTTACTGACAAGAAGGTCACTTAGTGGACTTACCACTGTTTCCATGACGTGATAATATGGATCAATGAGGGGGACAGATGCAAGAACTGAATGGGCTGAGGAGTTTATGAGAAGTAAGAAAACGGATGAAGTACAATCTTCCAGAATTAAGCAGGAAACGCTCACTCAGACTAACCCAAAGGCCACCCAACCCAAAGGCCTTACAGTAATCTACAAGGTCGTAAAATCTGCCTCCTCACTTGTCTTTTACTGCTCTTCCCTTTCTCACTCCAGACACACTGACCTCCTTATTCTTTGAATGCACCAGTGTCTATCTCATGGCTTTTGTATTGGCTGTTCCTTTGGTCAGGAACCTTATTCCTCCTCATAAATAAATGACTATTCCTTAATTCTTCAGGTCTTTGCTCAAAAATTATTTTCTCAGTGAAGTCTCCCCTTATTACTCTATTTAATGCTAAAGTTAACCTCTCACACCTCTCTACTATTTGGTATTTCTCACCATCTGACAAGTCATATTTTGTTTTTGTGTTTACTATTTATCTCATTCTCCCACCCCTCACAGAAAGAATGTAAATTTCTTGAATGCAGAAAATTTGGTCTATTTTGTTCACCTCTATATTGTCAGTGCTTAGAAGAGTGTATATCACATAGTAAGCACTTAATAAATATTGGTTGAATAAATATTTGAACAGACAAAAGAAGTAGCTTAAATATATATAATACCATCAGTTATCAACTAGAAAAAAATTTTTTTAAAAGCTCCATTCATGATAGCAAAAAAATTTGGAGGGTAAGATAGAAACAAAACAAGAAATAAGGCATAAATATGAGAAAAACCACTGAGTGACACTTCAAAAAATATTAAGTAAATACAGAGACATATAATCTCTCTTATGACACAACTGGCTTACAGAGATATCAATTCTTTCTAAATTAATTTCAAAATGTATCACAATTCCAGCTAAAGTTCAGTGGAGTTTCGAAAGTTCTTTTGGGAGGAAAAAATGCCTGAAAATAGCCAAGATGGCTTTTTGGCAGGGGGAGGGGGGAAGGGTGTTGAGGACAGATGATGAAGGAAAGCAAATCTTATGAAATATTGAACAATATTATAAAGTAACAGTATTAATACAAGAACATGGAGATCAGTAAAAGAAAATGTAGGATCCATAATCAGATGCGAATATATATTTTTAAAGTCAGTACACAATAAAATGTGTACTTTCAAATCAATAGGGAAAGGATAGATTCATTTAATGGGATTAGGACAATTTACTAACCATTTAGGGGAAAAAAGGATGTTTCCTGTCATGTAAATTATATGCACATAAATACATAGGGATTAGATATTTTAGTTACAAAATGAACCCATAAGATAGCTATAAGAAAATAATATCAATATTTATCTCCTGAGTTCATTAGAGCCTTAACATGGGCAAAAGTAAAAGAAGAAAGTGACAGATTTGGCTCCACAAAAATTTAAAGCTTATATTTTGCAAAAGATAACACAAATTTTAAAAGAAAGCAAAAACTGGGAGAAAACATTTGCAACCTGACAAAAGATTAATGTCCCCAACATACAAAGACTTATTATAAGTCAAAAAGAAAAACAAATTCCCTAACAGAAAAAAATGAGCACAGAAAAAAAATCACATATTAGAAATACAGATAGTCAATAAATAAATAGAAAACATGTCCAAACTCACTATGATTTGAATAATTGTAAAATTACCTCATATTATACCATCACTCAGATGTCAGATTGATGAAGACTAAAAATGGTAGTAAAGGGGCTCCTGGGTGGTGCAGCTGGGCATCTGACTCTTGGTTTTGGCTCAGGTCATGGTCTCCAGGTGGTAAGACTGAGTACCATGTCGGGCTCTGCGCTCAGCACAGAGCCTGCTTAGGACTTTCTCCCTCTCCCTCTACCTCTCCCTCTGCCCAGCCGGGCCCCAACTGGCCCCGTGCACATGCATGCATGCATGCGCGTGCGTTCTCTCTCTCTCCCCCTCTAAAATAAATAAATCTCTTTTTTTAAGATAAAAAAGGTAATAACATTTAATGTTACTGAATATGTGAGGAAACAGGCACTTTTATAGATTGCTGATGGCAACGTAAATTCTGGAAGGCAATTAGTAATACATTAACCCAGGGGCGCCTGGGTGGCTTAGTCGTTAAGCGTCTGACTTCGGCTCAGGTCATGATCCTGGGGTCCTGGAATCGAGCCCCATATCGGGCTCTCTGCTTGGTGGGAAGCCTGTTTCTCCCTCTCCCACTCCCGCTGCTTGTGTTCCCTCTCTCGCTGTGTCTCTCTCTGTCAAATAAATAAAATCTTAAAAAAAAAAATACATTAACCCAGATATTAATGGAAGGGTTTATTAGTTTGCTAGGGCTGCCATAACAAAGTACCAGAGACTGGGTGGTTTAAACAACAGAAATTTGTTTTTGCCCTCACAGTTCTGGAGGCTGGAAGCGTCAGCAGGCCGGCTTCATTCTGAGGCCTCTCTCCTTGGCTTGTAGATGGCGGTTTTCTCCCTATGTCCTCACATGGGCTTCCTCTGTGCACTGATCTATGTCCTAATCACTTTTTATAGGGACACCAGTTATGTTGGGTTAGGGCCTACCCCAAAGCCTCATTTAAACCTTATTTACCTCTTTTTTTTTAAGATTTTATTTATTTATTTGAGAGAGAATGAGATAGAGCATGAGAGGGTCAGAGGGAGAAGCAGACTCCCTGCTCAGCAGGGAGCCCAATGCGGGACTCAATCCCAGGACTCCAGGATCATGACCTGAGCTGAAGGCAGTCGCTTAACCAACTGAGCCACCCAGGCGCCCCAAATCTTATTTACCTCTTGAAAGACCCTATCTCCAAATATAGTCACAGTCTGAGGTACTGGGGGTTAGGACTTCAACATGTGAGGGGGGGGGCACAATCCAACCCATAACAGAAGTTTTCAAAGATGCATATATAAGAATATTTACAACACTGTTTATAAAAGGAAGTGTGTTGGGCAGCCTTCTAAACAGCTCCCAATGATCCCTGCCTCCTGGTTGCCACACCCTTGTATAGCCCCCTCCCCTTGAACGTCAGCTGGAAATAGTGACTTGCTTCTGAAGAATAGAATGTGGCACAAGTGATGGGATGTCACATCTGAGATCAGGTTACAAAAGACTGACTTCTCTCTTGCTGGCATTCTCTCTCTGGCTTCTCATGTGTTTGCTCTGGTAAAGAGGAACACTTGGTAAGGAACTTGGTAAGGGTGTCCTCTGGTCAATAGTGAGCAAGGGACTGAGGCCCTCATCCAACAGCCCTCGAGGAACTGAATCCTGTCAGCAACCACTGCATGACCTTGGAAATGGATCCTGCCCAGTTGAAGATGACTCTGGCTCTAGCTGATACCTTGACTGCTGCCTCCTGAGAGTCCCTAAAACAAAGGACCCAACTAAGCCGCGCTTGGATTCAAGATGCATGAAACTGAGATGATAAATACGTGTTGTTTTAAGCCACTGAGTTTTGGGGCAAGCAACAAATAACTAAGACAGAAAGTAAAATTAAATTTCTATAGAGAGATAACTAGCATAATATATCAAGTTTTATGCACACACAAAACATGGAATAAATTTTAAATGGTGCTACAAGATCTATATTTACAAGGAAAGTTTATATGATATAGTTTGTGGAAAAAGCAGATTACAAAACAGCATGCGTAGTAAAATCCCATTTACATGTTCTAGGATGCTTTGGCATATAAGTCAAAAAGACATAACTCAAGCAGTCTTTAATAAAGAAATGTATTAGCTTATATAATAGGAAGTCTAGAGGCAGGGTGGGTTTCCGTGGTTCAGTCAGTATCATCAAGGCTCTAGCTTTTTCCATGTTGTTCCCTCCCTTTAATGTGTGGTCTTCATCCTCGTATTAATTTCCCTTTGGATCTGTGGGTGGCTACTACTGATAATCGAGGACACTTGCATCCTCTTCAGGTCCATGTCCCACTTGGAAGGGAAGGAGAGAAGGAGTTGCTTCCAGACACTCTACAGAAGAACGTGGAAAACTTTTCCAGAAATCTCCAGAAAACTTTTTCCGAGACTCATTAGTCCAAGTCGCCTCAAATGCCCATTCCTAACCCAATTGTTGCTAAGAGGCTAGGATGACGTTAGATCAGTCAGGTTTCCCCTTACATTTGGAAGTGGGACCCTGCGACACTGGGGTTTCTTGTAGGCAGAGTGGCTGCCTGTACTTCCGATAGGGATCTGCTGGGAAGAAGAAAAGTGAGGGTAGAGAGTGTGGGGGCAACTAATAATGGTCACTACATCCTATATGTGTGTGTATCTCTTTGTGTGTTTACTATCTCAAGTGGATGAGATTAAGAATGATCTCATTTTCTTTATATTTTTCCTTATTGGATTTTTTTTTTTTTTTTTTTTTTTTTGCAATTAGGCTCAGGGCCTATGCAGCCCAATGTATTTAAAGAATAATCTCCTTTCCATGAACTGTTTATATGGGTCCTACTTTAAGCTTACATGCTTCTATTTTATTGGGGGTGCAATCTCAGGCAAGCAAGAGTGAAGGGGAAAGCTAAGTGAGGAAAGAGTGGGAAGAACCAATATAAGGGGGTGCATAACCAAGCTGGCCACCACTTTAAAACAGTTGGTTATTTGGTCTTACACAATGTCTCCAGAGAGGCCATTAGAAACGACTGCACTCAGAACAGTTTCTCAGGGAGAAGGAGGAGCAACTTATCAACTGGTTCCTCCCATCTCCTGTGTCTCACTGACTGCTGCCCTTCAGGGTGTGACCTCCACAACACCTCAGGCTGTGAACCTGACTCTTCAGGCAGCCACAGAGGAAGCCAGGCCTCTGGAGGGTGGTCTCCCCTGGTCATCAGTATTGCACTGGGCTCCTCACCGTTGGGGGAGAGAGCAGGGAAGCAGGGAACAACGTGAGCAATCACTACAGCCACCCTCGCTGAAGTAAAGAAAGAGGCCATGATCAAGGAGGGGAAGTGAAGCTCAGTGGCCATTCTGGGCCTGGTCCCTTTTCCTTGCAACAAACTCAGCCTTGACTAGAACAATACCCTTTTATAAAGCCCAGTTGGTTGTTTTTCTCCTTTCCCGGAACCTTCCTAAGCACATTGCACTTTTCCTTGTTTCTGGTCATAGGTGGACTTATTGCATAAGACCAAATACTCCTTGAGGGCAGGAGTTATAACACACCCATCTCTGTATTCCTCCGGGCATACAGTGGGCATTCAATGAATGCCTAAAAATAAAAATCAGCGTGCCTGGGTGGCTCAGTTGGTTAAGCATCTGCCTTTGGCTCAGGTCATGATCCCAGGGTCCTGGGATCGAGTCCTGCAGTGGGCTCCTTGCTCAGGGGGGAGTCTGCTTCTCCCTCTCCCTCTGCCCCCTGTTTGTGCTCTCTCTCTCATACACACTCCCTCTCTCTCAAGTAAATAAAATCTTTGAAAAATAAAATTAAATTAAAATCAATATTCTTAAATTCACTCTCCTATGATAGTTTTCAGAGGCTCTGAGTACTGAAGATTCACAAGGAAATTTAGAAAGTGACAAACCACTGTGAATAGTGACTCTTCTTTCAAGGGAACCTGTATTTTATATCAGAATAGGGAGGGGGCTTTAGCAAATTAGCTTGTAAGCTAAGATCAAAAGACAATATCCTTTACAATATCCTCATCCCATGTTATTTCACAGATGGTAATTCTGGAAGCATGGAAGCATACAGTTAGACAGGTTAACATTGGCATGGGAGTTTTTCTCTATTTTGGGAATGAAAAAAATGAAAATCCTATCTTGTGAGAGTGGAAGCAGCAACATAATTTTATCTTAAACTAGTAATAATCCATCAGTTCATTCATTCAACTGACTTAGCATCTACGTACATAGCATCTATGTACAAGGGATGGTGTTGGATGGTATGAGAGATATAAAGGCACAGTTGCCCCATTCTGGTAGGCAGAGTTAAATTGAAATTACTATAATACAAGTTATGACTGGGCATATTCCCTTATTTTTATTCTATCATTACTTTAAAATGTTAGTTTACTGCAAATACCTAGTAACAACAGAGGAATAGGCTCAGAAAAGTGGTCTATAAAATATTAATTTGAAAATCTTCTCTTTCTAAACTTTTACATACCCTGAGAGAGTCAAGATAGAACCATGTAGACAGCTGTCTATCAACTTTTTAATAACAACTAGGACACAAAAGTAAGAATAGTTTTTAAGTTCACTTCATCTCATAACCAGTACATAGGAACAGACAAAAAAAACCCAACCAACAGTTCATTGCTTTTGAAAATACTACCTACTAGGTGGTATTAAAGGCTATTGGATGAGAACAGCTACTACTGTAAGAGAAACTATGGATTCATCGGGGTTAGCTCATAAACAAATACCAGTTGCCCAGTAGAGACTAATGTAAGCAACATGAATATGCTGCCACCAAAATCCTGAGCTGGGACCTAGAGACTACAAAATAAAGGTATTTCAGTCCTGGAAAAGTTGTTAAAATTATTTTACAGAAGAAGTAACTGATTGGAGAGGCTTGTGTAACTTGCCTAACATCACATGACTAGTTGGCAGCAGGGGCCTTGAATCCCCACCATACTGATATGTTAGATTAGGTAAAATGTACATGAAATGCATTTTCTTTTTTTTTTAAAGATTTTATTTATTTATTTATTTATTTATTTATTTGAAAGAGAGAGAATGAGAGATAGAAAGCACAAGAGGGAAGAGGGTCAGAGGGAGAAGCAGACTCCCCGCTGAGCTGGGAGCCCGATGTGGGACTCGATTCTGGGACTCCAGGATCATGACCGGAGTCGAAGGCAGTCGCTTAACCAACTGAGCCACCCAGGCGCCCACGAAATGCATTTTCAAATATAAATTCTTCAGCTTCTTCTGAACTGGACAGATCCTGAAGAATCTTTTTCTAAAAATTCTAAAGTGTTTGAAATTACTATTACCCAATGAACACTTTTATCTATTTATTCATTTTCTATTAAATGCCGGGCACTGAGGTTACAAAGACAAAAGGCAAAAAAAAGTGTAGTCTCTGCCTTAAGTATGTTAAGTATGGAGAGGCAGGAAATGGAAACAGTGAAAATATGAAATGTGAGCAGTGCTGGCCTAGGAGTGTGTGTAAGGTCTCGAGGCATGAGGGAAGTCTGCAGAGAAAGAGCTCCATGAGAACACAGTCTAGAAAAAAATAAGAAGGTGGTCATTGGGTAGACGATGGGGAAAGAAGGGCACTTACAGGAGGAGCTGTGTGTGCAAAGCATGATGCTTGGAACAGCTGGGCAGGCACGCTGGAGGGGGGACTGCAGCAGGTCATGCTGGACAGAGATATAGTCACTGTGCCAGATGACCAAGGACCTTAAAATAAAAGCCTTTAGAAGGAGTCCGAACTTACCCAAAAGAAATGGACAATGGTTGAAGGATTTTAAGAAGAGCTTCCTGCTCAGTTACAGAAAAATGTTTGTGAAAAATGACTTTGGCGTCCACGTCATGAAATAAACTTAGGTTAGGACTCTATAGTACATCAAATTGTCATAGTAACACCCTTACTGAAATGAGATGTTCTGTTAAGCTTGTTATTTCCCAGAAAGAAGTTCTGAATTTTTGTAAATAAGTGAAAAACTCTGACATTTAAAGGAAATGCAGCCACATTTTTACACAAATGCTGCCCTTCACCCCACCTAGTTTCTTAACTCCTTCATATGTATCACAAATTTTCATATACTGATGTTTTAAACAATAGACAACAGGTGTAACCAACGGTGCCTGCCATTATGTTAAATAGATGCCCAATTAACACCAACATCAAGTCTAAAATAAAATGCATTTAAGTATCTTCTACATCTACATTAGTTGTTGTGAATGTTAAAAAAAATAATAATAAACACAAAGCTCATCTATCTAGAATTTTCCAAGCACAAGTGTTACAACTAAATATTCAACTGAGGGCTACACGTAAACTCAACTAACATCTGTCCCATCAGATAGACACATGTAATGCTTATTGGTCAATCTAGAAATGTGCTCGTTTACATTCTAATTTCATTAGGAATCTAAATGTTTGAAAAATGAGTAAGTCCAGGAGTCCTTACCCAGGCCTGCTGACCCAACTTTTTTTCTCCCATCAGGTAATCAGCAATAATCAATGGCATGAATTCAGGAATTACTCATTTACATATTTAAACTGACATTTTGAAATGACAATGAGTAGCTGACAATTAACTGTTCTCTAAGGAAATGCCCTTTCTCTCCATATGGTTTCTACCCTGGGACTAACACTTAAAGAGATTTTCAATTTGCGGAACAGAGAGTCTCCCCAGCTGAGACTCCCGTGGAACTTCATTTAGAATGCAAATGCATCACCTTCTGTACCAAGTATTAAATGCCATTCCCACTTATGCTAAGAAGGCAGTTATAAAATGAAAATTCACCCTCACCATAGGCCTTGGGTAAATTAAACAGTAAAGAAATGTAAGGCTTTGGGGAAAATGCATTTTCTTGTGTTAGCTTGGCAGCATGTATGATGGAAAAGGCCCTCAAGTAGGACCACAGATTCATCCTTCCCCCAGAGGCTTTGTTATCGTGGCTCCTTGTCTTAAAATAGAGATATTAATTCCTGTTGCACGGATGACATGAGATAATGTGCGTATTAATTGATTATAAACTATAAAGGCTTCCATAAACATATGCCATTATTTAAACATTCATTAATATACTGAACTCAAAATAAAAGGACCGTAAAATAAAAATGTAGCCTAGGGGAAAAAACAAAAATACCCTGAAAAAATAAAGTTACTAAAAACGCATGTGAACAAATTGATCTGTATATTCAATTCAATCCCTATCAAAAAATCCCAGCTGCTTGGGTTGAAGAAACTGACAAGCTTATTCTAAAATCTGTATGGGAATTCAAAGGACTAAGAATAGACAAAAAATCTTGAAAAAAAGAAGAACCAGGTGGAAGGATTCACACTTTCTGATTTCAAGACTTATGACAAAGCAACAGTAATCAAGACAGTGTAGTACTGGTATAAGAATAGGCATATATAGTCCACAATAGCCAAACTGTGGAAAGAGCCAAGATGTCCATCGACAGATGAATGGATAAAGAAGATGTGGTGTATATACACAATGGAATATTATGCAGCCATCAAAAGGAATGAGATCTTGCCATTTGCAATGACGTGGATGGAACTGGAGGGTGTTATGCTTAGTGAAATAAGTCAATCAGAGAAAGACATGTATCATATGACCTCACTGATATGAGGAATTCTTAATCTCAGGAACAAACTGAGTGTTGCTGGAGTGGTCGGGGGTGGGAGGGATGGGGTGGCTGGGTGACAGACATTGGGGAGGGTATGTGCTATGGTGAGCGCTGTGAATTGTGCAAGACTGTTGAATCACAGATCTGTACTTCTGAAACAAATAACGCAACATATTTTAAGAAAAAAGAAAAAGAAGAAGATAGCAGGAGAGGAAGAATGAAGGGGAGTAAGTCAGAGGGGGAGACGAACTAGGAGAGATGATGGACTCTGAAAAACAAACTGAGGGTTCTAGAGGGGAGGAGGGTAGGGGGATGGGTTAGCCTGGTGATGGGTATTAAAGAGGGCACATTCTGCATGGAGCACTGGGTGTTATGAACAAACAATGAATCATGGAACACTACACCAAAACAAATGATGTAATATATGGTGATTAACATAACAATAAAAATTTAAAAAAAAAAGAATAGGCATATATATCAATGGAAAAGAAATGAAAGTCCAAAAATAAACCCTTACATTTATGGTCAATTGATTTTTGACAAAGTTGCCAAGAAAATGGGAAAAGAATAGTGTTTTCAACAAATGGTGCTAGGACAACTGGATATCCACGTGCAAAAGAATGAACCTGGAACGCTTCTTCACATCATACACAAATATTAACTCAAAATGGATCATAGACCTATATGTAGGAACTAAAACTATAAAACTCTTAGAAGAAAACATAGGTGGCCTTGGGTTAGACAAAGCCTCCTTGGATATGTCACCAAACACAAGCAACAAAAGGTAACATAATATATGATTCCATTTGCATGAAATGTCCATAGTAGGCAAATCTATAGAGGCAGAAAGTAACTTAATGGTTGCTTAGGGCTGGAAAGTTTGGGGAAAGATGGAAGAATACTGCTAAAGGGTACAGGGCTTCTTTCTGAGGTAATAAAAATGTTCTAAAATTGATTATGATGGTGGTTGCAAAATCGTGAATATACCAAAAACAAAAAACAAAACAACAAAAAAACCCACACACATTGAATTGTACTATCTATCTATCTATCTATCTATCTATTTATTTATTTTTAAGTAGGCTCCACACCCAGCCTGGAGTCCAACACAGGGCTTGAATTCATGACCCTGAGATCAAAACCTGAGCTGAGCTCAAGAGCCAATGCTAACCCACTGAGCCACCCAGGAGCCCCAAATTGTACACTTTAAATGGGCATATTGTATAGTATGCAAGTTATATCTCAGTAAAGCTGTTAGAAAATATCTGAAAGACACACATGTGAAAAGCAGCACTGAATAGTGGTCAAGACCTTCATTTGAGAACCAGAGACATCAGTTGACGTTCGGTTCTTACTAACTGTGGAAACTTGAGCAAATAACAATATCTCTGAGCCTGTTTTTCTCATCTTTAAATTGCATATAATAATAATTTCTTTTCAAAGGGGCTATTGTGAGTAGTAACTGAGGTCATGTATATAAGGTGTTGGCTTAGCATACAGGTTAGCACACAGCACTCAATAACGTTAGCTGTTTTTTCTTAAGATTTTATTTATTTGTTTATTTACTTCTTTATTTGAGAGAGAGAGAGCATGCATAAGCAGGAAGGGGCAGATGGGGGGGAAGAGGGAGAAGGAATCTGAAGCAGACTCCACACTGAGCATGGAGCCTGACTCGGGGCTCAAACCATGAGATCATGACCTGAGCCGAAACCAAGAGTCAGATGCTCAAATGACTGAGCCACCCAGGCACCCCAATAATGTTAGCTGTTTAAAAAAAATATGTGGGCCTTGGTTGTAGGTAGTAGCTTAAAAATAGTAAGATATTGCTGTAAATGTTATTATAAAATTATTTATATGTAAACTTAATTAAACAGTGTTTCCAAATAGGGAGGCTCACTTGAAGACATGGAAAAAGAAAAATCAAGACTCCACTTGAGGTCTTTAGGTAATCACAGAGGCTAGATTTACTTTCCCACCTAAAACAACTAGAAATCCAGACAAAATATAAGAAATAATAATTTCCAGACATTATATAACAGACAGCACAAGACTAGAATCCCTGAGTAAAGGTAAACCAGCAAGAGTAGCCTACAATTATACCAACCTACTGCCTGGAGACAGTTTACAGGATGCAGAACAGGAGAGGGAATCCAACATAACCCAGTGGTTCCACTGAGCTAAGATAGAGAACAAAGTTCAGCAAATTCAAGGTGGATAGAATTTGTGGTGCAGAGAGAAGATGAGGGAATGCCTCAGAAAGAGGGAGCTCCAGAGATCTGCAGAGGCTAAATTAACCCTAGGCTGAAGGTTATTCTGATCCTGCATAACAAAGCTCAAAGGCAAGCTCCCAAAAGATCCAAAGACAAGTGCAGAACAAAGTAAAGGAATACAAACAAAAGCCAGAACTCAACAAGTTATGACATCCTGCCTCCAATAAAAAATTATCAGGCATGCAAAGAAACAGAACTATGTTCCATAACCAGTAGAAAAATTAATCAATAGAAACAGACCCAGAAATGACAGAAATGATGGAATTAGCAGACAAGGAAGTTAAAGTAGCTATTATAAATACATTCCATATACTCAAAGGAACTTCTCGAAATGAAAAATACAATGAAATATGAATGAGATTAATAGCAGCCTAGGCACTGCAGAAAAGACCAGAAATTTTGAAGATATAACAACAGACACTATCCAAATGGAAACATAGAAAGAAAAAAAGATGGGGAAAAAATTAACAGAGGCTCAATGACAAGTGGGCAAATATCAAGCAATCTAATACATGCATAATTGGAGTCCCAAAAAGAAATTAGAGAAGGGACAGAAAAGATGTTTTAAAAAAAATAATGGCTGGTTAATTTCCAAATTTGATGAAAACTAAATCTACAGACTCAAGAATTTCAATAAACCCCAAGCAGGAGAAAGCACAGATGAGTGTTTTATCATTTCACTTTACAGGTAAGGAAACTAAGACAGAGGCAGGTACTGGTACCAAGTCACGTAACTACTTAGTAGCAGAGCCGAGGTGAACCCAGCTTTCCTGACTCAGATCCAGTGCCCTGTCCACCATGTTGCAGAGGAATAACATTATATGACTTACTCTTTAGTAGGTCACCTGGCTGCAGTATGCAAAATCTGAGCGTGTGAAGGGTGGAGGGGGCCAGGGCAGGAGGAGGAGCCTGTTGTACTAATCTCAGTGTGAGATGGGTGATGGTGGGGACCTAAAGTAGGAAGGTGATGAGAAGCTATACTGTCAGAAGCTATATTTTAAAAGCAGAATTGGTGGGTTTGCTGATGGACTGAAGGTACTCTTAGAAAAGAGAAGAATGCATGATGACTTTATTTTTTGACTTGAGTCTCTAGCAAGGGAATAGCCACTTATTGTAAAGGAGAAAACTGAGGGAAGAAGAGTTGGGGAGAGGAGTCAGGAATTTTGTTTTGTAAGTTTGAGATAGCTTCAGACATGCAAGTCAAATATGTAGTTACTGCACATACCTGCCTTAAATTCAAGGGAGAGGTTGTGCTCAGTGATATGGAAAGATCATAAATGTGGTAGACAAATGACTCGTTTGGGAAGCACTACACTAGATGATTCTTAAGAGTCTTTAGATACAAAGAATGTGTGATCCAATAACCAGGAAATACTGTATATCCGAATGGGCTCTTCTGAATGATTAGGTACCAAATTTGTCCCATTCAAAATTCTCTCCCTCGTATTAGTTATAATAGATTTCATTTTACCCTCACTTAGGTTCCATTTATGCTTTTCTGAGTGACATTACAATTTGATTACAGCTTTGAGGCTTTCAGTATTATTCAGTTTCTTCAAAGTTTGGCTTTGGTTGTGCTGTTCTTTGAATATCACCAAAGGCTCTCTTTTAAAAATTGTGTTCCAGACTTATCACCTCTAAGAATAATCCTTATGTCCTGGGAATCTACCTGGCCATGAGACAAGGAATCTAGAAGTCATAGTCTTTCTACTCCATTTACCTTCTGTTCAAGTGTCTCCTGTAACTTTTAAAGCCAAATGAGTCCTCTCTCTAGCTTCCCCAAAGCAGATTTCTGCTAACTGCCCAGGGGAAGAATAATAGAGTCTGTTGACTATGTAAATCTGTAATTCTTTAGTTAAACACTACAGTATCCTGTTGTAGTTACTTTCCTTGTCTAAAGAAGATGAAGCAAAATGTTTGCACAGCAATTCCAGTTCATAAGTTTCACTGATAATTCCAGTTTAGATTCACTCTTTAATAATACAGTACATGGAACCATGAAGGTGTTTATTCTAGCATTACATAAAATACCGTATTTCAAACTTCTAAGATGCATAGTGAGGGCACCTGGGTGGCTCAGTCGTTAAGCATCTGCCTCCGGCTCAGGTCATGATCCCAGCGTCCTGGGATCGAGCCCCTCATCGGGCTCCCTGCTCAGCAGGAAGCCTGCTTCTCCCTCTCCCACTCCCCCTGCTTGTGTTCCCTCTCTTGCTACCTCTCTCTCTGTTGAAAAATAAATAAAATCTTTAAAAAAAAAATGCCTAGTGAATTAATATTGTGAAATCTAAAGGTTTCTTATAATTCTGTTGGCCTGGCACTGACATAGTTACCACTGCGTGTGCAGCGTGAATCACGTTGTCATTCCTGGTAACATGACTAGATAATTCTCAATGCTTCCTTAAGAATACAAGTTCCGGCAATTGTCGGAGAATCTTCCATCTACACGATCTGGTAAGACCAGAAGTACCAACATCAATGATTACAGAAAGATGTCAGTCCCTTAAACTATCCTACAGAAAAGAGTTTGCCTCCTTTAAAGAAATGCTGCATCTCTGAATATTTTGATGTCATTGAGGCTGATACTGGGTGCTGAGACCCAACATCAATACTCTGAACCAAAAAGTGATTTGGAAGGCTTGCACTTTAAATGTGAAGAAATCTTAGGATTATTTTGAACAATCTGATCAGTCTGTTTTCCTTTTTATGTATGCACAGCAGTAAAATGTGATTAAAATCTATGACTAAGAAGCTTAAGGCAGAACTTTCAATAAAAATAAAATTAAAAATCTATCCAATGATATGTATCTTATCATAGTGTGACTGGTACAGAAAACAATGGTGTGTCCCAATCTATAGCAAATTCGATTTAATGAAATTCCAAAGCAAATAATTGGGAATAATCTAAATGTCTGACAATAGAAGAATACTTAAATAAATTAAATAAATAATGGAATATTATAATTACAAATCACATTTTCCAATCTTTTTTATTTTGGTGACAGCTTTATTGAGATATAATCCACATGCCATAAAATTCACCCATGTGAAGTGTATGACCCAATGGTTTTTTGTATATTCAGAGTTGTGCAACTATCACTATAATCAACTTTAGAAGATTTTCATCACTTCAAAAGAAATCCGGTACACTTCAGCTATCATCCTTTAATCCCCCCATTTTCCCCAGCCCTAAAGCAATCACTAATCTACTTTCTGTCTATAAATTTGTATATTCTAGACATTTCATATAAATAGAATCATAGAATATGTAGTTTTTTTTGTGACTGGACCCTTTTACTTAGCATGATACTTTCAAGGCTCATCCATGTTGTAGCATGTTTCAGAGTAGTTCATTCCTTTTTATGACTGAATAATATTCCATTGTATGGCTATCCCACATCTTGTCTATTCATCAGTTGACAGGCATTTGGGTTAATCACATCTTTGACTATTATGAATAAAGCTGCTGTGAATGTTCATGTACAAGTTTGTGTGAGGACATATGTCTTCAGTTGTCTTGCATGTATACCTAGAAGCAGAGTTGCTGGAATATATGTTAATTCTATGTTTAAGTTTATGAGGATCTACTAGACTATTTTCCAAAGTGGTTGCACCTTTTTACATTCCTACCAGCATTGTATGAGGATTCTGGTTTCTCCACATCCTTGCTAACACTTGTTATCATCTGACTTTGATTATGGCCACTCTACTGGATGTATGGTAGTGTCTCACTGTAGTTTCGATTTGCATTTCCCTAGTGGCTAATGATGATGAACACCTTTTTATGTGTTTATTGGCCATCTGCATATCTTCTCTGAAGAAAAGTCTATTTGGATCCTTTGTCCATTTTTAATAGGTTTATCTTTTTATTATTGAGATGTAAGAGTTCTTTATATAATCTAGATGCAAACCCTTTGTAAAGTATATGACTTGTAAATATTTTTTCCCATTCTTTGGGTTGTCTTTCACTTTTCTGATAGTGTCCTTTGAAGCACAAGTTTTAAGAATTTTTATTAGCCAAATTTATCTATTTTTTTCTTTTGTAGTCTATGTTTTGGTGTCATATACAAGAATCTATTGCCAAATCCAAGGTGACAAAGATTTTGTCCTATGTTTTCTTCTAACAGTTTAATAGTTTTAGCTCTTAACATTCAAGTTTTTGATCCATTTTGAGTTAATTTTTGTATATGAGGAATGTAAGGAATACATACATTTTGTATATGAAAAATGTATACATTTTTGTATGTGAAGAAAGTGTCCAAGTTCACTCTTCCCCTTGTGGCTATGCAGTTGCCCCAGCCCCATTTGTTGAAAAGTCAATTCTTTCCATATTTCACCCTTGATGTTGAAACCCTTGTCTTCGTGCTCTTATTGAAAATAAATTCACTATAGACACATGGTTTGTTTCTGGACTCTCAGTTCTATTTCATTGATCTATAGGTCTATCATTTTGCCAATACCACACTGTCTTGATGACTGTTGCTTTGCAGTAAGTTTTGAAAGTGGGAAGTGTGAATCCTCCACCTTAATTCTTCTTTTTCAAGATTCTTTTGACTATTCTGGATCCCTTGAATTTCCATATTAATTTTAGGATCAAATTATCAATTTCTGCACACAATGGCAGCTTGGATTTTGAGAAAGTTTGCATTAAATCTGTGGATCAACTTTGGGGAGCACTGCTATCATAACAATATTAAATCTTCCTGTCTATGAACAGGGGATGTCTTTCCTTTTACCAATCATTTTCTTAAAGGGGGAAAGAAGCATTTTTTCAAATTTATTTATGAGAGAGAGGGAGAGAACATGAGCAGGGGTGGGGGGCAGAGGGAAAGAGAGAAAATCTCAGGCAGATTCTCCGCTGAGCAGGGAACCCGATGCAGGGCTCGATCCCAGGACCCTGGGATCATGACCTGAGCCAAAGGCAGACTCTTAACTGACTGAGCCACCCAGGCACCCCTATCCAGTCATTGTTTATATACTAGAGGAATGAGATGATGCAGCTATGTCCCTAGGAAAACAGAAATGATATTCCTTGGTTATGGGATAATTGGTAATTTTTATTTTTAAACATTCCTGCATTTTCCAATTTTTCAACAAGAGTATCTTTTATATAACCAGAAAGAAGTTATTCTTTCAATATTTATTTATTTATTTATTTATTTATTTACTTGACAGAGAGAGAGTACAGCAGGGGGAGCAGGGGGAGCAGCAGAGGGAGAGGGAGAAGTGGGCTCCCTGCTCAGCAGGGAGCCCAATTCAGGGCTCAATCCCGGGACCCTGGGATCATCATGACCTGAGCCAAAAGCAGGCGCTTAGCAGACTGAGTCACCCGGGCACCGAAGTCATGATCCTAGGTCCCAGGATTGAGCCCCATATCAGGTTCCCTGTTCAGCGGGGAGACTGCTTCTCCCTCTGTCCCTTACCCCTCTCTCACTCTCTCTCTCAAATAAATAAATTTTTTTAAAAAGGAAAATATTCTTTATTAAAATACACTCACATTTAAAGTACTTTATAAACATGAATATGCTTGGAAATGAAAATGGTTGAAAGATTTTTCAAGATACCTGAACAATACCAGTGTTTATACTCGGCCATCTCTTCAACAGAATTTACTGATTGAATACTTTATGGCCAATAGTGTGCTAGACCCTAAATGTACTGTTTTTTGTCTATTTGCTTGTTTTTTTGTTTGTTTGTTTGTTTTTAAGTAGGCTCCACACCCAGCGTGGACCCTGAGATCAAGTCCTGAGCTGAAATCAAGAGTCAGATGCTTAACCCACTGAGCCACCCAGGCACCCCTGAGTGTACTATTTTAACAAAATAAACATGATTCCTACCCTCATGAAGCTACATTTAGTGGGAGACTGACAATAAACACTCAAACAAAGTAGAAAATAGAAATGCAATTACAAATTGTAAAGAGTACTATGGCAGAAAGCCCCTGGTACTACGATAGCGAATAATGGTGGGGAAGAGCTAACTCACTTTGATATAGTGGTCAGGGAAGCTCTCTCTAAGGTACCAGTGTTTGCACTGAGGCTTGGCTACTTGATATAAGGGCAAATGTTGGTGTTTGGTATCTGTCAAATGTTCAAGTTTCTTAAACTTAATGTTTAAACTTAAGTTTAAACTTAATGCTCAGTTTCTTAAACTGAAAGGTAAAAATAGGAAGCTTTAAAATTCCAAAGGGAAATTAATTTCAACAAATAGAGTAAAACCCCACCACCTCCTATACCATGGTAAATAGGGTCCAAAAAAATTCAATACTATAAAATGTGGGGTTAAGTGATCATAAAGTTAATGAAATGCACCAGAAGAGCCTGCTGTGGTCCCACTATACAGTCCCAACTCTCCCCCGTCCAACCCGCAGTTTGGCTCCACCTAAGAGTAGTTGTCTGTTCCAGCTTAACTATCCGTGGGGATGATTCTGGGGCCCCAGGGCAGGCTGGGAGTTCCTGGATAGAGGCAGCAATTCCAGGAATCTCCAGTGAGCTGGTGCCTTTTTGTCAGCCTGCTGGGGAAGTATGGGCCAAGAGAATACTGAAGATTCGAAGCCCTACCCTTTCTCTCCATCTTCCTGAGGTTGTGTGCCCTGACATGTCCCCTCCTGGTCTCAGTCTATCTTCCACTAGCCTCCCTCCAAACATGAGATCTCCAGCCCACTCCTGTTTGAGAATAAGAGTTAAGCAAAGGACCAAAGCCAAAATAACTGAATGAGGATTACCATGGAAGTTTTATTATAGGTTTGGTTGCTACTTGCCTACTCAATATCCATTCCCTGCTCTTAGTAACAGAACTCAGAGTTTGTTTAGGAGGCAACGTGACTAATCGAATTACATGCTTCCTTGAACTCTACTGCAAGAACACTATTGCATGGTAAGGTGATGGAGTTTAACTGATAAGATTTCAATTAAGGGCTTTGGGAAAGCTCGACTTTAATGATATAGGCACTACTCATTTCAGCTTCCTTTTATACCTTCCTCCTTGGAACCTGGACATAGGGCTGGAAATACAGCGATCGCTTTAAGACTAGGAGATAACCATGAGGATGAATGTTTTATATGAAGAATAGTGATACAGAAAGATGGAAGGAAGCTGGGCATTGACACCATTGTGGAATGGCGGTCCCAGTCTGAATGAACCACCTCCAGACCTCTAGGTGAGAAAGTCCATCTTTGACTGTCCCATTAGTTTTCCATTATATATAGCCAACTGAAATCCTAACAGATACAGTGGTATACCATGAGCATAAACTTAACATCTTTTAAAGAATCCAAGATTTTTAAGGTTTTAGTGGAGAAAGTCCAACTCTCAGATTATAAAAGAGAAAATTCACAGCACTCCATTCCTTATCACCCACTGTAGAGTGGTCAGTAAAGGTCATTAAACAAAAGTAGCACAAAGCAGCAGCTCCAGAGAGGGAGGCATTTAATGCCACTTATCTTCATTAACCTCATTTCCCAAGCCGTATCAAATAAACATATATTCCAGGTAAAACAGTGCTTGCTCTGTAAACATACTTCTAGAGAGGTTCCTTGGTTCCTCCTTGCAAGGAGATTGCCATCCCTGAACTCCTCCTATATGAGAATTTTTCACAGCATAAAATGACTTCCGAAGCAACTCTGCCCACAGGTAAAGTTATGGCTTAGGGTGCATAATTGCGCATACCACCTTTCAACTTTCACACAGATGTATTAAAGTGATATGGCTCAAGGAATGATAGTTTTCTCTACTTTTACCTTAGCAGCCTTCTACTCTAATCTGAAATCTCCTATTTACTACCACACACTTACACACAATGCCTCATCCTCCAAAACAAAGTCCTCAGATTATGCCTACAGAATTCATTATTCTTCAGGGCAGATACAACCAGCATTCAAAATAATACGAACATTTGTACAGAAAGTGTAGTTCAGATAAAGCAACATATTAATAGGCCAAATCAAAGGAAGGAAAAGAGAGAATTCTGCTAGTTCTCTGTATGTACCCTTGCCCATGTGAAATTAAATTCTTTGTGCATCCTAATGTGAAGAATGCAGACTGTTTTTATTATCACAAATAAGATAATGGGCATTCAAGTAGGAAATTCAAGTAGGCTGTTCAAGCAAGAAAAAAATCTAAACTATATGATGAAATTTTTTATCACAGAACCCAAAAAGGGAAGACTTCCAGATGAAAATCATGTGGAGTCAACTAGAATTACATTTTTTTTTCATTTCAGAATAGGATTACTCCATAAAGTTTTCTGATATCTTTCTAATGTTTTCCAATGAAACTCTAGAAAAGTAATAAAATTCAGTCAAGAGTCATCATAACTGAATCGAGTCCCAAATAAGTTATTTTTTTAATTGTCAGAATCTTATATGTCAAATCACCTGTTTTAGAGATCTTTTAAAAAAATTGAGGGGGGATTCCCTACTCTTTTTTTCTCTAAGTAGGCAAGGACAATCAGCAGGAGGCAGCCTGGGATTTTCAGAGATCTTTACTATCATCAAGACAAAGGCTAAACTAATATGTAATATACAACTTAGGTGGCCTTCCTAGAAGGCAATTCAAATTTCAGCGTCGAAGGTCTTCCGTGCCCTGTGTCAACCCTTTAAAGAAGCATACCATAAAACATTACGAGTGCCTTCTTCACCATCTGTGTGTGATAAGTGATAAAAATGTGGGCAGAAGTAATCATTTTGCCAAGCCCTGCGGTTTGAAGCCACAACACAGGGAATCTAGAAGCAAACACACTGAGGGTTTTAAGTGGTCTCGCAGAAGCGCCCTCACACCCCACTGGAGACTCACCTGGTTAGCTTGACCCGCGGAGGTAGGGAGTCGGGTCTTTTTTCCAGACTCACCTCTAAACCCCCAGTTTGTGCCTGCGTGCTTGGTTTCCCTCAGGCTAACAGGTTTAAATCAGTACTGGGTGGCAAGCTATGTCCATTCTGTGGGTTCCGCAGTTTGGAACACAGGGGCTCTGCAGCACCCGAAAGTTCTTCGCAGCCTGTTTTCATGCCCAATCTCTGTCACTGAGAAAGCATCCCTATCCTGGTCCAGTCGCGGGGCTGTCCATTGAGCAGCCGGACGGATCGCTGCCCGGTGCGATAGCATCTCACCAGAAGCCGGAGGCTGCAGGGCAGCCCCTCTTACCTGGGACAAGTGGCCAGAACCCGTTTCAGCAGAGGCATGAATGCTCCAAGACCCGGGGAGGACTCGCATCCTAAAGAGATGTCTCCCAAAGCCCAGACAAAGACAGCGCTGGGAAAAGTTGGACCAACTAGCACCACCAGAAGGCGAGCGGCTCAGCCCCTCGGCCTTCGTGGCTGAGCCGGCGACGCGCTCTCAGAGTCGCAGCCAACTTTTCGGTGAGCTTCTGAGCAACTTGCTGGAAGTTGGGGCGAGGGGGCAGAGGAGGGGTCAAGGGCAGCGCGGAGAGGCTGGTTGTGCCCCAGCCGGTTTCGCGTACCTCCCCAGTACCTGCTAATGTATCCGTCCCCGTCGCCGTCGCACGTCTGGAAGAGGCGCCGCATCCGCTCCTCCTCGCCGGTGCTGGACGTGTCGCTGCTGCTGCTGCCGCTGCCGCCGCCGCCGCTGCTGCCACCGCCGCTGGCGCTCCCCGCCGCCGCCGCAGCCGCCATCATGCGCCGGCTGCCTGCTCGGGAGGAGGAGGACGAGCGACCGCGGGAGGAATCTGCGAGGCGCAAAAGCGGCTCGCAGCCCCGAACCTGCCTGACAACGGAGCATGCCCAGTGGCCGCCGGGGCGCTCCGGGCGCGGGATTCCAGCTCTCCGGGTTTTGCCCAGGCTGGGAAGATGGGCGCTCTGCAATCGCGGGAGTAGGCACCTTAGTGGAGAGGGAGGAGGGGAAGGTAGATCGTGGAGTCGGGGAGCCAAAGATGCCGAGGGGACGCCAGGGGACGCGAAGTGTGGCAGAGTACACAGGAGGTCCCCTGGAAGGGTGTCAACTCCGCGTATCCGACCACAACACGGACCTCTGACACTTGAGGACTCAGGCAGAGGCGAGTGTACTACCGGCAGAACTCCTCCAGCTGCCGGGAGTCGTGGATTTCTTTTCAGAAGAAAGATAAACACTCCCGTTTTGCAAACTCAAAGCGATACTCCCAGTCTCAGTCTGCAAGATTGCGCTGGATTCTGTACCTATAACCCACAACCAACAAATGAGACCCAGAATGGCGGGGGATTTGTGCATTTTTAACACCTGTCAAGAAATCTGAACCTCCTTAGCTCCGACTGGTCTTCCACACTATACTGTAAACAGTCTGCTCTCCGGTGTGGCATTGTGTACGTTTGATCCATTTCTGGAGACGGCTCCTGACCTGACATCACTACTATTTGACCCAACAGTTTTAATAACATCAAGAGCGAACATAATAGTTGCTCTCATTTCACTGCAGACCTGAAAGATGTCTCTATAATTATCAACCCTATGATAGGTAGGTAACTACTTCATAGGGTATCTTGGTAATAAAATAAGAGAGTACGGAATGGGAAGAAAGTTTAGGGTGAATTAGGATTTAAGCCTCTTTTGGGTTAAATAAATTGATTCTTTAAACCCTTAAAAAAAAAAATAAGAGAGTACATAATGCACTTAGGACAATGTCTTGATACCTACTAAGTACTCAGTAAATGTTAGCTCTCATTATCCCCAATTTACAGATAAGAAAACTAAGGCACCCAAACCTGCTTAAAATTCCAGGCTTAGTAAGTGTCAGGGCAGAGGCAAGCCCAGGCAGGCAGTCTAACTCCAAAGCAGGAGCCCTTAAACACAACAGTATCCTTCCACCACAGCAGAAAGGGAACCACAATGAACCAATTTGTGGTTTAGGGAATGACTCATTATTCTGTCCCAGACTTTCTGTCAGAGGTCTGAAAATTCCTGTGGTAGTTTTAAAAACACATCTGCAGATTCTTTGGTGCACCTCTCATCAAGAGACAGAGTCTGTTTGCCTCCCCCTTGAACCTGAGGGGGACTTTGTGAATATTCTCTTAACTTCTGAGGCCAGGCTAGAAAAGACACTATAGATTCCATTTGGCTCTCTCGCTTGGGACAAGAACCTTGGAAGCCCTGAACTACCTTGAAAGAAATTAGTCCACACTAAGCTGCCATGCTGGAGAGACCATGTAAAGACAGAAAGAGATGCCCAAGGAACCTCAGCTGTTCGAGACTTCCCAGCCCAGGTGCCAGACCCCAGTGAATGAGAGAGCCTTCAGACGATTCTAGACCCTGAACAAAAATTGTCCAACTGAGCCCAGACAACCCCCAGAGATACAATGGCAATAATAAAAGGATTGTTGTGGTTTTAAACCACTGTTCTGAGGTCATTTGTCATGCAGCAATAAAACCAGAAGACGTCCATATGTCTTGAAACTGTCTGCCAGGTCAGAAGGAAGCTGTTTTTGCCTCTTCTCTCCCCTCTCTGCCCCATCCACCCCTTCCTACTTCAGTTCTTTTTAAATCTGTAAGTTCCCAGGACTTCAGGGCACTTATGATCCATACAATGAATAGGATGTCATCTTAAAAAATTCTGTCAAGGGACACCTGGGTGGCTCAGTCAGTTAAGCGGCTGCCTTCAGCTCAGGTCATAATCCCAGGGTCCTGGGATCGAGCCCCACGTCCAGCTTCCTATTTAGTGGAGAGCCTGCTTCTCCCTCTCCCTCTGCCTGCTGCTCTGCCTACTTGTGCTCTCTCTCTGTCAAATAAATAAATAAAATCTTTAAAAAAAAAAAAGAAAAAAATTCTGTCAATATATCCAATAGTATTTGCTTAAAAGATGCTACTGTCAACATAAATATTCTTATCTACAATAGAACAAGGACCAATGTTGAAGCTTCTAAAAAATATTTAGAATCTTTATTTTTCTAATTTTTCATAGAATAAAACTTTTATTACTGTCTGACAGTATAGCCAGACAGGAGTTGTTACCCTTAAATCCTCCGAGACAACTGATGGTTTGCGGCTAAAAAAGAAAAGAAAGGAAAGGAAAGGAAAAAAGAAAAAGAAAGAAAGACAGAGAAAGAAAGAAAGAAAAAGAAAGAAAGAAAGACAAGAAAGAAAGAAAGACAAGAAAGAAAGAAAGACAGACAGAAAGAAAGAAAGAAAGAAAGAAAGAAAAAGAAAGACAGAAAGAAAGAAAGAAAGACAGAAAGAAAGAAAAGAGAAAGAAAGAAAGAAAGAAAGAAAGAAAGAAAGAAAGAAAGAAAGAAAGAGAGAGAGAAAGAGAGAAAGAGAGAGAGAAAGAAAAAGAAAGAAAGAGTTTTTCTAAATACATATGTATGGAGGGTCTGGAAACCCAAACGATTTTCCAGGATTCAAGTATAACTCTTCATAACCACACTCCATATATACAGAAAGCAGAGTGTAAACCTCAACCAATTATATTTCAAAGCAAAGAATGTTTTTCTCCTGAGAGAATATGTGCATGACAGCTCTGGAGGTTTAAATTTAAACCATCTTGAATTAAATCTAAACACACAAAAAGTGGATCTTCACAAATTTCCTAAACAACATTTGCTCATGCTTGGGTAATTCAGAAATGGCTGAACAGACAGATTCAACCTTCCAGAAAAGAATTTGCTTCTGAGCTGATATGAAGCATATGAAATTTCAGCTGAAAAGGTTACTAGGAGAGGGAGAAATTTGTAAGACATTGAAAATAGAGATGCCAGATGAATAGAAAGATGATAAATGTAAGCTTGGAATGAGAGCAATTCCCATGGCCATAAATCTAACAGTACTGGTTATATCATAATTTCAAAGGTTTTATGTATTTATCTGAGATGAGTACATAGCTCAACACCATCCTTATCCAATCTTTTTTCTCAGATTCCTCTTGGTTATAATAACAGTTCATATTTTGGGGCGCCTGGGTGGCTCAGTCTTTGGGCGTTTGCCTTCAGCTCGGGTCATGATCCCAGGGTCCTGGGATCGAGCCCCGCATTGGGCTCCCTGCTTGGCGGAGAGCCTGCTTCTCCCTCTACCACTGCCCCTGCTTGTGTTCCTTCTCTCACTGTCTCTCTCCATCAGACAAATAAATAAAATCTTTTAAAAAAAATAACAGTTCATATTTTCATCATACATTTCAAAATACACTGTATACATTATGAGATATTATGTCCTCTGTGTCTAAAGTCACCAGTTAAAACAAATAAAACCATTGCAACACTGTGCAAACTTAATTACCTGGTATTTGCCTTTCCAAATTCTGTTTACCTAAACTAGGACCACATGCACACCTGCCCAGCACCCCCAGTGCTCTCTGCCCACCTTTCCCTCTGTTGGTGTTTTTATGAGCCCAGCTAAGCTCCTATATCCCTCAAGAAGCCTTCCTTTACCTCCCCAGGTCACAATAATGTTCTAGAGCTCTCTTGGCTTAAAGCACACATTTTGAGGATAGAATCATTGGAGCCTTCCCTACCCACAGTACCAATTATTTATTATTAAATGAGGTTGTAAATTCCTGAGAGAAAACAATAAGGTAAAGTTGAGCTTTACCTTGAACTTTTATTAAGCCCTTATCACAAATCAGTAAGTACTGATTTAAATGTTTAAATACCTTATTTAATGCTATCGTGTAGGGAAGGTATTTATCATCCTTATTTGTGGGGTAGGAGGTGCCAAGTGAGAGGAAGCAAATCCAAAAAATGTTAAGAGTAGCATGCCCAAGTAAAGAGTCAGTTCCCGATGGCCTGACAGCTGAAGGCTGTCTTCTGACAGCACTCTTAGAAGCCTGGCAACAATCCTGTCTTGAGGGGAGAACCGTGTGGTACATTTCCATGTTCATCACAGGCCACTCCTTGAGCCACTTGATCCACTTCATATATATTTGGAGAGCCTCTCCTTCAAGATTCTGATGGGCCTCCCTTTCAGGGGGAATCTTAGAAGAGAAAGGTTAGTGTGAAAAAATTACAATCCCCGGCACTGCTGTCGGTCCTAGGGTCCCAAATGCTACCTACTGTCTCCCTCTTCCACGAGCAAGTCTAGATCCCCTCACCCTCAAGAGCTGGTCTAGGCTGTTTACTTGGTGACACAACCAAGATTCTCATCTCTGATTGCTGCACTTGTTCATTTACTGTTAGAACCGAAGGGAGAATAAAGAGGTGCCCAAATAGATCACCTGTTTGCTAAACATATTCCTCTTCGCCTCTCTTGTGTAATTATAGCACTGCCTCTTCTTGATGATTAGTGTAAATTACCTCAGCCAAGATAGTGACTCTTCTTGCCTGCTGATATCTATCCCTTGGTGGAGGTGGTGTTCCACTGGAGAAGAGGAATTCTAACCCTGCAGAGGCAAGAGGTTTGGGGACAAGAGGCACAAATTTCCCAAATGGATCACTTCCCAATAGGGAGTTAAGGCAAGTATGGTCACTCCTGCTTCCACCCTTTGGTTTTTAGACCCATATAGACTTCTTATCGGGGATGTAGCACTATACGAAGTCTTTGATTCAACATACATGCTGTGCCGTAGAGGATGGCTCACCATCCTCATAAAGTGTCACCTTCAAGATGGAACTTCAGCTGTGCTTCCAGGAAGCTGTTCCACTTTTTCCAGCAGCTTCTTGGTGGTGCAGTATGTGATATGACCAGTGGGTCCCATGATCATGAGCCACTCCTACACATTAGGTAATGTGGGTTACCAGATTTGACACAGTGCTATGTGGGACCTCATGTCAATAGAGTAACACTCTGTAAGACTTTGGATAGTAATATTGGCTGAAGCCCTGCAGGTAGGAAAGGCAAACCTATAGCAGGAATGTGTGTATAGTGTGAGCATGAATTGCTGGTCCTTTCAGAGAAGTGACCCAATGTACTCAACTTGTCATCCAATGGTCAGTTAGTCTCCTCAGAGAATGGTGGCATATTGGGGGCCCAGCATTAGTCTCTGTTAATGGCAGGTTGGACATTCGGTAGCAGTAGCAGTGACATCAGCCTTGTTAAACTGGTGCCCGTGTTGTTGGGCCCATGTATAGCCTCCATTTCTGTAACCAATGCTACTTTATTCTATTCCCATTGTCCTGGCACTGGGGTGTCTGATGACAGGGTCTGGCTGACATCTGGCTGAGTCATTTTGTCTAGTTTTTTGTTTAGTGCCTCTTCTGTGGTGGATGCTCTTTGCTGGACTTTAATATGCGATAGAAAGGTCTACACATTTTTTGTCCACTGTCTTATGTCCATTCACGTCTCTACCCAGTCATTCTTGTCTCCCTAGTCTTCCATTCTTCCTCCTTTCATGTTCTTGTCCAGCTGGCTAAGCCAATTGCCACTACCTCTGAGTCTGTATATATTCTAACTTTGGGCCATTTCTCTCTATACAAAGTGGATGACAACTTGAAGATCTGCCCATTAGGAGTATTTTCACTTGCTCAGTTTTGTTTCTCAGGGAAGCATACCCAGAGAAAGAATTTGGTGGGTAACATATCTATTAAGGAATCTGCTGGAATGGAATGTGGGAAAAAGAGAAAGAAGCAAGATTGAGCAGAGAGAAAAGTACAGCTGGGTATAGATGTGATGACAAACTTAGATGATCTGACAGGGAGCTCTGGAGCTAAACTGATCTTGCAGAGTTGTCTCGTGTTGGCCTGTCATGGCTGGGCATTTATATCTCCACCTCAACCAGCCAATGGATATAAACTGCTCCAAAAAGGTTGTGACTCTGGTCAAGGTGTTTCTTTGAGGCTGAATCAATCCCTAAACAGTTTGACAGAAGAAGGCTGCCACAGAGAGCCCTCCGGCAGCAGAAGGCAGAAGCCACAAGCCCTTTCTTAAAGGGGAATCAAGTGGCACATCTTTGTGCCCACACAGAATCAGATAGCCTGAAGTCAAACCCTGACTAAACTGATTACTTCCTGGGTGATCTTGGAAAATTACTTGACCTGAGTTTTGGTTTCCTTATCTGTGAAATAGGGGTATTACTTATTTCATAGGGCTATTGTAAAAATTCCAGGATATAATTCATGTAAAATACATTATATGGATCGCCAGAAAGAGCCCAGTGAAACTTAACTATTATTATTTTTTTCATAAAACCGGGTCAGCGGTAACCTCTTGGACATCAACTTTAGCAATATTTTTCTGGATATGTCTCCCCAGGCAAGGGAAACAAAAGAAAAAATGAACAATTGGGACTACATCAAAATAAAAAGCTTTTGCACAGCAAAAGAAACCATCAACAAATTGAAAAGGCAACCTACTGAATGGGAGAAGATATTTGCAAATGATATATCCAATAAGGGGTCAATATCCAAGATATATAAAGAACTCATACAACCCAACACCATAAAAACAAATAATCCAATTTAAAAATGGGGAGAGGACCTGAATAGACATTTTTTCCAAAGAAGAGATACAGATGGCCAAAAGACACACGAAAAGGTGCTCAACATCACTCATCATCAGAGAAATGCAAATCAAAACCACAATGAGATATGACCTTACACCTGTCAGAATGGCTAAAATCAAAAAAAAAAAAAAAAAAAACAAGAAATAAGTGTTTGTAGGGATGTGGGATGTGGAGGAAAAGGAACCCTCATGCACTATTTGTGGGAATGTAAGTTGGTGCAGTCACTAATAGAAAACAGGATGGAGGTTCCTCAAAAAACTAAAAATAGAAGTATCGTATGACCCAGTAATTCCACTTCTGTGTATTTACCTGAGGAAAATGAAAACAAAAATTCAAAAAGATAAATATACTTCTATGTTTATTGTAGCATTATTTGCAATAGCCAAGATATGGAAGCAAACCAAGTGTCTATTGGTAGATGAATGGATAAAGATTATGTGGTAATGAAATATTACAATGAAATATTACTCAGCCATAAAAAGAATGAGATCATGACATTTGCAACAACATGGATGAAACTAGAGGGTATTATGCTAAGTAAATAAGTCAGACAGAGAAAGATAAATACCATATGATTTTACTTACATGTGGAATGCAAAAAACAAAACCAATGAACAAACAGGAACAGACTCATAAATTCAGAGAACTGGTGGTTGCCAGAGGGGAGGGGAGGGGGATGGGTGAAACAGAGGAAGGGGATTAAGAGGTACACAATTCCAGTTACAAAATAAATAAGTCACAGAGATAACAGGTACAGCATAGAGAATATAGTCAATAATATTGTAATAATGTTGTATGGTGACAGATGGTGACTATACTTACCATGGTGAGCACTGAATACAGTATAGAGTTGTCAAATCACTATGGTGTACACCTGAAACTAATGTAACATTGTATGTCAACTATACTTCAATTAAAAAAAAGTTAAAAAAATCTGGATCAAGCTATGCACCATAATATTTCTAAGACCTTTATTGTGGGATAGCTGATATCATCAGACCTTTTTTTAAGTATTTTTCTTTCCGGGTTCAGATATAGGAAGTTAGCTCTACAGTATTTAGATTCAAATTTCTGAAGAATGGGCCTGGTACTTTCTTTTTTTTTTTTTTTAAAGATTTTATTTATTTATTTGAGAGAGAGAGAGAATGAGAGATAGAAAGCATGAGAGGGAAGAGGGTCAGAGGGAGAAGCAGACTCCCCGCTGAGCAGGAAGCCCGATGTGGGACTCGATCCCGGGACTTCAGGATCATGACCTGAGCCGAAGGCAGTCGCTTAACCAACTGAGCCACCCAGGCGCCCCGGGCCTGGTACTTTCTTTGCACACACAGCCCCCAGTGAGAGGTTTGAATTTCTTCTTGTGGCTGGAGGATACAGCAAACACAGCAGGGAATTAGGGGGCAGGCTGAGCATGTGCATGGCTATGAAGCATCAGCACTTGCTCATTACCTCAGACCGTGGCTGGCTCTCCAGCTGCCTCCACCCCAGCTATGGTGGGTTTGGGTTTGGCAGGCTGTGAAGAGGAGCCTTCCCTCTAGTGGGTACTCAGTATTAGTCGGATTTAAATAATCCCAAGGCAAATATCATCTCTTGAAAGGAGTCTAGGTATCCTGGATTCAAGCTGAGCAACCATACTCTGAGGGATCAAACTGGTCCCCATGAAGGAAATAGTGAGGCCCAGAACACCAGAGAGAGAAACCCCAACCCAACATCTCAAAGACTTTAGGGCAATGGTTTTCAAACTGTAGGCGGTAACCTATCTAAGGGTGACAAAATCATTTTAGTGGAGGGTGACAAGCTTTTTTTTTAATGAGCTAGAGAAATATATTACATAAATACATACTGCTTCAGAAAACTTTTTTGTGAATGTATGTTTTTTCTGGGGTATAATATAAAATGAGTGTGTAGCTGGTTGTGTATCTGGCTGAAATATACTGCCTTAGGGGGAAGATACTTAAAGCAAGAATTACCACCCTGACACTCAGCCCAAAAGCCTTACTTTGCTTTCCTTTCTTTTTATCAGGAATAGCTTGAGGCATTATTCTTATTCCTTTCCATTTCATTCATCTTGTATTCATTAGACTTGGGGTAATCAAGAAAAATGCATTTTGTCTGCGTTGGTGGTATAGTGGTGAGCATAGCTGCCTTCCAAGAAGAATGCATTTTATTTCTGTTCCTTCTATGCCCCTTCTCCCTTCCAGTTGGTGCCCTGGGTGGGCTAAGGGTGGACTGCTCCATTTCTCTCTCCTAGCTGGCAAAATAATCAAGAGTGAACTAGGCTGTTGGGTTCTGGGAGGGGATTGGAACAGGCTTCTTATCTGAGACAGGTGGAGCCAATGAAGAAATTACTAGATGGGCGCCTGGGTGGCTCAGTCAGTTAAGCGTCTGCCTTCAGCTCAGGTCATGATCCTAGGGTTCTGGGATCAAGCCCCATGTCCCCTTGCCCTGTGGGGAGCCTGCTCCTCCATCTCCCTCTGCCCCTCCCCCGCCCCTGCTTGTGCACTCTCTCTCTCTCAAATAAATAAAAATCTCTAAAAAAAAAAAAAAAAGAAATTACTAGAAATCTCATTTGGATCCTCAAATCCAAGGAAGTAGGCAGAAATCCAAAGCCAATGTGCAGAGGAAAACAGTGTCAGAAACAAGGGTGAGGAAGGAAAGGTTGATCTTGCAGTGCTGAAATGGGAGGACAGGAGGCAAAAGAGAAGAATCCCCAAAGTGAGGAACATCCACAGCAATGTTTCATGATTTGGAAATTAGAAAAGCTAAAACATACAAATTATTTCCTTATCTACCAATTTACATATTTTAAATGTGCCAAAAGGAGATGACAGGGGTATGGGTTACATGGGTGTATGCATTTCCAACTTATATAGCTAAAAATTGTGCATTTCAATGTACATATATTTTAATTTTAAAATGATAATAATTAAGAGTTGGAAGTGTATAAAGGTATGGACAGATCAAGAACAGCAGATTGTTAGTGAAAGGTACATGGGGATTCATTATACTCTATTTACTTTGTATATGAAATTTTCTACAAATGTCTCACAATGCCTTTAACACCCCTTCTTGTTATTAATCCATCCAAGGGCTAATATGATCTTTTCTTCATAAACTCAAACCAACATGGAAGCAATGAATTCACTAGCAACAGCCAAGTACTGAAGTCGCATTAGACCGGATGGTCCAGGAGAGGCCGATCTACCATAGTCACACTTGGTAATCAGAAGGGATCTAAGAGATGGAGATGGTGGCTTTGTGTCTGAAACATGTACTAAATCCAGCATTTCTCCATTGACCCCCTAGATCTCTCTGAAGTCAGACCTTCCCAGGAACCTGTGAAGGTAGAAGAGACTTATGCTTGTTATTTCACTGCATTCATAATTAAGGAGGCAGCAAGGCCTGTACCTTGCCTGACATTGCAAATTATGAATAGAGAGGGTGGGGTGGCAACAGCTGGCAATTCAACATGTGTGGTTTGCTTTAACAGGAAGCCACAAACTAATCTTTGAGGCTCAACACAGCATGAAACCCATAGAATTACTTGCTCAGGGCTAAGAAATGAAAGGCTTGCTGGTGAGAAAATGGTCCCCTCATCCACCTCCTCATTAACAGCCCCAGAGAGAGGGTGTGCTGCAAAAGGCTGGTCTTGATGTCTAATGATATGAGGCAGACCTGGAGCACTAACGTGAAATGATATAGTAGAAAGGTGTTCTAGTCTTGGATCTTCAAGTAGCTATGCAGTATTGGGCAATCCACCCAGCTATGCTATACTTTCATTTCCTCAACTGTAACATGATCTGGCTGATATTTCTAAAATTCCATTATTTATTTGCCATAAAGTTTCATTCACCCATTACTGGCAAGTTATTGGTAAGGTAGAATTGTCCTCGGCTCATGTGTTACCTAGTTCTTGACAAGGGTCAGTCTCACAAGCAGAGAGAATAGTGACTACTTCTATGCGGTGACTTAGGGCATAATGAGATGAAATCCCAAGCTTGCAAACTCCTCACTAGCTATAGCATTTCCTAAAATTACAGAAGAGATTTTTTTCTTTGCATTTTGGAGGTTCCTCTTTAAGACACCCTATTAAAATGGAAGACTACTCAGCCCTAAGCATTGATTTAAAACTTTGTAGAAATAGTCCATTAGATAGACAGGCCTTGTGGGTAGGAGAAGGGACTGAAGAAGAATGTGAAGGCACTGATGTGAATCCAGTGCACTTCTTGGGCTCCACTACCCCAAGTGGTAGACCAGTTGGCACAGGAAAGGAGCTATGAAAGGAATAAGGTTAGAGAATAGTTTGGGGAGACTTGACTCAGTTGCAGTCAACCTGAATTTTAGCACATGATTCCAAAGTTACTTACATCTGCATTGGGTACTGAATGTGTGTCCCCCTCAAATCCACACCTTGAAACCCTAAGCCCCACTTTGATGGAATTTGGAGATGGGGCCTCTGGGAGGTAATTAGGGCTAGATGAGGCTAGGAGAGTTCCCATGATGGAATTAGCACCTTATTGGAGGAGACACAAAAGAGATTGCTCTCTCCCTCGCCACACACACTCTCCAAAGATAGGTCACATGAACACACAGCAAGAAGGCAGCCATCTGTAAGCCAGGAAGAGAGCTCTCACCAGAACTGGATGCTGCCAGCCATTGATCTGGGACTTTCCAGCCTCCACAACTGTGAGAAAATAAACTTTGGTCATTTAAGCCACCCACTCTGTGGGTATTTTAGCATAGCAGCCCAAGCGGACTAATACAGTCTCCTTTTAATCATGTGGCCCCCTTCCCTTCCAGTGTTAGCCATGAGTCAGTCTGTTAAATCAGGCATGAAAGAAATGTCCCCAAAACATCTGGCAAGGGAATATTCTTAAACATTATTCCTCTCCTGGAGACTACCAAGCTGGTGCTGTTAGATGTATCCAGTGCACTTCTCGCCCCCGAGAAGTTTTCTGACTACTTTTGGATGATCCAATCAAACAAGGTGGTTGTATTTCCTAAAGGAACGCCTCTCGCTTAACTTGTCCCACATGTGAAATAGGTTTACTAACTTGATACGTGTTGGAAAAGTTGAAAGGCTTTTAATGGTTTTTTTTTTTAATTATCAACAGTTTCAAACATGCTCCAAAAGTGAAGAGTAGCGTAAAGAGCATCCACATACTCACCACTCAGATTCAGTGATTGCCTGTGAAGATTTTAAAGAAAAATACACAGTGAGAGAAAAAGTATTATATCTGCAAAGTAGTAAGTGTGCCATGGGGGAAAGAAACTCATTATTTTGTGGGGTATAAATACACTATCGAGCTATAGGAAAACATATCTAATCCTTCTTCAACTACATACAAGGGTAAATTTGACCTAAGTTTTTTTTAAGATTTTTTTATTTATTTGTCAGAGAAAGAGAGACAGTAGGGGGAGTGGCAGGCCAGGAAAGGAGCCTCATGCGGGACTTGATCCCAGGACCCTGGGATCATGACTCAAGCCAAAGGCAGACACTTAACCAACTGAGCCACCGAGGCATCCCTTGACCTAAGTTTTAAAAACTGAATTCTTTAACTAAACAAACAAGCAAAGTTAAAAAGAGAGAGAGAGAGACAGACCAAGAAACAGACTCTTAACTATAGAGGAGGAATGATGGTTACCAGTGGGGAGAGATGGGGGATGGGTGAAAATAGGTGATGGGGCCACTTGTTGGGATGAGCACTGGGTGATGTATGGAAGGGTTGAACCACTACACTGTCTACCTGAAACTAATATAGCACTGTATGTTAACCATACTGGAAAATAAAATTAAAAATTTAATTTAAAAAATTAAAACTATTCTTTAATAAAATGGAAACATTAAATATTCAGGGATAAACCTTCTTTCTTTCAGTGGGCTTTTGATGTTTCCTTCTCTTCAGAGGACCCCAGGAAAGGGCTCCTGACAGAGGGTTCCATGGACAGACAGACTCCCCTTCTTCATATCCCAGTTCTTTTAGCAGTCTCCTGAGGGAGAAACCTAGGGGCGTCATTCCCCCAATCCTGCTGCATCCTCCCACAGATTCCCATCTGATCCTTTTTACAAATACAGTTAAACTCTCGAAGTGTCATCATTTCCACACTGGATTTTCAGAGTCTACTCTTGACTGACATCCTAACAGCATGGTTTCCTTAAAATTCTGCAAGGACATATGCCAGGTGACATACTTATGTCACTCCTATCTTTAAATCCATAGAGTGGTTCCAGTTCCTGGGAAAGTAAATTTCCCTTGCTACCAGACCAGAGACTAGACTCCCATGGATCACGTCGGGTCACTGCTTTTTTCCTCGTCTCCTTCAGCCTACCTCTCCATGTTCCCAGTGAGTGGTCTTCAAGGTTGTGACATGGTACTTTCTCTTCTCTACCAACCTTGTATTTAGAAAGTTCTTCCCTGTGAGCTTTTCCTAACCTCTCTTCCCCTTTTACTGTACATCTCTTTAAAATTACATTTACTTGTGGGGAGGAACCTATCAAGACTGCCTAAAAGAGGTACTCTTTTTTTCTTTTAATTCCAGTGTAATCAACATAGAGTGTTATATCAGTTTCAGGTGTACAATGTAGCGGTTCAACAGTTCCATATATTACTCAGTGCTCATCAAGATAAGTGTACTCTTAATCCCCTTCAGCTATTTCACCCATCCCCCTCCCCTCTGGTAACCATCTGTTCCCTAGAGTTAAGAGTCTGATGAAGAAGATGTGGTACATACATACAATGGAATATCACTCAGCCATAAAAAAGAATGAAATCTGGACATTCACGACAACATGGGTGGAGCTAAAAAGTAGAATGCTAAGCGAAATAAGCCAATCAGAGAAAGACAAATACCATGTGATTACACTCATGTGAAGAATTTAAAAAACAAAACAGTGAACAAAGCCAACAGAAGAGACAACCCAGAAAGAGGTGCTTCTCTTCCTCTCTTCAGTCACTCACAGCATGAGAGTAAGTGCTCCAGAAGTTACACAATGCATCTGCTAACCCATTGTGTTCACATTCAGGGGCTGAGCTTTTTCGTGTTTGAGAGATGGTTTAAGAGTGTTCCAGATGTTTTTGAGGCACATCTTGTAAAAATACTCATTTAAATGTTAAACTCTAAGGCTTCAGAGAGCTGTAGGAGTACTGAACGTGCTAGTGTTTGATGCTTTGGGTAATGATCTGATTACTCTAAAATGACATGACAGTGGATAAGAAAAAGAGGATGAGTACAAACTAGTTGAAAGCATCTTCCAGAGAGTCTATTTTTATGATTTTTAAATACAAACACTGCTTCACATGAACACAATTGCTTTCATCTCAAACTTTTACTATGATTACTGCCATTATACAGCGGTTCACAGTTGTGTAGCAAAATCAGGGACTTTCAAAGCCTGTGACCAAAAGCCAAAGATAGCTTTCTAGTACCACCTTGTGGCTAACCTATTAATACACATTTTAAGCTGATGACTACGTAGCTAGATCTGTAGGTACATATACAGAGTATTAGCAAAATATGCATTTTTCGATGCATATATAATTACGTATGTAACAAATGATAGAGCAGGAAGAAATTTTACAATTATTTAAACCTCAGGTGGTAGGAACAGATTTCATTCCGCAGATGCGCAGGACTTAATTTCTCTCTAATTAACCTAATCTCAGTCAATCCAGGGGTCCCCTAGTCTATCCCTAGGCTTGATTCTAAATTCTGGAGGATTTAAAGGGTGTCAAGTCATCAGGAAGTGTGAGAAGGCGTTTCTGATCCTCAGTTGTCAAATAACGTAAGTCACTTCTGTGTCCTCCGTTGCTTGTCCCCAGCCACAAGAAACCTTCAGGTCTGGTGTATAACTGCCGATTCTGCACCCCACCTGCTGCTTTACACCCCACTGAGCCCCACTTGCCTTGGCACACCACACCACCATTCTTTCCTGGCCTGTCTCCCCAGGGCTCCACCTGGGGATGCAGCACATGTCATTCTGTACTAGGATCTCCCAAACCATCCAGAGTGCGTATTTTGTTTTCTTCTAGGACAGCAGGGCTCACTCCTTTGTAGTGACTCATGGGCATGTTAGAACATGACTCCTTCCTCTCCCAAGTCTCCCTATTTCTCCTTCCCACAGCCCCTGGCACCCCTTCTTCTACTCTGTTTCAATAAGCTTGACCTTTTTTATTTTTTAAACATTTCACATCTAAGTAATACTATGCAGAATTTGTCTTTCTCTGGCTTATTTCACTTAGCATGACACCCTCCACTTTCATCTATGTTGTAGCAAAAGACAGGATTTCCTTCTTTTTTAAGGCTGAATAATATTCCATCATATAGAGAGAGAATACATATATCACATTTTCTTGATCTATTCATCCATTGACACTCAGGTGTTTCCATACCTTGGCTATTGTGAATAATGCTGCAATGCACATGGGAGTGCAGATATCTCTTCCAGATAATAGTTGCATTTCCTTTGGATATATACCCAGAAGTAGGAAAGCTGGATCATATGGTAGTTCTTTTTTTAATCTCTTGAGGAAACTCCATACTATTTTTCCATTAAGAAACTACAAGACTGACCTCTAAGACTCCACTATAGAAAAGTAGCAGGCCTCTCCATAGTAGATCAATGTGTTCATATTTGTGAAGGACACTGAGAACAAGGTAAGGCAGGCCTTGACTGCCCGTAGCTCCCAAGCCTTCAGCATCAATGCCTAGTCCTCCTCAAAGGAGGGCCTGTCTCCTCACAGGCAAGAAAGCTCAATGAGGGCCATGCTCTTTGCAAACTACAGAATATTGTGTATTGGCAATCCTGGGGTCTGAGACTTTCCAGTCCAAACTGCCTGAAGTTTGGTGCCATCTCCCTTACACCCTCTCCTCTGGCCTGGCCTATGGGGGTCTAGACCTAGGATACCCCCAGATTTCCTCTCCTAGATGTGGGTACATGTGCTCACTGGAAGCTGATTCCTCTATAGAAACTTCTGGTCCATCAGTATTGCCCTCAGGGCAGCTTACCATCACCTACCTCCCAGTTTCAAGATTACCAAATCTGCCTTCACATAAAGCCCATCCACTTCATCCTCCTCTATACTGGCAAGCTGGTGAATGTGGCAGGCAAGAGGTCCACAATTTCAGGGGCTCAACATCTCAGTTCCCAGGGTAAGAAGGTGATGCCTACTGAGGAGGGCTGGGGCTCTACAGGAAGTAAGCATACAGAGATGAGGATGAGGGGGTGAGGATGAGAGGGAATCACTCTAACCTAAAATCATCCCTTGTTTCCCTGACATCCCTAGGGCAAAGACCAAGCTTCATATTGTGAAATTCAGAGCTGTTCTGCATCTCAGTGCTCCTAGGTTCTCCATTGTCACCTCCCACCAACACAGAACTTCTAGTAATAGCCTGTCTCAAACACTGAATTATACCTCTGTTTCTCTGCACATGTTGCCCCATCCCTTCTGTCTTTTGAACATGGAACTCTACGTAGGCAAGGTCCTGATCTGGTGTTCAGCATCTGGAGCAGAGCCAGTCCCCAAGTCAGTGAGTGTAAGGAACCAAACTGCCAGTTCAGGCCCACACTGGGGCATGGAAGCTGGGTTTCTGGCAGGTGCATGGAGCCAGGGTCCCTCACCCCCACCTTTGGCTTCCCTGCTCCCCAGACTGTTCACCTGGACATGCAGTTGGGTGAACACACCAGTGATTATGTGGAATTTGTGGCCAACAACAAGCTGACCTGCAGCATTTGTGCATGCGGCAGCTGGTGGAGCAGGTGGGGTAGACAGAGCAGATCCAGAAGAAGCAGGAATACTGGAGGGTGAGGGGCTTGGCTGCCCCAGTTGAGACAGGGAATGTGTAACTCCCAGGGAGCAAGTCTTCCAACTCTTGGAGGAGGGTGGGATTCAGTCCTAGCCAGGTACCTTCTCCATTCTCCCCTAGCACAGTGTCAAGAGAAGCACTTCTGGCAGACCAGGAAGAACACCAATCAGTGAGTGCCACTGTGGTCCATTCTACGGACCTCATCCTTGTGGCCATTGGCATCTAGCAGATGCAGCACCTCAAGAGCTTCCTTAAAACCAAGAAGCTGGTGTAGATGGGCCCCAGACACCTAGCATCCACTCACTATCCTTCTGTTGACTGATGGGAAGCAGCCTGGCCTGGTCTATCTCTTGCCTTTCCCCATCACTCCCAACCCCACAGGGCTTCTTTGCTACTTGCAGGGCGACAGAGGATCTCTTTGAACTGGTTTCTCAGCCAGCACTGGGGAGAGGATGGGTTTCCAGTTGGAGACACTTGGACAGAAGAAGCTGTGGGCTCCTTTGTGACTCCGTGATGCTAAGCAGGAAAGGGGTGAAGGTGCTCCCAACCCCTGTGTTAAACAGGTGGATGAACTGTCCCAAGATGGAGAAATAAGAGGGAAAATAAACTGCTTTCTAACCTAAACGTTTATTGCTTCCCACTCTGCAATTCATTCTGGTGTTTTATGTGTCTAACCAGATATTGATGTGAAGCCCTGTATGCATTGGTGGGGGACTGATCCCACAATGGTTGGGGTAAAGGGATGTGACCCAGAAGCCTTGGCAACATGTGGAGAGACCTTTCCAGAAAAGTCCAATTTGGGCCCATCTTTTGGATAACCTGAGCACTTGTGATGATCCTGTGCCTGTCTCTGGGTTCCAGTCAGATTCATGTGCTATTCCACTCCAGTCACCCTGACTTCTGGGTTTTTCCAGGAGATCAGATGAGCATGTTGGTTTTCCTACTATTTTTCAGACAATCTGGATCTCTATGATGTCATTGGTTAAATTTTTTCAGGAAATGCTCACTTTTATAGGGTTCTAAATCACCGTTTCCATTATATTTAGCACGCCCTGTAACTCAATCTTCACATGTACACACAGGTGTAAATGACCAGGCGTCCATGCCCCCATTGCTTCTGCCTGATCTTGCCCACATTTTATCAAGACTGTGCTGGTTGCCCTTTTGGAATATAGTCATCTCTCATTAGAATTTGACATTTTCTGTTATAAGGAAATTCACTGGTTGGTACCCTCAACAAAATCAAGTCCAAATTGTCAAGGCCAAGGATGTCATTAAAGGGAGATTCCATATGAGGAGGGGGAGACATGACAGCGCCAGCTCTTGGGGCCTGAGATAGACTCACCTTCAGGATACTCTTGAGGAATGACTGCAAGCCTCAGGGATGCTGCTCATTTGTGGGTCTGGCTACAATGGTCTCTGAAGGTATCAACGGGACTTACCTGAAGGCTCAGGAAGAGGGGTGGAAACCATTGTAGAGTAACCTCTGATCAATGTGACCTTAGGATCCATTTCCCTCACCTAAAGCTGAGAGTGTGGTGCTCTGCTCTCCACTGCAGGGGAAACACAGTGACCCAGACAGGCACATTTTTGCCCACAGAGCCTGTGATCTGACACCAAATGAGGCAGAAGGTTGAACAAGACATAAGAGTGATGCATATTTCCGAGAAGGGCACAGGCCAGGGGCAACATGACAGGAGTCCCAGCCTAGTCTAGATGATCAAAGAAGGCTGCTTTTTAGAACCAAGACTCATAACAGGAGTTAGCTGAAGGAGGACTGTTCTGGCCAGAGGATAAAGCACAAAAGGAAGCCCTAAAGGAAGATGATTTTTCAGCGGAAACTTTGCAGGCCAGAAGAAAGTGGCATGATGTATTCAAAATCTGCAGCCAAGAATACTCTCTCCAGCAAGGCTATGAAGGAGAGATGAAGGGTTTCCCACAAATTTAAAAGAATTCATGACCATTAAACAGCCCTGTAAGAAATGTAAGGGGGACTCTGTGAGTGGAAAACAAAAACCATAAGTAAGAGTAAGAAAAATGGGAAGCACAAAGGCAGTGAAAATAAGTATATTTGTAAAAATCAGCCAAGAGAAGCACAAAATAAAAGGATATAAAATATGATAATAAATATCTCAAACATGGAGGCGAGAGGAGTAATGAGTTCAAAATTAAGTGACAGCTTAATATAAACTGCTATATGCAAAAGATGTTATATATAAACTGAATGTTAACTACAAATCAAAAAACAGTAATAGATATACAAAAGTAAAGAGTAAGGAATCCAAGTATATCACTAAAGAAAACCAGCAAACCATAAAAGAGAAAAAGAGAAGGATCAGAGAAAAACTACAAAAACCACCACAAAACAAATCACAAGATGTCAATAAATACATATATATCAACAATTACTTTGAATGTAAATGGACTAAATGCTCCAATCAAAAAACACA
The DNA here is from genome assembly GCF_037043125.1 of Eumetopias jubatus. Classification (NCBI taxonomy): domain Eukaryota; kingdom Metazoa; phylum Chordata; class Mammalia; order Carnivora; family Otariidae; genus Eumetopias; species Eumetopias jubatus. The sequence continues at coordinate 88,805,447 of NW_028274811.1, forward strand.
GGTGACAGAGTGGATAAAAAAAACAAGACCCTCTATATGCTCCCAGCAAAAGACTCATTTCAGACTTAAAGACACCTGCAGATTGAAAGTGAGGGGATGGAGAAATATTTATAATGCTACTCTAGCTTTTTTTTTTTGACATCCATTTGTAATACTTTTATCAGAAAAATAGACTTTAAAACAAAGTTTGAAAAAAATTAAAATAAAACAAATTCTGTGAAAAGAGACAAAGACACTATATAATAACAAAGGGAACAATCCAACAAGAAGATATAACAATTGTAAATATATATGCACCCAACATGGGAGCAGCCAAATTATGTTAATAACAAACATAAGGGAACTAATTGATAGTAATACAATAATAGTAGGGGACTTTGGGGCACCTGGGTGGCTCAGTTGGTTGAGCATCCAACTCTTGATTTCAGCTTGGGTCAAGATCTCCGGGTTGTAGGATCAAGCTCTGCATCCGGCTCCAGGTTCAGCAGGGTCTGCTTGAGATTCTCTCTCTCCCTCTGTCCCTCCCTGCCCCACACTCTCTCTCTAAAATAAATAAACAGGGGCATCTGGGTGACTCAGTCCATTAAGCTTCTGCCTTTGGCTCAGGTCATGATCCTGGCATCCTGGGATCGAGCTCTGCATTGGGCTCCATGCTCAGCGGGGAGCCTGCTTCTCCCTCTCCCTCTCCCTCTGCCTGCCTGTCTGCCTACTTGTGATCTCTCTTTCTCTCTGTCAAATAAATAAAATCTTTTTTAAAAAATAAATAAATAAAATAAGGAAATAAATACATTTTTAAAATAGTAGGGGACTTTTAACACCTCACTTACATCGATGGACAGATCATCCAAACAGAAATTGACAAAAAAACAAAAACAAAAAACGGTGGCTTTGAATGACACACTGGAACAGATGGATTTAACAGATATATTCAGAACATTCCATCCAACAACAGCAGAATACATATTTTTTTCAAATGCACATGGAACATTCTCCAGAACAGATAACATATTAGGCCACAAAACAAGGCTCAACAAATTCAAAAAGATCGAAGTCACACCATGCATCTTTTCTGACCACAAAGCTATGAAACTAGAAATCAACCACAAGAAAAAATCTGGAAAGACTACAAATACATGGAGGTTAAATAACATGCTACTAAGCAATGAATGGGTCAGCCAAGAAATCAAAGAAGAAACCAAAAAGTACATGAAACAAATAAAAATAAACAATGAATCATGGAACACTACATCAAAAACTAATGACGACATGGGGCGCCTGAGTGGCTCGGTCATTGGGCGTCTGCCTTCAGCTCAGTTCGTGATCCTAGCGTCCTGGGATCGAGTCCCACATCGGGCTCCCTCCTCAGCAGGGGGCCTGCTCTCCCTCTCCCACTCCCCCTGCTTGTGTTCCTGCTCTCGCTATCTCTCTCTCTGTCAAATAAGTAAATAAAATCTTAAAAAAAAAAAACTAATGACATAATGTATGGTGATTAACATAAATAAATAAATAAATAAAATTAAAAAAAATAAAAACAACAATGGTCCAAAACCTTTGGGATGCAGCAAAAGCAGTTGTAAGAGGGAAGTTTATAGCAATACAGGCCTACCTCAAGAACCTCACTGTTTCCATTATATTTAGCACACCCTGTAACTCAATCTTCACATGTACACACAGGTGTAAATGACCAGGCGTCCATGCCCCCATTGCTTCTAAGAGGGAAGTTTATAGCAATACAGGCCTACCTCAAGAAGCCAGAAAAAAATCTCAAAAAAACAACCTAACCTAAAGGAGCTAGAAAAAGAGTAACAAACGAAACCCCAAACCAGCAGAAGGAATGAAATAATAAAGATTAGAGCAGAAATAAATGATATAGAAAATAAAAAACAATAGATCAATGAAACCAGGAGCTGTTTCACCCCAGGTGCCCAGCCTCCTGAATAAAACTCATATTCCTTTCCAATCAAAACTCATCTTGCATGGGTGGTTCAGTGGTAGAATTCCCGCCTGCCAGTCAAAACTCATCTCTTCTCAGGGAATCGATCCCATTTACAAATGCACCAAAAATAATAAGATACCTAGAAATAAACCTAACCAAAGAGGTAAAAGACCTGTACTCTGAAATTTAGAAAACACTGATGAAAGAAACTTAAGACGACACAAAGAAATGGAAAGAGATGCCATGTTCATGGATTGGAAGAACAAATATTGTTAAAAAGTCTATACTACCCAAAGCAATCTACACATTTAATACAATCTCTATCAAAATACCAACAGCATTTTTCACAAAACTAGAACAAAAAATCCTAAAATTTGTATGGAACCACAAAAGACCCTGAATAGCCAAAGCAGTTTTGAAAAAGAAAAGCAAAGCTGGAGGCATAACAATTCCGGACTTACAAAGCTGTAGTAATGAAAACAGTATGGTACTGGCACATAGACACATAGATCAATAGGCCAAAATAGAAAACCCAGAAATGAACCCACTATTATATGGTCAACTAATCTTTGACAAAGCAGGAAAAACTAGGCAATGAGAAAAAGACAATCTCTTCCACAGATGGTGTCGGGAAAACTGGTCAGCTACATGCAAAAGAATGTAAGTGGACCACTTCTTATACCATACAAAAATAAATTCAAAATGGTTTAAAGACCTAAATGTGAGACCTGAAGCCATTAAAATCCTAGAAGAGAGCACAGGCAATAACATTTCTTGACATGAGCCATAGCAACATTTTTCTAGATGTGTCTCCCAAGATATGGGAAATAAAAGCAAAAATAAACTATTGAGACTATATCAAAATAAAAGGAAACAATCAACAATCAACAGACCACCAGGTGCCTGCCTTCCAAATTATAATTTTTTGTCTAGGACTTGCCTCTTCCCCAATGATTAACCCCAGGGAATCACCCTTTTCAGGGGGGACTCTGTTCCCTACCCATTGGGGTGAGACCTTATCCTGACACTTCAATAGGTCAACAAGTTACAAAAGAGCAACAGAGGGCGCCTGGGTGGCTCAGATGGTTAAGCGTCTGCCTTCGGCTCAGGTCATGATCCCAGGGTCCTGGGATCGAGTCCCGCATCAGGCTCCCTGTTCCTTGGGAGCCTGCTTCTCCCTCTCCCTCTGTCTCTCATGAATAAATAAATAAAATCTTAAAAAAAATTAAAATTAAAAAAAAAACAAAAGAGCAACAGAAGGCCACGGGAAAGCTGCACACACAGTAGAATGGAGCCCCCCTCATATCAGTCTCCTCATTCACCTCCGCATGTGTCCTTCCCAGTCCCTGAAGAGGAAAATGCACATGTCCCAGCTCTAGAGAAGACAGCCAGTGAGGAGGGGGTGGGCCATTCTAAAATCTGGCCGATTCAACTCAATTCTTGGCATTCTTTTCTCTGTCACAGCTACTTTTCTACAGATAGAGGAAAGACCCCACACAGGGAGGGAAGATTCACTGATTTTAAAGAGTAAGCAGTATGGATAGGAAATGTATTTGTTTCCTGTGGCTGACATAAATTACCACAAATTTGGTAAATTAAAACAACAGAAATGTATTCTCTCATGTTTCTGAAGGCCAGAAGTATACTCCCTCCAAAGGCTCTAGGAGAGACTCCCTTCTTATCTTCCAGCTTCTGGTGGCTCCCGGTGTTCTTTGGCTCGTGGCTGTGTCACTCTAATCTCTTATGAGGAAGGAGTAGGCCTCACCAGGCTGTCCCACAGCTCTGCTACTAACTTTAATAGTAAAAGAAGTAAAGATTTCTGGCTCTGCTGGGTCTTCATTCCTTCATGTCCACAACTGGCTGAAATCCTTGGATGGAACATGCCTTTCTAAATTGCCACTGTCTCCCCTCCTCCCTTGTCTGTCTCGGACTTGCCTCTTTCCCAGTGATTAACCCCAGAAGACCAGCCTTTTCAGGGGTACCTGGCCCCCTTCATGGAAGTGAGACCTTATCCTGACACATTAATAGGGCAACAAGTCACAAATTGGCACTACCTCCCGTTCCCCTTTTTGAATGTTTGGACTTAACTGGCATTTGAGTTTGCAACCACTACTTCAACCCATTCTAGTAGTCAAACAAAGAAGAAAATACATTCATTTATTCATCCAACAAGGATTTATTGCACATGTATTTTGTGCAAGCCATTGTTCCAAGCTCAAGAGATAGATACAAGTGTGGTAGATTGTATTCTTTGCTCACAATTATTTATTCCCTTCTTGAGCATGGCTTCCTAGCAATAGAAGAATACATTCATGCCCCTTTTCCTGTGGCTTAGCAGAGCCTCCCAACAGAGTAGTGGGAGTATATTTTGGCCTTGGCCTGTGACTCGCTTTGGCCAGTGGGATGCAGGTGGTTGTGACAAGCATGCAGGCTTTAAATGTGCCTGCATAGTTTGGTTTCTTTCTCGTGTTTCTGTACTTCAGCCTAAGTCCAGAAATGAGAGATGCTAGAGCTGACTTACTATGAATACAATAGGTGCACAGTAATTATTTATTGGATGGATAGAAATGGGAAGAAAATAATAAAACCTACACTCATGTATCTTCCACTTAGTTTTAACAATTTGGGTATGAAAATATTCTATTTCCAGGGTCTGTTGCTTCAACTGCAGATTGAGAGGTATAATTGTATTCTTCCCTGGTGGAGGAGAGAGGGTGATCCAGGCACATAATAGTATCTCAGTGAATTTCTTCCTTCTCCTCTCCTAGACTATCCCATACCTGAGTTTGGCCAAAACCCAGCAAACTTCTCAGCCTGCATGGCCTCTGAAGCCTTCACAGAGATGGAGAACCCATATGAAAGGGGCATCTTTCCATCTTCATGGTTCTAGAACCTGCAGATGACCTCCTGGTAGGTCTGATCTCTGAGCCCTATCTTGTCTCAAGAATGGGGCACTGGGGGCTGGGTCCCAAAGCAGCTGAGCAGCCCTTCCCCTATGCAACCTGAGGCCACTGAAGGCTTCTCTCCTTCCTGCCTGCCTTCCTCTGCCACCTTCTCAGATCCAGAAGTCTCTAAACCAAGCTGCTCCCCTCCTTCCCACTCTCCCTCCTGTGGGTTTCTGGGCACCACCATTCCATCCCTGGGCAGACAATGGGGCAGAAGGGCACTGTAGATTCAAAGCGGAGACCAACATCCCTTTTCAAGGCTGAGGTTAACAATTTGGTTGATCCCTTTGCATAATCATTGGGCACTCCCTCTAATGTTCTTATGCTCCAGAAAGCTCTTATAAGGGGGTCTGTGGCTTACCTCCTGCCCCTTGCCACTCACTGTGTGGGAGCATCTTGACTCTTTCCCTGGAGGCATATGACAAGTCTTGCTGAAACATTACCCAGAGCAACAATCATATGGGGGCAAGGAGGAATGTCTAGTTCAATGCTGGCTCTCAGACTGGTAATCAAGCATCCAATTTAGACTGGTGGAGTTCTTTCTTTTTCTTTTTTTTAGAGAGAGAGTGGGAGAATGAGTGTGAGAGTGGGGGGAGGGGCACAGAAACCATCTTAAGCAGGTTCCACATCAGCTCAACGTGGGGCTCAATCTCACAACCCTGAGATCATGACCTGAGCCGAAATCAAGAGTTGGACATAGGCAGCTTCACATATTCTCACTACCCATCCTCCAGGAATCCCCAAATTCCACACTGACCTGGGGTGAGATGGGAGGCTATGATCAGCCCAGGGCAAAAAAAGGCAGAATTATCTAGAGGCTGGACCTTCCCCCAGCCCATTCCCATGCCAGGCTCTGAAGAGCCTTGGCCCTACTCAGAGTAGGGTAGAGAAGGCTTAAGTGCATAACCCTGCCTTATGCCTATAGGAAATCCTAGGGAAAGGACAAGGTACTTGGTGCTAAAGTGGCCTCTAAAACTTCTTGGGAAAAGGCAGATTATTTTCCCCCTCTTCTGAGGTTGATGTCCAATTCTGCCCTCACTTTAATCCCTGGGAAGCAACATGGGGTACAGAAGAGAGCTTAGAGTGACATCAGCAACATAGTCCAATACAATGTCCCTCACTGATATCTACCCCTGACAAACAACAACAACTTGACATCCATCCACATATGAAAGTGCCTTTATGGGAGCTGTGGGGTCCAGCACCATATGTAAGCGACCCAAGAGAAGTCTCACACACCCATGTGTCAAGTTATAGACCTCAGTGACACCTGTGAGCCTGCAATGGCCCATGAACCAGCTCTAGCCCCCATCAGCCAAGGTCCAGGAACCCCTGGAGATCACTGTTTTAGACAATCACTCTTATAGAAGAGAGCCTTCGTATAAGACCAGCTTTCCAGAGGAGAAGTTCTATGTGTGTTTGGACACATCAGAGAAGGTAAGGAACAGTTTGACTTTGCCCATATCACCTGTCCCCTAAGATACACATCTCAGTGCCAAGAAATCACCTTCTCAGCCCATGATTTCTCCAGCAGGGTAGAAAGTGAGAGCATGTGAGTGAGCACCTGGCTTCCCTAGCTGTTCAGGACTCTGCCAAAGAGACTCATTTCTCTCTCACCCCATCCAGGGTACAGACTCATGAGCTGCATGACTGGGGCTGGGAGAGCAGCAAATAGGACTCCTGGGGGCATTAAAAAAAAACATGGATTCTTTTAACTGCATCATAAACTCTAATCAAAAGGCATAGAGTGGACTTATCTCCATGTCTACACTGACAGCAGCTGGGTTTCCTCAGGACCCTCTGTGGGAAGAGAAGGAAGTGGTTGGGAATCAAATCCACCAGAGTTATCATCCACAACAAGATTTTCCTTCAGAAAACATCATCAACAGCCACTACCAAAATGACCCTGGGCTACCCGGCAGCCACGGAAACTTGAGATGTTGTCTACCTGTATCCCCAGCTCATTAACTATGAGCTCCACATGTTTGTATATGTGAGAGCTGGGTATGTTTGAGGCTAGCTGGAGAGCTACATCACCTTCGTGAAAGACGAGACACTGACCCTAGTCATCCCGCAGGTGAAAGCTGATCAACATCAGCAATGTCACTCTGTCTGATGCTTTTAGTGGCTACCCAATCCTTGTTTCCAAACTCCTTCAGCTTATCCAGGATGTGCTCCAAGGTGCTAGAAAGGTCTTGGGGCTGCCTAAGCCAGGGCTGGGCCCTTCAAAACCATTGACAGAACCACCACCAGGAGTCAGAGCAACAAAATGATCCTCATGGTGGGGCCAGAGGGGCACTCTGGATCAGTAGTAGGACAGCATGGGTGAGCCTTACTTTTTATAGTTACCCTCTTGGCAAGAGACTCTTCAAGTTAAATATACTTCACCTTTGTCTGGGAAGATAAAGGCATTAAATTACCATTATGCTCTTAGCAGGAGGAAGACTGTACTCACTCTTCTTGTAGTCAGACTCCTTCCATCCTTCCATTCCAAAGGTGTCTTCCACTGCATCCCTTAGGGTGAGATTTATGGCAATTTACCCACATTCTTTGAGTTGGTTGAGGTTTGGGATATACTACTTGCCTACTTCTGGTGATGCTGGGACAAAGACAATTCTGAAACCTGAAAAGATGGAAATCAACTTTCTTTTTTTTATTGAATTAGATTTGACATAAAACATGTGAGTTTGAAGTGCACAACAGGTTGATTTGATGCATTTATATATTGTAATATGATTATCATTGTGGTGATAATTGGCACCTCTATCATGTCACATAGTTCTCATTTCTTTTTTGTGGTGGGAACAACCAAGGTCTAGTCTCTTATCAATTTTGATTAATATAATACAATGTTATTGTCCATATGCTGTGCATTGGATTTCCAGGACTTCTCCTGCCTACTGGTTGCAGAGTTGGACCCTAAGCAAAATCTCTCCATTTTCCCACACCCCAGCCCATGGTAACTGCTATTTTAGTCTTGGTTTTTATGAGTTTGGATCTTTTGGATTCCACATGTAGGTGATATCATACAGTATTTGTCTTTCATGGTCTGATTTACCTCACTTGGTATAATGCCTCCAAGTTCCATCCATGTTGTCAAAGAATGCAGGATTTACTTCTGTCCCATGGCTGATTAATATTAATATATATATATACTTGTGTATACATATATATATATGTACACACACACACACACACACACATACACATACACATACACATACCACAACTTCTTTGTCCATTTATCTGTTGATGGGCACTTGGGTTATTCCCATGAATCCTGGCTATTGTGAATGGTGCAATAAACATGGGAGTGCATTTAAAAAAAAAAGGCATAGAATGGCTGGATGGATTTAAGAAAGGAAAAAAACAAAAAACAAAAAAAATAGGGGCCCCTGGGTGGTTCAGTTGGTTAGGTGTCTGCTTTTGGCTCAGGTCATGATCTCAGGGTCCTGGGATCAAGCCTTGCATCGGGCTCCCTGCTCAGTGGGGATCCTGCTTCTCCCTCTACCTGCTACTCCCCCTCCTTATGCTCTCTCTCTCTCTCTTTCTCTCTCTCTGTCAAATAAATTAAAAACAAACGAACAAAAACAAAACAAGATCCAACTACATCCTGTTTACAAGAAATTCACTTCAGCTTCATGACACACATAGGTTCAAGGTGAAGGAATACAAAAAGACATTTCATCTAAGTAGAAACCAAAAGAGAGCAGGGTACTATATTTATACCAAACAAAACAGACTTAAGTCAAAAACTGTAACAAGAGACAAAGGTCATTATATAATGATAAAAGGATCAATTCCTCAGGGACATATAGCAGTTGCAAATATTTATGTACCCAATATCACAGCAGTTAAATATATTAGGCAAATGCTAACTGATCTGAAAGGAGAAATAAAGAATATTTCTTTCAACAAAAGATAGCTCATTCAGACAGAAAATCAGTAAGGAAACATTGGACTTTAACTATAGAAGAAGTGGATAAATTCCTAGACACATACAACTTACAAAGACTGAATTATGAAAAAAATAGAAAATCTGAACAGACCAATAATTAAGTAAGGAGACTGAATCAGTAATTAAAAATTTCCAACAAAGAAAGCCCAGGACCAGAATTCTCCGTGGAGAATTCTACCAAACCCTTAAAGAATTAATGCCAATACTTCTTGAATGTCCAAAAAATTAAAGAGGAAGGAACACTCACTTCCAAATTCATTTTAAGAGGCCAGCATCACCCTGATACCAAAACCAGATAAGGACACTAAAAAAAAGAAAGCAACAGACCAATATTCCTGATGAATATAAATACAAAATTCTCAACAAAATATTAGCACATCAAATTCTACAGCACATTAAAAGGATCATACACCATGATCAAGTGGGTTTTATCCCTGTGATGTAAGGATAATTCAACAGATGCAAACCAATAAATTTGATTTATCACATTAATAGAACGAAAGATAAGAATCCTACCATCACCTCAATAGATGTAGAAAAAGCATTTGACAAAATACAATAACCTTTCATGATAAAAACTCTCAATAAATTGGGTATGGAAGGAACATATTTAAACATAATAGAGACCATATATGACAAGCCAACAACTAACATTGTATTTGACGGTGAAAGGTTGAAAGCTTTTCCTCTAAATCAGAAACAAAACGAGGGTGCCTCTCTCACCACTCCTGGTCAATATAGTGCTGGAAGTCTTAGAGCAACTAGGCAAGGAAAAAAAAAAGACATACAAATTGGAAAGAAGTAAAATTGTCTTTGCAGATGTTATATATATTACAGATGTTATATATAAAAAAAATCCTAAAGACTCCACCAAAAAACTGTTAGAACTAATCAACAAATTCAGGGTGCCTGGGTGGCTCAGTTGGTTAAGCATCTGACTCTTGATTTCAGCTCAGGTCATGATCTAGGGGTTGTAGGATGGAGCCCCACATGGGGCTCCATGCTCAGCAGGGAGTCTGTTGAGACTCTCTCTCTCCTTCTCTGCCCCTCCCCCCTGTGCACACACACGCTTTCTCTCTCTCTCTCAAATAAATAAATCTTAAAAAAAAAAGAATTAATTAACAAATTCAGTAAAGTCACAGGATACAAAATCAACATACAGAAATCAGTTGCATTTTTTTTTAAGATTTCATTTATTTATTTGAGAGAGAGAGCATGAACAGGTGGAGGGGCAGGGCCAAAAGTGAGGCCCAATCCCAGGACCCCAAGAGCATGACCTGAGCCAAAGTCGGGCACTTAACCAACTGAGCCACCCTGGTGCCCCTCGGTTGCATGCCTTTTTTTTTTTTAATAAAGATTTTATTTATTTATTTGACAGAGAGACACAGCAAGAGAGGGAACAAAAGCAGGGGGAGTGAGAGAGGGAGAAGCAGGCTTCCCACTGAGCAGGGAGCCCGATGCGGGGCTCGATCCCAGGACCCTGGGATCATGACCTGAGCCGAAGGCAGATGCTTAACGACTAAGCCACCCAGGTGCCCCCTTTGGTTGCATTTCTATACACTAACATTAAAATACCTAAAAAAGAAAGAAAATGACTCCATTCATGATATCAAAAACAAAATACTCAGGAATAAATTTAACCAAAGAGGTGAAAGATCCATTCTGTACACTGAAAACTGTAAGACTTTGATGAAAGAAATTGAAGAAGACACAAATAAATGGGAATGTGTCCCAAGTGTCCAATGGACTAGAATAATTAATCTTGTTAAAATTTCCATACTATTCAAAGCCATCTATAGATTTAATATAGTCTCTATCAAAATTCTAATGGCATTTTTCACAGAAACAGAAAAACAAATACTAAAATTCACAGAAACCACAAAAGACCCCAAATAACCAAAGCAATCCTAAGAAAGAAGAACAGGGGTGCCTGGGTGGCTCAACTGGTTGAGTGTCCAGCTCTTCATTTCAGCTCAGGTCATGATCTCATGGGTCATGAGATTGAGCCCCACATGGGACTCTGCACTCCTCGGGGAGTCTGCTTGGGATTCTCTCCCTCTGCCCCTCCCCCAACTCATGCACACACATGCTCTCTCTAAAATAAATAAATAAAGGAACAAACAAATAAAGAACAAAGCTGGAGGTATTACACTTCCTAATTTCAAACTATACTACAAAGCTATCGTAATCAAAACAATATGATACTGGCATAGACACATACACCAATAGAACATAACTGAGAAATAAACCTTCACATTTAGGGTCAACTAAGACCCCAAGAATACTCAATGGAAAAAAGATAATCTCTTCAATAAATGCTGTTGGGAAAACTGAATAATCACATGCAGAAGAATAAAATTAGACCCCTATCTTACACCACTTGCAAGTTAACTCAAAATAGATTAAAGACTTAAACACAAGACCTGAAACTGTAAAACTCCTAGAAGAAAACATAGGGGAAAAACTCCTTGGCATTGGGCTTGGCCACAATTTTTCTGATAGGACACCAAAAAGCACAAGCAACAAAAACCAAAACTCATTAAATGGGACTACAGCAAACTAACCTAAAAAACTGAACTCACTGAAACAGAGTAGACTGGTCGTTGCCAGGAATTGGTGGGTGGGGGAAATGGTCGATTTCCCCCAGAGGGGGAAGGTCAATGGTCAATTTCCCCCAGAGAGGTAGGTCAAAGAGTACAAACTTTCAGTTATAATAAGTCCTGGGATCTAATGTACAGTGTGGTGACTAGAGTTAACAATATCTTATTACATACTATACGAGAAAAAAATAACTAAGTCAGGAAATGATGACATTACAGATATTCAGGAAATCATGGTAAAAGTTAAATGACTCTAAGAAGGCAAATAAATTATCTTCGTTTGGGTCTTCTACAAAGCACGTTTGACACCAGGAATCTTTTGCAAGGACTCTCAAAAAAGAAACCTGCAGGGCGCCTGGGTGGCTCAGTTGGTTGGGCGACTGCCTTCAGCTCAGGTCATGATCCTGGAGTCCCGGGATCAAGTCCCACATCGGGCTCCCTGCTCAGCAGGGAGTCTGCTTCTCCCTCTGACCCTCTTCCCTCTCATGCTCTCTATCTCTCATTCTCTTTCTCTCAAACAAATAAATAAAATCTTTAAAAAAAAAAAAAGAAACCTGCAAAGAAGTGAGGGAGGCAGAGTAGGACAGGGGAAGAAGCTAAGAGTATGAGTGGTTTCAGCTAAAGCCTAGGCTCCTTCTAATACCCCTGCCCCTGCCAAAGCTCTAGACGATGACCACCACCACAGGATGGCCCTCCTCTAGGCTTCAGTACCCCTGTATCAGTCTCACTGCCTGCCAGCCATGGTGAAGAAGGTGAACTCAGGTTAGCCAACAGCAATTCTCTACAAGCAATTCTGAATAGGGGCAGCTGTGAGCCCTTAGCTGCCAACATTCACTGCAGCCAGGGACTGGATGTGCCAGTAAGGGGTGCTGGGCAGGGCAGCAACATTGTCTACTCTACAGATTGAGAGCCATTCTACAGGATGACCAGCCATTGACCCAGGTCATTGACCAGAATAAAAGGGAGACTGCTCTCCATTAAAACAGACTTAAAGAGAGGTGCCTGGGTGGCTCAGTCGGTTAAGCATCTGCCTTCGGCTCGGGTCATGATCTCAGGGTCCTGGGGTAGAGCACCTCCTTAGGTTCTGTGCTCAGCAGGGAGTCTGCTTGAGGATTCTCTCTCTCCCTCTCCCTCTGCCCTCCCCCTGCTCACATGCTCTCTCTCTAAAAATAAATAAATCTTTAAAATAAAATGAGTATATGTGAGTCCACTGTTGAATTTCTGTACTTGTTTATGTTTGCAGATTTTTATAAAAATTTATTTTTTATTTTTTAGAGTGAGAGAGATAGAGCACAAGTGGGAATGCAAGGTGGAGGGGCAGAAGGAGAGACAGAATCCCAAGCAGGCTCCATGATCAGCTCAGAGCCCAACTCGGGGCTTGATCCCACAACCCTCAGATCATGACCTGAGCTGAAACCAAGAGTTGGACACTTAACTGACTGCGCCACCCAGGCGCCCATCATAATAATGTAAAAGTAATAAATGGGGGGGCACCTGGGTGGCTCAGTCGGTTGAGCATCTGCCTTCAGCTCGGGTTGGTGATCTCGGGGTCCTGGGATCAAGCCCCACATCGGGCTCCCTGCTTGGCGGAGAGTCTGCTTCTCCCTCTCCCTCTGTGATTTCTCTCACTCTTGCTCTCTCTCAAATAAATAAAATCTTCCAAAAAAAAAAAAGTAATAAATGGGTGGAAGAATCATATCTGGTCAAACACAACTCTTTGACCCACCACCCACTCTTTTCCAGTTCCAGGAAAGTTCCTAGACAGTCTTCTCCCTCTGTCTGTCTGTGATACTTGGGAACAGGAAAGTGGACAGCAGGCAGCAATGAGCACCTGCACAGAGGGCACCACCAACCTGGGCTTCCCAACTCTCCCTCTCCAGCCCTTCCCACGCCCCTGCTTGGCCTCCCTCCCCATCAGTCCCCAGAGTCTCTCACCAATGGAGGGTCAAGTCACCCCACCTTCTCCGGAGCCTCATCCCTTCCCTGTCCTACCTAAGACTTCCTCAGGAGAGCAGTTACCCACGAGTCAGTGGTCAAATCCTTCCCTGCAGAGGCTGCTGGGCAGGGCACCAGGTACAGACACCAGGATGGCCGAGGGCTCAGCACCAACGCACCCTTAATTAATCTAACCTGTGCCTGCCTGACCTGCCACAGGCACTGGGAGAGACAGGCAATTCACACAAATGGGAGGATGCCTGCCCTCTACTGGCCACAGGCGGCTCAGGCCTCCAGCTGCCTCCCTTAACCTAAACAGAAGGAAGAAGTAGAACAGGAAGCAGGGCCAGGAGGACTTGTCCTGGAGGATGAGGGCTATAAAGGGAAGGAGGAGGGGGAAGGAAGTGTCCTGTAGAACTGGCAGATGGGGAAAGGCTTCCAGGTGGTAGCTGGAGCACGACGGACAGCAGAGGAGAGCAGGCTGTTTCTCTGCCTTCCTTCTTTACAGTCTTATGTTTATTCTTAAAACAGACCTAGGGCTGATCAAGGGCTTGACTCTAACTTTGACAAGGGGAACACCCATGAGTAAGACTCTCTTTTAGGAGGGGAGCTTCCAGTGGGCTGGGAGAGACACTCACATAAACAGAACTATGCCCAGGGGTCAGGGCCATATGGGGCGGGGGGCGGGGTGAATGATGTGCTGTGGGCATCCAGGGGAAGCATGGTGATAATCTTCACAGCAGACTGGGCCCTGGAAATCTCCCAGGCCTACGGAAGAAGCCAAGAGCCACAGCCCCAGAGCTTCCAGGGAAGGGGCGAGGAATATGGGGGAGGGTAATGAGCTCAAACAGTGAGGATTTCAAAGGGACAGCATGACAGAATTGCGGGGAGGTGGCTACAGCATGGGGACACTCCAATCTCAGCTTAGGCACTGTTTTAAAAAATTCAACTGAGTAAATCTGAAGATCTAATTGGCTTTATTCAACAATTCATGAATAGGGCAGCATCTCATCTAGCAGATAGAAAGGAACTCCAAGGAGCTATATAAAATGGAAGGCTTTTACAGGCAGAAGAGGAAAATGAGTGGTTTCAGGCAAGGTCACCCTCCTTTAGGGAAGAAAAGAGATCTATCAGGTGGACTAACTCACTAGTACTTCCCAGTTAAGATTACATTCCTGGGAGGGACTGAAACTGCGATTAGGTTGGATATTAAGTCTTGGTTTACTAACGTGGGGCTTAGTGACTCCATTGAGTCCTGCTGTTTAGCACCAAGAGTTTCAGGCAAGGGAAAATGAGGGGTCAACAAGGGAGGAAGCCAGGTTTCAGTTAAGCCAGGGGAAGGCTGTGAAGATTGCCATAAGGACGGCAGTAGCCTGTAGGGAGAGGTGGAGAACACTAGGAAGAGTGGAGCAAGAGGCCAGATGATCTGGAGAACTGGCTTTAAAGGCTGAGCTGGAAAACAGCAAGGCTGAGAGCCCTGGGTGATGGTGACTTCAGGGAATTACGAGCCTCCAGCAGCCTTATAAAGACCTGTGGGCCCTTCCAGATCATAATGCTCAGAAGGAGAGAGGCCCAAACCATAGTCAAGTAGACACAGACCCTGGAAGGGCCCAGCACAGCACCTGGTGAGAGATGCCCAGTTACCCTCCTAAGGGCCCAGTCCTGATGAAGGGCTCCATTTCCCCACAGGAGTACAACCTGGACAGGTTCCTGATATGATTTGATTTGAGAAGATGAAGCAGAGAGAAAAACCCAATGTTGATTTCAAACGGGAGCAACAAGTTTGCCCAGTGTTTAACACCCATTGCTCCTTTGTATCCAGTCGTATTTCTGCCCTCCTATAAGATAACTGTTTGCTACCACATTATGGAGATGGCTGGACTGTCTCCAAATTCAAAAGCAATGTTTGGCATGGCTTGACTTAAAATATGAACTATATAATACATTTGAAATTTGGTTTTAAAGGCATTAGAGCATTTCATATATTTTTACTGTCATAAACCAGCGTATGTATGGGGGGGGGGGGTAAGTACCCCTGTAAAGATTTTGAGCTAAATTCAGGAATTTACATGTACTCAATTTTGCCTTCATTTTATAATCAGGAAGGGACTGGTAGCTCCAAATCTTTATTACTTCTTATGCTTTTGCTTTTGGTAGTTCTTGTATCAAGAAGCACATATGAGAAATTACTCCTCATGACTTCCTCTCTGCCTCTTCCCCCAAACCCACGAAAAGCAACATAGAAAATGAGAAACAGCAACTCCCCGTCTTTGACAAAGTGAGGGAAAACCTCTAACTCCAAACTCTAAAGTCAATGAGAAAGACTGCCAAGGGCAGAGAATACCAGGGCATCCAGGGATACCTTCAAGGCAGGGCCAGCACAGGACACAGGACAGATCTGGGGCCAACAAAGCAAACACATTTGATACAGTAGAGTGGAAAGAGACACGGTGGTCAGAGAGATAAGAGGCTGCATAGAACACCTAGCAAACCACTACCTTGGCTAACACAGGGAGCAGAAAAGGACTCTAGGAGAGGTAACAGCCCCAAAGCCGCTGCTCTTGATCAGCTCAGCAAAGGAGAGGTTAGACGCCTTAGGCACAAGCACCTTATTAGGATTCCCCATGAGATAGTGCAAATACCCTGGCTTCTCCCCAACACCATCCTTGTGAAAACAGCTAATCCGAGAAGAATTTCAACCACAAAATGAATAGACAAAGAATCTATATGGGGGGGCAGGGAGGAAGATAGAGGATAAATAAAGCAGCAAGTGAAGAACATCTCTCAAAAAGATTTTATTGTTGGGGTGCCTGGGTGGCTCAGTCATTAAGCGTCTGCCTTCGGCTCGGGTCATGATCCGAGGCTCAGGTCCCGCATCGGGCTCCCTGCTCCACGGGAAGCCTGCCTCTCCCTCTTCCACTCCCCCTGCTTGTGTTCCCTCTCTCGCTGTGTCTCTCTCTGTCAAATAAATAAAATCTTAAGAAAAAAAAGAAAAAGAAATACTCAAAAATGATTTTAAAATAGCAGGTAGTAGAAACAATTCAGTGTCCATCAGCTAATGAATAGATAAACAAAATGTGGTCTCTCCATACAATAGAATATTATTCAGCCATAAAAAGGAATGAAATTCTGGGCGCCTGGGTGGCTCAGATGGTTAAGCGTCTGCCTTCGGCTCAGGTCATGATCCCAGAGTCCTGGGATCGAGTCCCACATCAGGCTCCCTGCTCTGCAGGGAGCCTGCTTCTCCCTCTCCCTCTGCCTCTGCCTCTCTCTCTCTCTCTCTCTCTCTCTGACTCTCATGAATAAATAAATAAAACATTTAAAAAAAAAAAAGGAATGAAATTCTGATACATGCTTTGACATGGGTGAACCTTGAAAACATTATGCTAGGTGAAAGGAGAGAGACACAAATGTCACATGTTGTATGATCCCAATTCTGTGAACTGTCCAGAATAGACAAATCCATAAAGACAGAAGTAGGCTAGTAAACTGTCCTTGGTTGGAAGAGGAAAGTAATGGAGCATGTCCCCTAATTGATATGGGGTTTCCTTTTGGGGCAACGAAAATGTTCTGGA
This sequence comes from Eumetopias jubatus, assembly GCF_037043125.1. Taxonomy (NCBI): domain Eukaryota; kingdom Metazoa; phylum Chordata; class Mammalia; order Carnivora; family Otariidae; genus Eumetopias; species Eumetopias jubatus. The sequence continues at coordinate 88,822,396 of NW_028274811.1, forward strand.
AGTAGATAGTAGAGATGGTTGCGCAATCTTGCAAATGTACTAAAAAACACTGAATTGGGGCGCCTGGGTGGCTCATCGTTAAGCGTCTGCCTTTGGCTCAGGTCCTGGTCCCAGGGCCCTGGGATCGAGCCCCGCATCCGGGCTCCCTGCTCGGCGGAAAGCCTGCTTCTCCCTCTCCCACTCCCCCTGCTTGTGTTCCCTCTCTCGCTGTGTCTCTCCCTGTCAAATAAATAAATAAAAAATCTTAAAAAAAAAAACCACTGAATTGTATATTTTCAAAGGATAAATATACTATAATAATGGGATGTGAATTATGTCTTAGTTTTTAAAAAATGACTCAGGTGAAAACAACAGAAAACTCAGGTAACTCTTACCAAAGAGAAGAAACTTTGAATCCACACATTCAAAAGGGCACTACTGCCATATCCCAGAAAACAGCTCTCACACATCAGTCAGCACTGAGACGTTGCCTGCAAAGACACTGAATTTCAAAGATTAAAGCAAGAATCTCATGGCATCCAAGCCAAAAAGAAACAAGCATACAAAAATCGAGCCAACTGCAAGGGGTAGATGAGGCTGCCTTCCGAAACTCCAAGCAACTTTCAATATCAGCAGACAGTGCAGCGATGTCTACAAAGTCATGGAGGGAAAAAAATATGACCCAACTTCATGCCCAAATATCACACCAGTAGCAAGGCAACAGAGAGAAGTTTTCGAAGTTTCAGAACTCATGAAGAAACTGCTAGAATCTCACTACTTGCACTGTCATCTGCAGCATCAGCCTTGCCTGAGCAATGCCAGTCAGACTTTCAGACTTTCGAGCCCCATCCCAGACCTGCTGAACCAGAATCAGCAGTTTGACATGATCCGCAGGTGAATCTTATGAACATAAAAGTTGGAGAAGCACTGTCCTAGAAGATGATTTTCAGCCAAAGCTGCACAGGAGAACTAGCGACTACGCCAACAACAAAGTCACTGGTGTCGTACTGAAGGCATTTCAGTGTACAAGGGAGGCGAAAGACGACTGCAGCATTTATGGCTCCAGAACATAAACTTAGAAATAATTAAAGAAACTGGTTTCAGAAGTGGTGGAAGAGAGAGCAAGTATGCTGACTTTCTCATCTTTCCCAGCAGGAGAGTAAATAGATACTCATCTAAGCAAATAAAGATATACTTAAGGGACTAAGACAGGGTGGCATACCAAAAACAGGTGGTTAAGTAACTAGATGCATACAAAATGCTGAATGCAAAGATGGCCCCTACTTCCCCAACCCCACCTCGGGGGCCCAGGAGGTGGCAGCCACACCCCTCCCTCTAGGCAGGAGATTGGAGGGCTCTTTCCTGGAGACTCTGACCCCCAACAAATGGTCCGCACCATCATCAGCTGTGAAGCTCCCATTATGTTTTCTTAGTCCCCAGTTTTAATCCTGAACAGGGAACCAGGAGTTGCCAGACATCTGAGAAAAATGTCTAACACATTTAAACAAAAGAGAAAAAAACCAACCTGGAGGAAATAGACACCATGCTGGGAAAGAACATTTTATGCATGTGTTAAAACTCTTTAAACTGTACACCCAATGAGTGAATACTACTATGTAAACTTTAAAACTGAGTAAGATTTTTTAAGCTATCATTGATATTTAAATATATATCTTTAAAACAGTAATCGGATGCTATTTCTAAAAAGAAAGAACAAAGAAAGGGAAGAGGGATAGAAGGAAGGGCCAAGAGGGAGGGAAAAAAGGAAGAAGGAAGAAACAGTCAAAAGAAGAAAAAAACACTCTTGGGAATTTTTATTTTATTTTATTTTATTTATATTTGACACAGAAAGAAAGTGAGAGAGAGGGAAGAAGAGAGGGAGAGAGCAAGCCTAAGGTGGGGGGAGTGACAAAGGGAGAGGGAGAAGGCTCCCCATTGAGCAGAGAACCCTATGTGGGACTTGATCCCAGGACCCTGGGATCATGACCTGAGCCAAACACAGATGCTTAACCAACTGAGCCACCCAGGTTCCCCGAGGGAATTTAAAACCTGAAAGCATGGGGCGCCTCGGTGACTCAGTCCATAAAGTGTCTGACTCTTGGTTTTGGCTCAGGTCATGATCTCAGGGTTCTGAGATTGAGCCCTGCATCTGGCTTTGTGCTCAGTGGGGAGTCTGTTGGAAATTCTCTCCCGCTCCCTCTCAAATAAATAAATCATTAATAAATAAGTAAATAAAACCTGAAAGCATAAATGGAAAGATGCAATGTATATGTGTTAACTAAATTGAATTTAAATAAAATTATGTTTTAAAAAGAAAAATGCCATGTAAAAGTTGCAAGATAATTTGAGAAAATCTCCCAGAAAGTAGAGCAAAGAAAAGGGATGAGAAAAAAGATGAGAAAAGTTAGAGCAACTCTCCTCAAACATCCAAATGAGAAAATGGAAGGGAGGAAATAATCAACGATCACAACAAATAACAGTAATTGAAGGAATGTTGCCAGAACTGAATATCTTGGAAGCTTGGAAGGTTGGAAGGTTGGAAGAACCCTTCAAAAATCTACAGGCCCACAAGAGAGAAAGTTACTATGAAGTTTCAGAACACTGGGGACAAATGGAAAATTCTAAAACTTGAAGAGAAAGAGGGAAAAAAAAGTCACACACACAGAAAGATCAAGAGTCAGAATGGCTTTAAATTTATCAACAACCACAATGGAGATAAGAAGACGGGATAATTTCAAAATATTGAAAGAAAATAATTTCCATCCTAGAATTCTGTATCCAAGACAAACTATCCATCAAGTGGGAAGGTTGAATACAGATGTTTTTGGGCATGCAAGGTCTAAAAAATGGACCTCCCAAACACCTTTTCTTGAAAGGCTACTGAGAGATGTTCTTCACCAAAACAAAAGATAAAAACAAGAAAGAGGAAGAGATGGGTTAATAGAACCAAAAGATCTAACACAGAGGCAAGTGAAGGAAACCCCAGGAGAATGTTGAAGGAGAATCCCTGGGTGCCCACCTTCACTGAATCATCTTATAACCAGAAGACACATGCCAAGCTGAACCTGATCCTAATTTTCATCTGTACTTGGTTTGTATAGAAAAAGTTCCTGCTCTCCTCTCCATGCCCTGCTGTCTGCATCAGCTGGGGATGCTCAGTCCACTGCATAGAAATACCCCTCCTCCCATCGTATTGCTGCCAGATGTGCAGCACCTGTGAACTCTGTTAGCCCTGTGGGATATCCCAACTACGGTGAGACCATCCAGGCCTCACTCATGATCTTGCCCACTGACTTCCTTAGAGGGGCCCTTGAAAACTCTCAAGGACAGCGAAGGCCAAGGCTATGCCCCAGAACCTCTGCTCAGTTTATCTCCTGGAACTTCATTTGATAGTGACCATACTGCCTTTTCCTTGCACAAATGGGTTAAAGTTTGCTTCTGGGGTTTTCAAAACTACACAGTGCATTATTCAGGAGTACATTATTTGTAGTAAAACTACAAAGAAAAGCAAAGAAGACCAATACTAATTAATAAGTGAGGCTAGAGGTTATCTGGGAGGATGTGGGGGACATGGTGTGCCCCTAAGAACCTTACTTAAGGTTCGGGGACCAGCCTATTTCCTAACCTGATTGATCGGTATGTAGCTATCCACATTATTTCTCTTCCAACTGTAAATATTCATTTTACGTACTCTTCTCTATGTGTATGATACACTTCACAATAAAGTTGTTTGAATTTTTACATACACATATGCGATATTCCTTGCATACTATTTTGCCCAAAAGTTATAATTCCAAAAGAGGCACCTAGCAGATAGTAGTTGCTCAGTTTCCTTCGTAAAGAGGTATGCTAGTACAAACAAGTATACAAAACAGCGTTCTTAACTTTCAAATATAGGTGCCTGTCACTGTTGAGGGAGAGATTGGGGGCTCAAAAGGAATTAAGGCATAAGTCTTTGGTTGTTAATTTCCCTTCCCTGGTGAAATGGCAGCGAGAAACTGGGCCAAGGTAAATTCCACCACAACATCTCCACCTGTGTATGCATCACCAGACTAAAGAAGAAAAATTACATGATCATTTCAATAGGTACAGAAAAGGATCTGACAAAATCCAACATCCATTCATAATAAAAATTCTCAGCAAAATAGAGGGAAACCTTCTCAACTTGATAAAGGTTTTACAAAAAACCTACATCATTCTTAATGGTGAGAAACTCAAAGGTTTCGTACTAAGATCAGAAACAAGGCAAAGATAGGGTGCCTGGGTGGCTCAGTCGTTAAGCGTCTGCCTTCAGCTCAGGTCATGATCCCAGGGTCCTGGGATCGAGCCCTGCATCAGGCTCCCCACTCCATGGGAAGCGTGCTTCTCCCTCTCCCTCTCCCTCTCCCCCTGCTTGTGTTCCCTCTCTTGCTGTGTCTCTGTCAAATAAATAAAATCTTTAAAAAAAAAAAGAAACAAGGCAAAGATGTCCCCTCCCACCACTGCTTTTCAACATTGTACTGGAATCCTCACTAATGCAATAAGAAAAGGAAATTTTTTTTCTTTTCTTTTTTTTAAGGATTTTATATATTTATTTGACAGAGAGAGAGACAGCAAGAGAGGGAATACAAGCAGGGGGAGCAGAAGAGGGAGAAGCAGGCTCCCCACTGAGCAAGGAGCCTGATGCAGGGCTCGATCCGAGGATCCTGGGATCATGACCCAAGCCGAAGGCAGATGTTTAATGACCGAGCCACCCAGGCACCCCAAGAAAAGGAAATTAAAATATACAGACTGAAAAGGAAGAAATAAAACTTTGTTCAATCAAATGAACTTCGATAGTCTATGTAGAAAATCCAAAAGAATCAACAAAACAACTCTTGGAACTAATGAATGATTATAACAAGTCTGTGGGATAAAAGGTGGATATACAATAGTCAATCACTTTCCTACATACCAGCAGTGAAAACTGGAAATTGAAATTAAAAATATAGCATAATTTACATTAGTGTCCTCAAAAATGAAATACTTAGGTACAAATCTAACAAAATATATACAGGATTTTTTCAAGATTTTATTTTTAAGTAATCTCTACACCTAACATGGAGCTCAAACTTACAACCCCAAGATCAAGAGTTGAATGCTCTACTGACTGAGCCAGCCAGGTGCCCCAATATATACCAGATTTAGATAAAGATATATATAAAAATTTAATGAAAAAATCAAAGATCTTAAATAAATGGACAGATATTCCATATACATGGGTAAGAAGACTCAATATTGTCAAGATGTCTGTTCATCCCAACTTGATATATAGATTCAATATAATCCCAATCAAAATCCCAGCAAATTATTTGGTGGATATCAACAAACTGATTCTAAAGTTTCTATGGAAGGGCAAAAGGGCTGGCCAGAATAGCCAACACAATATCGAAGGAAAAGAACAAGGTTGGAGGATTAACCCCACCTAACTTTACAATAAAGTTACAGTCATCCAGACAGTGAGGTATTGCTGAAAGGATAGACAAATACATCAATAGGAGAGAATAGAGAGCCCAGAAATAGACCCACATAAATATCATCAACTGCTCTTTGACAAAGGAGCAAAGACAAAACAATGGAGGAAAGATAGTCTTTTCAAAAATGGTGCTGGAACAACTGGAAATCCATAGACAAAAAAAAAAGAAAAAGAAAAAAAGGGAACCTAGCACAGGCCTTACACCCTTCACAAAATTAACTCAAAATGGATCACAGACCTAAATGTAAAATGCAAAGCTATAAAACTCCTTGAAGATAACATAGGAGAAAATCTAGATGACCTTGGATATGGCAATGACTTACTAAAGACAACACCAGAGTCATGATCTTTGAAATAAATCATTGATAATAATTTCATTTCCATTAAAATTTAAAACTTCTGCACTGCAAAAAAACACTGTCAAGAGAATGGAAAGACAGGGCACAGACTGGGAGAAAATATTTGTAAAAGACATAGTGATAAAGGACTGTTATCCTAAATATACAAAGAGGTGTGCCTGGGTGGCTCAATCGGTTAAGCGTCTGCCTTCAGCTCAGGTCATGATCCCAGGGTCCTGGGATGGAGCCCCACATCGGGCTCCCTGCTCAGCCGGGAAGCCTGCTTCTCCCTCTCCCACTCCTCCTGCTTGTGTTCCCTCTCTCACTGTGTCTCACTCTGTCAAATAAATAAATAAAATCTTTAAAAATAAATAAATAAAATGCTTTTATATATATATATATATACACACACACACACACACAAAGAACTCTTAAAACTCAACGATAAGAAAACTAACAATCCAGGGACACCTGGGTGGCTCAGTCACTTAAGCTCCTGCCTTCAGCTCAGGTCATGATCCCAGGATCCTGGGATCAAGTCCCGCATTGGGCTCCTTGCTCAGTGGGGAGCCTGCTTCTCCCTCTGCCTGCCACTCCCCCTGCTTGTACTCTTTCTCTCTCTCTCTCTCTTTCTCTGATAAATAAATAAATAAATACTCTTTTAAAAATCTACTAAAAAAAAGAAAACTAATAATCAATTTAAAAATGGGGGCAAAAGACCTGAACAGACAACTCACCAAAGAAGATATACAAATGGCAAATAAACATATGGAAAAATGTTCCATATCATGTCGTCAGAGAAATGCAAATTAAAACGAGATACCACAACACAACATTCAGAATGGCCAAAATCCAGAACATGAAAACACCAAATGCTTGTGAAGATGTGGAGCAATAGTTCTCATTCATTGCTGGTGAAATGCAAAATGGTACAGCTACTTTGGAAGACTGTTTGGCAGTTTCTTACAGAACTAAGCATACTCTTACCATACAATCCAGCAATCATGCTCTTTGGTATTTACCCAAACAAGTCGAAAATTTATGTCCACACAAAAATAGGCACACTGATGTTTATAGTAGCTTGATTCAAAATTACAATACATGGAAGCAACCAAGATGTCCTTTACTAGGTAAATGGATCAAACTGTGGTACATCCAGACAATGGAATTCAGTGCTGAAAAGAAAAGAGCTCAAAGCCATAGGAAGACATGGAAGAACCTTAAATGCATATTGCTAAGTGAAAGAAGCCAATCTGAAAAAGCTACATATTGTATGATTCCAATTATATGAAACTCTGGAAAAGGCAAAATTATGGAGACAGTAAAAAGATCAGTGGTTGTCAGGGATTGGGAGGGAAGAAGGGATGAATAGGCAGAGCATGGAGGATACTAAGTGTAGTGAAACTGTTCTGTATAATACTATAATGATCGATACATATCATTCTACATTTATCAAAATCCATAGAATGTACAATATCAGTAGTGAACCCTAGTGTAAACTATGGACTTTGGGCCATAATGATGTGTCAGCGTAAGTTCATTAATTAGAACAAATGTACCACCTTGTTGTAGGATGTTGAAAGTGGGTGAGACTATGCATGTGTGGGGGCAGAAGGTTTATAGTAACTCTGTGCACTTTACCCTCAATTTGCTGTGAACCTATCTCTAAAAATAAAGTTTTTTTTTTTTAAAGAAAAACATTGGGGCACCTGGGTGCCTCAGTTGGCTAAGCCTCCGACTCTTGATTTCAGCTCGTGATCTCAGGGTCATGGGATTGAGCCCCACTTCAGGCTCCAAGCTCAGTGCACAGTTTGCTTGGGATTCTCTTTCTCCCTCTGCTCCTCCCCTCTTTGTTTTTCTCTCTCTAAAATAAATAAATCTTTTTAAAAAATGGCTAAAATGGTAAATTTTATGTTTTATATATATGTGTATATATTACCACAATAAAAAAGTCCATTATTATTACTTCATTTAGTTAAAATTGTATACATATCATCTTTCATTTAAAACAAGTTATGGGAACAGTGGTAACTTACTTAACTCATAAAATCAATCAGGAAATTTAGAAAGTTTAATTCATGAGAAATTTAACCTTGGTCTTATACAAACCAAAATATTGTGCTAACATTATTTTTATATGGTAAACTACTTTTTAAAGACTCAATCATGCCAAAAAGCTGTTTTAGCTTGGAATTAAAGCTTTTTCTTATCTTGCAACAAAGGCTATTCTGAACATAAGTTTTTGAGTGTCCACACACATATCAAAAACCACAATTGATAACTTTTTCTTTCTTTGTTTTAGATATCTTTTACTGTTTTGGGGGGATTAGATATTTCCTGTGTGCACATAACTAAGAATGTTCTGGGGGTTTTGATTTTTGCAAGTTTTTTTTTTTTAAATAGCTAATCTTTAGAATTTCCCAAAAGAGAGAACCGAGGAGAGAGGAACAAAAAGAGCGAGAAGCACCCGGCTTTAGACCAAAATGAAATTGTCCTTTTAAAAGCCTACTTACAGGGTGGCTCAGTCATTAAGCGTCTGCCTTCGGATCAGGTCATGATTCCAGGGTCCTATGACCGAGCCCTGCATTGGGCTCCCTGCTCGGCAGGAAGGCCGCTTCTCCCTCTCCCACTCCCCCTGCTTGTGTTCCCTCTCTTGCTGTCTCTCTCTCTCTCTCTCTCTGTCAAATAAATAAATAAATAAAATCTTAAAAAAAAAAAAACCTACTTACATTTCTTCTACAAGGGGAGAGAAGAAAGTTTAGATGTAGAGAAACAAAAGAAACCTTGGGGCATCTGAGTGGCTCAGTCGGTTAAGTGTCCAACTCTTGGTTTCAGCTCAGGTCATGGTCTCAGGGTCCTGGTCTCAGGATGGTGGGATCAAGCCCCGTATTGGGCTCCATGTTCGATGTGGAATCTGCTTGAGATTCACTCCCTCCCTCTCTGCCCCTGTTCACACACACACACACTCTCTCTCTCTCTCAAAATAAATAAATAAAAATTCTTTTTAAAAAGAAACCACATTACATCTGGTTTAGACAGTAACTTGGGCTTGACTATTTTCTCAAGCCATACAATTAAAAAGCCAGCCCTTATTAATCTCCAAGGTATGGAAATGAAGGAGTGGTGTGCTTCCTGCATTAAATAAAACTATCTTTTTGATATACAAGAGGATCTTTTCATGAGGGTTTCTTTGCTTTTTGTCCTAAGATATGAACAATCTTTGTTCTAAATCTTTTGTCCTAAATGAACAATCTTTTCAATGTCAAAATCTCCCCAAGTGGCCACTGCAATTCCAACTGTCACTGGTGAAATTGTACCACTTAGAGAACTAAGGGTACAAGTTGGTGGTGTTAGAGTGAGAAAACATGCAGGAAAGGAGTGTTTGACCTGGAATAGGCATAGTTTTAAATGAGAAAGAAGCTATTGAACTGAGTGGTCTAAAAGGATGGTGCATGTGTAACTCTATTTTTCTGGAGCTTGGCCAAAGACCTATCAGTTATCACCTACCAGGGCCAGACCCAACCTCCTAAATCCAGGCAGACTAAACTGAACAAAATAGTTCTCAGTGACATAAGGACAAAGATCAAAGAAGAAATCCTTACAAGGTTTTAAAATGATGACCTAAGGGACACCTGGGTGGCTCAGTCGGTTAAGCATCTGCCTTTGGCTTGGGTCATGATCCCAGGGTCCTGGGATGGAGCCCCACATCGGGCTCCCTGCTCAGCAGGAAGCCTTCTTCTCCCTCTCCCACTCCCCCTGCTTGTGTTCCCTCTCTCGCTGTGTCTTCTCTGTCAAACAAATAAATAAAATCTTTAAAAAAATTTTTTTCATCTTCAAGAAATAACAGGTGCTGGTGAGGATGTGGAGAAAAGGGAACCCTTGCACAGTGTTGGTGGGAAGGCAAGTTAGTGCAGCCACTATGGAAAACAGCATGGATGTTCCTCAAAAAATTAAAAATAGAACTACCATGTGATCCAGAAATTCTACTACTGGACATTTACCTGAAAAAAATGAAATCATTATCTCAAAAAGATATCTGCACCCCCATGTTCGCTGCAGCATTATTTACAACAGCCAAGACACGGAAACAACCTAAGTGTCCATCAATGGATGAATAAATAAAGAAGATGTGGTATATTCATACAATGGAATATTATTCAGCCGTAAGAAAGAATGAAATACTGCTATTTGTGACAACATCAATGGACCTAGAAGGCATTATGGCATTACACTAAGTGTGTAAAATAAATCAATGATTTGTATGCCATATGTAAATAAGTAAAATAAATGTAAAATAAATCAATGATTTGTATGCCATATGATCTCAGTCATATGTGGAATTTAAGAAACAAAATAGGATCATAGGGGAAGGGAGGGAAAAATAAAACAAGATGAAATCAGAGAGGGAGAAAAACCGTAAGAGACGTTTAATCATAGGAAACAAACTGAGGGTTGCTGGAGGGTAGGAGGGTGGGGGGATGGGGTAACTGGGTGATGAACATTAAGGAGGGTGTGTGATGTAATGAGCACTGAGTATTATATAAGACTGATGGATCACTGACCTCCACTTCTGAAACTAAGAATACATTATACGTTAATTAGTTGAACTTAAATAAAAAAATAAACAGAAATAAATGTGGTAACATATAGAATGGCAGAAATGAAATAACTCAAGTTCGGTTGGTCTTTAAAATCATTAGGCTATCAAAAAAAAATCATTAGGCTATCATCGTTTATTTGGAATGTTCTGTTTAAATCCAAGAATATATACTACCACAGGGACTGAAAACACGGACTGCTCTTGAATGTAGCTCCAACAATTCCAAAATGTTAAAGTGTTCCTTCTGCAAAGAAGGCTCGTGGGCTTGTGCTTGGAGGGGGGTAGGCAAGGCAGGGTAACTGTGATTGTGATGTGTGTAACTGGGAGTTCTCTCAGTTAACTTCCGTGTAGAACACAGCGTTTATATTTATTAGAAGATAAGTAATACAAACATGCTGATTTGAAACACATTCGTGTATCATTAAAACTCGTCAAGAACCACAGCAATTGTTTAGAACTTAGATCTGCAGAAGATATTTTCTCGGAGTGGGGGTAGTACCTTATGTAACATCATTTAGAGTTGCCAGTATGGCGATGATAAAAGGCAGACCAACTTACAACTGGTGTTACTGTTTTTAAGTTATTTATAGACACACCCTTTATTACCTAGATTCTGGGTAGAGGCTTCCATTACCCATCCTTGGTCAGCCGCCACATTCCTTGCAGAAGGAACAGCATGTGCGAAGGCCCCAGGATGGGAGCATGAAAAGCAAGGGGCCAAGTGGCTGGGACAATGCCAGCAAGGGGGAGAGGAGGGGCTCAGAAGTAGGAGAGGATGAGGGAAGGCCTTATAGACCACACTGAGGATTTCACCTTTCACTCTGGGTGATGTGCAGAGGTCTAGCTGAGGACTGACATGTCCTGGATGGATCTGAGGAGCTGGGAGACCAGAGGACTCACCCATGGGAGATAAGGGTATCACCCATATAACGGAGGCCCAGAGAACAGGCAGTGGTTGCCAGATGAGGCAATGAGAAAATGCCTCTTCCACAACCCAGGCTCTGTGAAAAGCTATCTTGGATGCAGAAATCCTCAGCCCTGGAGGACGAGGCTAGAAGCACAGGGCATTTCTACCACAGGGTGCTCTCCAAGAAAAGATTTCTGAAGGGAGGTTGTCACCCTTGTAACTAACTACAAAGACTTATCTACAGAGAAGAATGTAGCCAGCTTAGTTTCCTGTCATCTCTTCTAGGGATGTCCCACCTCTGGGCTAGGAAATGAGGGTGGGCTTTGGAATGGAGGAAAAGAAAATGCGCCAAATTCAAGGCCACCAGTGTGGTCCAGCCCAATATCAGAGTCTCTAGAGGCTCTAAAGGAGTAGAACTGCTTTTCTCCTCAAGAAGATGGCCAGGGTGAGCCAGATCCTGGACCTTCCCACTGCTTTCTCCCTCACATAGCCACTGATGGTACAGAAGTGGTAACAGTCTGAGCGATGGTGGCAGAGCCCCAGCTTCCTAAGGGCACTCCAGTCACACCAGAACAGACTTCCTCCCCGCTGGTGGATTCTGGCCACACAGTGGCGCTCTGGCAGCAACAGCCGCCAGAGAAATCACGGTGCTTCTGGAGATTCCTCAAGCTTTCCAGAGTCTTATCCTGCAAACACCTGTAGCCAAGACTGGCCAGGGCAACTGAGCTGTGGACCCACTGTGGGAAGGAAGACATTCTTGGGATGGTGACTAGGGCCCCAAGCCAATTAAGAGGAACATTAAAAGACATGCAACTTTTTTTTTTTTTATGGGGAGGAATCTAAGCTGTACCTATAACCATGACATCATCCATTTAGTAGATCAGCATAATGCCCTATAGGTCAAGGTTGTTGTGCCCTAAGTTGCTGCCCAGAGACGGGATATATCCTATGACAGCATGAGGTCAGATGTGAACTCTAGCCCCTAAAGTTCATTCATTCATTGTTGCTCACAGGCTTTCAAGGCTTACTTGCTACAATGATGTGCCTCTTTCTTCTGGCCCTGAAGATGCCCCTTCCTTCTTCTCAAGCTGAACAATGTTTCTACATTTCGTATATTTTGTGTTTGGAGTGGGGGACCTCCACTCTTCTCCATCTTGGTAATCCAAGGATGCATGAGACAGCAGCCCTAGAGTGGCCAGCCTCCAAGATGACCCCGAATGATTCTTCCTTACTTGTTTCTTTTTTTAAGGATTTTATTTATTTATTTGACAGAGAGAGACACAGTGAGAGGGAACACAAGCAGGGGGGAGTGGGAGAGGGAGAAGCAGGCCCCCTGCGGAGCAGGGAGCCTGACGCAGGGCTCGATCCCAGGACCCTGGGATCATGACCTGAGCCAAAGGCAGATGCTTAACAACTGAGTCACCCAGGTGCCCCAAGATTCTTCCTTACTTGTATTCATAGTCCTTCATAGTCCCTTGTCACACTGAACAGCGTTGACCTGTGTAACCAATAGGATGCTGCAGAAATGAGAACACGTGATTTCCACACCTGGGTCATAAAGGCATTACACTTCTGCCTTGCTCTCACTTGGATCACTTACTTGAGGGAAGTCAGTCACCAAGTCAGGAGGACCTCCAGCAGCCCTGTGGAGAGGCCCACATGGTGAGGAACTGCCTCCTGCCAAGAGCCAGATGAGTGAGCCACCTTGGGAGATCCTCCAGCCCCATCAAAGCCTTCAGATGATGCGGTCCTGAGTGACATCTTGACTGCACCCCATGCTAGACCCTGGGCCAGAACACCCAGCTGAGCTGCTCCAAATTCCTGACCCACAGAGAAATGATGTGAGATAATGTCTATTTTTGTTTTAAGCCACAAAGCTTTGGTATAATTTGTTACTAAAACAGATTATCTACTCCAGAGAAGCCACCTTTTTACAGACCAACTTTTAACTGGTGGTGTTGTTTTTAAATTCTCTGCAGACACATCCCTTATTGCCTGCATCCTGGGCAGAAGCTTCCATCACATACCCACTGTGTGGCTAGATGGAAGCCGCCCTACATTAACTACTCTTCAAGAAGCCAATGTCATGGGCATTGCGGATGTGAGCAGTGTAGGATCCCCACTCCCCACATACTTGGATCCCTAGGTGTGGGCTCCAAGCCCACTGGAGTTCATCCCTTGGAGACTACTAGTCCTCTCATCTGCTGGCCCCACATTAAACTAAGAAATAACAGTGGGACTAGAGGGTGTGAGAGTGGGCTGCTACCTGAAGACGCCCCATCCACACTCTGCCCTAATCTGAATGATTCCCTACCAGTACTATATATTCTCAAGAATGCGCATGTGACCCTTCCACATTTCCAATGATGGAGAATTCTTCCTATGACTTCAGTTTGACTATTTCAGTAAGAAACCGGGAAGAGCCTAAGTCAAAAGCACAGACATGGGATGCCACTTTGGAAACGGAAATTACTAAAACCCTGAGTTATGGGGCGCTTGGGTGGCTCCGTCGGTTAAGTGTCTGCCTTCAGCTCAGGTTAGGATCCCAGAGTCTGGGATCGAGCCCACATCGGGATCCCTGTTCAGCGGGGAGCCTGCTTCTCCCTCTCCCTCTGCCTGCCGCTCTGCCTACTTGTGCTCTTTCTCTCTAATAAATAAATAAAATCTTTAAAAATAAAATAAAATAAAACCCTGAGTTACAACACTATCATACTATTAGAAAATTACAGGGCAGTGGATGGCAGGGGGATGGAGGGGCAAACTCAGAGTCATAGTGCACTGCAGTAAAGCTTTTATTGGCCAACAGAATAGTGATGACCTCATTGTTGTGATGACCTCATTGTTGCTTCCATAATAAATCACTGTATTAGCTGAATTCTGACAGGGCAGGCTGTATTAGTTATCACAGTATTTCAAGATGCCGTGGACTTTAACTCTCTCTTGGCCAAGGCCTTGTAGGACCCCTTTGTTTACAAACACCCTACAGTATGTGCCAAGCTGAAGGGCAGCAGAATATGCCACCCCCAAAATATGCCTCTTGACAGAGGATTATTGAGCTAAAGTCACTTGAAAAACAGCAGATACAAGAAAGGAACTTCCACCTCCCCTTTACTTCCTGAAATCAGGAGATAAACATCCCATGTGAAAGATGGTCTCTCTATACCAGGAAGAGAGAAATGTTATCACCAGAAACAAAGAGTGGAGGCCAAGAGAAATCTGTACAAATAGATTTTGTTAAAATAATTCTTATCTTTAGTCTCCCCATATATTTTAGTTATTTTTCCACAACTGACTCTCTTTGTTCAACCTTGTATATAAACACTTAAGCCTGGTCACTTCTCTGGGTCTCCATTTTCCTGTGGGTGCTCCCATGCACACGTAAAAATCTCCATGCTTTTCTCCTATTAATCTGTGCTATGTCAATTTAGTTCTCTAGTCCAGCTGGAGACCCTAAGAGGATGGAGGTGAAGTTTTGCACTCCTACAGTGCTATGGTCTCTGTATATCAAAATCCCATGGGACCCTGCTTTTATCCCCATTCTCTACATGGTAAGACTGAGACCCAGAGACATTAAGGGCTTTCCTGAGGTCAAATAGCCAGTAAGTGGCAAAATCTAAGTCCGTCTGAGTCCCATGACTTTCCGCTACAATGTGCAGAGGAGTGAGTCAGATACATTCGAAGAAGAGACCGTTAGACTGGCCCTCCAATGATCAGTACAAGTTTATCAGACCCAGGAGGAGTAAAGGAGAGAATACAGTGCTGAGCACCTCAAGGTTGTAAGATGGGGTTGAAACCCAGGTCTCAAGGGAAACGGGTGAGGGAAGAGGCTGCTGTAGGCAAAAGCCAGCTCACAAAGGTCCCTAAATACCAGGCCTGGGGTCTTGGAACTTACTCAGGGGTGGGGGGGTCCTGGGTTGTTCTCAGCTGGGGAGATATCTCAGTGTTTGAGATATACTCAGAGATATCTCACTGAGTCAGACTCAGTGTTTGAAATCTGGGGACAGCATGGAGGCTGAATTGGAACAGCAGTTCCCAGCATGGGTGTGGATCAGAATCATCCAGGCTGCTCATAAAACACACCTGGAACCCACACTCCAAGTGCGTGATTCAGCCAGGCTGGAGAGAGGCCCAGGGATCTGCATTTCAACATTTTACGAGGGATTCTGGTGTGAGTCATCACTGGAAGAAACACCAGTAATCCAGAGGGAGAGGAGCAGCAAGGAGACTAATTATGAGGTTGTCGCCAGAGACAAATGATGAGTCCTGAACTCCAACAGTGGTAAGGAAAATGGAAACAGCCTCACTGCTCTGGCAGGATAATGTTTTTATAATGTTACCCTTTGTTTTTCCTTTTTCTGGTAATTCATCCCCCAGCCCCTTTCAAATAGCTAGTCCATTATGTGCTCATTGCCCCTTGGGAGTGGGATGTGACAGGACAGAAAACAAGTCTTTCTGGTATGATGTATTGGGCTTGTTTCCATTAATACAGGAGTTGGGGGTCGGGGGCAGTTATAGATGAATCATAATTGGCCACGAGCTGATAACTGTGGAAGCTGGATGATGGCTGCAAGGGATTCGTTATAGAATTCTGTTTACATTTGTCTGTGTTTCTAAGTTTTACTTAAAAAATTTTAAGTACCGCTAGATTTGGGTTCAAAAAGGACTTAGGGACAAGGAGAGACATCTCAGACGTAGCTGAAAAGTTTCAAGAACCTACATGAGCTAACGGAGATAGGGAGGCTCTGCCAGCAGGATACTTCTGCACCTGGGAGAGAGAAAAACTCCTCTGATTTGTGTATTTGGGAAGCATACAGTGCTCTGCTCAGTTCTGCTCTTCTTCCTCTTCAGATCTGCCATATCCACTGCCCCACCAGGGGCTCTGGAGGGAGGCCCACCCAGTTGAGCACTGCCATGACTGGGGACAGGGGGTGTCTACCGAGCTCAGGGTTCAGTTGCCCACACTGGGTGAATGCTCCACCCTGGCCTTTGTCAGCAATAAGGCAATGTCCTGGCCTTCACCTGCCTCTCCTTTGCTTCATTTTCCAGTATGTTTAGAACCCTCGTCAGTAAGACAGTGCCAACTATTGGGAGTCCTCCAGAGACCCCAAAACAAGGGCTTCCAAGGTCTGGAGAAAAGGGAGCGTAGAAGAGGACGGAGGGGAGTGATGAAAGTTCACAGAGGCTGAAGTACAGGGCAGAAAACCCAGGAGCAGAGAGGGAAGCAGCAACCCCCATCATGGAGATGGCTCTGAGGTGCATCCAGCCAAAAAAAAGACCTTAGCTAAGCTCAGCAAGATTCCCACAGGCAATAGTGGCACGCAGCAGGAAGAGAGCTGGGGTCTCTAGCAGACGTGTGAGAACAGCCATGTCTCAACAGCAACCAGTGGGACCACTGACATCTCCACAAATATCTGTGTAGACAGATGACATTGAGAACTAGATCCCCCAACACACACACACACACACACACACACACACACACACACACACACTCACACCCGAGTACTAGATGAGGCTCCAGAGGCTTAAACATAAGCCCCAGGGAAGGGGTAAAACCCTCCATTAGCTGAGATGAAGTTTCTGCCACCCCAGCAAAATGGGAGTTCAAAATAGAAATTAAGTTGAGTTATTAAAAAACTTTAATTATATTTCTTGCACAGATGAATTTATGAAGAGAGATTCCTCCTTGCTAGGATAGATATTTTGGAAGCAGAATCAACAAGACTTGGAGGTCAGATGGATGGTAGGGTGGTGAGGAGGAGGAAGTCTCTCTTCCTTTTGAGAGATTTGTTTCCCAAACACCCCAGGCTAATTCAGGTTCTTCAATAGTGTCTGCAAAGTTTTGCCTCCTTCCCCTGATGGTCTTCTCCCAGGGCCCTGTAACATAGGTTCAATCGTTCTTGCCTACTCAATTAATGATTAGGAACAATAACCAACTGCTCTAATAAAGCCACCTACTTAACTAGCCATTTTCTATTTACTACCTAGAAAAAGTATCTGTTAGAATTGCACCATGCAGACTCTACTATAGTCACTCTAACAATGAGGCCTGTAGGGCCTGGAAAAGGTCACAGCAATGTACTTCCCCTCCCAGAGCACCTCTTCTGGGACCTGGGACCTCCCTATTTCATTCTTCCCCTGTGCCAAGGCTCCACCACCCTCACGGAAGGTCCAAATCTCAACCTGGGATTCAAGACCTTTTCATGCTGGATCTCTCATCCTCTCCCACTTTATTCCTTCTCCTCTAAACCCTCTCCCCTTCTCAGGGGAAGTGGGGTGAGTCATTCCCAGGCCCTCCTGCCCGAAGGTGCAAGTCCATTCTCAAGTTTAGAGGGAGGTAGATTGAGGGAGAAGGAAGGAGACCCTCCCTCAAAAAGGTTACCTCCCTCAAAAAGTGTTAAGAAAGTCCTTAGTTAGGGGGTGCCTGGGTGGCTCAGTCAGTTAAGTGCCTGCCTTCAGCTCAGGTCATGATCTCAGGGTCCTGGGATGGAGTCGCAAGTTAGGCTCCCTGCTCAGCAGGAAGTCTGCTTCTCCCTCTTCTTCTGCCTCTCCCCCCACCCTGGCTTGTGTTCTTACTCACACTCTCTCTCAAATAAATAAATAATCTTTAAAATAAAAAAATTAAAAAAAAAAAGTCCTTAATTAGGCTGAGGCCCAACTCCAAGACTCAAGGGGAGGAAGGGGCCCATCAGGATGATGTCATCAGTGTCACAGTAGATTAGCCTGGTAGCCAATGGAATGGTGATTTGGTCAAAACTTCCTATAAAATAAGTGTGTTCAGAGAGTGACATACCCCTGAAGCAAGACAGTAAAGGCTTACTACTGCCCCTGCCAGAGGAACACAAACTATTCCTAAAATTTGGTATAGAAGGAAAAGCATTTACTAGAACTATAGTTGTCTATTAGAGGCCAACAACTGCACCCATATGCTCCAAAAATGACCACTCTGAAAAAGTGCCCACATCTGGGGTCCTTACCAGAATAAGTCTGCCATAATGCTCTGTCATTCTTCAGGACCATCTATCTTCTCCATCAATAAAGAGAATGTGGCATACACACACACACATATATATACATACATATATGTGAAAGAAATATATATAAAATACATTAGTATAAGAACATATATTATAGGGATGCCTGGGTGGCTCAGTTGGTTGGGCAGCTGCCTTCGGCTCAGGTCATGATCCCGGGGTCCTGGGTTCAAGTCCCACATCGGGCTCCCTGCTCAGCGGAGAGCCTGCTTCTCCCTCTGCCTGCTGCTCCTCCTGCTTGTGCTCTCTCTCTGACAAATAAATAAATAAAAGCTTTTAAAAAAAAAGAATATATGTTATATACAAAGCATCTGTATATAATATATATAAAGGAATATTATTCATCCCTAAAAGAGAAGAAAATCCTGCCATTTCCAACAACATGGATGACTCTGGAGGACACTCTGCAAAGTGAAATAAGCCAGTCACAAAAAGACAAATATTGCATGATCTAACTTATATGTGGAATATTAAGGGGAGGGGAAGCTGAACTCACAGTAACAGAAAGTAAAATAGTGGTACCAGAGGCTGCAGTGTGAAGAAAAAGAGGTTGGGTTTTTGTTTGTTTGTTTGTTTTTAAGTAGAATGGTGGTTGCCAGGGGCTGTGGGAAGGGAGGATGAGGAGTTATTTAATCAGTATAGAGTTTCAGTTTTGCAAGATGAAAAGAGTTCTGGAGAGGGATGAGGGTAACGGTTGCACACAATGAGAATGTACTTAATACTACTTGACTATATGCTCAAAAATGGTTAAGATTGTTAAGTTTTATGTTAGGCATATTTTAACACAATAAAAATAAAGAAATGGGAAAAAATACTATCCATCTTCTATTCTGGCCAAACTAAGAAGTAATGTTCATGTAGTGGGAATTACCCTGAATCCTTCAAATCTTTGATGATGGCACTAATCCCTATAATGAGATGAAGTATTTTTCATTTACGTTCTTGGTAGTTAAGGAAAGCTCCGGGGCCATGCAGCCCTTCTTCTCAAAATAGCCCTTGTTCCCATTAATTAGGCTAATGTCATAATTCTGGCCTGTTGATATCAATAGCAACTCTACATATAACCGCCATATAGTTTCAGGGTACCACTGGCCCTGGCATGAGCGATTGCACTCAAAACTTTTTCTAAAAGTTGTACCATGTGCATGTCTCATATATTCAAAAAAAGAGAGGGGGAAGCTCATTTTAACAATTACATACATAATTATCACATTTTTTAAATGTTCCTTTGTGTACCACTCAAAATCCTCTCCTGCACATACAACTTTTGCAGAAACACTGACCTAGTATGTGCCCCAGTCATCTCACCTTCATCACACTAATTGTAACTCTAACTGTCCACTTTCTCCACCAGACTGAGGCAGGAGCGGGGTCTGAGCTCTGCTGTCCCAAGCGCAGAACACTGGACTCCCCAGTCGACCATACCTTGCAAATAAAGACCTAGACCATTCCTCCACCCCTTTCACCTCAGGCCATCCACGAACCCATGAGTTCTGGCTGGCTAATGTTGAGCAGCCCCTTCGCCTTCCGTAGCCTCGATTTTGTCCGCCGCAAAATGGGAACGACCGTACCCGCCTTGCCGCGTGAGTGCGAGGAGTCACATGGTGGGTGTGAAAGTACTCTAGAAGTTAATTAATTCACTCATCCATTCAACAATTATTAAGCGCCCAGGGCCGTGCCGTAGGGTTACCACAATGCCCACCCTTCCCCGGCGCAGGTCGCATCCCGCGAGTCCGCCAGGTTCTTACTCTCACAGAACTTTAAGTGGTGACCTTATTCAAAATGGCGCAGGCAGCCTCGGGGGCTAGTGCGGCGGCGCGGACGCCGCGCCCTATGACCTGCTGGCAGCAGCAGAGGGGGGAGCCGGGCGCCGCCATATTGGCTGTTGTCCTGAGAGGGGAGCGGCGGCGGCGGCGGCGGCGGCGCGAGTGGAGCGAGGGAGCGGCGCGAGCAGCAGCATGACTCGGAGGCGGAGCAGGCCGAGCGGCGGCGCGGGTCGGCGCGAGCGGATGCGGGCCGCGGGGCAGCAGAAGCCCCAGGCTCCCGAGCCCCCGCCGCCGCCGAGCCTGGAAGCGGGAGCGGGTGCAGGGCCCCCGGCGGCGCCCGTGGAGCCGGACCGCGACGGCCCCAGGGAGGAGGACGAGCCCAAGTTGGCGCCCGGACCGCAGGTAGGAGCGAGCGAGGGGAGTCCGGCTGCTCCGGCACTTTCCCCTCCCGGGAGCGGGGCCGGGGTGAGCTTGGGGATGGACCATCCTCCATTGGCTGGGGGCTGAGGCTATCTCCCCTGAGGCGGGAGTGGAGGCTGGACCCTTCTCTCCAAGCCGAAGCATGGTCCGTCCTGTCCTGTGACCAGAGCTGCCTGCCCTCTCCCGGGGCCTCCGGGCTGGAGCAGGGGCTAAACCTTCTGGTCGTATACCCACACTGGGACTGGGCTGTGCTCCTGAGGCCACAGCTCGGCTCTCTGCCCTTCACCTCCCCCTGGGCCCACCTGCTCCCCCACCTACCCACAGGCCAGCCTGGGGCGCTGTGGCCTGGAAGGCTGCAGCCTCTTCCCTCTCCCCACCCCGGGAGCGGCCCCACCCTTTCCCCTCACTGCCTGCAGCCACTGCCCCTTGAGCAGCTGTGTGCCCCCAGCATATGTCTCCTGTGGCCTCCCGCCTCTCCCTGCCCAGAAGACTATTTGGTGGGGCGCCTGCACCGAAGTGTAAACTAGCAAAACCTGCCCTTTCTTCCCTGTATACCTCTGACCAACAAGGTGGCCCACCCCAACCCTCAGATCCCTGGGTTTGGTGAATCCTGCCGCGAGTGAGCAGTAGCAGGACTCAGCAAAGCTTCCAGCTTGTCACCTGGAAGAAGGTCACTTTATTTTGAGCAAAGGAGTTAATGGGAGGTACCCTGCTAGTGTTCACTGAGAGCCCGGGGTGGCATGAGCCACAGTTGCTCTGGGAGGGTTGTGGCACCTGGGGCTGGGTGGCTCGCCCTAAGCTTGCTCTGACAAAAGAGTTTTGAGTTGGTCTTTTGGCTGAGCCTGCCAAGGAAGGCAGGCTCCTGCAGGAGTCTTGGAGGGTCGGATGCAGCGCCGGATGAGGATGAGGCGTGGCGGAAGATGCGTTTGGCTCTGCAGACACTGCATCGGGCAGCAGGGGACTCTGGGAGGCTGGTGCAGCCAGAAGGCATGGCTCTTGACAGCCTTCTAGTAGAATCTCTGGAATTGTGCATGTGAGTGGGGATGCCATTTGGGGTACCATTCCCAGAAAGCCTTCCCTACCTTCCCAATTGCGTGAGGTGCCCTCTTTGTGCCCACAGCCCCTTGTGCTTCCTTTGGTAGCATTCCCCATTCTTCACTGAGACATTCTGTTGATGTATCTGTTCCTGCACTGCACTCTGAACTCCACGGGGGCACAGACTATGTCATCTATCTCTGATCCTCCATGCCTAGCCCTGGGCCTTGCTGACACTGAGTAGAAATAACTAGGTGAATGAGAGAGAGAATGAATCCGTTGAGAACCTGTGCTTATTGTAACCCAGTTTCAATGCTGGTCTCCTTTGTGTTTCATATCACGATAAGATTTTTAATTAATGAAAATGTCACCACTTAGTGTCAGAAGCCTCACCTTCACCCCCACCCCCTACCCCGGGATACAACTCACCAGGTTGGACTCCGCCCTTGCCTGGTCTGATTTTAGACCCTGAACATGCTTCCCCCTCTAGCTTTCCTCTTTCTCTTCTCTGGGCCACCCTGGGAATGCTGTTATCCAAGAGGGGAGCATTAAGGTAGGGAGAGCCAGGGGAGCTGTTGTCTTCTCTCCTTTCCACTCACCAGCAAAACTTTAGGGTCCCCTGCCACTTAGCTAGGCTATAGTATTCATGGCCAGAATTTTGGATAATGGTTTAACTCTTTAGTTTTTATTTAGGACACAGCTTTCCTAAGAGCTATAAGCTTCATTATCTGCTCCACTGCTTGACCTGCCAGTCCATTAATTTATTCATGCCAGACACTTTATATACCATACTTCTAATCTTCCCACCAGCCCTTTTCTTTCCTCAGCATTTAGTACAATTGTGATGAGTTAACTATTGGTTTAATTATTGGTCTGCTTTTGCTACATAAACTCTGAGAGTGCAGGAACCACGTCAGTCACTATTGTACCCCTATGCCTGTGATTAACAAATGTTTAATGAATGAACTGAAGGGTATAAGTACTGTTTCCCCATTTTTCAGATGAAGAAACAGAAACTCAGCAAGCATTTGCTCAAATAACTCCCACTGTAGGTCTCCGGTGCCTCGTGCCCCTCCAAAAAAGGACACTCTTCTGTACTGTGCGGGATTTAACAAGGCTTTTTTTTTTTTTTTAAATACTATAGCCACAAAGAGGTGAAACAAACTGACAAACTCTCTTCTGATTGTACCCCACTTTTTTGCTGGGGAGGGGTTTTCTCAATGCCAGAAGCAGGCTTTTGTGCCCTGGTGAAAAGCACCCGCTGAAAGGGGTGGGGTCATTGTTCTGCCCACTAGCGTGCCTTTGGTGAGGATCTGTGTCTCCCACTGCCACTTAAAATTCTCTGTGTACACAGAGTGGGTACATATGTAAGGGGAAACTCAGTGTTGCAGGCCAAACTGAAGCCAAAGATGGCAAACAGAACCACTTGTAGTCCACAGACAAGTTCTAAAGTCCCAAGTCACACTTTGTTTTGTTTTTGTTTTGATTTAAGGCAATTTTTTAAAAACCAAAAGATTCCCACAAACTGGATTTGTGCCATTTCTTAAAACTCTCAAAATCTGGTGCTGCTGGGCCCACATTGCGGTAAGGCAGTAATCTGCAGTCTCTGAATAGTGTCTGCCCCTGGTACGAAGGACACCTGATCTGTGCCAGGCTCTGCGCTAGCTGGGAATGCAGAAGTGAATCAGATGTGGTCCCTGCCCACAAAGGGCTCATGGTCCAGAGAACATGTATACAGTAATTGCAGTTAGGCTGGAAGAGCCGTGATTCCTGAGTTGAGGTTTGAAGCCATGCTGGTTCCATCCAGTCCCCTTTGCTTATTTGCATAACTTGTTCACATATAAAGGCAGGACCTTGAGCTGGCCTATTTGGGATCCCAAAAGTCCCTACTTCCATTTGTTTCAGGTCACTAAACTATATTGATCTGTTCGCGAACAGTCCAAATCCTCATTTCCTAAATAAGACTAAAACAGTTACTGCCTTATTAGCAAAGAAAAAAAAAAACTTAAAGCAGCTGAATAAGGCAGTAGTGAGAAATAGTGTTTAGTATTCCAGACTTGGGGTGAACTCCCAAGCTCAGTCTCTGGGTTTGTGACCCTGGGCATGTTTTTTCCTCTCTCTAAGCCTCATCAGCAACATCATAAGAGCATGTGGAGCAACCCACGTAGCACCTAGTACATCGAGGCTCCTGAGGCAAGAGCAGGAGTCAGATAGTGGGAACTGCCAGATGTCCATCCAAAGCCTGAGTGTTCTCACCTGCCAATTCTGCTGTCTGTCTTTTGGTCTCTCTTGGACCATTCAGCCTGCAGTCCAGGTGCATACTCAGTAAACCCTCAGGAGACATGCCAGACCGTAAACCAGCAGTTGGAGCTGTTTGAGCTCATCCTGCCCTTCCCATCTCTCATCTCTCTACAGCACCTGCTGAGTCCTGCCCAGCACAGTTTAGAGAGACTCTAGAGACCTGGTTCCCCACTGCTCAGAGTTAAAACTGCTCCCTCAAGAGACTGGAACAGAGGATCAGTCAGTATCTTTATTGAAACCATCTCATTATGTTTAATCCACTCAACAAGCATTATGACCTCTGTGCCAGGGCCTTTATTTTGGGCACACAGATGAATAAGATAGTCCCTATACCAAGGGACCTCCCCCTTAAAATCACTGCCCACCCAGCCTGGCCACTTTCATTGCAAGTAGTAGGAGATGATACCGAGGGGGGGAGTCCCTGCCACCTCTGGTTCTTCTCTGTAAGCCAGTAGAGATTCACAATGTAGAAATGCTAAAAGGCCTTTTTTTTTTTTTAAGATTTTATTTATTTGACAGAGATACAGCGAGAGAGGGAACACAAGCAGGGGGAGAGGGAGAGGGAGAAGGAGAAGCAGGCCTCCCGCCGAGCAGGGAGCCCGACACAGGGCTCGATCCCAGGACCCTGGGATCATGACCCAAGCTGAAGGCAGATGCCTAACGACTGAGCCACCCAGGCGCCCCTAAAAGGCCTTTGAAGATGAAGACTTACTTGCTAAAATTACAAGCTTAATACCTGGTAGCCTGACAACCTTATATACTGAACCTAGAATTTTTGAGAGCAGGGGCCATGTTCTAATTCATTTGTGGGGTATTTATTGTTGCATGGTCCTTAAGTGCTCAATAAGTGGCTGTTAAACCAAATTATAATAAAAGAAGTAAAAGTTAGGTGTCTTCCACTTTGTTCTTACCAGCCTCTACTGCTGGGCCAGGCTGGCCATCATTCATTCATTTAGGCCCATTACGCACACACCACACCCAGTCTCCCTCTCACCTGACCTGGTGTTAATTTATTCTGCAAACACTAATGGACACCTGATCTGTGCCAGGCCCTGGGCTAGCTGGGGATGCAGAGGTGAATCAGTCCCTGCCCACATGTATATATTAATTGTAGTTAGGCTAGAAGAGCATCACTTCCTCTGAGTTAAGGTTCAAGTCCAGGTCCTAGTATGTGGCCTTTGAAAGAGTTTTAGCCTTCTTAATTTGTTTTTTCACATGTATGACAGTGATGCCAGGCTCCCATTAGGGCAGCAAGTACTGCATGTCAAGCACTTAGCACAAGTGGTAATCATGATTATTATAGATCCTTGGTACTAAAGAGGCACAGAGATGATAGCTAAAGACTTCTCAGAACTGATGTTTCAAGGTTGAGTAGAAGTTCCTTTAGAGGAGAAGGTGGGAGAAAGTACCTGAACAAAAAAAAGCAATATAGAGACCCAGAGGCGAGAACTGCCCAACTCCAGCAGAGTAGCATGAGGTCAGGCTGGAGAGGTTAGCAGGGTTCTACAAAACCACACCAGAAATTTGGGCTTTATCATGCAGACAGTGAAGAATCAATGAAAGCTTTTTTTTTTAAGATTTTATTTATCTGACAGAGAGAGACACAGCGAGAGAGGGAACACAAGCAGGAGGAGTGGGAGAGGAGGAAGCAGGCTTCCCGCGGAGCAGGGACCCCAAGGTGGGGCTCGATCCCAGGGCCCTGGGAACATGACCCGAGCTGAAGGTAGACGCCTAACGACTGAGCCACCCAGGCGCCCCATCAGTGAAAGCTTTTAAATAAGAAAGTGAACATGATGTTCTTGGGTGTTCTCTGATAGCATGAGAGAAAGCAGTCTCAGTGAAGAAGCAGCTGTGATTGCTTGATTCTACCTCTCCCTCACCCCAGCGTAACTAATCATCAGATCCCAGTGCTTTGCTGGACCCTGTCCGAGACCTACAGAATCAGAGTCTCTAGGTCTGGAGCCCAGGAATCTGTGGTTGTTAAACTGCCCCAGGTGATTCTATTGTGTGGCTGGGTCTGGGAAATGCTGAGTTGAGGGTGGCATGGGGAAGCTTAGCGGAAGCCTAGGCTATTCTTCAAAGAATGGGGCTTCCCAGAGAGGGGAGCTTTTCCATAAGCAGGAATAGAAACAGCCTTAGTTTTAAAAACAAAAAACAGACTTTCCCCGTTCTCCAGTTATTGCCCCATTAATGATACTCTCCAACTGCTAATCTTCCTTTGTGTATCCAAAGGCTTACCCCATGCCCATTTGGTGCTGCCATCTCTGCTGAACGATTGGGATGCAGTCAGTCATGGGGCACAGTTCCTGCCATTCAGTGTTCTTAGTGTTGTGGAGAAGACAGATTTCAAAAACTGGGATACATATATGATAAGCTCTATTCAAGAGATATGTAAGAAATGTTAGGACATTCCAGAGCAAAGCACAGTTAATTTTGCCTATGGACTTAGGAGAATGTAACACCCAAACTGTGCCTAAAAAGGAAGAGGCAGAGGGAACAGCATGAGTGAAGGTGTGAGTGCTTTATGTATTTGGGGAAAGAAATGGGTATTAGGGGAAAAAGTGGTTAATGGTTGTTCCTGGCAGAATGTGCAGAGCAGAAAAGGACTGAGGAGAGGAGGTCTTACGTCCCAGGAATGGCCCTGTGTTTGCACCCTTTGGTTCTGTGCCCATGCTCCCCGCCCCCTCATCCTTCAACCTGTAGGTGGATAAACATGCTGCAGTCCTAGGTCATCTCCCTTTAGTCCCTCCTCAAGGCTCTCAGCTCTCCAGCTCCCTTTGTGGTTCCCCCTCCATTCTGAAATGAATAGGCCTCTTCATCTACTCTGAAAAGTGATAAAGGGAAACTTAAGGTAGAAAGAAGGGCCCTAAAATACTGAAGGGTCTTACTAGGAAGTTGTAGCCAGAAATCGTGGATGGGGGGGTATAAAGGGGCCTTGAAGGTCACCTGTCTAGTCCTCTGTCCTGTGCTTCAAGTAATAACTTTGGATTGGGCAAGTCTCACTTAGTAAGTTTCCCTGTCATTTCTTCCAGGACAGAAGAGGAAAGAAACTAACGGGTATTGAGCACCTACTGTGTGCCAGGCCCAGGCCAGGTACTTTACATAATTTATTTCCTTCTGTCCTCACAACTCTGTGAAGTATGGTTTTATTCTCATTTCATGAATGAGGAAATTGAGACTCAAAGAAATTGAGTAATCAAGATCTTACTGAAATGGCAGAACTGGGATTTGAACTCACAACAGTCTGTCTCCAAAGTTCATACTCTTCCACCCATGCGAAATCTGTACTGGGGTGACAGAGTAGGTAATATGGTTTGCCTGAAGTTCTACGTTAGTAACCGTAGTTTAGGCCTTTCGGTGGCTGATTGTACCCAGGAAGCAGGTTCAACAGATGAGCCAGCCTTTGGGGGAGGGGGATGGAAGACCACTGGGGTCAGAGAGACTCACTGCCCTATCCTTGACTCAGCTTATACAACCAGAGAGGATTCTGCACAAACCAGCTGGTGTAAAACAGCTGTTCTTTCAGGAAGGAACTGAGCCAACAGCCTGAGTGTGAGTTTGGGTGAAAGCTCCAGGGCACTGAGGTGCAGTTATATCACCTTCTTAAGAATTAACTTTAGCACTGATACCCTTTCATCAGTGACCCAGAGTGACAGAGCTATGCTGTTAGCATGGCATATCCAGGAAAGGGCTAGTTCAGCTGTCTTTAGATTCTACCCTTTGTGTAGAGCAACTGAAATGGAGCCAGGTGGGCTTTAAGCATTTGTTCATTTATTAGATGAACGCCTACCATGTGTCAGTTCCATGCCAAGCCTAGGTTCCTGGGCACACTCAAATGACTAAGATGCACTCCCTGCCCCCAAGGAGTTCTCATTCCACCAGGGGTTTGGGGCAGACAGAATGTGTCTGTGGCACAGTGTAATAGGTGCTATACTAAAAGAATTAGTTCTGCATACCCTGGTCCAGCAAAAACCGCATTAACCTTTGATCAAGATCTTAGGGCATGAGTACAGATTTGCTGAGCAGTAGAACTGAGACACTGAGGTTTGCAGGGCAAGGTGTATCGGAGGAGCAGTATGGATAGAACCTAAGATTGTCAGGTGTTACACATGGAAATGAAGCATGGAGAGGTCAACTGGGGCCAAGTCATGAAACACAGGAGCCAGAAGGTGTCCTGGTAGTGAGCTCAACCAGAAAGGAGCCAGATTAAAGAGAGAACAAGGTAGGAAGAGGAGCTAAAGGAAGGAGATCCTCAAACTGGTTAAGTACGTGAGAAGGCACATAATAAGCTTACATGAACTAGAGAAGCCTATTGTCCTGGTTGGATGGTTATTTTAATTTGTATATTATTTTGTTACATTAATTTTAATTGTGTGTTATTTTAAATTTGTGTTCCTGCCTGATTCTCCAAAATGAGGCGTCTAGGAGTTGGGAGCATTGACAACCCCATGCATGAACCTGCCTGGTTTAAGCATGTGTTCTTAAGGCAGGGATTCTATATTGTTTGATGTTGCCCAGCACCTAACACAATGAGAATGGTCTCTGAGCATGTTCATTGAATGAGGAAATGAATGGGTGGATGGAAGAGTAAGTGGCAATGACTGGGCTGATGAGTTTTGCTAGGCTAGGGATTAATCATTTTTCTCTGCTTCTAGAAGGGAATTTTGGCTGCTTCTGTTGTCCTGTCTGCCTTGGTGACAGGGAGGCTCTTGGAGTTGGGTGCCTTGAGAATAGAGTGCTCTAATGGGGTCATTTCAGAATAGAATTTGGAAGCTGTTGCAGGGCCACTGGTTAGATACAGCGTATGTCTTGGGGGAATCCTCTACAAACATACATACTGTTGGGATTAAAAGGAATCCATGAGAGGAATAAGAGCAAGTTTAGTGCTGGATATTAGATCCAGCTTCAGAGCAGACCTTGATAGATGCCTGGTCTAGTGACCTGGATTATTCCCCAGCAGTTCCCAAATTGTGGACAGAAAGGTGAGATGGAAAATTTATTCATGCCCCTAAAGAGCTGTCCAGATATGCCATGAACTGTATCATTGTTAACTATCACTGTTGCTAATTGTGCACCCGCCAGGTGACAGGCACCATTAGAGGGTTTACATTAGCAGTTCTCAAAGTGTTTGGTCTGAGGCCCTGTTATACTCCTAAAAATTACTGAGGACCCCAAAGAGCTTTCTTTTGTTGGTTTTACCTATTGATATTTACCAAATTAAGTATTAAAACTGAGAAAGCTTAAAAATGTTTTGTTGACTGATTCATTTAAGAATAACAGTATTAAGCCTATCATGTTAACATGAATAATTTTTTAATGAAAATACATTTTCCAAAAAAAAATAGAATGGTCTCATTTTCATTTTTGCAGATTTCTTTGGCTTAATAAAAATGATGCTCATATATGTTTTTGTATCCCATCTGTTGCAGTACATTGTTTTGAAGTATATTTTTCAAAAATCTAGCCCCAAACAGATAATGTAGTTGGAAAAGGGAGGAGTATTTTCATAGCCTTTCCAGGTGATCGCTGATATTCTTTGCAATATGGAATCTGAGACTATATCAGTGAAGTCTTTGTACTCATTTACATTAAAAATCTGTTGGTTTATCTAGCACTTTGAATGGATTTTTTTTTACCAATGCATGATTCTAAAACATCATGCTTTGCTCATTTGGAAAATAGGTTCACTGAGTTATGCAGCTCTTCCAAATGTTTTTCCATTTCATTTTACAGTATTAAAAGACTACATTTGTTAATATCACCACCATTTTCACCAGAAAAGTCTTTAAGTATTGGGAAGCTGTTAAGTTCATGATGATGGATACAAAATTCTAATTTTCAAATTTCCAAAATTCTGATTTTTGCCTGAAAGCTTGAATTTTGTCATTGGCCACAAATAAAAAGTTGTTTTCCTTGAAGTGACGGGCTCATTTTGTTCCATTTTTTGAGAAAATGTCTGGCAGTTTCCAAGTCTGAATAACCAGTTTGTCAGTCATTCTTTTGAGTAAAAATGATGTTCCATGAGAAAAACTGGCTTCCTTTTCCTTTGATTTTAACTACTCTTATCCAGGAAAATCTAGAATACTGTAGCATGTTTCTCAGGCCAAGACAGAAAAGTCTTGGGCCTGGTCAAGTGAAGGAGCAGAGATAATGATTTTAATGACTGCACATGCCAGTCCCCTGGGCTGGGAGTGGCCACAGTCTAGGGTTCACCTGGCTCCTTGACTGCCCTGGGGATGTGCATGCTAAAACATGGATCCCCTGTGTGAGTAACCCCACACTCTCAGAGATGCTGGTTTTGCCTAGAATGAAGCAGAATTTAATCTTGGAGCTTTTTTGAGCAGATCCTAAATCTAGAAAACCCTAGAATCTTTCCTTGCTCTTTCCCCCATCTTATACTTAGGACTAGACCTTTATCTGGAGAGGCTCTGAAATTTAAATTGAAGTGAGAAGGAGTAATTGTTGCCCAGGGCTGCTGGGTTTAAGGATCAGTTCCCTAGGCTTTGTGATGAAGAAAAATGGTTGGGTGTTTCATTCATTCGATAAACATTTATTGTTCATGTTCCTGTGTGGGAATACCATGCCTGATGTTAAAAATGCCAGTTGAGAATAGCTAGTTGAAAGCCTGAGTTGACTTCAGGGCATAAGGGATCATGATTGCCAGGAATTTGAAAAATGGCAGGAGATTGCAGTCAAAGGGAATTCTGAACCAAGAGCTTTTCTCTGCCAAAGCAAAAATTTGCAGAAATAGTGGTAGTACTGACTGAATATAACATCTCCAGGTCTCGGGATTCTCACCACCCTCTGTCAGTAAAAATGAAAATGTCAGAGAAAAAAATCCCCGGGCCCCACCAGGGGCAGACACCAAGACTTAGGATTAAAACAGCTTTGGGAGTAGCCCCAAGAATTGTGGCCCAGAAAGAGCTCAGGTATACCAAACTCAGGACAGTGAATAACTAGATTCCAGTGTAGCTTTTTATTAAGAACAGAATGGCCAAAGGGCATAGGTAATAGATTGTCTACTGCATGGAACCCTTGGGCTAAGTTTTGCATCTCTAATGTCACTTAATTCTTTGAGCAACCTTATGCAGTGTAGGTAGTATCATCCCGGCTTCAGTTAGGACTTAATTAGCTTGCCAGGCCCTGTTTTTTCTCCCTTTAACTGGAAAGACAGCCTGTCCTGTAAATTTGCTTCTATTGATGGCTAATCTCATTTATTATGTGGACCAGTTTGGCTCTAGGAAGAGCCACATTATTTCCATGAATGAGGCCATCTCATTGTAATCCCCAAGGAACATGATCTTCCACTCTTCCACACTTAAGATTGGAACCATCCAGGTGAAGGTCCAGGGTAGGGAGATGGCCTTTCTCTGTGAGAAGCAAAAATTTCAAAATTTCAAGCAGTGTCTTGCCAAGCTGTACTGCCATAGTGATACTTAACAAATCTGATTTAGCCACTATGTGCCCAGCTGATCCCATGCCCTGTGCTACACTGTGAGAGATCCAGAGAAGAATCAGACCTGATGCTTGCCCTCTAGGAGTGCAACGTAATAGAAGGGACAGGAAATGCAGGTAAATAAATAAAGTGGAAGGCACAGATGCTGTAAGCAAGGCATAATGTGCCGTGGAGATATGGGGAGGGGAGAGGAATTACAAGAGGGACTCCCTGGGAAAGCTTGGATGAGGTTGGGTTTAAGCCCTGCCCAGCTACTTATTGGTAAACTTGGGAAGGAAGGGGTTTGAAGCAGAGGATCCCCATTAGCAAAGGCATGAGGTAGGGATAGGAGAGTACAGAGAATATTTGGGGAACTTAAAGAATGACTTTATGGGGTAGAGGGCGGAGATCAAGATGTCTAAAAGTCACCTTAAATTCATTCCACATGAAAGATGGTTGCATTCTTACAAAATATAGTGACCGTATTTTCTATATTTTTCAAGCCTAGTCCTGATTTTAAATGTTTTCCATCACTCCCATCATATTCATAATTAGAAACATATGTTGAGGCATCGTATTACGGGCCTGGCACTGGACTAGGTGCTTTGTCCATTCCATGTTCACAGCCAACCCTACAAGGTAGAACTTAATCCCATTTTACAGATGAAGAGACAGAGACTAGAACTTGCCCAGCATCCTATAGCTGGTAAGTGGTGGAGGCCCAAGATGAGTGCCAAAGCCAGTGTCATTTCCACTGTACCCGGTGCCTCCCACAAGCACTTTAGCACTAGGTACAAATCACACTGATCACATGTTCAACTTATAAAGAATTCTGTATATGCTTTTAAAAGAAAAAAAAAACACTTATTGAACATTGCCATATATGTTATACACTTGATATTTTGGTTGTGCCAAAACTATATATACTGTACATCACAGGCCATACAAAGAATTTCAGAATAATTTTACTCAGACAAGATTTTCCTCTTATGTAGTAACTTTAGAACCTAATACCCGAATGAAATGAAACTCTGTTGTAGCAAAACTACACGTCCTGGTGTTTTCCTTAAGAATATGGTCACCAACAGCACAGGGAAAGGGACTTGGATGTTGGCCTCATCTCCTCCCTCTGGAGTTACTATGGCACCTTATAGCTATGAAAAGTTTCCTGGGTACACTTCTCAAAAAGGCCTCCTTGACTTCTCTGAATACCATCCTTCTCCATCAATCTCCCACCCTTTCCATGAGATACCACCAGTGGGTTAGAAGCTCTATCCTTTTACAGTTGCAGTTAAGCAGCTGCCTTGTCCACTGAAACGTTCCCTTGACAGAAACCTTTTAGGCAGTATCTTACATAGGTTCCACATATAGGATTTCTCTCTCTCTGGTTTTTTCTTTTCCAGTGTTCTTGTTCTTCCCCAGATGTTTCATTATGCTTCTGGTACTATTTGGTTCCTTTCTTTTTCTAGAAACCAGAGACCCAGGTCAGTGTAATTGTAACATTACAGATTTAAGGATACCCTGATGCCAATTTATTGTGAGAAGGTGATTTTATTCGAGAAAGATGATGGCATTTATTTTCATGGTAGGATGAGGATGGTACCCTTATTCCTTTGCTTAGGCCTCTGCAAACATCTGTTACCTAGTGGTGGGTAAGTTTGGAAGGTCTATCAGTTAATACAACTATTGCATGTAACAAACCACCCCAAAACTTAGTGGCTAAAACAACACTATTTATTATTTCTCATGAGTCTCTGGGTTAACTGGGCGTTTCTGTCGATCGGGGCCGGCTTGGCTGATCTTAGCTGGCCTCACTCATGTATGTGATCCACTGGCCCATCAGCGAGGAAGACTCAGATTTCTCCACACGTCTCTCACATCTCTCCAGCAGCTAGCCTGGTCATGCTCTCATGGCAGGCAGAGGTGCAAGAGCGAGCAAGCCCAGCCATGCAAAGAAGCAAGTAGAAATGCATACATAACTTTTCAAGCTTATGCTGGCATCAAATTTGCTAACATCCCATTGGCCAAAGAAAGTGACATGACCAACCCCAGTGTCAGAGAGGGTTCTACGAAGTTACAGAATAGCCCTGGAAGCGGTGGCATTCGTGGTATAGTGGTGAGCATAGCTGCCTTCCGAAGCTGCAGAATATAGGAAAGCCACGAATTGGGGTCATTAAATGTAATCAGTCTCCCAGTCAGTACCCCTCAATATGACATAAAAACCTGTAGTCTTATATTTCTTTGTCATTTGTCCTAGAAGGAAAAAAAAAGTCCAAGTAATAATTACTGGGTATTGGGCCTATGCTTTGAGCATGCACGGGGCTAGGCACTTTCCCTGTTTATGCACTGAGTCTCGTATCAACTCTGCAAGGTAGGTAGGAAGTCAGAGCTCAGGAAGTCAAATAACTTGCTCAAGGTCACCCAGCTAATGTGTGCTCAGGCTGGCATTAGAATGTGGGTCAGTCTGACCCCCAAAGCCCAGGTCTTTTCACCATACCTCACTGCCTCTCAGAAGCACCAGGGTCTGTTTTACCCTTTCTCCAACTCAGTTTTCTATTGAATTAATGCTTTCTGATGAATTATGCAAACCCCTCCACCAAAATGCTGCTGTGATCCTAATGGAATTGTGCGGCTTTCAGGAAAGCCACGCGCGTTCTCCCAAACTCAACATTAACTGGAAGGATCTCCCCAACCCCCAGGTGGGGATTGGTCTGTGGACTGCACAGACCGCTCAAGAATTGTGGCCTCTCCCAGACATATCAGAGAAGGAAGGGGACCTTCCTTTAACCTTTGTAGGGCATTTGAGCATGAGCTTTGAAGTCAACCAGAGTTCAACTCCTAATTCAGCCACTCACTAGCTCTATAACCTTGGGCAAGTTGCTTAACTTCTCGAAATCTGTTCCTTCGTCTTAAAAAATAAAACAAAGTAACACCTAGTTTGCAGAGCTATTACAAGGACTAAAATTATGTATAGAAAGTGCCTAACCCAGTGCCTGGCATATAATAAGTGAAGTTATTAGTATGGTTAATATTATTTCTAAGCAGAGCCTTTCCCCTCCTGGGAAACCCTGTTTCTGTCTGTTGGACAGGTTCCCCCCACCTCCACCCAGTCTGTGCAGACTTGCTGCCTGCTATGTCATCGGGAACGCAAAGGCTGGGAAGAAGGCCCTTCCCAAAACGGACTGGTGTTGCAGGGTGAGAAGCTGCCCCCTGACTTCATGCCAAAGCTTGTCAAGAATCTCCTAGGCGAGATGCCTCTATGGGTCTGCCAGAGTTGCCGAAAGAGCATGGAGGAAGATGAAAGGCAGACAGGTCGAGAGCATGCAGTGGCGGTAGGTAACGGCTGAGAAGGGGGTCCCTGAATGCAGGTGGGCTGCCTGCCCAGAGAGATCAGGCTGTTGAGCTGTTCCTTCCCTGCCCTCTCAGGTGGCACTCCTCCGGCAACCCCTGCACCCAGGCACTGAGTGGCTGCTGGGCTGTATCCACACAGCAGTAGTGGCTTGGGTTCACACTCGGGGCAAGAACGGAGAGGCTGCAGGCAGCCCCCTTCCCCCTGAGGAGAGCCTGTGCAGTGTGAGTGCCTGTTTATAGGTGTTGTCGATGGAGATTCTGCCCCTTCTGTGTCACTGTGCTGCCTTCAGCCCTGTGACAGCTTAAAAGCCAACCAGTATGTGACGGATGGCAAAGGTTGGTTTGAGGGTCGACCATGTGCCTCAGTTAGAAGGAGCCATCTAAGTGGCATCTCCTGAATCACAGCAGTCAGACTTTCCTTGGTTCTCATTCCCCTCCAGCCCCTCTTTTACCCCAGGATCATGTCAGGTTCAGGACTTTTGACTTAAAGACCCTTCCTTTCCTTGGCAGCTCTCAGGACTCCCCAGAGGCCCACAGCTGACAGGCAGTCTGTATCTCTACCAGATTCTCTCTCACCAGTGTCCACACACTTCACTTCACTGGGAGCATCACTGCTCCTCCCGGCAAAGGCCTGACCCATGTCTGCCCGTGCACCTGGAGTTGTGAGAATTGTACTTTGGCCATGGCATAGGGCCTGGAGGAGGAGGTGCTCCTGAGTAAGCTACGGCAGCAGCGGGTCAGCTCTCATGTTTGCTGTTTTACCATGAGCCTTTTTCTTCCCCCTTCTCCAGATCTCCTTGTCACACACATCCTGCAAATCACAGTCTTGTGGGGGTGACTCTCATTCCTCTTCGTCCTCCTCTTCATCGTCCTCGTCCTCCTCCTCCTGCCATGGGAACTCGGGGGACTGGGACCCCAGCTCCTTCCTGTCAGCACATAAGCTTTCGGGCCTCTGGAACTCTCCGCACTCCAGTGGGGCCGTGCCGGGTAGCTCACTCGGGAGTCCTCCTACCATCCCTGGTGAGTCTCTGAGCTCGGGGGAGAGCCAGGCCACATAAATGTAGAGAGCTATGTTTTTCTAACCACTTCGATAGACAAATCAGGTCATTTATTAAAATAAGTACAAGAGGAACTGTTCTGATGGAAGCAGGGGTACCTAGCCCTTGGCTGTCTCCATGGCGCTCCTTTCCCCAGAGCTCTGAAGTTGAAAAATATGGTCATTGGCTCTGATAGCTTTCCCTTCAGATTCAGGAGGGGATGTGGTAAACACCGGCTGAACAGAAAGTGGAGTCTGGGAGTGTCCTTAGGACACTCAGCCACCTGAGTGCTCCTTTGGACATCAGCCACCTAACACCTGACCCCTGCAGCAGCACAGAGGACCCGGGTGCTTTGTCTTCCTAAGCCGCCTTTTCTTCACCTAAGGGCACGTATAAAAAGCACAAGAAGTTGGTGGCACAAACTGCTAGGATTATTAGCGAAGTTCACAGCTATATAAGCTGCCTTTATACCCTGCATTAACCCTTAGATACCCAAAGAAAAAGTCTTAAGTTATTGAGGTACTATGTAAATACTCATTACTGTCTATTTCTAAATTGAGGGCTTGAGATGAGTATAACACTCTTATGTTAACTATACTGGAATTAAAATACATAAGAAGAATAAAAAATTGAGGGCCTGAGTTCTCCAAAGGGGTGCTGCTCCCCTTTGTGAGAATTGTGAGAGTTGAGTAGAATTCCATTTATTTTGATGTATAAGCCAAAGAGGACTCATCAGAGCCTTTTCCCACTTCTCTGATATCTGGGGCCACCTGGGAGTCTGGCATACCCTGGCTGCCTCAGTCCTCATGGCCCAGAGGCAGAGCTTTGGCCTGCTGCTCCACTGGCTTCTATAGACCCTTTCCTGGGCCTGAGGAGTGCCTACAAGCACGCAAGTCCTAGAGAGACCCCAAGACACGGAGCACATATCCCCTGTTTGTGCCACAGCAGAGGTGTTGTGGCCTTCCATGGGACGGGCATTCCTGGGTCCTTCTCTCAGATCTGGGCTCCTCAAGTCTGTCCAGCCAAGTTGCTCCCTGCAGGGAAAACTCTCCAGCCCGAGGCACTGCTAGACTTGGTCCACAGTGCTGAGGTTCCCTCTGATCACAGTAAGCAGGATGTTGTGACAGTGAGCCTGGGCTTCCCAGGGTCTTGGCTCTCACTCTGACCCCCTTCTTCACCATCCACAGGTGAGGTTTTCTCTCTCTCGGAGCACCACCGGCACTCAGACCTCACTGCTCCACCCAACAGCCCCACCGGCCACCACCCCCAGCCAGCATCGCTGAGCCCATCTCAGCCCGGATCCTTCGGCTCACCACCCCACCCGCACCTGCTGCCTGCTACCCCGGCAGCGCCTTTCCCTGCCCAGGCTTCAGAATGCCCTGTTGCCACTGCTGCCGCCCCCCACACCCCAGGGGCATGTCAGACCCCCCACCTGCCCTCCACCAGCATGCCGCTCCTGAAGATGCCTCCACCATTCTCGGGGTGCAGCCACCCCTGTAGCGGGCACTGCAGCGGGCACTGCAGCGGGCCTCTCCTCCCACCTCCCAGCTCTCAGCAACTCCCTAGCACTCACAGGTAAGTAAGTGGCATGAGGGGCATACTCCCTGCTAACTTCAACCTTGAGTTCGAAGAAACTTTACAAACCATACCTTTGCGGGGGAAATTAAAGGGGAGACTCTAGGGGCGCCAGAGTGGCTCAGTCAGTTGCGCGTCCAACTCTTGGTTTCTGCTCGGGTCATGATCTCGGGGTCCCAGGATGGAGCCCCACATCAGGCTCTGTGTTGAGCACAGAGTCTGCTTAAGAGTCTCTCTCTCCCTCTTCCTCTGCCTCTCCCCCCACTCACGCTCTCTCTCCTCTGTAGGATAGGTAAGTAAATCTTAGAAAATAAAAAAAGGGTAGACTCAATCTTTTGTATAGTTTTTACGATCATAAAAGAAGTGTTTTATTGTTTTTTAAAAAACTTGGAAAAATTCAGAGATGTCTAATGAAGAAAAAATTTCATGATCTAAAGATAAACTTTTTTTTAAAGATTTTATTTATTTATTTGAGAGAGAGAACGAGAGAGAGAGAGAGAGAGCACATGAGAGGGGGGAGGGTCAGAGGGAGAAGCACTCCCCGCCAAGCAGGGAGCCCGATGCGGGACTCGATCCCGGGACTCCAGGATCATGACCTGAGCCGAAGGCAGTTGCTTAACCAACTGAGCCACCCAGATGCCCTGATAAACTTTTTTTTTTTTAAGATTTATTTATTTATTTTGAGAGCGAGAGAGCACATGTGCGCGAGCAAGGTGAGGGGCAGAGGGAGAGAGAAAAAATCCCCAGGCAAACTCCCCGCTGAGCGCGGAGCCCAATACAGGGCTCAGTTTCACAACCCTGAGATCACGACCTGAGCCAAAATCAGTTCATTGCTTAACTGACTGAGCCACCCACGTGCCCCTAACGATAAACTTCTAACACTGCAGTATATTTTGTTTCTGATGTTTCTGTATATAAATTAGGTCCACGTTTATACATTCTTGTGGTAGTTATTTTTTAACATTATATATCATTTCCTCAGTTAAAATTCTTCAAAAAACTTTCAAGTGACTGCAAAATGTCTTATTGTATACCTCTAGCATAAATTTATTTTATCATTCCCGTATTCCTGGACATTGGGGCATTTCTAGTTTTTGTTTTTAAGATTTTATTTATTTGACAGAGAGAGAGCGTGTGAGCACAAGTAGGCAGAGTGGCAGGCAGAGGGAGAAGCAGGCTCCCTGCTCAGCAGGGAGCCCCGATGCAGAGCTTGATCCCAGGACCCTGAGATCATGACCTGAGCTGAAGGCAGACACTTAACCGACTGAGCCACCCAGGAGCCCCCAGGCATTTCTAGTTTTTAGCCACTAAAAACAAGGCTGTAATAAACATCCTTGCACCCAAATCTGTATTTGAGTCTGGAATTATGGGTTTAAGGATTCCCTGAAGTAACTCTAATATGAACTGAGGAAGTTTATATTAATGTAGATGTAGAAGATAAAAATCTTTGGAGAAGATAAATGTGCATTTTTGTATTATAAATCAGATCTGTGTTTAGTATGCATTTGTATTTTCTTATTCTAAAATCCCACCACCCTAATACCACCACTGTTGGCAGTTTTCCCTGCAGGTCTTTCCCACCCAGTGGTGGTGGTGTCTATAAAGTTTACAGTTTTTCGTTGTCCTATTTCACTCAGCATTCATTGGTTCCTATGTGGTCTTCTGGGCCTCAGCTGAAGGCTGAAGAATATTCTCCGTAGTGTACTTCACTGTTTTCCAGTTGCTGATGATTTAAGTCATTCCAGTATTTTAACACTGTAAATAATCTCTCTAAAGATGTCTTTGCCTAAAGCTTTTTCACTCTTTTGGGTTTTTACTCCTTTGGAATAGATCCCTCAGAATGAAAAAAGTTTAAAGGATGTCAGGATGTCTTTTTGAAAAGGATTCTTAATACACATGAAAAATTGCTTTTCAAAGGGCTCTCCAAATTGATGTAACCACCAATATTAGGATGCTAGTTTCTTCATATTCTCCGGAGCAGTGGGTATTTTAATTTTGCTAATGTGGGTGAAGAATGGTCAATTTGGATTAAGCTTCTCTGAGTACCACTGGTAATGGTTCCTGCCCTTCCTTTTCTACTCCTTGCTCAACAGCCAAGCCTCTTCACTCCCCCTCATCCTGCCCTTTCTCCCAGCTCCCACCCCATGTCCCCAGCCTCAGGGCACTCCAGCTTCTGGCCAACCCAGTGCTCTTGCTCTTCTGGCTCCAGTTACGGGACTTTGTGGGCCCAAGTCTTTTCTTACTTGGGAAAATAAGCTATATTATGTGATGCCCCCAGTGCTTCCTAAAGTCCAGAGGCAAAGCAGTACAATGGGAGAGCATGAGCTTTGCACACAGGCACAGGCTGAGTCCTAGATACTCCTTGGCAAAGCAGTTAAGCACTCTGACCCTTAAGTTACTTCTAGTGGAGGATGGGGATAGCAACATTTGTTTTGCAGGACTTGGGAGACGCTTAGAAATGATATGCTAAATAGAGTACCAGACCCAAACAGTTAAGTAGTTCTTAGAGTCTGGCCCACAAAGCATATTTACTTTTCTAACTTTAAGGCCCCACACTAAGGCAGCTCAACACATGGGGGCAGACTCAGTCTAAGAACCTTAGAGGATGAAATTGACCTCATCAGCCTCCTTCGGATGCTCCAGGAGAGCCATCAGCCCACTAAACTGTTCAGATACCTGCTTATTGAGCACCTGCTGTATACACTGTTGTTATGCTGCCCACTGGGACCCAAAAATAGAATTAACAGTCCCTGCCTTTAGGGAATGCACAGTCTGGTCACAGAACCAGGTGGGCAAACAGACCGTCAAAGTAAAGTGTGATCTCCAGTAGGATAGGGAGGTATACACACCCGCTCTGTGACCCTCCTTCTGAGTCCAGGAGGGTCACACAGTGGGTACGGGCATGGGAGACATGAGGTTCCTACCTTTCCAGAATAATGCCATTGAGCTGGGCCCTGAGGGACAGTGACCATGTTGGCCCTGCTCTTGTGAGAGGCACCGATATGGTGTGACTGCCTTGGCCTTTATGGGATGAGGCAGATGAAGGGTAGTCCACGCAGCAGTGGCCATCAGAAGCAGTGCGTCCCCAGGCTCCTGCTGCAGCCTGCTCCTGTCCTCCCTCACCTGTGGGCTTGTCTCTCTCCCACATCAGCAGGGACCCTGGGTGCAAGGGGCACAGGTTTACGCACAGCGGCCTGGCCTGCCAGCTCCCCCAGCCCTGCGAGGCAGATGAGGGCCTGGGTGAGGAAGAGGACAGCAGCTCAGAGCGCAGCTCCTGCACCTCCTCCTCCGCTCACCAGAGAGATGGGAAGTTCTGTGACTGCTGCTACTGTGAGTTCTTCGGCCACAATGCGGTGAGTGAGCCTGCCCAGGCCAGAGAGGGCTGGGGGCCAGTTAAGGTGAGCCAAAGGAGCACCTGCTCTCCCCAGAGACCCCACCCCCCATGGGTATAGTAACCACACCGGGACCCTCTGAGTCCTCACAGCCTGTGTTCACTCGCTTGATCCTTACAGCACGCTTGTGAGGTAGGGATTTTTAAACACCTTGCTACCTTTGCTCTTTTCATGGTTTCTCCTTAAGATTGACTTTTTTTCCTTAGGCAAAAGGAAAGGAAATGGCAGAGAGAAAGCTATGATTCTGATGAGCATGCATACGTGTGTAATCACAGAGAAGCGAACACTTGTGCGTGATGAAGGCACAGTGGAAGCAGAGGCTCTCGGTCCCCCAAGCGTGAGCCAGCGAGGGACGGGCCGTGAGCACAGACGGCACCAGGCAGGAGGCTCAGGGCAGAGTACATGCTGTCTCTGGACAGAAGGCGAAAGCAGCTCAGAAGTCTCATAAAGTGAAGAGGAAAGGGCCGCCGGCTAGGGTAGAGCAGTTGAGGACAGAAGAAATGAACGTAATTACATTGTTAGTCACCTTTAAGCTAAGGGTTATTATTCTCATTTTAGAGATGACAAAATCGAGGCACACAGAGACTCAGTGACCTGCCCAAGGTCATACAGCTTACAAGTGACAAAGCCCGGGCTCAAACCTGCTTTCCTGGCTCCCGAGTCAGTGTGCTCACAATGCTGTTACGTATCTCCCACTCCCTCCGCCCACAGCTGCCTCAGCTCTGGGCCTGGCCGAGGCTGAAGCCACTCGGCCTTTGTGGCTATGGTAGGAAGAACGGTTGTCTGGCTTCTCACCACACGTTCGGTGCCAGCGGGTGGGAGTGCTCCGGGCTTCCCAGGCCCAGGGTGTAACGTCAGCACCTCCCCTCCCCCAGCCACCCGCTGCCCCGACGAGTCGGAATTACACAGAGATCCGCGAGAAGCTCCGCTCGAGGCTGACCAGGCGGAAAGAGGAGCTGCCCGTGAAGGGGGGCGCCCTGGGCGGGATCCCTGGGGAGCCCGCCGTGGACCACCGGGATGTGGATGAGCTGCTGGAATTCATCAACAGCACGGAGCCCAAAGTCCCCAACAGCGCCAGGGCCGCCAAGCGGGCCCGGCACAAGCTGAAAAAGAAGGTGGGTGTGGGGGGGAGCCTAGCTCTACCGCCTCTCCTCCCTGAGGAATCTCTTGCCCCAACCCCCCAAGACTTGTGGGGCATGAACAGTGCTGGCTGCCAGAAGCCTTGGCACAGCTCACTGCTATGGGAAGGTCTGAATGCTTTTGGGAGGCATCAGGGTCAGGGAGCCTGGGGCCAGTGATTGGAGGAAAGACGAGTCCTGGCCTCAGAAGCTGCTTGCTGGATTCCTCAAGGCACAGGACTTGCTTCAGTCAGTCAGTCATTTATTCATTCAGCAAACACTTCTGCAAATACTGAGAGCCAAAGCATGATGCAGTTAAGTTCTTACCCTGGAGAAGTTCAGTCCAGTGGAGAGACTGACACAAAACCGGACGAGCTCATTAGCATGTGACAAGCCCTGGGATGAGGAAAGCCCCCATCCTGCCTGGGCACGCTGGAAATGGCTCACCAAGAGGCTGACTTGAGAGCTGAGTGGCAGGGAATGAGTTCAGTTTCATCAGGAGAGTTGTTCTGGCAGCAGGCATAGCACATTCACAGCGGTTTGGGGTAGCCGAAGCTCAAATAGAGGAGAGGCAGGACAGCTAGTAGAGGTCCCGCTGAAGACTTTTGACTTGATCCTATAGCTGAGGGGGAGTCACTGCAGGGCTTTTATCAAATCTGCATGCCACCATGACTTTGGCAATATAGAAGGTGGCCTGGAGGGGTGAAACTCCCGGAGGGGATACTGAGGCCCAGGGAAAGCTGATTGATAGTGGGTCTGGAGCAAGGGAAGCAGACATGACTGGCTTTGGCGATCTGGTTGTGGAACAGAGATGAAGAAGTCAGGGATATCTTCCAGGTGTTTGCTTGGGTGACTGGCAGGATGGTGTGCCCTTCACCGAGCAAGGATGGGATTGGCAGAAGACAACAGAATTCAGTTGGGGAGCATTGACTCAGAGATTCTCAGGAGACCTCCAAGTGGAGATGGAGGTGTGGGGCTGGGAGTTGCCAGCTTGGAGATATAATTGAAGCCATGGGAATGACCCAGCCCATGAGCTGAGTGAGCTCCTCAGAGGGCTGAGGAGATAACCCAGTGAGCTATTCCTGGGCAGCCCTGCTCCCAGGCAAGCCCCAGGGCTTGGCAGCTCGTCCCCCGCCACCTCATTACCTCTTCACCTGCCTGCCCCCAGCTGCGTCTGCACAGCGCCACACTTGGGAGCCCAGCAGCGGAAGAGTTGGGTTTGACAACC
This sequence comes from Eumetopias jubatus, assembly GCF_037043125.1. Classification (NCBI taxonomy): domain Eukaryota; kingdom Metazoa; phylum Chordata; class Mammalia; order Carnivora; family Otariidae; genus Eumetopias; species Eumetopias jubatus. Next base: position 88,865,406 of record NW_028274811.1, read on the forward strand.
AGCTAGCTCCAGGTCCTGGGTGGTCAAACAGCCCTGGTGCTCTGGAAAGCGGCAGCAATTCTACATCTTTTTCCAGCCCAAAGGACAAACCAGGACCCTTTCCCTGAAGCCTGAAGTAGTGAGCCAAGGGGTCCCATTGCTGCCTTCAGAAAGTGGTCAGCACTTTCTTTCTCCCATCCAGTGTTGCCTGACCAGAAGTGTACAGTGGGCAACAGCGGTCTCTTTAGCCTTCCCTGGCTTCTTAAGTTAGTTCCCAGCGAGCAGGCACACTTTGAAGTTCCCAGGCCTGGTGTGCTTTCCATAAAATCTGTGCCCACACATCCCTACCCCTTTGCTGGTAATGCCAGTAACAACTCTTCTCTCCCCTCCTTTTCCTCCTGGCAACTTCCTTCAGACTTCCTCAGGTAACTCCTTCGATGGTACTGCCACTGTACCTCGCACATCTCTCTCAGCTGCCATTTCGCACACTCCATGCACTCATTCAGAAACTTGCTGCACAGCTTCAGTCTGCCCAGTCCAGTCTGGAGGCCAGAGTACAACACAGCACCAGACAGTTGCAAGGTCATGTGATAGGCAGTCATGGTCATTATCTGTTTATGCATCAGCCTCCTCTCCAGTGTCCTTCCTCTACCTCTCAGACTTAACCACAGTCTGGCTGTCCACCAAAAACATAGCTTCCCCTGGGAGCCATCCAGTGGAGACTGCTCATTCTCTCCCACCTCAGGAGACCAATAAAGCTGAGTATCTTTCTGCTCCCTTACACCATTTCCAGACCGTGACTGTCTGTCCCTCATGTACTAAACCCTACTCCTTTGAAACTGACCCTGGCTCTGTCACCTGAAGTCTCCTGGCCACTCCTCTTCATCCACTGAAGGCTGTCACCTGCCCCTTTCTCTTCTTCCCAGGCCATAGAGATCCCCTGACGATAATTCACTCACTGTCTTACCAATAGTCTCAATTCCTTGCCCTGTTGCCCTTCCATTTACACCCACTCAGAAAAATCGCAGCCCTGGGTTTGACCCCTCCCTGCCTCTCCCCTTCCACACCTCTAGGAAAGCGCTGGATCACATCTATCTGTGGCACCCAGGCCGCGTGATCTCCCTCTTGCCTGAGCCCTCACATTGCCTAGCAGGCCTCTAGTCTACTCGTTCTTCATCACTTCTGTTCACCACAGACCCTTTGTCAGACCTCCAGATTCTTCTCAAATCCCCACGCTCTCCCCACCCCACTTTTCTTACTTGTCAGATGAGCTCACTTCCTGTATCAACAAGGGAAAAAAAGCCAGTGAACAGGCACTCCCTCAAACATCTTACCATTCCACCTGCAGACTTTCTTCTTGTCATGAGGGAAGAGTTACCCCTTCTGCTTAAGGCTGTGCAGTTCTTTCCTGCTGCCTCAGTCTTAAGCTCGGCTTCCTGCTCTGGCTCTGGCCTCTCCTGGGCTGGCTCCTGTCAGCCTTTCACTGTGCCCACTATACTATCTTTTGAAAGCAAACTGCCTTGAGTCTACAGCCTCTCTCCCTCGCCTCATCTCTCCTCCCATCACAGCCAGATTTCTTGAAAACTTGTCTGCATTCACTGTCTTTCCTGTTAGCTCATTGCAAACTGTTTTCCTCTCCCTCCCCTCCACAGAATCATCAGTGACATCTTTGTTGCTAAATCATACCCTCCTGTCCCATCTTCTCTGTCCACTAGGCAATATCTCACATTTTGTATTGGTTTTCCTTTACAAACATGTTCTCTTTGGCTCCCCTGTCCTCGGCCAGGTGGGCAAGGGGAAGAACAATGGGAATGCCGTGTTCTCTAGATTTCTCACCTTCTCTGACTTCTATCTCCTTCGTGGACTCCTCTTCCTTTCCTCTGACCCTCCCGGAACCTCAAGGCCCACTCCCTGACAAAGAGAAGCTGTCTAGATAGTGTTGTTCCTGGTTCACTAGGTTCTACCTCTTTCCTCCCTGCACTTCACATTGACAACTCCTGCTGCTATGGGGCACCTCCTCACAAATGCCCCACTGGTACTCAGACTGAGCACATCCAAAACTGAGCTTGTTCTCTTTCTCCAAGGAGGCCTGCTCTTCCTTCTCCATTGTCTGTCTAGTTAATGGCGCCACCATCCACCCAGTTGCCTGAACCAGAACCCAGGGTGCCATCCTGGGAGGAATGCGTCGTGGTGATCGAGAGCAGCGAGCCTTGGAATCGGACCTCAGTTTGAAACCTGGCTCTGCCACACTTGCTGGATGACCTTGGGCAAATCACTTCAGCTCTAAGCCTCAGTTTCTTCATCCACAACATGAGAATAACAGTAGAACCTAACTCAGATGGTTACGGGAATGAAACAAAGTGATGCACAGAAAGGCTCAACAGAGTGCACTTGGTCAGGGAAGCGGCAGCCACGCCAGGGGTCGTCAGTATTGTTCTTGTGGCTCATCCCATCTCCCCACCTGTCCCCGAGTCCTGGCCATGAGACCTCCCAAAGAGCTCAAACCATCCACTTCTCTCCACTCTACTACTGCTACTGAAAAAGCCGTCAATGGCCAAACATTGCCCTCAGCATCAAGCCCAGACTTGAACCTGGCCTGCAGGGCTCTTCAGCCCCTGCTTAGCTTGCCAGCTTCATCTCTCCGTCTCTCCTCCCTGGCCTTCCCGCCTACCACTCCCCACCACTCCTAAAAGAAACCTGGGCCCCAGCTCTCCCTGTGAATGTTTGCATTCCCTAAAGATTATATGTGCGCATTCCCCAGTCACTTGCTCTTCCTTCTGCCTAAAAAGTGCTAGTCTCACTCTCCAGGATGATCCCAGTCACCCTCCAGTGCCCAGCGAGCTACTGCCACCTCTGGGAAGCACCTCTGATGGCCCTGTCTGAGTTCCCAGAGCATCTTGTGCTTTCTGCCCTGTAGTTCTTGTCACTGTCACTCAGAATTAAACAGCCTGTTTGCATGTCCGTTTCCCCCAGCAGACCCAAGTCCGCAAGCAGACTTCTCATGCACAGCTGAATCCCCCAGAGCCCAGCCCAGTGCCTTATGGTCACTGGTCAGGAAGTGCTCGTCGAACAGGACTGAAAGACCTAGAAACTGCAGATCACACCTGGGTGTGCTGTCCCAACTCTGCCACTTTCTAGCCGTGTAACCTTGGGCCAGTTCCCTATTTGTGCCAAAGTCAGGTGTCCTCGTCTGCACATTGAGGATAATGGCGCAACAAGGGCAGTTGTGAGGATTAAAAGAGACAACGTGTAGGAAGGATCAGGCTCGTGGCACATAACAGAAAGCCTGTGTTCTGTGCTCTCCTCTCACTACCAAATCACACGTGGTTCCATGTCACTCCCTCTAACTCTTTGTTTTCAGACTTCTTTGTTTAGCGGCAGAACTCTTTTTTTGCGATTGAAGTCCTGCATGGAACCTCCATTCCTAACAGAAAAAAGCTGTGCTGGTACAGGGGAGGAGTGATGTGAAAGGCCTTCCAGTCCTTCTTTCATCCCCATGGCCTCAGAGCTCTCCTGATGGCCTTGACCTCCATGGCACAAGGCTGGAAACCCTGCCCCAGATCGAGCTGCTTCCCCACTTGAGCACCACAGTGCCAAGTCACAGCCTTGTCAGCACCTGGGGAAAGGGACACGTGCCCTCTCAGGTGTCCTCCGGGCAACACTGGGAGGTATAGGTAGGCAGTTTTTCTCCCAAATACACCAAGGGGGACGGTAAGGTTCAGAGTAAGTGATTTGTCCAAGGTCCCACGGTGGTGGTCCTAGCCCATCGCAGAGCCCTACTGGGGCACAGGGTCACCCTCTTTAAGTTGACTCTAAGGTGGTGGCATGCCCTCTTTTTCTCTCCCCAGTTTCCTTTTCCTGTTTCTCTCCCTACATTCCCAAATCAGCTAGAAATACGTGAAATGGTGGAAGTCATCCAACCCCTGGCCCAGCACCACCATCTCCTTCCCATGGGCTTTTGACATCTGTCTCTCATCTCCCTCTAAAGGCCTCCTTGGTCTGCAGGTGTGTGGAGGTTGGGCAGAGGGATGGAGTGACTCAGAGCCCACAGACTTCACTTTCATTCTCCAGAACCAGGTCTGTTAACACTGACTGAGTCCAGCCCCCCAGTTCTCACCTGGGCAGAGGGGCTGCTTTTATATCTTGCTGGAGGGCCCCACATAGCTGTCCACTGGGCATGCTTTAGGCATGGCCTTGATTACTTGAGGCAGCTGAGTGGTGAGTGGCTTTTATATGGAATTTCTCCCTCTTCCATAGCACCCATACACAATTCCTGCCACCCAGAGTAGTCTGACCTACTGCGGTGGTCTCACAGCTTCGTCTCACTTCTTGAAAGGCCTCCCATGATGTCACAGCTTTTTTTCCCCTACTACCAGCAGAATTGGAGAGAATGCCTCTGTAGCAGCCATCTCCTTCGCTTTGCATCCCCACTTTGGTCTTCACCCCAGAATTTTTGTCTGCCTTTTGCAGATGAGTCCACTGAGACTCAGCCAATGAATGAATTGCTTAAGTTCAGGCCTGGAAGGCAAGGTGCAATTAGCTGCATTCCTATCCCTTTGAGTCCTAGTGGGTCTTAGGCCCTAGGACTCACACTGGGACTCTGAGTGAACAAGCTATAAAAACCTATCCTCTGTGGGTCTGTCTCCATCCCCAGAACATGCATCTGATTGCATTTCATCCTCACTCCTGCAGGGTGGGTGAGCAGGCCTGAATGGCCAAGGTCCTGCCTCTAGCCAGTTAGCTGTAAAGTCGGGCCCCAGGCTGATGTGTCAGGTATCACATTGTGCCTGGCACTTGCCAGGCCCTAGCTGAAACTGCTGCTTATATTGACAGGAAAAGGAGAAGGCCCACTTGGCAGCAGAAGCTTTAAAGCAGGTGAATCGTAGTGTTTCTGGAAGCCGGGAGCCAAGGCCTGCCAGGGAGAGGCTCTTGGAGTGGCCTGACCGGGAGCTGGATCGGGTCAACAGCTTCCTGAGCAGCCGTCTGCAAGAGATCAAGAACACTGTCAAGGACTCTATCCGTGCCAGCTTCAGTGTGTGTGAGCTCAACATGGACAGCAATGGATTCTCTAAGGAGGGGGCTGCTGAGCCAGAGTCCCAGCGCCTATCCCCCTCAAACCTCAATGGCTCCTCAGAGCAACGGCCTGACATTAACCTTGACCTGTCCCCTTTGACTTTGGGGTCCTCTCAGAACCACACGCTACGAGTTCCAGGTGAGCCAGCCCCACCGTGGACAGAAATGAGAGGCTCTCACCCACCATGGACAGAGGTGAGGGGGCCCCCTCCCGGTATCATCCCTGAGAATGGGCTAGTGAGGAGACTCAACGCCGTGCCCAACCTTTCCCGGGTGATCTGGGTCAAGACACCCAAGCCAGGCCACCCTAGCCCTGAGGAGCCAAGCCCAAAGGAGGTTCCCAGTTGCAAGCAGGAGCTGCCCGAGCCTGTGGCCTCAAGTGGGAAGCCGCGGAAGGGCAAGAGACAGGGCAGTCAGGCCAAGAAGAACGAGGCGAGCCCAGCCCCCCGGTCCCCAGCCAGTCTTGAGGCTCCCAGTGCCAAGGGCCAGACCCCCAGCTCCAAGCAGCCAGGCAAGGCCCCAGAGCCTCCCAAAGTGGGCAGCTGTGCCGAGGCTGGAGAGGGGAGCCGGGGGAGCCAGCCGGGAGCAGGCTGGGCTGGTAGCCCCAAAGCCGACGAGAAGGGCAGCTCCTGGCGAAACTGGCCAGGTGAGGCCAAAGCACGGCCTCTGGAGCAGGAGTCCATGCAGCCCCCAGGCCCAGCAAGGCCACAGAGCTTGCCGCAGGGCAAGGGCCGCAGCCGCCGGAGCCGCAACAAGCAGGAGAAGACGGCCGCTTCCCTGGGTGAGTGCACCAGGAACTGAGTGGTTAGCCCCCCACCCCGCCAGGCCACAGGGTGGAGGGTAGTCCTCGGTGTGGGCAGTGCTGCCCCAAGAGCATGACCCCAGAGGCCTCGCCGTGGGCACTGAGCCCTCCTGGCTGTGTCTTCCTAGACGATGTGTTCCTGCCCAAGGACATGGATGGGGTGGAGATGGATGAGACTGACCGGGAGGTGGAGTACTTCAAGAGGTAGGTGTGGGGATGCCTTCTTGCCCACCCTCACTCAGGCTCACCCTCAGCCTTACACCCTCAGAAGGAGAGCCTCTCCAGGCTCTCTCCCTCCAGTCTATCTGCTGGAACCCAGGTAGCCACACGGCAGGACAGGCCATCTGGGAAGGCGTAAGGGACGGGGAGAAGGAGGCACGTCAGGCCCTAAGAACCAGGGCTTTCTCCAGCTTTATTCCCTTTGTGTGTTCACTTGCACTTCCTCTGCTCTGTCTGGGCTGAGCTCTGGGCTGGAGGCAAATGAGATACAGTCTAGATGGAGAGAGAGCCATAAACACACAGTCCAGGGATAAGTGCTGTTGCAGGAGTAAGGGCATGGGGCTGCAGACCCAGCTGAGACGTAGGGGTGGGCAGCGCTCCCAGAAGAGGTGGGAACCAAGCTGAGACCTGAGGAGTAAGAACCAGTGGGCCAGGTCAAACAGGGCCTTTGTGACAGCAGAGATGGTAGGCACAGAGGTTTCAGGCTGAAAACAACACACAGTACTTAGGGGAGCAGAAGGCCACCCAGTGTAACCAGAGTAAAATACAGCATGAGGAGCCACCCTGTATCCCGAGGCAGTGTCACTCTCTTCATACGCTGTTCCCTGGGCTCGTGGGCACCCTGTCCAGAAAGCCAGCAAAGCTCTCATAACCTGCTAGACCCCAATACCCTGGAGCCAGAGGGGTTGTACAGAGCTGACTTGGTTCCTTTAGTGACCAAGACACATGCGTCTAGAAGTCGGGTCCAGCAGGGAGAGGGTACCTCTGATTATGCTTTTCTGCTGTCTCTCAAACCTAATAGGTTCTGTTTGGATTCTGCAAAGCAAACTCGCCAGAAAGTTGCTGTGAACTGGACCAACTTCAGCCTCAAGAAAACCACTCCTAGCACAGCTCAGTGAGGTATGGAGACCCCCAAGCGTTGCATGTACTCCCTCGCCCCAAGTTCTGTCACGTTCTGTGTCCCCACCAGACCATTTCATGCTCTGGGGCATGGAGTTGGGCTAGTGGCTTGCCAGCCCTGGGCCCCTGCATTCCACAGTGACAGCTATGCACTCTGCAGACACAGGCCCCATCTCTTCTCCTATGGCCACTCACCCCTAGGCCTCTGTCCTTTCATCACTACCTCCTGGGCCAGAGCCTCCTGGGAGCCCTCCTATGTTCCTGAATCTCCATCCCTGGGCTATCTCCACCAGGCCTCTACTTCCCTTACTGGCTGCCTCTCAAGTGCTTAGGCAGCCTTAATCCCCAGAGGACTGCCCCCACCCCTGACAATATTAGCCTCAGGGTTGAATCTCACTTGCCCAGCCTGGTAGGCTACCCAGGTGCTTCCTAGCTAAAGCCATGCAAGAAATGGGTAGCCCCAAAGATCAGTGAGAGGGCAGATGAGCTAGACCAAGGCCTCGATGAGGTCATTTAGGCATGGAGAAGGTGGTAAGTGCTCTCCCCAAACAGGAGAAGCCCCATGAAGAAATTAATAGCTAAGCTGCCTCCTGAAGAAGACACCTGGCCCCCAGCTGGGCTCGGGGCTCCTCTCCCAACCACCTACACAAGTCCTTTTGTGTGAAATACTGACATATCAGATGATGTTCTGGACTGAGAACAGAAGACCAAGAGAAGGCACTGGGCTGAGCACCATAGTGCAGGAGAGAAGGGTGGCTTGCAGGCAGGCCTCGGTGCCAGGTTTTCAACCTAATGGCTGTGCAGTGCCCTATCATAACCCTGTGCTCTGTCCCTGGGATCAGGCCTTTTCTGGCTGGGAACCACACAACTGCCCTTAAAGCAACAGGAAACTGGGGCAGGTGAGCTGAACTCAGGGAACCCCAGGAGGATGTCCTCACCTCTCCTACCCCTTCTCTTCTCAGTGCCAGGACAGCTCCTCTCTGGGTCGGGCAGCAGACTTCCTGGACCCTCATCCGAGTTTCCTTGTCCTCTTTTGGTTTTAGGATTCCCCACCCTTGGGGCTGAGCTCCCTATGGCACCTTGGGCTGCCTGGAGTCAGGACTGTCTTTAGACTCACCTCAGCCCCTCTCTCTGAAGGGGCTAGGCTCCCTCATCTTTTGCCAAACTGAAATGTCCACACCCTCAGGAGCTTCTGCCAGGGCCAGGGTGCCCTCCTGCCCCTTTTGTCCACTTCCACAGGATCCAGGAGTTATGGGAACCCCAGGCACTTTGATTTGTTGCCTCTTCTTAGAGAAAAAGGGGCACACCCCTCCCCCAGCCAGGAAACCTCATTTGGCCATCTTCTCTCAGGGACCCCTTCTTTGGTTGAGCTCTTTCCCAAGACACGAGATGTTCCCTCCCTGCCCCACCCCACTCTAAGGGCTCTCCATTGACCTTTCCACCCTCCTCAGAGTGGGACTGGGAGCCCGGAGAGTATGTGAGAAAGCAGTGCAGGCGTAGATTCGGGACCTAACCTGGGCTGTGTACCTGGAGCCCGAGTGCGTACGCTGCCTCTCCCCTGCCTGTCAGCAGGAGAGCGAAGGCCAGAGGCGGGCTCTTACACCACCCTGGCTCGGATAGATGTGTGCCAGGGGAGCTGTCCCCTGGCAGGGTCTTAACCTGAATCCTCTGCTGAAGGTAATCAAGGAAGTCTATTCAGTATTTTCAGCCCAGGGAGCAAAAATAGCAGGCAGCTGTTCCTTCCCATGGGGATCCATGGAAACCCAGAGCCAGCGCAGGGAGGCTCAGGCAAAGGCTCACTCACGGTTTGGCCATGCTCTGTTTTCTCAGCCCCCTGCCGGGTCGAGCTGCTTCAGGGTGTCCTGAGACCCCAACTGCCAGCTGAAGGTCTACAGTTTCTTCCTCCACATCCCTACCCACCTGCCCAAGATCTCCCTGCTCCTCACCATCCTGGACCAACCAAAAGTTGAACGGATGCTGTGCCGTGCTGGGGCCCCTCAGGACCTCCACAGAGCCGCTTCCTGGTGCTACGCAGCCTCCTCACTCAGAGCCTGGGGGCTGGACTGGCTTGTGGGCCGGGGGCTGATGGTACTGCTGGCCCAACATTGCTCTCTTTGTGTTTGGTTTTGTTTTTGTTCTTGTTTTTCAATTCTTTACTTTTGATACTGTGAAGATCTTTCCTGCAGAAAGATAAAGCAACATTTGGACACAGAGTCAGTGTGTTGATGGTTTGCTGGTCTGGGGCAGGGGTGAGGTGAGGAATGTACTCAGAAGCATGGGATCTGCCTTGGTCATTAGCCTCACTGAGCAGATATTATGTGTCAACAGTTTGGCAGTTTTCACTTAATTCCACAACTGTTCTAAATGGGGCTGTTATCCAATTTTACAGATGAAATTAAAACTAAGACAGTCTGGCTGAGCAGAGTTAGAGCCTAGGCCCATATAACAGCAGCATCTGTGTACTTTCTCCTGGTGGCAGGACTTTGGTATGTGACCTGGAACATCCCCTTCCCCATGCCCTGTTTCCCCCTCTTCGAGATGGAGGAGTGAGACTCGATCTCTGTGCAGCTGCTGTGAGAAGGGGTCTGGGAAAGGCTTGAGGCCTTTACAGACTGTGCACCTTTAGCCTGGGTTATTGACATTGTCAAGGGACGTGGAGTAAATGGAGTTTCTATAAATTGGATCTGACTTTCCAGTGGGAATGACACATATAGCCTAAGTACTTGAGAGTTGCAAATAATGAACCCTTCTGTAAAGTAAAGTAAACTACCTCATTCCTATCTCTCACCCCCTGCAGATCTGGTTCATAAATTCAGATTTTAACATAATAGGTTTGCCAAAAAAAAAAAAAAAATGCCTCACACACGCTTGTGGTCCAACTCCTTGTTCCTCTTGTCGTTTTCTGAAACTGACACTTAACTTGAGCTTATGTGAGGAGCAGTGGAGGCTGTAGCCACACAGTCACTAAGAGCCCTTTACAGAGTGTTGGGAAGCAGGATCAGAAACCATTCCCCTGGGCGCCTGGGTGGCTCAGATGGTTAAGCATCTGCCTTTGGCTCAGGTCATGATCCCGGGATCCTAGGATCGAGTCCTGCATTGGTCTCCCTGCTCCTTGGGGAGCCTGCTTCTCCCTCTGTCTCTGCCTCTCTCTCTCTCTCTCTCTCTCTCTGTCTCTCATGAATAAATGAATAAAATCTTAAAAAAAAAAGAAAGAAACCATTCCCTCCTCTTCCCCCTCCTCCCAGATTGAACCCCACCATGGGCAGTCAGTGCCAGCTTCCTCTTCTAAAGAAGTTAAAAAGCATCGCCGACAGGCTCAAGGCTCACAAGTCCTGGTCCCTGGCCTTTCATAATCCCCAAGGAAGTCTGCATATGCCGCTGTGAAACCTGTCTCTACGTACATACTATCTGTGTTCCTCTCTCCCTTCAACTCTTGCACCAGGCTCCTGCCCTGCAGTTGAACTGGCATAGCTACCTAAAATTCTGCTTCATCATTCAAAAATTGCCTGTCTGATCAAGGAGCTGCTTTACCTACAGAGAAAGACCTGTGGATGGCATTCAGAGCCTTCCATGCCTGGCCTCTGCCTCCCAGCACTCCAGCCACACCAGATGACCTCAGTCTCCCTCTAGGCCTGGCACCCTCAGGTCTCCCAACTTTGGCTCACGTTTCCTTCTTCCCAGATTACCTTTCCTTCATTGTGTCCTGCTTATCCTTCACATTCCAGCTGAAAGGCCACTTTTACTAGGAAAATCTGTTTGCCCTGCCTTGTGGTGCTTCCAAAAGTACTACTTTATCTGTCTTAGAATATTTCTCCTTAACCTGAAGACCCATTATATTTTTGTCTCCTCCACTAATCCATAAACTCAAGCCGGGTTTGTGTCTTGTTCATTTTTTATCTGCTTCACTGCACAGTGCCCAGCATGTGCTGATAATAAATACAGGAATGAAGGAAGAAATAGTACTGACGCATCACTCCTCTTTAAAAGTCCCCTGTGAGGGGCACCTGGGTGGCTCAGTCCTCTGACTCTAGATTTCGGCTCAATTCATGATCTCAGCATAGTGGGATCTAGCCCCAGGTCAGACTCCTTGCTCAGCGCGGAGTTTGCTTGAGACTCTCTCTCCCCCTCTCCCTCTGCCCCTTACTCCCGCTCGAGCTCTCTCTCAAAATAAAATCTTTAAAAATAAATACAAATAAAGTACCCAGTGAAGTTGAAGTTACTTTGACAGTCAGCCCTGCATGCTCTGGACCACCCAGCCTACCTATCCAGCTTTAGCTTTGGCCACCCCCACTCCACAGGAGCCGGCCACGTGGTTTGTTTGTTCTTTGAGGAATCTGTACTTGCACATGGCCAGCCCTTCACTCCTACAGGACCCTCAATCAGAAAACTTCTCTTTCCTCCACTTCCTGGAGTCTAGGAGTCCTGTTCTGAGAGTCTACACCTGTGGAAGCTCAGATTCAGGTCTCCTTGAAGGCTTCTCTGGTTCCCCAGGCAGTGAGTTACTTTAAGCTCTATCACAGCATTTACAATAATAATCGCTCCATATGTGTGTACAGACCCTCAGCGAAAAAACACTTGTCACCAGCATTTTATTTATCCCTCGCCACTCTGAACATACGTGCTGTCTCACATAGATGAGGACGCCAGTCAGAGCTGCAGTGTAAGCTGATTCATTTTTCCGTAAGGCACACCCCGTCCCCGCGCCCCTGCCCGGGATGGAGGCCCGGGCGGGATCCCAGCTGGCCCCGTCCCGGGACGTGCCTGATGACGTCAGACTGAGCGAGGCTGGGCAGCTGGCCGGCCGGCCTCTTCGGGATCCCCGATCTCCGCTTTAGGGACCTTCTTCCACCAGACTTCGTTTGAGCCTTTAGCGCATGCTCCAAATCCTCCAGCGTCCCATAATACACTGTCTGACGCTTTGCCCTCGCCCCTGGCAACAAATGCGCAGCCGCCCAAGGGACTTTGACGCCGCGCTGCCTGATAGGGTCTCAGAGGAAAGTTTGTCCCTCTGCGCGATCCGGCACTCAGAGGTCGTTGCTAGGCGCCCACGTTCCGCTTCTTCACATCTGATTGGATTTCACTCAAAAGTTGAGGCGGGGTTTTACCGTAGCGCGCATGCGTGCAGCAAAGGATGGAGGACTCGGAACCCGAGCGGAAGGTAGGAGCGAGACAGGGGTCCGCGCGGGTGGCGAGCGGCAGTGAAAGCGGGGGGCCTGAGCCTGACTTCTGGGTATTTGTAGCGGGCTCGCACCGACGAGGCGACTGCCACAGGAAGCCGCTCCGAAACGGAGGATGAGGACGACGAAGACTACGTGCCTTACGTGCCTTTGCGACAGCGCCGGCAACTGCTGGTGAGGGCCCGGGTTCGGAAGAGGAATGAGGGCGTGGGATCGGGGGGCGTGGGGGGGGGTGGCCGCCAGTGGAGCGAGCTGCCAGTACTCGGGACAGTGGCCGTCTGGCGAATGAGGGACGGGCAACCTGATCTGAGGTCGCAGGGTACAGATCCCTCTCCCAAAAGCCAAGATCTTGACGCAGGCCCCCTGGACCCAATGCTCCGCTCTGTTTTGGGCTTGGCTCTGAGGGGCTCTGGTGGAACCTCAGCTCCAGAAGCTACTGCAACGAAGGCGCAAAGGAGCTGCGGAGGAGGAGCAGCAGGACAGCGGCAGCGAGCCCCGGGGAGATGAGGACGATATCCCGCTGGGCCCTCAGTCCAACGTCAGCCTCCTGGATCAGCACCAGCACCTCAAAGAGAAGGCTGAAGGTGGGCTGGAAAGCAGCAGGGAGGCGCAGTGTGGTACAGTGCTTTGGTGTCTGACATCTGCTGCTTTCCTCAGCCCGCAAGGAGTCTGCCAAGGAGAAGCAGCTGAAAGAAGAGGAAAAGATCCTGGAGAGTGTGGCTGAGGGTCGAGGTATGGTTGTAGCCAAGGCAGGGAGGGAGGTGGACCCAGCCTCCTCCCCCAACCCCAGGCATGTTATATCTCATGGGCCTGGCCTCTGGGAAGCAAGAGCCAGCCCTGAGCCTCGTCTGTCTCCTCAGCCTTGATGTCAGTGAAGGAAATGGCCAAGGGAATCACATATGATGATCCGATCAAAACGAGGTATGTTTTTCAGTCTGTGGGAAGGCAGTCGCTTTTACTTGGAATGGTATGTGGCTGAGACTGGCAGGTGCACCCCAGAGCCAGTTGTGCCCGGGGCCTCTCTTGACCCCCACCATGCACTCACAGTTGGACACCCCCCCGTTATGTCCTGAGCATGTCTGAAGAGCGGCATGAACGTGTACGGAAGAAGTACCACATCCTGGTGGAAGGAGATGGTATCCCACCACCCATCAAGAGCTTCAAGGAAATGAAATTTCCTGCAGGTACCTGGGAACTTTGGTAGTCAAACAACTGTGCGGTTGTGTCCCAGCTCCCCCTGAGTTCAGCATCTGCAGCGATGGGTCTAGCCATTGGAGATGGAGGGACTTAGGTTTGAATTTCAGTTGCCCCAGCTGTACCTGCTCACTGTCTTCTGCCATTAGGGAGCTTCAGTGGGCAAGTGACATTGGCCTTAAAGGGACCTGGGTGTAAATCTTCCGTCCAGTTATCCTAGAGGTCTTAGACAAGTCTTCTTTTTCTCTGTTTTTTTCTTTGGGCCTCATTTGTAACTTGAAGGGAGCGGGAGTAGTGCCGATTTTACAGCTTTGGGAGGCCTGATAAAGTATCTGTGAGACACAAGGGTGATACTAAGGTTGTGTTCCGTAGCCATCCTGAGAGGCCTGAAGAAGAAAGGCATCCACCACCCAACACCCATTCAGATCCAGGGCATCCCCACCATGTGAGTGTGGACCTGGGGGCCCTGAAGAGGGCGGTGATGGGGAGGAGCAGTCACTAGGTGTCCATCTGGAGACACATTCCCTACATTCTACTGAACCTGATCTTCAGGCCTCTCCTCTCCCCACAGTCTCTCTGGCCGTGACATGATAGGTATCGCCTTCACGGGTTCAGGCAAGACACTGGTGTTCACGTTGCCTGTCATCATGTTCTGCCTGGAACAAGAAAAGAGATTACCTTTCTCCAAGCGTGAAGGGCCCTATGGACTCATCATCTGCCCCTCGGTAAGACAGACTAGGCTGGAGACAGAGCGGAGACAGGACTGCCTTCTGGTACCAACCTCTGCCCTGTTCTTACAGCGGGAGCTCGCCCGGCAGACCCATGGCATCCTGGAATATTACTGCCGCCTACTGCAGGAGGACAGCTCCCCACTCCTGCGCTGCGCTCTCTGCATCGGGGGCATGTCTGTTAAAGAGCAGATGGAAACCATCCGACAGTGAGCATAAGCACCCCCACCCTGTGGGCCTCCCCAGAGCCGCTCGACAAGCTAAAGGGCCTTTTGCTTTAGTTACCCTTGCAGACCCTTCCAGAAGCTTCCTTGTCCTCAAGGAGTTCCTTGTCTAATGGGGAGATCAGTTGGGGTGGGACAGAGGGATGTGGTCAGGTACTGTGGGAGCACAACAGATGGAATGGGGGCATCTGGGAGGTCAGGGGTCAGGGCATTCTGGGCAGAAGAGACAGAGGTGGGGGACCCAGGATGTCCAGGAAGGTCAGGGTCATTTAGTGTGGTCCAGCATGGAGGCTGAGACACTAGGGCAGGGCCAGATCCATGGCCTTTCCACACAGTGCAGTCGCCAGCAGACAATGCTAATTGCCCGGGACCAGGCTCTGGAGTCACGGACAGGCCACACTTAGGCCCTTCTTTCCAAGGCATTGCCGGTCTCAGGGAAGATTCGGATACAGAAAAGATTAATTTAGCATTCCAGGGAAGTGAGCCCATCAACGCCTACAAAGGGGGCTGCAGGAGCACATACTGAGACCTGTGTGGAGATTCAGGACCATCCTCCTTCTAGAGAGGGAAGGGTATGCAGGGTTGATTCATGGCTGGGGAGGAGCTCTGGAGCAGAGCAGTAGTCAAGAAGGTTGCAGCCCCTTCTGGAAGAGACATGTTTTACAAGTAGGGCAGGGTGGTGGACGTGATGAAGGGACAGGTGAGGAGGGACAGGAAAGAGGACAGAATGAGCAGAATGCCAGCCCTTAGGTGCAGGGATGGGCGGGTAGCCCTGAGCTCAGGGTCTTCTTGCTCCCCAGTGGTGTGCACATGATGGTGGCCACCCCTGGGCGTCTCATGGATTTGCTGCAGAAGAAGATGGTCAGCCTAGACATCTGCCGCTACCTGGCTCTGGACGAGGCTGACCGCATGATTGACATGGGTTTCGAGGGCGACATCCGCACCATCTTCTCCTACTTCAAGGTGCCCGTCCCTGCCTGGCTAGGGCATTCCTGCCACCCTCCCCAGCACACCCCATTCAACTGTGGCAGGCCCTGAGGCCTGGCACTGCCCACCCACTGCCCCTGCTTCAGGGGGCTACATCCCAGCTACTTGGCCTTCCCAGGCCTCACATGCCCTCAGTCGTAGCCTTACTTTTCCTCAGGGCCAGCGGCAGACCCTACTCTTCAGTGCCACCATGCCTAAGAAGATTCAGAACTTTGCCAAGAGTGCCCTGGTAAAGCCAGTCACGATCAACGTGGGGCGCGCTGGGGCCGCCAGCCTGGATGTCATCCAGGTGCGCAGGCGCTCCTGCTGAGCGGGGCCTCACTTGTGAGGGTTGGATCTGGCCAGGCCGCGCTGAAGCTCTCGGAGTAGGGTTGAGGGGCCACGTTGTGGGCACTGGGGTTTCAGTCACATCCCCAGCCCTTAGCAGGAAACATTCTTAGGGCAGCCAGTGCTTTATAGCAAGAGGCTTCTGGTTTCCTCCCAGCCAAGATTGGGGGCCCAGGCTCTGTGGCAGGGCCAGGGCTGGTGAGCCCATTTGCAGGCCCACCTGACCTGGCTCCTGTGATGGCAGGAGGTGGAATATGTCAAGGAGGAGGCCAAGATGGTATACCTGCTTGAGTGCCTACAGAAAACACCCCCACCCGTAAGTGCAGCCCACCAGGCTGGCTGAGGACCCCTGGAATGAAGGGGAGGGGGTGAGTGGGGGCAGCATGCTGGAGAAGGTCGGGCACGCCTGGTTGGGGTCAGCCCCCATGACTGAAGTTGGCTTTCCTGGACAGGTGCTCATCTTTGCGGAGAAGAAGGCAGATGTGGATGCCATCCACGAGTACCTGCTGCTCAAGGGGGTCGAGGCGGTGGCCATCCATGGGGGCAAAGGTCAGGGGGTAGTGCACACGTGGGCATGGATTCTGCTGCCATTGCTGCCCTCACCTAATCCCTCTCCCTGCCTAGTAGGCCTGCCACTACTCCCCAGATTCCTGTCACTCTAACAGCTCCTGCCTAACCCTCCCCAGACCAGGAGGAACGGACCAAGGCCATTGAGGCATTCCGGGAGGGCAAGAAGGATGTCCTGGTGGCCACAGACGTAGCCTCCAAGGGCCTGGACTTCCCTGCCATCCAGCATGTCATAAATTATGACATGCCTGAGGAGATCGAGAACTACGGTGGGGAGCTTGGGTGGGGGGCAAGGTGTCAGGGGTGCGGGCTGGGCCCCAGCCCCTGGGCAGTAGGCCAGAGGTTCTGTTCCCTCTCTGCAGTGCACCGTATCGGCCGTACCGGGCGCTCAGGGAACACAGGCATTGCCACCACTTTCATCAACAAGGCCTGTGGTAAGGCTGCCACCAGGGCCACCCCAGCTCTCCCCTGGGTCCTCTGCCTGTGGCTACCTAGGTCCTGGCTGCAGGGCCTAGGGTTGGGCCTCATGGTTCCCTCCTACCTCCACAGACGAGTCAGTGCTGATGGACCTGAAAGCCCTGCTGCTGGAGGCTAAGCAGAAGGTGCCCCCTGTGCTGCAAGTGCTGCACTGTGGGGATGAGTCCATGCTGGACATTGGAGGTGACTGCTGGCCAGGAGACCCCGGGGCAGTGGGGGGGTGGGGGGAGCAGGGGAACATGACGAGAGCACCACAAAACTAAGTATGTGCCGCACATCAGAGGACTTGAGGGAGGGCTCTAATGGGAAGCCAGGGTCTGGGGTGTGGAGCCTGGTCCTGCAGTCTTGCTGACTCTCACCCCCATGCCCCCAGGAGAGCGTGGCTGTGCCTTCTGTGGGGGCCTGGGCCATCGAATCACTGACTGCCCCAAACTCGAGGCTATGCAGACCAAGCAGGTCAGCAACATCGGCCGCAAGGACTACCTGGCCCACAGTTCCATGGACTTCTGAGCCACCTGTCATCCCTTGTCTCCAAGAGATCTGTCTCCAGCCACCTCCTACACACACCAGCCCCCTGGACAAAAAGCCAGCATCTTCGGCCCAGCTGGCCTGGGCTGGGCCAGGCTGGGCCTGGCTGCCTGTTCCCTGTGTCCCCCAGAATTACTATTTTTGTTCCCTTTTGCCCCAGCTGTCATTAAAGCACAAGCCTCTCTGGTCTCAGCCTAGCCCTGCCTCTGTGTTTCACCTTCCCTGACCCCTGCTTCCTGGACAGGCCTCACCCTCTGACCTCCGTAGCCCCTCTCAGGCAGGGAAACTGGCATCTCCCACCGCTACTGCCAACACGGCCGGCTGGGTTTGGTTGTGGAGAGAGCCACGTAGCTGGGGCCCCCTGCTGGGAGCTCTGGGTACCTCCTCTGGGCTAGCTGGATTTGTGGCTCAGGGAGAGACCGCATTGGTGGGCCCTGGGGAAATGGCTGGGTTTTCTGGTCTCTGGTTGGCTCTTATAATCTCCAACCTTGCCCCAGCCTCCCTCTTCCTGTCAGTTGTATGAAGCTCCCGGGGCCCCTTGGGAGGTGACTTCCTGCCTCAGGCCCCCTGCCTACTTGCCTGCCCACACAGACTTCAAGTGGAAAACCCTCTGTCCATCTCGCTGAGGGGGCAGCAAACGCCACAGGACCACCACTCAGGCCACTAGCACTCACTGACCTCACTCTGTGCCTGGCTGTCTGTTGGGCTCAGGATCCAGGCAATTCAGGCAGACGCCTGCTGGGAGGTTCATAGGTAAGTGGGAGAGACGGGAGATGGGAATAACGGGGTGGCACATGGCGCAGGATCTCCACGTCTGGCAAGGAACGGGCAGAGGAGGAGTATGGGCAGCAATTCCTCGGGGCCCGGCACTTCATGTGCAAGACCACATGCTTATCCCAGCAGGACAGCAGTTGCTCAAGTCATGTTTGTCACTTGGTGTTTGGCCTTGGGCAAGTTACTTAATATTTCTGAGCCTTGATTTCCTCATCATTGAAATGGCAATGAGAATGCAAAGAACAGACTGTCCGGCTGCAGGAGCTTCGGGCTGCCCAGGCTGCAAGGGATACAAAGCCGGGTGGAGAGGCCCTTGGAAAAGACTTCCTGCCCACACCCCATATGCGACCCTAGAGTATTGCTCAGCCTGGTTACACATGCCTGCCTAAAGGTGGCATTGAATGAGTGACAGGAGGCTGTCCCCAGAATTCAGACACACAGAGCCCCAATAGCAGCCTCTAGCAAGGTGAAGCCAAAAAAAAAAAGGGTGCCTAGCAAGAAGCAAAATTTAAAAAAAGCATGTGATCTCTCCAGGGACCCACTGGGGGCATGCCACCCACACTCACATGACTGGGCCATGCCGTGAGGACGGGCTCACTGGTGGGGCCCTTGTGCTCGGTGTGGGGTGGTCAAGGGGGGGCCTCCTCGGGGGAAGATGCAGCCCAGCTGTCAAGTGGCACAGCAGTAAGGGGTTCCTGGGAGGCACTGGGCCGAGGGGAGGTGGAGGCCAGGACGGGGCACCTTGAGTGTAGGGCTGAGGAGCCCAGGCTACAGCCCCGGGCAGGGGGCAGTCAGAGGAGTTGGTTTGGGGTTGGTGTAAAGGACCACAGTGGGCCCTGTTGGGCAGTGGTTCAAAGAGGAGATAAGAGGCTGGTAATGGACAGGGACTGTGAAGACAGAGGGGAGCAGGTGAATATTAGAAATATTTCCAAGATAAAGACCAGCAGAGTGGCACTGAGAGGGTGCCAACCAGGGCTCAAGAGTGAGGAAAGCGAGGAGCGGGCCCGTCTGGCTAGAAGAGGTCCTGGGGCAGGGCAGGGCCATGGGAACTTCAGGTGCCGGGGTGTGCGACTGCCCTGCTCAGAGGAGAGGTCGGAGCTTATGACTCACAGCCAGCTGACCCAGGTGCAGGCAGAGGTCAGCCGCCCTCCGGGGGTCTGAGGCCCCTGCCAGGCACACATGGGCACCTTGGGCCAGCTGGACCCTGAGGAAGAAATATGTGATGTCCCCACCCCCTATCCTAACTCCTTTACTGAAGACAGGCGCCCCTCCCCCCAGCCCCGCAGCTGCCTCTCTGGACAGAGGGAGGGGGAAGTGGCCAGAAGGGGAAGTGTGTGGAGTTCCCCTCCAGCCTGTCATCAGTCTCATCAGGCCCTCGGAGTGGCAGTCCCGGGGCCTGGCAGCGGCCATGGAGCCTCGGGAGACTCCCATCAAGGACGGCATCCTCTATCAGCAACACATCAAGTTCGGCAAGGTGGGGACCCTGGCTGCCAGGCAGCTTGCCCAGGACGGTAGGCGGCGGCCCCAGCCTCAGCCCACCGGGACCTGGGAGAATGGGGAAGGAGTCAGGGTGGGGAACCCAACCAAGGTGTTGGGGAGTAGAGCAGAGCCCCATTCTCAGCTTGAGTGAGCCTTTTGGAGAGCCTGTCCTGTTTGCGGATGGGGAAGCCAAGCGCGGGGAGGATCTAAGAATCCAAACCTTGGGGCAGGGCAGAGCTGAGAGGCTGGCTAACCCAACAGCCTTCCGCCCTGTGTCGTAGAGGCACCAAGGCTCCTGTGGAGAAGGCCGGGGCTGAGTCGGAGGAGCGCCAGCCTGCAGACAAGGGCTCAGCTCCTCCCAGCCCTGTTACAGGACACAGTTGGGGGGTTTGCCTCTCTCCCCAGGCAGCAGGCCCTTCACCCTCACAGCTCAGCTGCAGCTGCTGCCCAGGCAGATAAACAATCTGTTTCCTTTGCTTTACGCTATTTGCATGTTTCCTTCCTTGCCATCATGAGACCGAGGCCTCCCTCCTGCCTTAGCCCTTGTCCCATGGCCCAAGTGACCTTTTCTTTGGGGAGAGAGCATAGGGGGTACCAACACAATGGTAGCATCAGGGGTCTGCTTCAACCACGTCAGAGACATGATCCAGTAGAAGCCCCAACCTTGCATTCTCATGGCTTTTGAGATGTGAGGACACTAGTGCTCATGGGGGTCACAGTTAGGCAATTGGTGGGATGGATTTGAACCCACAGTTGACCGGCCGCCAGCACAGACTCTTCCCCCTGCTGGGCTGGCTCTAGCAGGGCCCCTTTCTCTGGGGCTCTGAGGATCTGGGGGAAGCAGAGGCCAGCCAGGGTGGCCAGGAGCACTTGCTGAGCAGCGTGTGCTGAGCTACAGGGAGAACCACCACCCAAGGGTCTTTTCCTCCATCCTCATCTCCCACAGAAGTCCTGGCGGAAGGTATGGGGTCTGCTGTATGCAGGAAGCCCATCAGGTGTGGCACGGCTGGAGAGCTGGGAGGTCCGGGATGGTGGCCCGGGGCCAGCAGGTGACAGGTCTGCAGGACCCAGCCGGCGCGGGGAACGGCGGATCATCCGCCTGGCTGACTGTGTGTCTGTGCTGCCGGCTGACGGCGAGAGCTGCCCCAAGGACACTGGTGCCTTCCTGCTCACCACCACAGAGCGAAGCCACCTGCTGGCCGCACAGCATCGCCAGGAATGGATGGGCCCCATCTGCCAGCTGGCCTTCCAGGTGAGCATAAGGGGCCAGAGGTGGGCCACCTGGCCCCTGACCTTGTTCATCTCCATGCTCACTCCCATCCTGTCACTCAGCAAGTACCTGCCAAGCACCTGCAACCTTCGGGGGAATAGCCCTGAAGTCCACAGAACGAATCTCAGATGGCCATTCATGCTGTGGGGAAAATGAAAGGCTGGTGGGACCAGGCATGAATGGCGGGGTATTAGATGGGAAGGTCTCTCAGGAAGGGACAGTGAGCCAAGTCCTCAAGGACAAATAGCCCACCAGGCAAAGATCTGAAGCAAGAGTGACCCAGACACTGAGGTCTGAGGAGTGTCCTGAACAGAGGGGGCAGCATGGGCAAAGGCCCCGTGGCAGGGGAAAGTTTGATGTGTTAAAGGGGCAGAAAGGCCATCGTGGCTGGAGAGTAAGGAGTGGGAAGGAGCCCAGGAGGAGGCAAAGGTGGAGAGTTTGGTGGGAGCCAGCTGAAACTACTCTGGGCCACATGCAGAGTTCGGGGCTTTATTCTGAGTGAGAGGAGATGCCTTTGAGAGGGGGATTCTCTGGGGAGCCAGGGACTGAGAGCTTTAAAGCTTCACAGGGTCTATGAAGGACCAAAAGGAAATGAGCCTAGCAGTTCCTCAAAAACTTAAACATAGAGTTGCCATATGACCCAGCAATTGCACTAGTAGGTGTATACCCAAGAGAATTGAAATAGGTGTTCAAACAGAACTTGTATGAGAATGCTCAGGGCAGCAATATTCGCGATAGCTTAAAGGTGCAGACAACCCCAACGTCTGTTAGCTGATGGTTACACCCAATGGAGTCTATGCATACAACAGAATATTATCTGACCATGAAAAAAAAAATGAGGTGGGCGCCTGGGTGGCTCAGATGGTTTAGCGACTGCCTTCGGCTCAGGTCGTGATCCTGGACTTCCAGGATCGAGTCCTGCATCAGGCTCCCTGCTCAGCAGGGAGTCTGCTTCTCCCTCTGACCTTCTTCCCTCTCGTGCTATTTCTCATTCTCTCTCTCAAATAAATAAATAAAATCTTTTTAAAAAATGAGGTAATGATGCATGCTAACACCATAAATGAACCTGGAAAACATCATGCTAAGTAAAAGGAGCCAGACACAAAAGACCACACATTAGTATCAGTCTATTTATGTGAAACACCCAGAATAGGCAAATCCATGGGACAGAAAGCAGCTTAGTGGTTGCTGGGGGCTGAGGGGGCGGGGAGTGGGTAGTGACTGCTAATGGGTTTCCAGGTAGAATGATGAAAAATTCTGGAACTAGATAAAGGTGACCATTACACAACGTTATGACTATACTAAAACCACTGAATTATACACTTTAAAATGGTGAAATGGTAAATTTTATGTTGTGTATTTTACCACAATATTTTATTTTTTTAAAGATTTTATTTATTTATTTGACAAAGAGAGAGGGAGAGAGCATGAGCAGAGAGGGGCAGAGGGAGAGGGAGAAGCAGGCTCCCCATTGAGCAGGGAGCCCAAGGCAGGGCTCGATCCCAGGACCCTGGGATCATGACCTGAGCTGATGGCAGACGTTTAACTGACTGAGCCACACAGGCATCCCTACCATGATATTTTAAGTTTAAAAAAAAAAAAAAAAGGAAATGAACAGGAACAAGGAGACCAGTGAGGAAGCTGTCGCATGTGACCCTGGCCATGCCACCGTGGGCCAAGGTAGTTGTGCTGGAAGTGCTGAAAGAGCTCAGAGGATGTGAGGGCAAATGGTGAAAGAGGCCTAGAGAAGGATGGAGAAGCCAATTCACTCGCGTGTCCCACCCCTGAAGCTCCTGCCCCTTTATCACTCCAAGCTGTTAGGGACACACACAGGCAGGCCCAATCCCTGGCCAAGTACAAGTGCAATGGGGACCTCCTCTTGTGTGCCGCTACTTTACAACTCTCAGCACCCTCAAGGGGGCACCTGGGGGCTGCAGGTGGGGAAATAGAGAGGTCCTCACGGTCGTGCAGTGTGTCGGGGACAGAACTGGAAGTGGCATCCCAGTCCCTGGATGTTCCTGCCTGGCCTGGAGTCCTGGGTTACTGGCCCCAGGGAGAAGATGTAGAAAGAGGAGTGGGGGGAGGGCTCTAACTTCTGTTTTTCATTCTCCAGGGCATAGCGGAGTATTCCTCAGGACCAGGGGAGGTGGAAGCTTCCAAGAGGGGCCTGGTCCCCATGGAGGAGAATTCCATCTACTCCTCCTGGCAAGAAGGTGAGTCAGGGAGGGGCAAGGGCAGCCTCAGCCGTCCTCCACCCAGGGCCGGGACCTTTGGGGAACCCAGGCGAGCTATCCCTGATGCCCTTGCCACCCTCCTGCCTGCAGTAAGCGAGTTTCCAGTGGTGGTGCAGAGGACCGAGGCTGCCACCCGCTGCCAGCTGAAGGGGCCCTACCTCCTGGTGCTAAACCAAGATACCATCCAGCTGCGGGAACCCTCCAGCCCCCAGGCCCTCTACAGCTGGCCCTACTGCTTCCTGCGCAAGTTCGGCTCTGACAAGGTGAGGTGCAGGGAGTGCCCTGCTGGGAAGGGTGGCAGGTGGACTGGTGCCCAGGTCCCTCCGCCACGAACCCACCCATACCACCCCCCAACCCCATGTCCAGGACGTGTTCTCCTTCGAAGCTGGACGCCGCTGTGACTCAGGCGAGGGTCTCTTTGCCTTCAGCAGCCCCCGAGCCCTCGACCTGTGCAGGGCCGTGGCCGCTGCCATTGCCCGCCAGCGGGAACGGCTGCCAGAGCTGGCTGGGCCCCGGCCCTGTCCCCTGCCTCGGGCGACCTCCCTGCCCTCACTAGACCCGCCAGGAGAGCTGCGGGAGGTGCCCCCAGGGCTGGAGCCCCCCAGCTCCTGGAGGGCACGCCTGGCTGAGCCCGGCCCCCAGAGTCTGCCCCCACTGCTGAGCCCGGTGCCCCACGATGAGCCGGTGTCTGAGCTCTACGCATCCGTGTGCAAGCGGGCCAGTGGGCCCCCAGGCAATGCCGAGCACCTCTATGAGAACCTATGCCTGCTGGAGGCAGGCCCTGTGCTGCCCAGGGATAGGGACCCTGAGCAGGAGGGTCCCAGCCACCGCAGCCCCCTGGCCAGCCCCATCTACCACAACAGCGAGGACCTGGGCTGGCTGGGCCCTGCCCATGACAACAGCCTTGAGGCCCAGTACCGGCGGCTGCTGGAACTGGAGCTGGGCGACAGTGATGAAGCTGGGAGCTCTGGCCGCCCCAGTGCTCACACGGGCTTCAAGGCCAAGCTGGTGACGCTGCTGAGCCGTGAGCGGAAGAAGGGCCCAGCCCCCTGTGACCGGCCCTGAAAGCCCCGCGAGGCTCTGTGGCAGGAGGAAAGACAGGTGCTCTGCTGTTCCTGGGCCAGGGCCAACAATGGACATCTGTGACACAGCCCTGCATCCACTCTGGCCTGCAGGGGTAAGGCAGGCTGGGGAGGACCCCTCCTGTGCCCCGCCACTCCCCCCCACCGCCGTGTACAGTGTACAGGTTTGCTGATAATAAAACCTCCCAGCTCTGCTCCTGGTCCCACCTTGTAGCACATAGTGTACAGCTGGCAGTGGTGCTCACCGGGCCACACAGACACACAGACCCTCACTCACGTGCCCAGAAGCAAACACCAGTGCCCTGTGCTGGGTGCCGGGGACACACCTAGCCTGCACTTGACCTCTACGACTCGTGGGCTCCAGTCCACTTGAGCAGATGGGTGGGATGCAGATAATTAGGGCCCATGTAGTCAGTCCTGTGCAACAAAAATAACGGGGACAGTAAGGCAGGAGGAGAAATCGGGCTTGCCCATGCGTGAGGTGCCCTCTGAGTTAAGTGTGAAGGACAGGCGGAGCCTTACCAGGTGGACAGCAAGCCCCCGGTCTTTCCAGGCTGAGGGTGTGTCTGGCACTGGCCCAGAGATAAAGGGAAAAGCATGGAGCTGACAGGGAGTTGGTGGCCAAGTGTGAGAGGCCTGACCATCCTGCAGTGAGCCTGGTCTCATCCTCAGCAGAGAGACACAGTCAGATTATAGAAGGAGCCATGTGGAAAACAAATTTGAGGGAGCCCAACTGGAGACCAAGTAGCCTGATCTGGGGAGGAGGTAATAGGTGGGGAGTGGGGGAAGGGCAGGTGGAAGGGACTTCAAAGATTTGCACAACCAAAACACCTGCTCCCCAATAAGACTCCAAAATGTGCAGACACTTCTGGGGAACCTTGGGCCTCAGTCTCCTCAACCGTCAAGGACAAAGGTCAAATTACCTACCAGGCATGCATTCATGCCTTAGAGTTTTACTGCCTGCCTACTCTGTGCCAGGCACTGGGGACACCGCCATGTTCAAGACAGTGAGGTCCTTTTGTTTTTGTTTTCCGTTGTTTTTTTTTTTTTTTTTTTTTTGGAGAGAGACTGGGGGTGGGGGTGAGGGAAAGAGAGAACCCTAAGCAGGCTCCATGCTCAGCACGGAGCCCCATCATAGGGCTTGATCTCACAACCCTCAGATCATGACCTGAGCCGTAATCAAGAGTCGGAGGCTTAACTGAGCCACCCAGGTACCCCATAATTCAGTGAGGTTCCGTTCTCAAGGATCTCATGTTCCGGAGGGAGATAAACAAGTGTCTTGAAGACTTTGGTGCCCTCATGCTACTCCTGTCACCATGCCTGAGGCCTCCCTGCACAAAAGCATCATGCCCCCAAGAATCTTGCCCCCAGCCCCTTGACCTCAACTCTGCCTCCACTGCCCATGCCATTGGCACATCCTGCACCTCTTCATGACAGTGATGCTCCCTCTACACAATCTTATTTCCAAGCATCCACCTCTGGCCACCTCCTTTTCTCCTTCCAGCCCTCTTCCAATGGCATGGCCCATAAAGCCCCTCTCCAACCACACTGGCCTACAGGACCCTTTCCTCGCCATCTGTGCAGTTGCTCTCCGCAACGCCATCCTTGTCCAACTTCGATTCTTTGCTCCGCCAATGGAGCAAACCCCTTGTGCTCCTCTCTTCTTCCATCTTATTTGTCTGGCAAAGTGCCCAGCCTCAGGTGAACCCAATTACCCTCCATGCCTGGGCTGAGGAGAGAGGATGGCTCAGTTTGCCAAGCTGGGAGGGGAGGGGGGCTGGACACAAAGCGCACGGGTTGGGGAGCAGACACTTCTGTCATCGTAGGGCAGGACGGAGATGGTGCGGCTGCTGGTGCACTTGCCCCCACCAACGTGGGGGACGGGGGGGCAACTGCCCATGGCCAGAGAAATTCACACAACCAGGCTGACCACATTCTCTCATGACGTGATCTCGAAGCTCAGATAGACAGGCTCTCCGGAGAGCTCCTCCATCCCAAGACCTTCTCACCTTCTCCTCTCCAACCCCACTCCTTCTCATCTCAAAGATATCCTGGACAGATGGCAGCTGACAGCAGCGAAGCCCCTCGACCACCCAGCACTTCACTGGCAAGTGCACCAGCAGCCGCAGCATCTCCGTCCTGTCCTACGATGACAGAAATGTCTGTTCCCCAACCTGTGCGCTCTGACCCCAGCCCCCCTCTCCTCCCAGCTTCGCAAACTGAGCCGTCCTCTCTCCTCAGCCCATGAATTCCACCATCACCATCATCTTTTCCAGCCACATGCAAACACGCTCCATAATTTTACATCTTTAAAGAAAACTTTGACCTCGCATTCGGCTTCAGCCACCTCCCCGTTCCCTTTTCCCCTTCACAGTGAAACTCCTCAAAAGCGTTGTTGATTACTTTCATTTCCACTTTCTCCTATTCTCCCTTTAGCCAACTCAAGTCTCCCCGTGGGCCCCACTGATCCATTACATCACTCTTATTAGGGTCACCAACCTCTTGTTCCCCAAAACAAAAGCAACCTGGTCTCCCCAACTTCTCAGCAGGATCTAACATCTCTCCTTAAAACACCATTTTCACTTGGTTCTCCTCCCTCCTCACAGATCTCTCCTTCCCAGCCTCAGCTGGCACCTCATCTGCCAGAGTTCTGCCTGGGGCTCCGGCCTCAGACACAGTGTAGCTCAACCCTGGCTGCACACGGAATCACCTGGAGCCCTTTTAAAAATGCCTACGCCTTGCCCTGCACCCAGGGGCTGAGATTTCCTCAGTCTAGGTGCGACCTGGGTACCAGTGTCCAGTTTTTCAATTTCCTGGATGATTTCTGTGTGAGTCCAAGGTGGAAAACCACTGCCATAAGTGAGCCAATTCTGTTTCCAGATCTCATAGACCATCTAAATGTTCATGACTCCCAAAGGTACATCTCAGCACAGAGCTGTCCCCCTGAACCCCAGATTTAAGAATCCAACTGTACACCAGACTCCTGGATGTCTGAAAGACATCTCCAAATGCAATGTGTGAAAGGAGGTTGTGGGCAGGGGGTTTCTGTGCAGTGCTGGCCACAGAGAGAAAAGCCTGGAAGGATGTTAGAGGCAGGGGGAGGTAGGTTTCAGCCCCACTTATGGGAGGGGAGTGATGTCTTCCCTATGACAGGGAAAATCTTCCCATGATCGATCAGGCTGCCGGCCATAAAGCAAGCTGAGGCCAAGAGGCTACCCAGTCCGGTTAGCTGCAGCAAGGACCCCTCCACCCCACAGTGGCAAACCAGCCCTTGACAGCTCAGCAAATCCCAGGACACTGAAGGTTACCTAGAGAATTAGGGTCATGGCCAGAACTGGAACCTAGAACTCTGGGTCTCTGTTCTGGCATACTTTTTTTTATTACAAACCTAAGACTCTTTGCTTTATGTCAGTTTTTGTGAGATTCCAACCAGTCTATAAAAGAGAAAGTCTTTACAAATCTCCAGGATTCTCAGGCCTCGCCCTGGAGCTGCACTGTCCTGAACACTAGGGGGCACTGCGTCCTAACCTGGGGCCTGTTCCTCCCCTTGTGCTGCCTTTGCAGGGAACATTGGTGGCTTCATCCAGGCCTGAGCCTTGCACAAGCCAAGGAATGGGACCCTGGTGTCCTCTGCTAGAGGACTGCCAGGACCCCCAGGCTGCCACTTGTTCTTTTACTCACATGCTGTTTCACCTTCTCAATCCTTCCTTCGTCTCTTCATTCACATCCCCTGTGTACAGACACTGGGGAAATGGTGCACGAGACAGACAAATCCCTGCTCTAATGGGACTGACATTCTAATGAGGACAAAGAGCAATGAAGAAACAAGCACCCAATATAATGTCAGATGGTGGTAAGTGCTATGGGGAAAAGTAAAGCAAGGTAAGGGACTAAGTGCCCAATGCAAGTGACATGTCAAGGAGCTATTGTTTTAGATACGGTGATCAGGGAAGGCCCCTTGGAGGAGGCAACAGCGGAGCAGAGATCTGAACAAAGTGAGAGAGCCTGTTGTTTAGGTAGCAGGGGAACCTGTTCCAAGCAGAAGGAGCTACAAGTGCAAAGTCCCTGAGGCAGGAATATGCTTGATGTGTTGCAGGAACAGTGAGAAGGCTGGAGTGGCTGGGGTAGAGTGAGCAAGGAAGGGAGCAGTGGGAGGTAGACTCAGCTTATTAATGTCACGTACATCTTAAGGACCTTAGTTTTATTTCAAGTGTAACATGAGCCCACTGGAATGCCAGAAGCTGAGGGTGATGTGGTGTGATTTCTGCTTAAAAAATATCACAGCTTCTGCATGGAGACTTTAGATTAGGTAAGGGTGGAAGCAGGGAGATCTGTTAGGAGACTGTTAAGGCATCCAGACACAAGAGGAATGGCTGGCTGGTGACCAGATATGGAACATATTCTTATTCTGAAGGTGGAATTTGCAGAATTTAAGGTATAACAGAGAAAGGAAGGATAACGTCATAGTTTTTACTGGGCCAGGTGGATGAATGGTGATGCCATTTACTAAGGTGAGGAAGAAGTTAGGGAGGTGGAAAATCACAAGTTTAAACTGGGATGTGATGAGCTGAGATATCTAGTAGACCTCCAAACAGAGCCTGAATAGGACATTGGATATTAGAGGCTGGAATTTGGGGTGGGGGGAAGGTCAGGACTGGACATATAACCTGGGAGTCCTTGGCATATAGGTGTTATTGATAGTCACAGGACAAGATGGGGTCCCGGCGAATGAATGTAGTCGGGAACATTTCATGGCCATGTTAGGAGGCAGGTGCGGAGCCGCCAAAGGAGGTAGAGAAGGATTAGCCAGTGGCAGGAGGAGGTAGGAAGCCAGGGGCAAGGGAGAAAGGTGCCTGGACCAGTGCTACTCCCAGGCAGGGCAAAAGGAAAGCTGACCAATCACCATTGACTTGATAACTTGGAGGTCATTGGAGACCCTGAGAAGAGGGAAATAATTCAGAGGACTGGTGGAAACAACGGCCTGACTGGAGTGAGTTCAAGAAAGAGCAGGAGGAAAGCAAGTGCAAACCGGGTTACAGACAACTCATTTGAGAAATTTTACTCTCAAAAGGAATAGAATAGGGGACGCCTGGTGGCTCAGTCGGTTGAGCATCTGCCTTTTGGCTCGGGTCATGATCCCGGAGTCCTGGGATCAAGTCCTGCGTCCGGGGAGTCTGCTTCTTCCTCTCCCCCTCCCCCCTGCTCATGCTCTCTCTCTCTCTCAAATAAGCAAAATCTATTTTAAAAAGAATAGAAGAGCAATAGTTGAAGGGGAGTTGGGATCAAGAGAAGATTTCTTTAAAGGTAACTCTTACAGCAGTCTGTGTAGTCAGGGAAATGATGCACAAGAGGGAAATGTGATGAGGGCGGGGGTGGGGGGGTGGGGATGGAGAACAGCCTCAGCCATGCCCTAGAAAGAGCTGAGGGGTAGATGCCTATTCCCTCAGCCGAACACTGCCGCTTCTGCTCAATTTCCCCTGCCATCTGTGCTAGCTGCCCGGGAGGACCTCTAGGGACAAAGTGGGGACTCTGACACCCCTGCTAGAGTCACCCTGTTACATCCCCACTGCCTGCGCTGCCTTCTCTGGAGCGGGGTACCAGGCAACAGACCATTTCAACAGTGTGGAGTCGTTACAGGGCAGAGGGCTGTTGACTGCCTGGGCTCAGGCTCAGAGCCAGGCCAGGGGCCCCCTCCAACTCTGTCCGCCCCTGCCATTTTTTTCTGCCTTTTGTAGAGGGTTCTACAAACCTAGCTTCAAGATCCCCTGACCCCACCTCAACTGACCCCACCTCGAGGTGTTCCACACCCGCAAGTCCCTCCGATTTAGAAAGTCTGGAGACGCCGAAGGCTTGCACCTTAAGCCAAACAATGCCTATCCTTACGATGGACCTGCAAGGCGAGTATTACTGACCCATTTTTCCGAGGAGGAAACTGAGATTCAGGATGTCCAGGTCTGTTTGGTTTCGAAGGCCGCTTTCTTTCGGCTCGGCCAGAGGGAGGCGCAAGGGGCAGGGCGAGCTGCTAGCTGACTCCTAGACCACGCGACGGGCAGCCCAGGCCCTACCCAGACCCCGCCCAGGCTCCGCCCCACCAAGGGGTCCCGGGCAGGCCAGGCCTTCCAGCTCCAAGCAAAACGGGACTTCGTGATTGGGCGGGGCGGAAGGATTGGGTGGGGCTTCCCAGTCGTAGAGAGGCCGCTCGTGGGCGTGACTTTGACGGGGCGTGGCCTATGGCTCCGCCCCCTCCCGCGGGCTCAAAGTAGACGGCGGCCGCGGGGGCGGGGTCAGAACACGGGTGGCCGATCCCAGCGCGGTTCTTGGGGGCCAGCTACCGGGCAGCGCCTCGGCGGGGCCGAGCAGGTACTGGCGACCGCGCGGTGCGTCTCGGGCTGGGCCAGGCTGAGGGCAAGAGCCTGCTGGGGACCACGGAGGGCACCGGGGTCGAGGCCAGCGCTGCGCTTCCTCCTGCGAGTCTGGGCCCCTGCCTCCGCCCCCGCCCCCGCCTTCCTGCGGCGAAGCCGGCTGCGGCAGGACCGATTGGCGCCTGCGCTGCTTCCTGCGCCTGGGACTCGGCCAATGCATGGGGCCCGGGCGGGGGACGGGGGAAACTGAGTCACGTCGGGATGGTTCTAGGCCTGTGCGGGAGGCACCACCCCAGCTGGGCTCCAGAATGAATCCCCTACCTGGCCACGCTTTGGGATCCAAGCCCTCACCGATTTCCATAGGAGCCACGGCCCCGCCCGGTCTCCCCCAGCGCCCAAAGGAGTCCTCATCAGCCTCGACCCGTCCGGGAATGGCTAGAACCCGCTCCAGCCGCCTCCCTTTCCACCCCTCCCCCTCGCGTCCCGAGCCCCCGTGTGCTCCCTCCGCTGGCTCCGCAGTGTCAGCTTACACGCCTTATATAGCCCGAGCAGGCTTCAGCGCGGCCTGCCTGTCGGGACCTGGGGGCGGGGGAGAAGAGCGCCGGCCCCTGACTCACCCGCCGTCTGTCCGAGGCTTAAGGCTGGCTTGAGGGGAGGCCATGTCAAATTAGCCCTGCAGCCCATCTCTGAATGAAAAGAACCTCAAGACTAAATGAGGGGAACCCCTCATCATCCCAGTCCCTGGGGGAGGGGGTTGCCCCTGCCTTTCCAGAATGAGGTCTGCCAGCCAGAAACCCAGCCACGGCTGACAAGGTGCCCGCCTACCGGTGCCCTGGCTGTGTTCAGCGGCTGCTCGTGCCTGCCTGGCACCAGTCCAAGGCTGGTGTCCGGAGCTGGGCCTGCCTGCACACCCACTATGCTGTCCACTCACCGTTTCTTTCCTCCCAGGAGCAGGCACCATGGAGTCCTTCAAGGTGGTGCTGGAGGGGCCAGCACCTTGGGGCTTTCGGCTGCAGGGGGGCAAGGACTTCAATGTGCCCCTCTCCATCTCCAGGGTGAGCCATCTTTGGGGGAGGGGCTCCCCCAGGAGTCTTTGAGTGTTCAGGTCTCCGGTTGGTGATGGGAGGAGTCTGAGCAGGAGTGAGCCAGGTTCAATAGAGCAGGAGGTATCTAGGTCCAGAGATGTGGTGGGCACCTGCCACAAAGACTCCCAACTAGGTGGGTACTGGGAGAGGAGCACCCACAGTTCCCCAGCATTGCCCTGTATTTTGATGCCATTCCACAAAGCTCCTGGGGCCACCTCTGAGGCCCCAGGGGAATGCCCATTCTGCAGGAGGGGAGCTTGAGGTCTCTGGGAAGTATCTAAGCTGCTTGAAGGAGCAGTGCTTGGAGCCAAGCCCCAGCCAGGGCATTCTTGACTGCAGGATCTCACTTCAGCCTCATTGCCACCCAGGGAATAGCAATTGTCATCCTGTTTTTCCAGATGAGGGAACTCAGGGCTCGGAGAGGTAGAGGGGCCTTTACAGCGATTCCTTGGCAAAGCAGGGATTTGAATTCAGGCACTGGGATGGTCTGCAGTTTGGTGGGGAGTGGGGGCACTTTCCAGCCTCTGTGAGATTTCTCCATCTTCATCCATTGGTCCTATTCAGGATGCAGTGGCCTCTGACCCAAAGCAGGGGTGTGGGTTGGGCCTCTAAGGTTCTAACTTCAGCTCCTGAAGGCCTGCTCTGGTGGGGGCGGAGCTGGGGGCTGGCTCCTCCCTGTGGCAGGGGGATTGCCTTATAAGCCCAAGAATGCAACCTCATGCTGGGATGGCCAGCTGGGGACTAGAGTCCACAGAGCTGAAAAAAGCTGGTTGAGGCCTGAACCCCTAAATGCCATTGGTGGGCCCCTCAGCTGGTGACCACGAGGACATAGCTGCAACTGTAGGGTCAGTTGTGGGACACAAAGAGGGCGCCCAGAGAGAATGAGGCCAGCCCTGGGACTGGTGTCTGTGGCCTGGGGGTCAGGAGGGGGCGGGGACTTCCTGCCTGCACATCCGCCTGTCCAGGGAGGCCCACCCAGGCGCCCACTGAGCAGGCAGCTGTTGGCAGGAAGCCCAAAGCAAGCACAGCCTGGAGGGGGCCAGGTTGTCCAGGCACTGCCCAGCCTGAGAGGGGCCCCAAGGCCAAGTCTGTCTACAGGAGTTGGGCTTGGTGGACAGGGCAGGCGGGTGGTCATTGTTCTTTCCAGGGACCTTTCCATGGGGTTCCCCTGGGAACTGCCCTGCCAGCTGGGTAGCTTAAGTCCCCCTACTACACAAACCCACCCCTACAATTGTCAAGGCTTGCTAGCTCTGAAAACGTATTCTATATTCCCCTCTCTGGGAAAGTGCTAACCAATGTGGCTGGGAGCTGTAGGCCTTGGCTGGACTCTGAGACTCAGTTTCTTCATTGGAGGGGATGGGCAACATAATAGCCTGAGGGATGGACTTTAAGATGTGGCCTGTTGGGGGCACTCTGGGTCTGAGCTCCCTTGTCAGCAGCCCTCACTGTGGGTGGGGCCACAGGCTGAGCCCAGCACTGGAGTTGGACCTAGGCCCTGGTGGGTGGGCGAGTGGGGTGGTCTTTTCTGAGTTGGGCCAGCCCCTCCCTCTCCGCTGACCCCAGGGAGGAGGAGGGGCTAGGGCTGGCTGTGGGCCCAGGCCTGGGAGATGAGGTAATGTCTGAGACTTGGGGGTTGGGCTGCCTGTTGGAGTCCTCAGGCTGACTCACCCCCACCCTATGCAGTGTCCAGCTCTCTAGCTTTTCCCCTCCTTGACTCCTCAGGCCTCTTTGCTTCTCTCCAGCCCCCCACCCCACACCCAGGGTTTTCTCCTGCTTCCCTCTCCACCTCTGACCACGCCTCTCTCCCTCTTGTGCTTCCTGTCCTCGCTCGGGAAAGGAAGTAGTCCCCAAATCCCCACCCCTCCCTGGGAGCCAGCTGCTCCTGCCCACCCCCAAGACCTCTACCTCAGGCTTAGCCCACACCTCCCAGGAGCCAGCTTGTGTGGGTAGGGAGTGGCTGGACCAGGTTTCCCTTCTACTGACTCACCATGACCTTGAGTAAGTCAGTGACACCCTTGAAAAGAAGTGAGTGTCACTTCTCTATGCTCACTATAAGGGGTTGTTGGATTGAACTAAAAGCTAGAGAGGAAATCTAGGCCCCAGACCCAGCCAGGGGTTTAGGGAGTTGTTTGAGGTAGGATGACCTCTGAGTTGGGTCCCAACACTCAGCAGAGGTAGCCTCGTGTAGTGGAGCCTTAGGGTCAGGGTCAGACCTGGCCTTGCTTCTTACCAGCTGAGCAGCTTGAGGCAAGTTACATAAACTCTTTTCCCATGTGTAAAATGCATATAATTTCAGACTCCACTCCGCAGGTTGTTGGAAGATTCGGTATTAGCGTGTGACAGTACGCGGTGCTCAGTAAATGTCAGCTGCTCTTCTTACCATGTAGCAGATGAAAAAGGAGGCACCCAGCTGTCTTGCCCTTCTAACCTCCCAAGCGTGAAATGGAGCCAGCTCTCCCTTCTTGCCCCAGTGCTGCATCTGGTGTCTCTGCCTTCTGGAGATCTCTCTAGAGCATCCCACCTCCCCTCTCCCTGCCTCAACTTAATCTGTGCATTAGCCCACCTGAGGAATCTCCTGAGGCCACGGGCAGCCAGTACCTTGCAGTCCTACCCCCCCAATCTCTGAAATGTGAATTGGCCTTCCGGCACTTCCCCATGGAAGTGTACTTAATGCCAGGCCCCTTGCCAGATGCCCAGGCAGCTCTGTGGGCTTAGACCCACAAACAGCTGTGTCACCCCTTTCTGAGGGGCTAGAGGGCTGGGAGCGCCCACTGGGGTTTGTCAGGGTTACCTCTATCAGGGCTCTGGGAAATACCCCACTGGGACTTTCAAAGGGCTGATGGCCCCTCCTAACCTCAAGGCCAAGTCCTGGGTCCTTCAGTCTCAGTTCATGCTGGTGGTGACCGTTACTGCCAGCCCACTATTACCCCTCATTTGCCACAGGAACCGGGGATTCCCAGGGCAGAGCCCAAAGGACTGGGGGAGAGGGTAATGTGGCAATTGTGAAGGCTTCAGGGTGACACTCATTTACAACCTCAGCTGACACCTCGGGCCCCCTTCGGTCACTTCACGGGGAACCTGGAGATGGCGGGGGCCTATTCCTGGCTCTCACAGCGTCCTGGCAGATCCCTGTAGCTGGCCCCAGGACAGGGTGCTGGGAGTGTAAGAGGTCAGTAGGAGCACCTGGCAGTGTCCTGTAGGAAGTGGCCATAGGCAGAAGCCAGCGGTGGGTGAAACCGCCTAGGCAGGAGGCCAGCAGGAGGCTCAAAGGCTGTGGTTGGAGCTGAGAAGCTTGGGGCTTAGCCTGCAGGTGGCTACTTGGTGATGTCACAGCAGTTCTGCACCGTGGGGAGGGAGGTCATGGAGGTGAACAAATGACTAAATAAATAGGGTAATTCGGGTGTTTGTGAAGTTCAGGTGAACCCCACCCGCCCAGATTGTTTTAGTGTTCTGCAGCTGCCCAGAAATACGTTGAACGAAGAGGCCTCTGGGTTCTAGAAGCGGGGCAGCTTAAGCAGGGTTAACTAATGTTGGCCTCGGTTTGGTCTCCAGAGGCTTGGGCAGCCGTGACCTTCCATCTCTCCACAGCTCACTCCTGGAGGCAAAGCTGCACAGGCCGGTGTGGCTGTGGGTGACTGGGTGCTAAGCATCGATGGAGAGAATGCCGGGGGCCTTACGCACATTGAAGCCCAGAACAAGATTCGTGCCTGTGGGGAACGCCTCAGCCTGGGTCTCAGCAGGTACAAGGGCCCTGGCCTGCCTGGCGGGTGGGGGCACCCCCAGGCCTGGCCTACTGTTACCCCTTCCCCTTCTCCTCCAGGGCCCAGCCGGCTCAGAGCAAACCGCAGAAGGTAGGCCTAGGACATCTGAACACGACATCTGGGCGGTGGGAGGAGTGGGACTAGACTGCTGAGCTGACTAGCCCTCCCCCACAGCAAGGAGCCCTGATACCCCCATGCCTGGCCCGAAGTAGAGGGTGGGCGCCAGAGCTGGGGTAGTCTGGGAAACTGGGAGTTGGGCTGGGAGCTGCCGCACGGTCTGGGCACCACGCATGTCTGCCTGTCTGTCCGCTGCCTTCCGCTGGCCTGTGCTACAAGCCCCGCTCGTCTGCCCTTTGGCCCGCGTGGGCTGAGATCATCCCTCCCACATGGGCCCCTTGAAACCTGAGGTCCCTCCCCCCACCCACCCCATGCCTCCGGCCAGATGTGTGGGTGCGGGGCTGGAGCACCGCTGTCCTCTCCACGCCAGGGGGGCACCCCCCTCCGGCCCAGCGCTCCCGCCCCTGCCTGCCCTGCCCGGCTCTGTCTCTGCCCAGGCCCTGGCCCCTGCCGCGGACCCCCCGCGGTACACCTTTGCACCCAGCGCCTCCCTCAACAAGACGGCCCGGCCCTTCGGGGCGCCCCTGCCCGCTGACAGCGCCCTGCAGCAGAATGGGTACGTCGGTCCTGCCCACCCACCGCCTGCGCCCACGCCATCTGTCTGAGGCCCCACGCCCCCGCAGCGCGCTGCTGCTCAGTCTGCATTGCGCCCCAGCCTGGCTGGAACCGTGCGGCAGCAACCCCTGGCGGCTGGGGCGGGGCTGTGGGCACTGGGCCCCTCCGAGGGTGTGGCTCTTGCCCAGGCGCTCTGCTACCTGGGCGCTCTGAGCCAGGCAGCGCCCCCCCAACTGGTGGCCCGGGGTTGGGGTGTGGTGTCGGGCGACTGAGCCCTAGATACTCAGTGCAGCCTTGCCCCTGGCTACTCTGACCCCTTGCCATTTTTCTTCTTCCTTGTGTCTGTCCCTTTGTCCCTTTATCTGTCCATCTGTCTATTTCCTTCACAGGTGCAGACCCCTGACAAGTCAGTGAGCCCCCTCTGCCTGTCCCTTTCTTCCTTCTTTTTGGCATTCTGGGCGGTGGCCCCTCCCCACCCTAGCTGCCCTCCTTTCCTCTTACTTAGCTACCCTCCCCCGCCCCAGCAGGGCCCTGGCCTTGCCCTCCCCCACTCTCCCAGCACCATAACCCACATGCACCAATCCCGGGAGGGGCTGCCCCCACTGCCCACCCGCCTGCATGAGGTTCTGAGCCACACCCTCCCCACAGACAGCCCCTCCGGCCGCTGGCCCCAGACGCCAGCAAGCAGCGGCTGATGGAGGACACAGAGGACTGGCGGCCTCGGCCCGGGACAGGCCAGTCCCGTTCCTTCCGCATCCTTGCCCACCTCACGGGCACCGAGTTCAGTAAGTGCCAGCCCAGGGCAGGGCGGACTCTCCTGCTGGCTCCCAGCCTGGGCCCGGGCTCTGCTGGGAGCCTGCTCTGGTGCCCTGTGACCTTCTGCCGGGGCTCAGGGCTGGGGTGGCCCTCGGTCTTCTCTTGGTCAATGCCTGCCTCTGCCCTCTCAGTGCAAGACCCGGATGAGGAGCACCTGAAGAAGTCAAGGTAAAAGGACGGGCCATAGCCCCTCTTTCTCACTTCCTGCCTTGCCCATTCCAGCCACCGCCCTGTGTCTGCTCCTGAGGGTCCCTCGCCAGGGCTCTCCGTTTTCCTTCCTTCCTTCCTTCCTCCCTTCCGTTCTCCCTCCCTTCCTCCCTTGCAACTCTCCTTCCTTCTACTTCCTCCTCCTTCTCTCTGCCCCCCAGGGAAAAGTATGTCCTGGAGCTGCAGAGCCCACGCTACACCCGCCTCCGGGACTGGCACCACCAGCGCTCTGCCCACGTGCTCAACGTGCAGTCGTAGCTTGGCCCTCACCGGCCGGCTGTCCTCTCTGCCTCTCTCTTTCTGTTCCTCCCACCCAGGGCACCCCCCCCCCCCTTGGTCGCTGCAGCTTCTGCCTAGCTCACTCCCTCCTTTCCTGCCCCTGGACTGAGCCTCCTGCTGGCCTGGCAGAGGGGCTGGCCTTGTCTGACACTGCCTTCCCTCTTTGCCCTGTGGTATGTCTCTCTGCCAGGTCTGTGCTGGCTCAAGCATGGAAATAAACATTCTCAGCCCTGCTTCCCCTGCCTCTGCCTTCTATCTTTGTGGGCTTGGTTTGTGGTTTGGGTGTGGGGGTGTTAGATGGTTCAGACCCAGTGTGGGCCATGCCAGTCTGGGTCTCAATGAGGGGTGGTACCTGGCAAAGCAGGCCCTGCCGTCAGAGCTAGATCTCTGGGATGAGGAAGCCCCGAGAACTGCCCCAGAAGGGAGAGAGTCCTGCTCCACCTCCCAGCCCTGTACGACAGGCCTGCCAGCTGGAACCTGGCTAGGAGAAGCCACTGCCCTACCCATACCTACCCCTGTGGGACCTGGAGTCCAGCCCAGCAGCTCTCATGCACCCAGGCATCTCCCATGGGGACAGCAGGACCAAGGTTGGGGGGGTGGGGCCACACCAGGAGCCTCAACCATACAGGGCCTTGAATGGCAGATCTTGCAGCCAGGTGCCCAGGACAGAAGCCCCAGCCCCAGCCTCAGCTACACCCCAGGAACCCTGGCCTGGTGAGAGAGAGTGGGCTTGGGCCTGGGGAAGGGTGGGTAGCCTCCAGGGGCATGCGGGTGGGGGGGAGCCTCCAAGCTGCCCCAGGCTCAATTCCCTGACCTTTGGGGTCCTGGGCACCTCCCTGGAGCCACTTTCCTTAGCCCTGGCAGGCCCTACCGCCCCCAGTCCCACTAGCCGCCCACCCTGGGCTGTGGACCCCGCATTTGCTGAGCGCTACGCCCCGGACAAGACGAGCACGGTGCTGACCCGGCACAGCCAGCCAGCCACGCCCACACCTCTGCAGAACCGCACCTCCATCGTGCAGGCGGCCGCTGGAGGGGCCACGGGAGCAGGCGGTGGCAACAATGGCAAGACTCCTGTGTGCCACCATTGCCACAAGGTCATCCGGTGGGTGGCCCTGTTCCTTTTCCTACTCTGGCCTTTCCTATCCTAAAGCCTGGCCCAGGCATCTTTCCGACCTTTGCGCCCCTGACTGTCTCCGCACTCATCTGGCTGTCACTGTGGCAGGATGGGGATTCAGTTCCCAGTAGTGGTGGGGGCAGAGGCCTGGGCTAGGTCCTCAGATTCTGCATCCTGCATCCCTTCCCCCACTGCACCCCACGTCAGCCTCTATCAGCCCTGCTGACGTGGAGGAAGTGCCAACAACACACTCCAGCTGCACCCCTAGAAAGGCCGCTCTCTGGGCAGGGAAGGGCCTGCCCCTCCCAGCCCCTCTGCTCTCCCTCCTGTTCACTTGGTCTCTGCCAAACCTCTGCTCTCAGGACAGACAGGCCCGAGGCCCCTCCCTCCCTGTGCTGTTCCCTGGGGCCCAGCAGGGTCACACAGCACCCCCAGAGTCAGCGTGCTGGCTCCTTAGAACCTTGCTAGTTCTCAGCCCTGGTCCTGCACTGCTCTTGACTCCTGTCAGCTCTTAGGCTCTGCAAAGAACCCCCTTCTTCAGACATTTATGTGGGACCTGCAGGCCCCTCCCCAGGCCAGATGGACCAGGCAAGTGGGACAGGGTGGGGACCAGGGTCGGCTCAGGTACCCACTGTTCTTCAGAGCCCGTGGGCACTCTGGGCCTCCTGCCCCCAGGGCCCCAGTTCCTCTGGTTTGTCTCACTGGGCCCAGATCAGCAGCCCCCAGCCAGCGTAACCCTCCTCCTCCTCCCAGCACTGCCTGTCACAATTTCTTGTCAGAGCGGTGTAGCTTCATCACTGTGTCATCACTCGGGTCACCTCCCATGCCTGTTTCTCCTTTATCTGGACAACGGGGAGCATGAATTTCCCTTGCAGGCTTCAGAGTAGGTGTTCACTAACGTTACATAGGACAGGCGTACACTCCCTCTCACTGCCCTCGCCTCCCCCTCAGGGGCCGCTACCTGGTTGCGCTGGGCCATGCATACCACCCCGAGGAATTTGTGTGCAGCCAGTGTGGGAAGGTCCTGGAAGAGGGCGGTTTCTTTGAGGAGAAGGGTGCCATCTTCTGCCCACCCTGCTATGATGTGCGCTATGCACCCAGCTGTGCCAAGTGCAAGAAGAAGATCACAGGCGTGAGTGGGGCTGGTGGGGGGCAGGGGGAGGGCGAACATGACCCCATCAGCATGGAAGAGTGCTAAGGAGGAACTCTTGGGCCTGGGGGCTCTCCCCTCAGGAGTCCTTTGGATCCTTAGCATCTTAATAAACGGGATGCTATATTAGTCTCATTTTACATTAGCCAAGATCCTCTTCACCGATGACCAAAGTCCTGCTCAGAGGGGCTCAAGCAAGCAAGAGTGTTACAGGTTTCCCTGGCTCTCTGGAAAGTAGAGCGTTCCTGTGAAACTTCCACAAGCCAAAATGGCGTGGTGAAGAAGCAAGTACTGTTAATTTATGTGGAAGAAAATTTGAGCGTTCCCAGACCCAAAAAATAACCTCATGTAGGCTTGTCTGGTACCTTTGGACACATCTTGCTAGCAGATGCACAAAGTAAATCAAGATGAAGCGCAGATGCTCACAGACTCAGCTCCGAGCTGTGGCGGCCTGGTGCCGGAATGCGGCCTGGTGCCGGGATGCCGAGTGTGGCTCCTGGGGAAGGAGCCGGGTGGGGCCCCCTGCTCAGGTGAGGGGTATGAGCTGCCTCTATAATGGCTCACTGCAAAACAAATGCTGAACGCTCTTTTTCACTTTTTGTCTTTTTTATAAAAGCAAAATTTCTTTCAGTTAGAGGGTCCATCATAAGAGTGAAGTGGTATATCGTTAGCTTCTAAAAAGCAGGAGGTATGTGCATGGACTCAAACACTCAGAAAGCCTGAGGGGCACTAGCTTCAGGCCTAGTTGAAGGCATGTCCTGGGGTCATCAGGACTTTTCCCCCCACTTGCCTCTGTTGTCGTGGTCTGTGTTGGCTTCGTTCCCTGCGTACTTTTACTTAGAAGCTGGCAAAGGTGGCGCCACAGTGGCTCCAGGATTCCCTCTCCGCAGCTTAGCGCCACAAAGCGAATAGGAGCACCCCGGTGCCAGCCGACACGTCAGGGGTCCCAGTGCTGATGCTCATGGCAACAGCTGTGTCACATACCCATCTCGGGCCTCAAGCCGCAGGACGCGGATTAGCCGGGCCTGAGTGACACCCGCCGGACCCGGCGGTCCCACCCGCACCACAGACAGAGTGAGGTGGGGTCGGTTCCCTGAAGTAAAACAGATGACGTTACCCGAAGAGGGAAGGCCCACGCGGATGCCAGTGGCTGTGTCAGTGGGGTTGCATTCAGCGGCGATAATAAAACCTCACTACAGAGGTTTCAGCAGAAGGGGTTATTTACTTCACTCACAAGAATCCCAGGGCTGAAACAGCAGCTCCAGGATGCCTTTGGGCTTTTCCTACCTTTGGCTCTGAAATCCTTAGCATGCAGACCTTTGTCCCCAAGCCTCTCATATCATGCTTACCCGAAGACTACTCAAGCCCCAGGCCTTGTGTTCTTGTTACAGGCGGAAGGAGAGGGAAGGGCCAAATGGCCTTATTTTAACAAGGTTTTTGCTTTTGACTCTGGAAGAAAAACCAGGACCTTGCATCTTTATCTCAGTGTTTGGAATTGTTATCCTTTGAGCACCTGAGCTGCAGGGGAAGTTGGCAGACCCAGGATGTTAGCCTTCATCTTCCGTGAGAAGGCAGAAGGGAGTCGTGACAGGCTTTGAGGAGGCTGACCCACCAGGTGTGCCACCTCCAGTGCACAAGAGGACAGACAGTTCACTGTGCCTGGAGGGCATAGGACTATGGAGTGCCAAAGCCAGAGGGCCAGACACAAATTTGTGATTCAAAAGCCTGTTCTTCCGACTGAGGCCAAAGACACAGCAGAGCCTGGCCATGTTTTCTGCAGGGTAACCCAGCTGCCAACAGGAGCCAGGCTTGGGGTTTGGCTCATTGTGTCATGAGCATAGAGTGATGGGCCATCTACCTGCCCCCATTCATTCTTATTAAGTGCGGACAGTGTGCCAGATAGTGTGCCCCTTGCTCAAGGACGCCTCATGAAATAACAGGTTTGGGCCCTGCGCCTGGGAGCTCCTACTTGGCGGGGAGGACTCAGAGGGTGTCAGGGGGTCAAGGGCACAGCTGGAGGAAAAAGGGGCAGACCAGGCAGGGTGAAAAGCTAATGGGGTTCCTGTCACACATGTATGGAAACTGAAGCCCAGAGACGGACAGAAACTGCCCAAGGCTGCAGAGCATGAGAGCTAAGCTGGAGCGGTCCCAGACACTATTGACTCCCAGCTTGGGCTTTTCCTGACATTTCATGCTTCTTATTTCTGGATACAGAGGCAGAGCTGCCAGATGTGGCCAGAGAGCTCTGTAGTGATGTTCCTATTAGTAAGGATTACCTTGACCGCAAGCAGTAGAAAACTCAAAACAGTGGCAGCTTACTTTCCACCTAAAAAAGTCCAGGGGTGGGCAGTCTGGGACTAATGGGCAGATCTAGGCTTCTGTATCTTGTTTCTCGGCCATTCTCAGCACAGGCTTACTTAACACTCTTAGTCTGAGATGTG
Organism: Eumetopias jubatus; assembly: GCF_037043125.1. NCBI lineage: Eukaryota > Metazoa > Chordata > Mammalia > Carnivora > Otariidae > Eumetopias > Eumetopias jubatus. The sequence goes on from NW_028274811.1 coordinate 88,907,314, forward strand.
CCTCGGCCAAAATTGCCACGTTTCAGCCAGTAGGAAGCGCGGGAAGGGGGAGAAGGGAAGGACGGCCCATGGCAGCCATCTTGAGATGCCACCACTCAACCCTTGGGCTTCCTTCCCATTGGCCATATCTCAGTCACATGACCATGCTGAGCTGCAAGAGAGGCTGGGAAAGACAGTCTATTTGGGGCAGCCATGTGCCCAGCGAAAAAAATGGAGATTCCATCAGTAGACAGGAAGGGGGAAGTGGATATTATCACAGTCTTTCTCCTTGTAATGACAGTTTGTGTTGTGGAGCACTTACAGTGTGGGGGGCATCCAGGTTCACGGTCCTACTATAGAAGTCAGTGTGGTGATTCCCACTTTCTAGATGAAGGAATTTTGCCCCAGATCATAGTCCTTTCCCTGCCAGCCTGGCCACACCCCACTGGGCTATTCTAAGAGAATGGGCTGGATCCCAGGACCTTTCTTGAGCTGGGCATCTACAAATCAAGGCCCCACTGTCAGATGACTGCGCTCTCTGCATTACACTGCACTCTTGTCCTGCTGCACCTCTGTCCTGAGTGGACAGGGTTATCACCCCGGCCACAGATGAGGAGCCAAGCCTAACAGGGCCTGGCTGGCTCCCAGGTCCTGGAGTAAGCCTTGGGTGGCAAACCCTCTCCTGCCCCAGCTCAGGCTAATGTTCCACAGAGGCCCAGGAGCCCTTAGCTTCCCCTCTTGCAGGGACTCAGGGCCTGACCTGCCTCGAGGCCCCACACTGCCCTCTGCCTGCTCTAGATCTGAATGCTGCTGGCCCTGGTTGGCCCAAGGGTCCCCGGGATTGTCAGCCCAGGCCCAGCGAGAGAACAGACTCTCACTCTAGGGGAAAGAGCAGGGGGAGGCTTACCTCCCCAGCCTGCCAAGCGCTCCGTTCCTGTCTGCGCCCAGAGCTCAAAACTGTTCCTGCCCTGGGAGATCAGGATGGAGCATGGGGAGAGAAATGCAGGGCAATCAGCTAGTTTCCGTGGAGTTGGAGGGAAACTGCACAGCGTGAGGGACACATTAGAGGGGACCTACCCAGGTTTGGGGGCCACCTGAAGCCCTATACTCTTCAAGTTCACCTCTCACCACTTGCCCCTCTCCAGTGCTCCAGCCATGTGACCCATTTCATTTTGCCAATGTGCTGTTTCCCTTACCACAGGGCCCTTGCACAGTCTGCCCTCTCTGCCAGGAATACTGTTTGAGCACCCTCTTTACCTTGTTTCTTCTCATCCAGAACTCCTATCATTTCCTCAGGAACACCTTCCCTGATACCCACCCTTTCCACCAGACCAAGTCCCCACAGTTTGCTCACTACTCCCCAGTGCTCTTGTCCCATCTTCTCCCCAGGTGTGAACTCCATGGGCTGGGACCAGGGCTGGTCTGCTTTGTATTGTGCTCCAGATATAGAGGATGATCAGTAAATGTTTGAAGGAATGGACAGAAGTGGTCTCTAAGCTGAACTTTAAAACTGAGTAGGAATTAGCTTGGAGAAGGATCAGGAGCGAGCACACTTAGCAGAAGGAATAGCTTGTGTCACCAGGTAACACCTGGGAAGGGTGCGAGATGAGGCCGAAGAGGTTAGTGGGGGCCGTGTTAGGAGTTTGGAACTGGGGCTGATGAGGTCAGCTACGCTGCAGCAAGCTGCCTCTGGGCAGGGGGAGACAGCTGGAGAGGGGAACAGGCTGCTGGGGCCTGGGTCAGGGCAGTGGAGAGGGGAGACGCAGACACTGAGGAAACTAGGGCATTAAAATAAATACTGATAACTGGCTTCCAGGTTCTTCTGAACACCAGCAGAAAGCTGCCTCCCTGCTCACGCACGCATACTGGACCCCGCCCTGGGCTACCCTCGCTTTTGCCCAAGCCCCCTGTGCCACCAGCTCACAGCCAAGTTCCTTCACCTGGAGCCTTTGTCTACTTCTTGAAAAGAGGCAGCACCAGGCAGTGGGAAGAGCCAGCCTTGGAGCTAGCTAGACTTGGGCATGAAACCCATTTCTGCCATCTATTGTCTATGTGACCTGGTGCGGGTCACTTTGTCTGGGCCTCACTAAAATGGTGGCATTCACTGCCTGGCCGGGGTGGTTGTGAGCTATATGTGAGATGCGACAGAGAGGCAGAGACTGCGCACATGTCCTACTTGGTCTACACTTGCATTTTAAATTAATGGGCAATATTTGAAAATCAGATTTCACTTTAACACCTAGATTTCAACCTGAGCCTTCCAGGCATTCCTGCACGAACTGCTCAGCACCATCCCTACGGGTGCTCCCCAACAACACCTTGCCCTATGGAGTACACTACCTGGCCCCAGCAGGCATGGGGTCTGGGACCCCCAGCTTCAAATGTGGGGCCATCCTTACAACCTGCAAGGCTGGAATTAGGTTCCCGTTTCACAAGGGAAGGAACCAGGTGTCAAGAAAAAGTAATGCCATTAGCCAAGTTACCCAGCTAAGAAGCAAGGTCTGGTTGGACCCACAGATCTGACCCGCCTCGAGGCCCCACACTGCCCTCTGCCTGCTCTAGATCTGAATGCTGCTGGCCCTGGTTAGCCCAAGGGTCCCCGGGATTGTCAGCCCAGGCCCAGCGAGAGAACAGACTCTTCCCTGAGCCTCGGCTTCCTCCCCAGTCCATTGGAGCAGGTTAACTCACGAGCGCTTGTTGATGAGCACCCACAGGGACAGGTGCTGTTGCAGTACCGCGGCTACCAGAACAGTCCTGTCTCATTCCCTCCCGGACCTTACATTTGAGCAGGAAGAAGGGAGGAGAGGAAATGCTAAGCAATAGATACAATAAGTAAATCACCTGGTACTGTGTTAATACAAGCTGGTGAGGGACGAGGAGAACAGAGTTAAAGGTATTGGGAACGTGGCATTGGAAGAGCAGATTGGAAGTCTTAACTGGTGGTGTCAGAACAGGCCTCTGGAGAAGGGGACACTGGAGCAGAAACTGGAAGGCAGTGAGGGGTGAGACTTGGGACATACCTGGCAGAGAGGACAGCCAGTGTGAACCCCAGGACTGGCATGCCTGGCGCGTCAGCCACGGGCAAGAGGCCATGTGGCGAGAGCAGAGGGTGCAGAGGCCAGAAGGAAATGCAGCGCAGGCAGGGATTCAAGCAGAGGGGAATGTGGACTCGCTCAGCTTGACATCAGTCTGTAAGGCAGAAGGAGGAGCTCAGAGGTGAATTTTGGGCCGTCCCCCGGGCCAGGAATGCCTGAGGCTCACATCCCGCATCAGGGAGGCAGTGAGAACTGGTCAGGATCTGGATGCACCTTGAAGACGGACCCCACAGGGGTTTCTGGCAAACTTGATGTGATGCATGAGAGAAAGGGGCATCTCAGCTGAGCAGATCGGAAGGATGGAGTTGCCGTCAACTGAGCTAGGGACAGCTGTGGGAGAGCAGGTTTGGGGTACAGAGGTGAGGTGCCGAGCTCTGCACAGGGCAAATCTGAAAGGCATAGTGGCCATCCGTGGGGAGACCTCAGGGCTGGAGGTAGAGCGGGAATGGTGGGTGTGCAGATGGAACATTTACCCTGGGAAGGAAGAGGGCCCACGGCCAGCCTTCCTATGTCCCCAGCTCTGGAGAGGAGGGGCCAAGCTGCCTGGTGACTGTAGCGTCCTCCTAGGAGATCATGCATGCCCTAAAGATGACCTGGCACGTGCACTGCTTCACCTGTGCGGCCTGCAAGACGCCCATTCGGAACAGGGCCTTCTACATGGAGGAAGGCGCACCCTACTGCGAGCGAGGTAGGTGGCCCCCCCAAGGGTGGGGGGGCACAGGTAAGGGGTGGGGTGTGGGGCAGGAGAGAACCCAGGGCCCCCTTCCTCTCTGCCTCCACCCTCAGACTATGAGAAGATGTTTGGCACAAAATGCCGGGGCTGTGACTTCAAGATCGACGCAGGGGACCGCTTCCTGGAGGCGCTGGGCTTCAGCTGGCATGACACTTGCTTTGTGTGTGCGGTGAGTTCCACCCCTCCCCCTGCCCCCCCCAGCCCCCTGCCTTGGACTCGGGTCCCCCTCCCCCACCCCCACCCGGGGTTCTTCACCAGCCTCCCTTCCACTCCCTGCCTCTGGAATTCATGAGAGGTTGGGAAGGGGACTCTCCTGCCACCCCCAAGCCCGTGTGGCTTGAGCCTGGCCGTCCTCAGATATGCCAGATCAACCTGGAAGGAAAGACTTTCTACTCCAAGAAGGACAAGCCCCTCTGCAAGAGCCACGCCTTCTCCCACGTGTGAGCGCCTCCCACCCACGGCCCGTCTCATCCAGCCCAGCCCGAGGGAGCTCCAGTTCCAGGGGCATCACCCCAGATTTCTGGATAGGGCTGGCGGAGGTCACCCCAACCCCAGCTCCTGGCCTGAGCCTGGGGTTCCCTGGGCCCTGCCCTCTCCCCTTCATTCCCTCGCACTCCCTCCACCTCCATCACACACCGGTGCTGGCCACACCAGCCCCTGTTCACACCCAGTGCCACAATAAACCTGTATCCAGCCGTGTCCTGCGTGTGCTTCTGCCTGTGCATTAGGAAGGCTGGGATTTGAGGCCCGTGGCAGGGTGGAGATTAAGATGGTCTTCCCAGGGCTGGCTGTCCTGGTCATCCTTGCGATGGGGACTTAAGACAGCTCATGGTCAGCAGGAGAAGGTCAAGGGGGATCCCATGTGCTAGGGGCCAGCACCCACGGGAGGGGTGTCTGATCGGGACTGGCTTGGGGGTCAGAGCAGACGAGTTGGAGGTACATCTGCAGAGATGGGAAGTGGAAAACAGCGACAGCCAGAGTGAAGGCCCAGAGGTGCCAGCCGAATGCCACAGCAGAGCGTGGGGCTGGAGAGCACAGCCCCCGGGGCCTGGGAGGCCAGGCCAAAGAGCTGGGAGTGCATCGTGAGGGCGAGGTGGGGGTGTCAGGGCACAGAAGAGCATGAAATAGTGAAGCAACTCGTTCAGATTTGTATTGTAAAAGAGCTCTGAGAGCTGTAAGCAAGGTGGACAGAGGAAGGGGACTAGGAGGAGGGGCGGGGGCCATGGAAAGGGAGGAGCAGAAAGTGACTCGGCAGAGATGGAACCCAGGGAGCCTAGAGTGGGGGCCTGAGGGATGTGAGGGGTGAGGAGAGTCAGGAAGGCAACTCTGCTACGCATCTGGAATATACCAGTCATTGCTCACACCATCTCATGCCATCCTCACAGCCATCCTGGGAGGTGTCTACCCTCACTGTGGAGATGAAAGGTTAGGAGACCTGACCGAGGTTTCATAGCTCCTGAACCATGAGCCAGACTGGATGCCAGACCTGAGTCTGGGCATCCTTCATCAGCGAGTGCACCTTGGAAGCTCCCTTCTGCCTGCTGTCTTGAAACTTGGAGTCTCCGGTAGTGGCCCCATCTTTCTATGGGGCTTCTTGCTTCCCACCGATAGCCTCCACCACCCTAGGAGAACTGTCATCTCTCCCTCCCGTCTCAAGCCTGGACTGGAGAGAGACTGAGGAGAAGCCAGACTAGGGCCAGGACAACCTGGCATGAGGACCTTTAGCATGTCTGAAGTTGCTGGCACTCTCAGCAAGGTCCTTGGGCCCGTCCTTTTCAAGAGAAGAGATGGCCTCTCTGTTGTGTTTTCTTGAGCACCCCTGGAGCATGAGGGCAGGGCTTCCTGTGTCATTTTCGTCACGCCTTGCCAGAGTCTAGAACAGTGTGCTTGGCACACAGTGGATGCCCAGTGAATGTTGAATGACTGGATGGGGTGCCTGTGGGACATTTATGTGACAAATTCAGGGAGTAGATGAAGATTCAAGTCCATATTCACCTCAGATTCAATTCAGGAATGAGTTTGGGACAGGCCCAGGAAGTCACAGATGCATGTAATTGATGCGAGAGCGAGAGGAGCAGGGCCCGGGCAGGTCATGCAGGAGTGAAGCAGGTAAGATGCGGTGTCCTTTCAGTGGAGACATCTCTAGCATATTAATCACAGTATCTTTCGCTTCCACAAAGAAATGCACTCTCTCCCACTTCTCTTGAACCGTGAAGCCCTCTCAGTCCATCCTTGGTTTCCATGGATACAGGTGAGCAAGAGCACAGGGGAAGATGGTGAGAGCTGCTGGGAGCAGTCTAGGGGGAGTCTTCTGGGGGCAGCCACTCTCGGCCCCGAGCAAGGGCCACCATGTAGGAATGCCCAGCTGTGCCAAATCTGACAGTTTACCAACAGAATCCAGAGACTCAGACTTTCATGTGAAATCTGGCTTTTGGATGTTGGCAATTAAGTTCGATTCTTTTTTAACCTGTTACAAAAATAATAAACATGGAACAAATCCAGCATGAGGACAGCAGGGGAAGAAATGAGAGGCCAGGAAGCAGCAACATCCCAGAGGAAACAGACAGATGACAGCCTCTGGAGAGCTCAGGGCAGGGAGGCAGGGGCAGGGCAGGAGTGTTTCCAGAAGTTGCTAACAGTGTCATCCAGGCAGATAAGGCCAAAGAGTCCCCGTTGGCATTTCTCAACAAAGCGACCATGTTTGCCAGATCAGTTTAGCAGAGAGCTGGGGCAGCAGGGTGAGAGGAACGATGGGGAGGGCTAGCGAGATGTGGGAGGAGAGGAGGTGAGAGAGTGTAGACAGCTCTTCAGAGGCTTGGCTGTGGTGGGCCAGGAGGAAGCCGGACCACTAGCAGCCAGGGGCAGCTGGACAGCCCAGATGGGTGGAGGGAGGAAGCTGGGAGGCTTCTGCCCAGGGAAGGTGGTTGAAGAAGGGGAAGTTGGGGGAGGGGGTGGACAGGGAGGGGAGGGTGAGGAGCGAGAGCTGGGGGCCTGAATCTGAGGAAAGAGAAGCTAGCCTAGATGGAAGTAAACACAAGCATGGGGTACCTGCTTTGAATGCTCCCTCCCTCTGCCAGGAACCACAGAGCAATAGTTTATATATAATTTAATCACAGAAAATCACTTAAGAGGGATGCAATTTTTTTAAAGATTTATTTATTTATTTATTTGAGAGAGAGAGAATGAGAGACAGAGAGCATGAGAGGGAAGAGGGTCAGAGGGAGAAGCAGACCCCCCACTGAGCAGGGAGCCTGATGTGGGACTCGATCCCGGGACTCCAGGATCATGACCTGAGCCGAAGGCAGTCGCTTAACCAACTGAGCCACCCAGGTGCCCAAGAGGGATGCAATTAAAGGCATGTTTCAGAGGAGGGAACTGAGCCTCAGAGAGTGAAAGTGACCTGTCCAGAGCCCCCCAGCCAGAATGGCCTGGGTCTGCTGCTCCAAGGATCAAAGGCTGAAGTGCTCCCCACTGCACCTCCCCAAAGAGCTTCAGGGATCACGGTGTTCCAAAGCTGGGATGTGAGGCTGTGCGGGTGGAGGCTATGGGGACTGGGAAATGTCCTTGTGCCAGGCAGGGGAGGCCATTAGCGCCCTTGGAGAGTACAGTCTCCAACTGAGGGGGCAGAGCCCACAGCGGGGGCATGAGTGGGCAACTGGAGAGGCGGCAGGCAGGGGAGGGGCTTTTGCCAGCCCTGAGCAGTTTGAGCTCATTTGAAGTCAGCGGGGAGAGAGGCAGTGCAGGGCCAGGGACTGTTCCACTGGAGGACAGAGTACAGAGAACTGATGATTCTGGGGCTGCCTCCTCAGTGCCAGGTCCCACGTGGCCTAGGAACATTCACAGTCCTGTGGGCCCCTCCAAGCAGCCCTGCTAGGGAAGGGGAGCTGAGGCCATGGGCTGAAGGGCCGGGCCCCACAACACGCAGGGACCAGCGGCTGGGATTCCAACAACCCTGTGAGTGGAGGAAGGGCCCCTCCCTAGCGGGGCCTAGAAGAGGTGAGGGCCAGGGCTCCAGGGGCCACAGTGGAGCAGGAAGCTTGCTGGGAGTCTGGAAAGAACTGGGTGGGGGGTGGGGGGGTGGGGGGCGGGGCCAGCCCAGGGAGATTGTGCGGTGAGGTCACCACAGAGTGGCCAGGGAGGGTCCTCCCTCTCAGGGCCGGGGCAGGGCGGGGCACCATAAGGCCAGCTCAGCTTTCACCCATGTCCTTGCCGCAGACAAAAATGACTACTACTTGGGGATTAGGTAGTTTAGGAAGGACTCTTTCAGCTGTCATTCAAACTAGTTTTAGCAAAAACAGGAAGAATTTGTCTCATTTAACTGGAAAGGTCAATGACAGTGGGAGTCTCTCTGAGCTTGCTTTCTCCCTCACTCTCCATCTCTCAGCTTTGATTTCTTCATGCTGGCTGTATTCTCAGGTGGGTCTCCCCATTATTGGCAAAGATGCCCCTCAACGAGCCCCAGGCCCACATCTTGCCAGCTCAGTAGCCCCAGTGGAGCCTTTCTTAATGGTTCCAGCAATAGTCTTAGAGCTGACACCCATTGGACTGACTTAGGAGACGTGTCCCTCCCTGAAGCAGTCTCGGCATCTGCCCACCGGCCTGGACTACATGCTCCCCTCTGGAGCCTGCAGTGGAAAAGCAGCCAGAAGACAGGGACAGGGACACTTAAGCATGGACATCCACAGCACTGGGCACACTTCCTCCCCTCCGAGTCCCGGACCACCACCACCACCACCACCCCCCCCCACCCGCCCCGTGAGTCCCACCCTCATCTCTACAGCTGTAACCTCAGGAACTACTTCTGGCCAAACTCTAGGCTAGGCCACACCCCCTGGAAACTTGAGGGTGCTAGGAGGGGAAGCAGGGAGAGCCTGTGGTGTGAAGTGACATGGGACAGACCTGGGTTCCCATCCAGACTTCGTTGCTCACCAGCTGCACGCCTCAGAGCAAGTCACTGCCCCTCTCTGAGCCTCAGTTTCCCCATCTGTAAAACAGGAATAGCGGCCCACACACCAATAGCATCTACTATGTGCAGTTGCCATTTTATTTTTTTTTTTTAAGATTTTATTTATTTATTTGAGAGAGAGAGAATGAGAGATAGAGAGCACGAGAGGGGAGAGGGTCAGAGGGAGAAGCAGACTCCCCGCTGAGCAGGGAGCCCGATGCGGGACTCGATCCCGGGACTCCAGGATCATGACTTGAGCCAAAGGCAGTCGCTTAACCATGCAGTTGCCATTTTAAGCACGTTCTACTTTTTTTAAATCCTCGGACACTATGAAGTAGGCACTATCATGATCATCCCCATTTTATAGTTGAAGATGAGTGGAGACAAGAAAGGTCCAGCAATGAGTCTAAGGTTATACGGTTGGCAAAGTCTGTGCAGTGACAGCAATGGACTTAGCGGGAGAAGAGCTAGTGTGGTCAAGTGGCCGGCCCCGTGCCAGGGGCCGATGCCTGCGAAATGCATTGAGCCCTGTAGTGATGATGGGTACCCTTGAAGGGGTGCTTGGTTGGAACTTGGCAGAGGCAGGATGAGGGCAGAGAGGCTCTACCAGCTGGTGCTGACCAAGTGCTGAGGCCAACATGTCAGCCTTGAAACCTTCCCTGAGAGTTGTGGGGAAGCACAGAACAGGAAGAGGGGAAGATGGGAAGATGGGCGTGGGAGGTGGGAAAGCCAGACTTTGAGGAGGAGGGGAGGGGTTTCGCACCTTTTAAGCCTCCATCCAGTCACATTTTATCCTTATAAATCATCAAAGAGGAAACTCAGAGAGGGGAAGTCTTTTAGCCAAGGTCACACAGCCAGTGACCAGCTTCTGGATTCGAATCCTCCCTCTTTCTTGTCTCTTCTACTCCAGCAGCCACAGGACCAGCCTCCCAGTGTTGAGGGGAACTTGCATTCTAGGGATGGGAGACACCCAATATGTTAGTGACGTGAAGAGTGATCAGTGCTGGGAGTGGGAGACATGAGAGCCTGGTGGGTGGACCTCCAAGGAGGCACTGAGACCCACCCATCAAGGCTGGGCACATGGGTTTGTTTCAGGGGTAGCAGGTGGCTGAAGAAAGGCAGATTCACGGAGGAGAGGGAGATCAGCGGTCACCTTCCTCCCACTGGTAAAGGAAAATGAAGACTATGATGGGGCCACTAAATTTGGCAACTTAAGGGTCCTTAGTGCCCCTGGCTGGAGCAGTGCCAGGAACAGCAGGAGCAGGAGGAGACAGACCGCAGAGCTACAAAGCGTAGGATGCAGGTGATACGGAAGCGTGAAGGGTAAGAAGACCAGAAGGGGTAGGCTCCAGGGCATGTAAGCAGGGAACCCTCTTTTCTCTCCCTGAAAATAAAGAAAACAGGGCATGGGACATATGAGGACTCTGTACTATCTTTGCAATTTCTCTGTAAATTTAAAACTGTTCTAAAATTAAAAGTTTATTTAAAATTATAGATGGCAAAGAGGTGAGAGTGGGGTGGCTGGAGAGAGTTTGTAGGTGGCTGAGGGGAAGCAGGAATTTGAGGAAGGGAGAGTATGCTTATTGGACTTCTGTTTTTTGGATGTGAAGTTGAGTGAGCAGGAGGCTGGGGAGGAGGAGGTGGTGGGGAGTTCTGAGCTGGGATACGTCAAGGGGAGCAGGAGGGGAATGAGGCCTGAGATCCCTCTACCTAGCCCTCCCAGGCACCCCTCGGCACTGATCCGGTCTCCTTGCTCCCCAGAATCCCACTGATTCTGCCTGGACCTTGCTCCAAGTGGGGGCTGTGGAGAAACTGCTAGGGCCAGGGATCCATGAGCATAGTAGGTGCAGAGTTCCCCAGGCAGGTGTCTGTGAAATTCAGGGGGTTTGAAGAGGTTATTCCTACTCTAAAGCACTGGGACTCACTGCTGATTGCCGCACACTGATCTTCTCCTCTTGGTGTAATTGATTACCCAACTCAGAACTCAGAGGCCCAGCTGGGGACCACCTCCTCCTCCATCTCCCAGACTGGACCAAGTAAAGCTTGCTCACTCCCTTGTAGGGGACTTCTGTGCCCAGAGCTTTGGGAAATAAAGGTGCAGAAGGCTGGCCCAGTAGTGTCCTTGGAGGAACCCTGCCCTGGGAGTCTGGGGTTAGATGATGCTTCTGGAACTGTACTGGGGATTCCTCTGAGAGGCCTGAGCCTTGGGAGAGAAGGCAAAAGAATTCCTAGGCTGGCCCCATCTGAGACAGCCCTGGGGGCAACTAGTAAGGGAGGGGGTGCCCAGAAGCGGTGTGGGGCAGGGACGGAGAAGTTGGGAATGCTGGGGTACTAAGCCGGATTGGGGCTGGGCATGGTCAAGGAGGCAGGGATGGAGGGGTGTGATTGGGAACTGGGAACCCCAGGTGAATAGGGTAGGCTGGACTGAGGAGGGTGCTGCTAGCGAAGGCGGATTGTGAATGTGTGGAGGTGCGCACTGATCATGGGGTTGGGAGTAGGCTGGGAAAGAAATGGGTTGGATGTGGGGTGGAGACACAGATGGCAATGGATAGTGATGGGGATGGACTAGGAGTGGACCTTTCAGAGGTGGATATGGGCTGCAAATGGGCCAGGGTGGCTGGTCCAGTTGGGTTGGGGCTGGGGGTTGGGACGGAAATGGACCAGGAATGGGGGGTGAGGCTGGGGCGGGGAGAAATTAAGCACGGAGTGGGGCTGGGCCCAGTTGGAATGAAGTGGATTTGGGACTGGAACCAGGAGCTGGAAAGGAGAGGGGTGAAGCCGGGCCTGGGTAGTGGCTGCAGACGGGGATCGCGGTGAGGTGGGGTCACCGCCTGCGGAGGAGGCAGAGATGAGTCCGCGGGGTATGGGGCTGGGGAAGAGGGTGAGCGCCTACGTTGGGAACACGGTAGGCGAGGGTTTGGGACGTGGGTGAGACACGCCTGGGGAGCGGAAGGGCAGATCCGCGGCGGGGCGCGGCGCGCAGGGGCTGTGGGTGAGGGGCGTGGGGGCGCCCCGGGGCAGGCCGGGAAGGGGGGGCGGCCCTCCCCCCTGGGCCGGGCCGGGGCGGCGCTAGGACCGAGCGCGCGGAGGGAGCGAGCCGGGCGGAGCCTGCGCCCCCCGCCCCCCGCCGGCCGGCTCCCCTCCCCCGGCCGCTGGCTCGCTCCGCTCGCAACACTGCAGAGGCTTCGAGGCGGCGGCGGCGGCGACTCCTTTCCTTCCCTCCTCCTCTGGACGTCCGTCCGTCTGTGCGTCTGTCCGTTCGGCCTCGGTCCGGCCAGCAGCATGGCCGGCGTCAGCTTCAGCGGCCACCGCCTGGAGCTGCTGGCGGCGTACGAGGAGGTGATTCGGGAGGAGAGCGCGGCCGACTGGTGAGCCCCCCGCCCCCGCCCCCCGGCCCCTTTGTCCCCGCGCCGCCGCCGCCACCGCGCCTTTGTTTCCACCCGGCTCCGCCGCCCTGCAGCTGGGAAGGGAGGGGGAGACTCCGAAATGGTGCAGCGGCCCGGGAGGGCCAGGGAGGGGCTGCCTTTGTGCGCGCCGGGGGAGGGGCCGGGCCGGGCCAGGCGGGGCACTGCCGGGCCCCGAGCGCCCACAGGCGGTCCAAGTTGCGCGGTGGGAGCGGTGGCCGGACGCCGGCCGGGGAGACGCAGGGTCCAGATGTGTGGCCTGGGGCCGCATGGCCCTGCGGGAGCCCATCCCCCGCCCTCTGCCCTCCCGCTCTGGGCCCGGGGGACAGGTGTGCACGGGGCGGCCAAGGGCACCTTCGCCACCTTCGAGCGGGCGAGGACCGTGCGGGGACGAGGCGGGGTTCCGAGCCCGCGGAGCCAGCGCAGCCTGCCTGGCCCAGCCCGGCCCGGCCACAGCACAAAGGAAAGCTAGGGCGGGGGAGGAGCGGAGCGGGCTGGGGGCCGGGGCGCCCCGCCCACCGGGGGCCTCTCGGAGTTGGAGTGTGATGGAAAGACGTTCACTGCCACATAGCAACCGCCAAGCGACTCCTGTTCCTCTCAGGGGTCGCAGAGGAGGCAGAGATGAGTCCTCCTCTCCCCGACCCCGAAGGGGGTTGCGGGTACTAGATCTCCCGCAGGGCTGGGAGATGCCATGGGGACTGAACTGCCTGGTGAGGTGACCACTGGGGTCCCTGAGGGCAAGCTCTCAGGCGCACAAGTGTGGAGGGAGGCCCGAAAGAGGAATGAGAGAGTGAGTAGATCCAATGAGCCCCTAAGCTTCATGGCCTTGTGGCCAGAGGCTCTCAGCTCCCTGGTGGGGGAAAAGCTGAACTACCGTCTCCCCCTTCCCCTGCTGTTGTCTTCCCCTGAGCTGTGGGAGGGCATGGACCACCTGCTCTCCGGCCGGAGTCCGCTGGAGGGGCAGGAAAGCAAAGGGGTCCCACACTGCCCCATTCAGGAATCCTCTTCCTCCAAAATACTCTGTCCTGGGACAGGTGCCCATTCTGTTCTCTAGGCCTGATCTTCTCTTGGAAGGCAGGAAACTGAGGCACAGAGTGAGGATAGGTCTGAGGGACCTCACTTGGGCTGGCTTCACCCTCATCCTAGGAGGGCAGTTGGGCAGGGACACTGACCTGGGGGCTGGAGTCCGGGCAAGATGGCCAGGCGTCCATGCCATGGTACTGCAGCACTGGCGGGCAGCCAGGCCTGGAGGGATGGACGCGGGAGACAAGTTCTCATGTCCTCCAGGTCAGTCACAGGAGAGGCCAGCACAGGCTAAGCCGGCAGGCGGCCCACCCGTTGTCCCAGCCCTGCCCCAAGGGGGTTGAGATCATGGGAGGAGTTCAGGACAAGTGGCCGGCTTGGCCCAGTGGAGGAGCTAGGCTTGGAATAGGGGGCCTTGCCTGCAGAGAGGCACAGCCCACCTTAAAACCCCCCTCTCGCCCTCTGGTCTGGTGGTTGCTGTCTACCATCACCCCATTTCCCTCTAACCTCCCAACAGCAGGACTCTGGCAGCCCAGTGCAGGGCCACACAACCATTGCTGGGCCACATTCTGCTTAGCAGAGGCCTGGGCTCCCACCTCCCAGCAGCCTCCATGTGGCCAAAGCAAGTTATTCATCATTGGCATGCGTCACCCCCATCTGGGTTGTGTGTGGGGGACACACACATACGTACACACGTACCCTCGCACACACACACACATTTGCTCGCTCCCGAGGGCCTAGATAGCATGTTGTGAAAAGGGTGTGACATCCTGCAGAGTGGGGCATGAGTGCCCCCAGTGCCCAGTACAGAGCCCGGGGTACAGTGGAGTCTCAAGACTCAGGGCCAGACTCTGCACTCAGAGGCCAGAGGAGGGCATCTTGGGTATAGTTGCTGTCTTGGTCAAGGGGCTTGGCACTGCCCTCCCTTACCTTGCCTCCTAGGGGGAGGCCACTCCTAGGTGGCAGAGGCTCTAAAATGGACCATTGCCCCGGCTGTGACACTGCTCACTGTGTGGACCACACACAAGTGTCTGCTCCTCTCTGGTCCTCTTGAAAAGAGAAAGGGGATGGGACTCTGCCATATCCGGGACCCCCAAGGCCCTTCCAGCTCCGACATCCTGAGAGTGGGATTGTCCTGAGGGGTCCACGTGCCTTTGGTCCCCCACCTCAGCTGAATGCAGGATCTCCCTGGACTGGCTACATTCCAGCCCCACCTCACCCAAGTCCAGTGTCTCTGGCCTGGGTCGCTTCTCAGAGTTCATGTCAGTATCACAGATACCTACCGGTGCTGCCCTGTGCTGGCCCCGGGACCCAGTGAGTGGTAGGTGTTGATTTGACTGAATCAGATGTCTCCACCTCACACAGCTTGCAGTGAGAGGCATTGTCTGTCTCCAGGGGTTGAAGCTGGAGAGACATATAGATTCCTGGGTCCCCCATCCTGACACCTTGTGGCTTCACCAGCTCCCACCCATTCAGGCCTGGGCTGCCTCTGATGTGTTTGAGAAGCACAGATCGAATGAGATGTGGGATGGGCTCGGAGGCTTCTTGCCATCCCTGCTGGGGTATGGTAAGTGCTCTGGGGAGGTGCAGCTTAGGGCAGGGCTTCCTTGGGAGCTGGTTTTGGGTCCCTGAGGGATTTCAGCCAGGAGTGAGCCAGGAGGTAGAGAAGTAGGTCTGGCCCTCCTGTGGAAGGAACCACATATGCAGAGGACCCCCGGGTGGGAAACATCTAGAATTGTGTTTGGGATCAGGGAGCCATCCAGCATCCCAAGTGTTTGGTACGGATCTGGAGGTCTAGTTGGAAAGGCAGGCGGGGGCAGAGCTCAGGGTTTGAAGGCCTGCTGAAGGCTTTGAACTTAGGCCTGGTTTCTGCCAGGGCTGTGGCTGTTAGCAGGAAAGATGGCCAGAGGCGGGTAGGTAAGGGTTGAGGATGGAAGGGGTCCTTGGCAGGGCCAGTGTCCCTGGGCCCTCAGAGAGGCTGACAAGTCCCACGGAGGGGTGCTATCTAGAGCAGTGTCTGGCACCCAGGGTCTTTGAGTTTTGCCTCTGTTTCTGGTCTGTGGAGTGGAGAGGGGCAGACCCCTGCTTCTCTGAGGGCCCTTTGTTCCCAGTGGTGGGTTAGGGTAGCCAGACAGGTGGTGGGACAGCTGTGTTGAGAAGCAGCTGCCAGGGTTGGGGCCCAGGCAACAGTTGGACGGGGAGCTTCCCAGCCCCACAGTCCACCTGTGTCTCTTTCCGGAGGGAGGCCTCCCGGAGAAGGTGGGGGTGGGGGCTGGGGGGCCATTTGGCCCTGGCAGTGACTTGTGCTGACCTCATGAGACTGGGCCAGGGCTTCCTTCTCCTTTCCTCCTCCCTCTCTCCTCCCTCCTCCTCCCTTCCTCCCTCCTTCCCTCCTGCTCTTCCCGCTCTCCCTTCCTCCCCCTTCCCTCCCTCTCTCCCCCCTTTCATTTTTCTCTTCATCCCTTCACTTCCTTCTTTTCTTTTCTCTTTCTTCCTCCTCTCTCCCTGTTTCTCCCTCCCTTTCTTTTCTCCATCACTCTGCCTCCCCCTCTTCTAGCCCCCCCCCCAACCTCCCCTGCAAGTAGGGAAAGGAAAGCATGGGGAAGGGGCTTGAGACCTCCTGAGCCTCCGGGACAAGGCCCTTCTCCGTTGCCCCACTGGGTTCTCAGGAGGAGACGTCTCTGCCTTCCCTTCCGTGACATGGCTGCTGTGCCGGTGCGGCTAGGGAGAAAACGCCAGGGCAGAAAAAGCCAGGGAGGAGGGGGAAGGAGGAAGGCTGCTAGGGTCAGCTTTCTGGTAAAGCTAAGGCAGAAGGAAAGGCCAGCATTTCCAGGAGGCCAGGGCCTTCTCAGCTCTGGCAGAGGCCTAGGAGCCGGAGGCCAGGAGAACATGCCCACCAGGGGTCTGAGTCTGGGCAAGAGTGACCTCAGTGACCTCATCCCCATTTCTGAGAGGTGGAGATTGAGGCCAAGGGCATGTCCCCAGGGTCTTTTGTGTTCAGGAGAATGTGGCTGGGGTGGGCCCCAGCATGTGCCAATTGCCAGGTTGCCATGGTTACCGAGGGACGCCCAGCAAAGAGAGCACCAGGTTCTCCTCCCCCTCCCTTGCCATGGGGGGGAGGGGCGGTGGGTACTTGAAGAACACGCCAGGTAGGTTCCCAGCGCCGGCCAATGGGGGCTGAGGATCGTGGTAGCCAGGGAACGGTAACCAAGGAACCGTCGCCTTGGAGTCTCCATCTAACACCCGCTCACTGGGTTGTAGGCTGCCAGGGCCTGAGCTCTGAGAACGGGACACATGGGCTCCCTCAAAGCCAGCGACCAGGCAGCGATTTTTGCCCCCTTGCCTACTCCCCTCCTGACTCGAGCCTCCCTCTACCAAGTCCCAGGCTGCCTCCCAACTGGGCTCCAGCCAGAACTGGTGCCTAGCCCTGCTGTCATGATGACATGGCAGTGCTGGACCAGAACCCCTACTCCTGTCCTGCCTGCTCTGGGTCCCTCCTTCTCCCCAGGGCCATCCCCACCCAAAATTGGCGGCCTGGGCCCTGTCAGTACTCTGAGCCACCCCTCCCTCTCCCCAGGGCTCTGTACACATACGAGGATGGCTCAGATGACCTCAAGCTTGCAGCATCAGGAGGTAAGAATTCCAGCCATTCCTTTGCCTTTCTCTCCGCCCCCTCCTCCGGTTGTTTTCTTCCCCACCCTCCTGGCTCAGGGCCATCTCCCTGCCTGCAGCCAGCCAACCCACACTTGTCTGCCTGTGTCCTTCCTCCAGCCATCCCGAAGATCCTCAGGGTGGGGAGGGAGGGAGCCTTGCTTGCTCTTTGATTATGAGAAGACTGAGCTTCCAGAGACGGAGAGTGACTTGCCCAAAGTCACACAGCCAGGAGGGAAGGGGCCTGGCAGGGATGGCCCAGATCACATCCACTTTCTCCAGAGCCCAGGGGTTTTATTTTACCTCACTGGGCATAGCGCTGTGTGAGAGGTGATGATGTGCGATGAGTGAGACATGGGACGTGTGAAGAACAAACACTTCCTCAGTCCTAAATAGGGCCCTGGGGGATTCAGAGACAAAGCTTGCTCCTGCCTGTTGTCCCTATTCACACCAGCACAGAGCTGTGGGACCTCCATATCTCTGGGTGTGCCTGTCAGAGCCCATGAGAGGAGTCTTTCTTTCGGGTTCCGGGCCCTTTGCAGGGTAAGGGCTCAGGAGATGGGGAGTCTTGCTTGATACCCTCCTGATTCCCCCAGATGGGGGTTTGCAGGAGCTCTCCGGCCACTTTGAGAACCAGAAGGTGATGTACGGCTTCTGCAGCGTCAAGGACTCCCAGGCTGCTCTGCCAAAATATGTGCTCATCAACTGGGTATGCAGCTGTGGGCTGGGGCAGGGAGGAAAGGCCCCAGAACAGGTCCCCTCCTCCCCACTTCTCCTGCTGACATCACCAGCGAGAGCCCCACTAGCCCTTTGGGAAGAGAGCCCAGGGCCTCAGGCTGCTCCCGCTCTTGTCCTTTCCCGACCCCCTCTTTGCTGGGTACTTTGCAGGTTGGTGAAGATGTGCCTGATGCCCGAAAATGCGCTTGTGCCAGCCACGTGGCTAAGGTGGCTGAGTTCTTCCAGGTGCGAGTGGGGCCGGGGCTCGTGGGGGTGGGGCCAGACTCCCAGGGGCAGGGTCTCCAGGCTGGTGGTGGTCACGGGATGGCGCCATGCCGCCTGAACACGCCTTCTTGCTGCAGGGTGTCGATGTGATCGTGAATGCCAGCAGCGTGGAAGACATAGATGCGGGTGCCATCGGACAGCGGCTCTCCAACGGGCTGGCGCGGCTCTCCAGCCCCGTGCTGCACCGACTGCGGCTGCGGGAGGATGACAGCGCCGAGCCGGTGGTCAGTGTGTGTCCGGGGCTGGCTGGCCTGCCCGGGCTTCGTCCGCCCCCTCCCTGCCAGTCAGTCCTCACACTCTGTGAATGGGAGCTCCCAGAGCACTCGGCCCGCTCCTCCCGCCCGCTCATGCCAAGCTGTTTCACTCTGCAGGGCACCACCTATCAGAAAACTGATGCAGCTGTGGAAATGAAGCGGATTAACCGCGAGCAGTTCTGGGAGCAGGCCAAGGTGTGGGCCCCGCCCCCAGCTTTCAGGCTGAGCTGCCCCTCCCTGACCCCGCCCCAAGGCATGGCTCTGGGCTCTGTCCCCAAGTCCCTCCCTTAAACAGCGCGTCCCCGTCTTGTGTGCTACCCCAGCTGAAAGAGGGAGCCCTTTTGGCCTTAAGCCCATAAGGCATAATTCCCAGAACCAGAACCTCCCCGGTCCTGGGTTGGGGATGGGCTGGAGGGGCAGGGGCAGGCCCCAGCTCAGGGCCTGCACTGCCTTGGCGTGGGGGGCGTTGCAGAAGGAGGAAGAGCTGAGGAAGGAGGAGGAGCGGAAGAAGGCCTTGGATGAGAGACTGAGGTTTGAGCAAGAGCGGATGGAGCAGGAGCGCCAGGAGCAGGAGGAGCGGGAGC
Source organism: Eumetopias jubatus (assembly GCF_037043125.1). Classification (NCBI taxonomy): domain Eukaryota; kingdom Metazoa; phylum Chordata; class Mammalia; order Carnivora; family Otariidae; genus Eumetopias; species Eumetopias jubatus. The sequence goes on from NW_028274811.1 coordinate 88,925,984, forward strand.
GGCGCTACCGTGAGCGGGAGCAGCAGATCGAGGAGCACAGGTTGGCCCTGCCCCGCCCTAGGCCGCCTGCTCAGCCGCGAGCGGACCCGCCCCAAGGTGTGCTTGCTCCTTCTCGTTCCAGGAGGAAACAGCAGACTTTAGAAGCCGAGGAGGCCAAGCGGCGATTGAAGGAGCAGTCTATCTTTGTGAGTTTTTAGCCAGGGCTCCCGGTCCCCTGGTGAGGGGATGTGAGAATGGTCCCTGTGTTCCTGCGCCTTGGGAGGGGGGCGTGGAGTGGCGGGGGGGAAGGTTATCAGGGGCTTGGGGACAGTTCTGGGTGTTCGGAGTACCTCTGCATGGGCACGGAGTGTCATAGAGTGTCAGGCCTGTCACCCAATCATGTGGGTCTCTGTTCCCTGGCTGGGGAAGGAGACCTCTTTGAAGAAGCTTATTCTGTAGACTGAAAGAGAAAATCTTCCTTGACCCAGACCCTCACTGACCAGGCGCCACCCCCCATGCCCCCGCCCCTCCCAGTGAAGCCTGAGAGGCTGGGGTGGATTAGACAGGCTTCCTGTGCTTTGGGGGCTGGAGGCCTGGCCCCCACCACAGTTGTGCCACAGAGCCCCATGAATGAGTTTGGGCCAGCGTTCAGAGCACCTGTGCACATGTGTGTGTCGTCCTGAGGGTGCTGTCTGACCTCCAAACCTTGGGGTGGCCCACAAAATTGTATTGGGAGTTGAGTCTCCATGCTTTGAATGGAATTTTGTATTTCTGAAATAGCGAAGGTCATTCAGGCCGGAGCATGGTATAGTTCTGGATGGGAGGTGGGCGGTTCTCTGGACTGGGACGGTCGAGATGGTCGGTTGTGCCATGAGGACCCAGACAGGAGGCTGGGAGGGCGGAGACCAGACAGCCCTGCAGCCCCAGGCATGAAGTCACGCCAGCCCTGGGGGTGGAGACGCCGTGCAGTTAGTGAGCTCCAGCTGCAACCATTCATTCGGCACACCTTTGGCATGTACCACGTGCCAGGGGTTAGAAAACAGTGGAGGACAAGGTAGGCAAGACTTTTTACAAAAGTAATTGATGAAGCAGGTTTATTTTGAATTGTGCCAAAAGGTCCGTAGAATGGGCCATCTTCACGATTTTTAAGATTACATTTTAGTGGCATTAAGATTCCCAACAAATTCACATCGTACAGCTGTTACCACTGTTTACCTCCAGAATTTTTTTTTCGTCTTCCCATGCTGAAACACTGTCCGCATTAAACACTCACTCCCCATTCTCTCCTCCCCCAGACCCCTGGCAGTTGCCTTTCTGCTGTCTGTGAATTTGACTATTCTTAAGTACCTCATTTGAATGGAATCGTAATTTTTTTTTCTTTTTGTGACTAGGTTATTTCACTTAGCACAGTGTCTTCAAGGTTCATGTGTCAGAATGTCTTCCTTTTTAAGGCTAATAATATTCCATTGTATGTATATGCCACATGTTGTTTATCCATTCAGAGCAAGATCACTCTGAAAAAGCTTATTTTGACAGAAAATTTCACACACAGGCACCCCAACGTTGAAAGAATAATATGGTGAGTCCCCTGAAGTGATCACTCATCTTCACCAGTTGTCAGTGCCTCAGGCAATTGTATTATAGTCTCACATATAGAGTCTCACTCTCACACCATTGTATTATAGTTTCATCCGGCCCTTCAAGGTGTGGCTCGTGTGACAGTGACAGTGGATGTTCTGGCAGGTCAGCGTGGTGACCGTACAACTTCAGGCCCTCTGAAGAAGGTCCCATGTGAGAACATTGGAATTTAGAACCATAAAATGCTTTCCCGTTGCTTAAGCTGTCGTTCTGCTTTCTCTGTGAAGAATTGCATTCCTTGTCTGAGTTCCCTTTTTGCCTGGGCTGTCAGGGAGCTCCCATGTATCAAAATGCTCAGGCCCAGCAGTGTCTTTGACCCTATGATGAGCGTATTGATCTCACTTTCCTACCCGTAGCCCTAATTTGTTTCAGTGTTTTGTACTTTGTTGGTAGTTCAGGCTTTTGTGGTGAGCTTGCCTCTAGTCCTTTTTTTTTTTTTTAAAGATTTTATTTATTTATTTGACAGAGACAGACACACCGAGAGAGGGAACACAAGCAGGGGGAGTGGGAGAGGGAGAAGCAGGCCGCCGATCAGGGAGCCTGATGTGGGGCTCGATCCCAGGGGATCCTGGGATCATGACCTGAGCCGAAGGCAGACGCTTAACGACTGAGCCACCCAGGCGCCCCTCTAGTCCTTTTTTTTGAACGAGGCAGAGGAATCTAGTGAGGTCGGCCTAGGTAGTGCAGGAATACCAGCAAAAGCTGGTGGGATATAATTTATGGGAAGGCAAGGAGCCTGACTAGAGCCCAGTGGGCTGAGGAGCAAGGCAAATTTGATTGGAAAAAGAGCTCGGTCAGAGGAGGACTTGAGATTTCATTCTGGAAGACGCAGAGCTGTGGTTGGAGTGACAACCGTCTCGAGGGGGTTGCTTGGAAGGGCCATTCTCTTAATGTATTCTGAGGGAAAAGTTGAAGTTTTAGGTTATGTGTGCAAAACAAAGAAGCCCTGTAACTTCCCCACCATACCTGCAGCTTATTCTCCCCTCGGCATCAGCCCCTCCCGCCCCGTTTGCCGCACTAGCAGCAGGTGCAGCACTGATTCAGAAGCTGTGCTGTAGTGAGTTCAGTTGAGCAGTTGTGTGCCAGCTGAACCTTGTGCTGGCCGCTCATACGCAGATCCGACTTCTCGGTCTGTGTTACCCACAGAGGATGGGGCAAGGATCCCGGAAAAAGGAAGTTAGGCTACAGTGTAATCTGTGGTGTGTGCCTGGACCGCCTCGTGGAGACCCAGAAATGACCTGAATGGGCGAGGGACCTCTTCCCCAGGAGGCAGTGCCCAAGCTGAGGCTGGAAGCGGGAAGAGTTGGACCTGGGGTGGGAGTTGGGCATTTGGGGCAGGAGAGATTGAGCTCCTGTGCAGGGGCATGGAGAGGGGAGATGGTGTGCCTGTTCCAGGAACTGTGACCACATCGTGCTGAGTGAGACTTTGTGGCTACATCTTACAGGGTGTGTGGGTGAGTCAGGGCAGGAGGTGGGTGTTAGAGCGGTGACAGGCCAGATCAGACAAGGGGGAAGGGAACGTGGGACAAACAAGGGGCTCCATCTACCTTTACTCCTGGGGTTGCAGCCTCAAAACTGCAGTGCAGTTAGCTGGTGCAGGGCAATAGGGAATGGTGGGGATTGCAGCGAGCAGGTCACTTCTGGGGCTACAGAGAGAGAGCTTGGTCTGAGGAGGCCTTGCACTTCGTTCTGGAAGACGCAGAGCTGTGGAGTGACAGTGCAGGTGGAGGGGGAGCTATGTGACTGGGTGGTGAAGGGAGCAGAGGTGCCACCTCCAAGCCCCTTCCTGCCAGGTTGTGGAGAAAACATGGGGCCTGTTAGAAGGCCAAGAGCTCAGGGGGAGTGAGGTGCCCAGGACACTGTCCCTTGGGTTTCCAGGGTGACCAGCGGGATGAGGAGGAAGAGACCCAGATGAAGAAGTCCGAGTCGGAGGTAGAGGTGAGAGCTTTGAAGAGGGCACGTGAGGTGGGCAGGGCTCGCCTCCGCTGGGCCCGCCCTGACCCCTTCTTTGTGCCCCCAGGAGGCAGCAGCCATTATTGCCCAGCGGCCTGACAACCCGCGGGAATTCTTCAAACAGCAGGAACGAGTTGCATCGGCCTCTGCAGGCAGCTGCGATGCACCCTCGCCCTTCAACCACCGGCCAGGTAGTCCCAGGTCCCACCCCCACCTGACCCCCACTCCTCAGGTTTGGGGACTGAGCCTCTCTGCGGCTCTTTCTTGGAAGGGAAGCCTTGCCCAAGGACCCCTTGGAGAAGGCAAGGCCACTCATCGTGCTTTCACCCACCGGCTCCGAGTGGCGGGACTGAGAGGGGCTCAGGCCGGGGTCGGTGTTGGCCTTGGCTGGGCAGTGGGTAGTGCCAGAGGTCATCCGGGCAGCTCTGGCATGGGCTGAGGCATCCCCCCTGGCTGCAGGGAGCGGCCCCGCTGGGGTTGAACTAGGTCTTGCCTGAAGGGCTGCGGATGCATGTAGGGTGGGCTCTGACCCTGGGCCTGAGTTTGAGCAGCCTGGGACCCTGCACCCAGTGCTCGCTGCTGGGGTTCTCGTGGTGCGGCTCCCACCTCCCTCCACAAAGCACCCTTCCGCTCTGTCTGCTGCTCTGCGTGTTTGCCCCTGCTGTGTGCTTGGCCCTGTGCTGGGGTTCCAGGGCTGGGGCCCGCTGTCCCATGATGCTTAGGGACCGGCTTGGTGTGGCAGGCTCATTGCTGTGCGTGCCTGGTGCTGGTGGGAGTCATCTGATGGCTTGGGGCTGTGGCCTAGCGTGGCTGACTGTGCACCCTAGCTGAAGGCAGTTTGGACGGCTAGGGCCAGCCCTGGGGGCGGGTGAGGCCTCGGGCAAGGGGTGGGGGAGACTGACCCTCTCTTGTCCTCTGTCTCTCTCTGTCTGTCTCTCTCGGCAGGTCGTCCGTACTGCCCTTTCATAAAGGCATCGGACAGTGGGCCTTCCTCCTCCTCCTCTTCCTCCTCCTCCCCTCCACGGACTCCCTTTCCCTATATCACCTGTCACCGCACCCCAAACCTCTCTTCCTCCCTCCCATGTAGGTAGCAGCCCCAGGCTTCAGTGGGAGGGGTAAGGAGGGCCCCGCTTCCCAGCAGTGCCCCCACCCTTACTCCCCCAGCCTGACTGCTGATCTCTGGTGTTTGTCCCCAGAGCAGGTACTACCTGCCTCTTTCCCCTGGCCCTGAAGGGGCTCTGACCCCAAGGGGCCTGGCTTATAGGATCTGGAGCTGTGGTCTGGCCCCTGAGGGGCCTGGGGGGGCTCCCAGCCTCCACCCAGACTCCACACAGGAGGTGCTGGCCAGACCCCGAGGTGGACAGTCCTGGCCCCACCTGGCTCCCAGGCCCTCCCTGACCAGCCTGGGGGTTTGTTCCACAGGCAGCCACCTGGACAGCCACCGGAGGATGGCACCTACCCCCATCCCCACCCGGAGCCCATCTGACTCCAGCACGGCTTCTACCCCTGTCACCGAACAGATTGAGCGGGCTCTGGATGAGGTCACGTCCTCGCAGCCTCCACCACTGCCCCCGCCACCCCCGCAAGGTGAGTGAGGGGCTACGCCCTAGCTGCCCCAGGGCTCCCACCAGTCCCTGGGCTGGGACCCCCACGTGGCCATGGTAGCACCTTCTCGGGGATCTGAGTCAGTCATCACCCACGTTGTACTGCTCTGGGGGTGGCTTTGGCCGGCGGGGGGAGCCCTGGTGTTGTGGTCAGACCTGCCGTCTCTCAGCCTCGGCGTGTCTCTCTGGAACGGGGATCTGGCCTCCCAGGGCTGCCGAGCAGCTGAAAGACCCTAGGAGATAGAGGGGCAGCAGGGCCCAGGGGGTGTGCTGGAAGGTGCTCTGTATGGAGCCCTTTATGGAAGCCTCCTCCCCTGGAAGCTGCTGACTCCCCAGCGGGTGGGCAGAGCAGAGTAGGGTGGCTGTCCCCAGGCCTGCGTCCTTTCCTGGGGGAGCTGACCACCTGTCTGTCCTCCATGTGTGCTATGACAGAGACCCAGGAGCCCGGGCCTGGCCTGGATAGTGAAGAGACCAGCAAAGAGGCCAGAGCTGCAGCCCCTCAGGCCTGGGCCGGCCCTGGGGAGGAGCCCCCACAGGCACCGGAGCCTCCCCGGGCGCAAGGCAGCCCCACGGAGGACTTGATGTTCACGGCATCTCCAGAGCAAGCCATCCTGGCTGCCCCGCTGGAGCCTGCCATGGCCAGCGCCGCTGCAGCTGACACCCTGGCTGCTGAGGCCGTAGAGACCGACACTGCCACTGCTCACACCGCTGTTGCCCCCGTCACCCCCGCCGCTGCCAGCCTCATTGACCTATGGCCTGGCAACGGGGAAGAGGCCTCCACAGCCCAGGCTGAGCCTCGGGTCCCCACACCTCCCTCGGGTGCCGAGGTCACTCTGGCAGAGGTACCCCTGCTAGACGAGGTGGCTGAGGAGCCACTGCCACTGGCCGGCAAAGGCTGTGCCAACCTTCTCAATTTTGATGAGCTGCCTGAGCCGCCTGCTACCTTCTGTGACCCAGAGGAGGAACTAGAAGGGGAGCCCCTAGCTGCCCCTCAGGTCCCAACTCTGCCCTCGGCTCTAGAGGAGCTGGATCAGGAGCCAGAGCCAGAGCCCCACCTGCTGACGAATGGCGAGACCACCCAGAAGGAGGGGACCCAGGTGGGGCAGGGACAGCCTGGTGGGAGGGGTGGCGGTCAGGGTTCTAGCAGGGGGGTACCCCCTTTCTCTGTGACCCGTTATTGGAGGGTCATTCTGTTCATCCTCCTTGGGCCAGCTCTGCTTTCTTTGCCCAAGGCAGGTATATGTTTCCCTGGAAACCACTGATGGAATCACTGGTTGCTGGGGAAACGAGCTCAGGCCTGGTAGGTCCGCCCTAGTCATCCTGGGTGGGGCCTAGTGACCTGGAGCTTTCCTCCTGCAGGCCAGTGAAGGGTACTTCAGCCAATCACAGGAGGAGGAGTTCGCCCAATCGGAAGAGCCGTGCGCAAAGGCCCCGCCTCCTGTGTTCTACAACAAACCTCCAGGTAGTACTGGGGTGGGCGATGGGGGGATTCCGGTAGGGCTGCTGGGTTCAAGCGTGAACATGCGCGTGCACGCACGCACACAATCAGTTGGCCGTGCTGGGTTCGAGTGTGTTTGCATACACACACAGCCACAGCTCCCAGGGGTTGGGGGACACAGCCGTGGATCTGCTGGGCCATTTCCTTAACTCCACTCCCTTCCCAACATCACAGAAATCGACATCACCTGCTGGGATGCAGACCCAGTACCAGAAGAGGAGGAGGGCTTCGAGGGCGGTGATTAGCGGTGGCGCCCGCCCTCAGGCTGCCCTTGCCAAGGCCGCCCACCTGTGCCGGCCTCTGGCCAGACGGCCCGCCGCGCCTGCACTCGCAGCAGCTCCGCCTGGCACCCACTCCGGATTCTGGCCCTGGCCCAGGACTTGGCCGCTTCCCTACCCACAGGGCCCGACTTTTACAGCTTTTCTCTTTTTTTTAAAATTGATAGGAGACTTGTACAGTTGACTGGTTTTCCTCCCGTTGGTAGTTGAGACGCTGTTGCAAATTCTACCCCGTCCCCGCCCGGTCCAGATTGTAGCTCTTAGTCCTCCCTGCTCAACTCAAGCTGGCCGGGGTGGAGGCCTCACCCTACTTGGGGCCTGGCGTCGGGGGAGCTCTGGTGGGAAAATGCCCCACCTCTTTTCCTAGTTTTATGTTTCTTGGAAAAATATCACTTTGTATTCTCTGTCCAGGGCTTCAGATATTTTGCACGAATTTTAAAACATGGCAATAAATGGCTCGTGGGCTCTGGCTCCCTGGGACCCCCTCCCCGCCCTTCTCTTGACCCCTCCCCGCCTGGCCCAAAGGAAGCAGGCCCAGCTGGGGCCCCTCAGCTTCCAGGGCCTTTCCTGCCCCCCTCCTGCTGGGCAGGTCCCAAGCTGGAGGCCCTAGGCGCGGATCAGGTCAGGGCTGTTGGTGGGGCCCGGGGCTTTGGGTGGCCCCTCCCCAACTCCTCCCTCTTTGCTTGGGTTCCTTTTTCACGTTCAGTAACTGTTTTTTGGAAAGCACAAACTTCTGTAACGGGTCGTGCTCATGTCTGTTAATAAAGAAATCCAGATCCCTTCGGGCCTGCTGCTCCGGGCCTTCAGGGGCGGATCTGGGGTGTGCCGCCTGCCCTGACCCCGATTCCCAACTCTTCCCACCTCCAAGGTCACCGGGGCTGCCTTCACTGTGATCTGACGGGCAGGGAAGGTAGGGTCTGGGGCTCCTAGGGGAACCAGCCTATGAAGTTAGGTTCCCCACCCTCAGGCCAGTTTGTAGTCAAAAGGCACACTCAGGTTCTGTCCCACCAAGGCCCAGGCACGCCTGGCTACCAGAACCTTGGGCGCAAGCAGTGGGTGTCCCCTCCGCTTGTACCAAACCAGATCACACACCTTTATTATCCTCAAAATGTAACAAACGGGGTAAGAAATCCCTCCCTCCCCACCCCCCCGCAGTCCAAGGGAAGCATTTAAAAAGCCCCGCAGTCAGGCCACGAGTCCGCGGGTGGGGCCCGGAACGCCGGGCGCCCCTCTATACGGCTGTAGTCCTCCCGAACAAGGGGATGGAGACCGGCAGACGCCAAGCTCCATGCTCCAGCGGCTCGCGGCTGCTGAGCTCCGAGTCGGTCCAGCTGGGGAAGACCCGGCGGCCACGGTCCGCTTGCAGACAGAGCGCCGGGCAGGGTGGCGCGGGCCGTGGAGCGCTGGGCAGGTGCAGCGCCGACGTGTAGCCCCGGTCCAGGAAGAGCGGCTTGTAGCTGGGCGGCGGCTGCTCCTGTTTCTCCGCGCTGTCGCGGCGGCTCAGAAAGGGTGTAACGATCTTGCGGTAGAGGCCGCGCGTGTCCGTGAGCACCTCACTGTAGGGCGGCGGCGGCTCGGCCATCAGCACCGCCTCTTCATAGCACGGTGGCTTGGACATGTCCGATTCCGCTGCAGAGTGGGAAGCGATCCGAAGGTTGAGGCCACCCGTCCCCGGCCTCCCGCGGAGGCCTTGGCCAGCCGTCAACCCCAGGCCCAGCCCGCTCCCTCCAAGGTTCTCGGGGAGGCTGTCCACTGGAAGCCTCGCTGGTCAGCAGTGACCCCGCCCACCCTCAGTGGCCCGCGTTGCCCCGGGCGGAAGTCGGGACTCACCTTGGCGCGGGTAGCTCCAAGGCCGCGGCGGCACGGCGAGGTGCGCCGGCGGCGGGTGCGGAAGCGCGTGGTGGTGTGCGTGCGAATGTGCGTGCGGCTGCGCCGGCCCGTGGTGCAGCAGCGGGTGAACGTGCACGTGCTGATGCCCGTGCGCCGGCGCCTCGAGACGGCCGCGCTGCGGTGGTGGCGGCGGCGCCAAGCCTGGGGGGCTCCCGGCCAGGCTGCCCTCGAGCTCCAGGGGTTCCAGCTCGAGGGCGCGCAGGTTCTGCTCACGTAGTCGCTCCTCCTGGCGCCGTTTGAGGCGGCGGCGCAGGAAGCTGCAGAAGCAGCAGAGTAGGACGATGAGGCCCCAGATGAGCCAGAAACCGGCGAAGCACGTGAGGAACGTGTAGGTGCCCTGGGACATAACCATGGCGGCGGCGGGGCGGCGGGTCCTCGGCTGCTTCACTGGACACTGGGCTCCTCTACGTGGCCCCGGACCCGCGCCACGCTCCCAGGCGCCGCCAGCGTCACTCGGGGACCCGCGGCCGGGGGCTGCCTGCGACGGGGCTCAAGTTGTGCGCGCGCCGGCGGGGGACAGCAGCAGCGGCGCCCGCTCCTTCCCATGGCGCCGGTGGGCGCGCGGGCCGGCCTCACCCGGGGCCGCGCGGGACCTGTAGGACAGACACAGGGCGCGGTGAAGGCGCGCTGCAGTCCCGGACGACTTCCCTGCCCGCGCCGGTGCCCTGCGCAGTTCCGGGAAAGCCGCCTCTGCGGGAACCCCCACACTCCCGGGGGGGGGCGATGACGTCACCGAGGAGGATGACGTCACACCTCGAGGTTTCCCCGGTAGGGTTTTCCCGGATCTGAGACCCGGCCGCCGCCGTTGCTGAGCCGAGGAGACTCCAGGCGGGCCAGCAGAGGGCGTGCGAAAGTCAGACAGCCTCAGTGCGCACGGGAGGTTCGCCACTCCAGAAGGTACCCCAGTTCGGAAAGGGTTTCAGAGGCCAGTGGATAGACCCCCCGGGGGCGCTGAAGAGGCGTCTCGGGGCGGTTGCTGCGCGGCCAGGAAAGGGTGGCCCACCTACAGCCCCACAAGCCGCCCACCGACGCCCAGCTTCAGCCCAGTGCATGCGTCTGGCAGCCCCTGGCGCTCTAGGCCTTGTACCCGCTCCTACCCCTGGCCACCCAAAGCATGGAACATCCAGGCCGGCGCTGCGGCCTCCTGGCTGTCGCCGCTCTCGTAGAGGGGGCTCAGGCGGGGTCGTTCCTGCTGTTACTGCGTGCCACTGGCCTGCCTTTGTCTGCACCACCGGGCGTGGGCCGTTCCCTCTTTTCCTTTCCTCTAGGCGCCTCCGCATGTCAGATCCCAGCTCCGTCTCCGTTTCCCCAGCCTCCTACCAATTCGCAGCCCCGCTTGGCCCTACCCTTCTAGCTCCTGTGCACGGTATCGCTTCCTCTCAATTCCTTTCCGTTTCTGCAGAGGGTGGGAAAAGTAGCTCATTTGCTACTGTATCACCTGGTCTCTCATCACTCCAGATGGGCACGTCTAGTTCTGCCTCCTCCCCTCCATAGCCAGGGTTTAGAGGGGAACCTTGCATCCTAAGAGGTATGTAGGAGGGAGCCCTGACTGCCGAGTGACGGGTGGCAGGCGACTGTTCACCACCCCCGCAGAACAGAAGTGTGCCCTTCTTGAACGCCTTCTAACTACCCAGGGCTTTCACATACAACCCTTTGGGATAACTATAATAGTTATTCCTATTTTACAGATGAGGGGGGGGGGAACAATTAGCTGTGTAAATGACAGATGGCAGTGCCTTAATTTGAACCCAAGCCTGGCCACAAAACCCTAACCAGGGGTGGGAGGGTGCTGCTGCTTGAACTACTCTGTGGGCCTCTTCCAAGAGCCCCATGGAACCCCCACCCCAGCCCACTTTCTCAGCACGTCCAACGCGCACACACATTTAGCTCTGGAGCCACAGTGGGCCTGAGCCCCAAGCAGGGGGCTCCACATCAAGCTGTCTCAGACTGTTCTGACAGCAAGCTGGGGGGAAGCCAGGCCAGAGGCCACCCCACACTTCTCCCCAGATGGCTCCTGTCTGATTCTGTGGCTGCCTTGTGCCATGTGCCACTTGGTCCCCGTGCCAGTCCCTTTCTCCTGGGCCTGTGTTCCAGAACAGACAATGGCAAGAACAATAGCTCCACCCGCCCCCTCCACAACCCTACCATGAGGCTGCCATGGCGACGCAGCCCAGATAAAAACACGATGCTGCCAGTCACTGGGAGTTAATTAAATCTGTTGTTCTCCTTTTCCTGAGCTCACAGGAATTTTCAGGAATGCTCTGAGGAAGCTGGCACTGACTAGGGGGCCCCTTGGCCTGCACAGCAGGAACAGCTTCAGATCAGAAAGGTACTTCTGGGGCTGGAGGTGATGGAGTTTAGCTGAATTAGAAATAGAAATACCTGCCAAGAACCGTCTACTGCATGTCCGGCCTTGTTCTAGGCCCTTTCCATTCAGAATCTCATGTGATACGTAACACCACCTGCTCAGCGGGGGCCCATTTGATAGATGAGGAGACAAGCTCAGACAGAGAAATGACCTGCCTCAGGTCACACAGCTAATAAGGGGAGGAGCTAGGATTTAGCCTGAGTCTGAATCCAGAGTCTGTCAAAATACCTTCCCTTATGTGGCCACTGGAATGTAGATGAAGAGCCCGGTGCATGTGAGCACCTGGTACGTGAGGACTTGGCAGACATAGAGACAGTGGGCCAACTGGCCAAGTTGTAGCCAAAACACTTTCCTGTTGCTTCCCAACAAGACCCTGGCACTTCTGGCCACCAGCCCTCAGCTCAAGAGTAGGAAAAGGCTATAGGGTAGAGAAACGGGATGGCAGCTCCAAGGTTAACAAGGAATAAAGGACAGGCTCTGGCGTGAGGGGCCCAGATCAGCTAACTGGGCATTAGGGTGCATGGCAGCAGGCCACACCCAAGACCCCCAAGGTGCCAATATGGCTCCTCAGCCAGGAGGCAGGAACCATTGCCATATTTTAGAGATTAGGCCGCTGCAGGTCCAAGAGGAAGGCTCTGATGTCACACTGGTGCCAATACCCAGTTTGAGTGGGCAGGGGTTTGATGCTAAACCCTCCATCTTGGGCTGCTACTTCACTCAGTGGTGCTCTATCAGGCCCAGAGAGCATGGATCCCGCCTGAGGCTTCCCTCCTGCCTTTGTCTAGCCCACAGGAGTTGCTCAGTACATCTCGTCTAATCCACAGTAGGTGCTCGATACATAAATGTCAAGAGAGTCATTCAGACCTTCCCAGATGCTCCTCCTGACAGGCCAGGCTTCTCTAAGCTTCCTCCATGCTTCTTTGCATGTTCCTGCCTGTCTGGGGAGCCCTTCAGTACAGACCCTGCCTGCAGCCATACACCTTCCCCATCCCCTACAGACTGTCCAGGCAAATGCTGCACCTGTCCAGTTCCAGCTGTGTGCTAGGGGTGGTGCCTCCACAGGGACTCCTCCTTAAGTCTGCCATCTTGTGATTTGTTTTGTTTCTTCATTCTCTTTTCTTACCTTCTTGCAGGTTATTTGAACATTTTTTAGGATTCCATCTTGATTTATTTGTAGAATTTGTGAGTGTATTGCTTTGTATGGTTTTCTTAGGCCATGCACTCACTGGGAGTATAGCAGGAGGACAAAAAACGAGACCCCAGGAGGTGAATATCTTAAGCCCTATGATGCCAGTTTCCTTGTCAGTAACCATGATGAAAACTGAGCTAGTTCATGCAAAGGATTTGGAGATGCCCAACAACATTAGTGCTGCGATGGTCGCTTCTGAGCTGGGGACACAGAGATGTGTGTGTCCTTAAGGCACTCTGCCTGAGGGCTGGACATCACAAATCATTCTCAGGCATCCTACAAACTAGGTTAGCATTCCTCACATTTGACAGATGAGAGCACTTGGCTCACAGGGTTTCAGTGGTCCCCCAAGGTCACACAGATTTCTTATTCTGGGGCCTGGCACACTGCTGGGGGCACCTACCACATTGCTCCTCTGCATGATGAACCCCAGCACTCCAGTCTTAGACGCCAAAGATCTGTTGGATCCTTTATCTCAGTAAAGGGCCCACCAATCACTCCATCCACTAAATCCTGTTTTTTTTTTTTTTTTTAAGATTTTATTTATTTATTTGACAGAGAGAGACATAGCGAGAGAGGGAACACAAGCAGGGGGAGCAGGAGAGGGAGAAGCAGGCTTCCCGCGGAGCGGGGAGCCCAACATGGGGCTTGATCCCAGGACCCTAGGATCACGACCTGAGCCGAAGGCAGACGCTTAACGACTGAGCCACCCAGGCGCCCCCCACTAAATCCTGTTCTTTTTACAGGGCGCCTGGGTGGCTCAGTCGGTTAGGCATCCAACTCTTGATTTTGGTTCAGGTCATGATCTTAGGGATCGAGCCCTGCGTCAGGCTCTGAGCTCAGTGTGGAGTCTGCTTGAGATTCCCTCTTTCCCTCTGCCCCTCCCCCTGCTCACGCTCTCTCTCCCTAAAATAAATAAAATCTTTAAGAAAAAAAAAAGTAGGGGCGCCTTGGTGGTTCAGACGATTAAGTGTTTGCCTTCGGCTCAGGTCGTGATCCCAGAGTCCTGGGATCAAGCCCCACATTGGGCTCCCTGCCTAATGGGGAGCCTGCTTCTCCCTCTCCCTCTGCCTGCCACTCCCCCGGCTTGTAGTCTCTCTCTCTCTCTGTCAAATAAATAAAATCTAAAAAAAAAAAAAAAAAGTAAATTCTGTTCTTTTTACCCTCAGTGCACTGTGCCTTCATCTGTCTACTTCCTTTGGTCCCCCTGCCACCGCCTTGGCCAAGCCACCATCATCTCTCACCTGGGCCCCTATTGCCATGCTTGCCACTGCTCTCCTTCCATGCTGTGCCCCTGCCCAGCCTACCCACTTTCCACATTGCCCATTTCCCCCAGGCCTTCTCCTGCCTGAACCCTCTGGCAGCTCCCCACCATTTCAGGAGGCAGTCCAGCTCTTTAAGACAGTCTAGATGGGTGCCTCTCAACCCTGAATGAGCAGCAGAGCCACAGGGAGGGCTCGTTAAAACAGAGTGCGGGGGCGCCTGGGTGGCTCAGTTGGTTAAGCAACTGCCTTCGGCTCAGGTATTGATCCTGGGGTCCCTGGATCGAGTCCCGCATCGGGCTCCCTGCTCAACAGGGAGTCTGCTTCGCCCTCTGACCCTCCCCCTCTCATGTGCTCTCTCTCAAATAAATAAAATCTTAAACAAACAAACAAACAAACAAACCAGAGTGCGGGGCTCTGCTCCCAGCGTTTGCTTCGGTAGGTCTGGGGTTGGACCCAAGAGTTTGCATTTTTAACAGATTCCCAGCAGATACTGATGTTGTGGTCTAGAGAGCACACTTTGAGAACTGACCTAGATCATGGCTTCTGGGATGAGTTCCTGCCGAGGCCTCTTCTGCCTCACCTCTCAGTGCCCTTCCCTCTGCAACCAGCCCGTGTTCCCATCCTAGCTGCTCAGAGTCCTGCTTTCTTCCCCCGAGGGTCCTGCAACACAGCCTCAAAGCTCTTGCTCCCACACTTACTACTCAGCTTCATGGCCTCACTGTCGCTTTGCTGGACAAGTCAGCTCCAGGCCGCCTCACTGCCCAGGCTTGGATGAGAAGCCCAGGGATAGGAGAGTGTACTCTAGTTGTTTGTGTGCAACTCCAGAGGTTGCATCTGTCTTGTCATCTGGCATGCAGCAGCTCCAAAACCACTTGTTGGGGTAACTGGAGCTGCCCACTTCCCTCTTTGGTCTTTTAGCCGTAGGACAGGGAACACCTCTAGAGCTAGGTCTGCATCACACTCACTCCTAGGAAATGTCAGCCATTCACCAAAAAGTCACTGAGAGAGAAGCCATCACCCAGTAGGGTGTTTACAAATGAGAGAAGCATCCATACATCCATGTGAATAAAAGGAAATGGAGGCATATGTCAGGGGCTCTGCAGTAGACAGAGGGAATCCCAGATAGCAGGGGCTCCGGGTCATAAGGTTCCCTGGATATAAGGCCAGAGCTGCTGGTCAAGTGAAGGGTCAGGGATGCAGACCAGGGGACAGCAGAGGGAGGGGAAATGTGGTGTACAGAGTGAGGATGGGGTGGCAAAAGTTACTGCTACCGTGTCCTCCATGCCCAGCGCATGCCAGGCCCATTGCTGGCCTCTTCACATTCAGTCTCTCAGTGACACCCAGGAAGTGGCTCCCCACTGTCCAGATAAGGAGCTGGGGCAGTTTAGGCCCACAGAGGCAGGTGGTTGTGACGCCCAGGTGACTGCAAAGCCCACTGTCCTGGCAGGAAGGGCATTTCAGGCAGGCCCTGGTAACAATTTTACACTCCTCCCACACCAAGACACATGAACTGAGGCCAGAGAGGGCCGCCGCCAGTCGGCCCAGGCATAGCGCTGACCAGAGCCTCATTTCCAGCTAGGCCAAGGTACTGGCCTGGCACACTTGCCTACAGGTAGCACCTCTGTGACCCCACCCTGGCACCGGGCCAGGAAACCGGAGCTTGGAAACTGCAAACAGACAACAGGGACTGAGGTCTCAAGAGAGCTTGTAGGCCGAGAGGCCCTGTGTGGCTCAGTGTCTACCGTATTCATATCTGTCCTTCCAAGGGAGTGGGCCACACCTCGCGGGCTGGGGGGAGATGAGGACGGCCTCTCCGAGAGGCAGCGTGGTGGAACACACAGAGCACTGAAGGGAGAGCCCAGGCTTTAAAATCCTGCTTCTGCCTTGGTCGGGCTGCGTGGCCCCATCCCAGCTGTTCCCATGCCCGCACTGAAGTTTCTTTGCTTGTGAGACAGGGATGATGCGATCGGCCTAGCACCACCAAGGGAGGAGCAAAACTGATGGAGTGAAAATACTTCAAGACTGGTGTACACAGCTGCACGTGACAAGCCAGTTGCCGGCACTGTGCAGCTCCAAGAGGCTCAAATATGGAAACCAGCCCATGGCGCTACATCTACACAAGCCTGGGAGTGGCCCAGCAAAAACTGCCATCACTTTACCACGGACCAGAGGTCATGGCCTTGTGACTCTCAGGCAGGACACAGCTCATGGGCATGTTTTGTTGGCCCACAATCAATTTTTTAAAATATTCTGACTAGTTGCCAAATTTAAAGCCCAGGAGATTTCACATAAAAGTCGGGATTCTTGGTTCATCTTAAAAATTATCTGGTCATTCCTAGTCCACATTCTCACGTAGTGACAGACTTTAGCTGAGTAGTTCCCTGGCCCACCTCACTCATTCTGTTGCTCCCTGGGCCCAAGAGGCATTTGGGTTTCCAGCCCCTGAGCTAGAGTGAGCACCCACAATAGCCAGCGCTACACAGACCCATTTTTGCTGAATTCGACCAAGCCAAGGCTGCAAGGGGGTCAGGCCACAGAGCCCCCAAACCAAAAACTAGGGGCTTGGGGGCTTCCCAGGTAACTGAGGTAGCCCTCACTGCTCAGGTTCACCCAGAGAGAAAATGGAGGAAGGGAGCCCGTCCAGCAGCATCACAGTCCCATAGAGCATCTGAGTGAGCAAGAATCTAGCTGATTTTGCTGGAAGAAGGAAAGGTGTACCAAGGCTTGAAAGACCTGAGGAATTGCCTCACTGGAAGACTATGAAAGAAAGTTTAGAATGCTCCTCTAGAAGGCCCTCCAGTTCTCTTCTGCCTGGGTCACAAGAGATGGTGTGTGGCAGGCAGAGCAGCTGTGCCTGCTGAGAAACCGTCACTGGAAACCTAGCTCCACCACTTACTGATTGTGTGACCTTGGGGAAATCACTTTACCTCCCTGAGCCTTGGCAGTCTTCATCTCTAAAATGGGGATAATAAACTTACCTTGTACAACCGTTGGAAGGCTTAGGGGATAATGGATGCAGAACACTCAACACAGGTCTCGTACAGAACAGGGACAGAATGAAGGGAACCTGTGAATAATTCCAAAGGCACTCCTGCCTGCAGGAGGGGGACTCAAGACTGACTCCGGGCACCACCCAGCTAAGGGCATCTTACGCCAAGGCCTCAAATGCCTAGGGTGATGGTCATCCCTGGTGCCCAGGACACTCTCCTGGATGGGAGAGGGAACCCAAGGGTGGTTGTGGTCACTGGGATGTTGAGTCCAAGGTCTGTGATTGGAGGCTGGCGTCTGCTGAGTCAGGTCTGGGACAGCTGGCAGCAGGACCATTTCTCTCCCCAGCACCCTGCCGCTGCCGCCTGGGGGAGGTTGGGAGAGGAGCCAGAGGTCATTTCCTCTGACTCAGCAGCCGCTCTCCTCCCAGAGGAACTCCCCTGGAGGACAGAGCATCTCCATGTGGCACTGGCCTGCCTGCCAGCCAACCTGCATGCCACCCAGCACAGTCTGGGCTTTGTGCTCAGACAAGAAAGGGACACTTGTGATCCAGACAATGGGCCAGGGCGCTCCCATTTGGCCTGAGCTTCAGCTTCCCTGGCTCAGCAATGTCCTTTCCTCTGCTGCTGCCCACTCTGCTCCCACCACTCCCCGGAGAATGGTGGCTTGGAACGCGGAGCAGAAACCCACAACAGGCCCTAGCCGCGGTTTGGCACATGCCCTGGCCATGAGGAGGAGGGATGTGAGCTTCTTTCTTCTCCCCTGGTAAGGAACATCGCCTCTGTGGCACCCAACTCGGGTCAGGCCATTTCCCTGGCGAGAGGTGGGGGGGGGGGGGTCGGAGCGCAGACGCCGTACCCAGCCTCCAAGCCTCCTCCTCCCGCGGCAGGCCCAAGGGCTGGGCCGCCCCCACGTTTGCAGCCACCCCAGGAGCCCTGCTGCGACGACTGCAGCCACGTGGGAGCCAGCTCGTGCCCACGGGGCCGCTCACCCCCTCCACCCCCATCTTCGACGAGCTGTGGAGGCAGGCACACCCAGACTGGCGAAGTTACCCCCACCGCTCGAGGGGGAGTCCCCGCACCCTCTCTCCCCCTGCGCCCCTAGGCTGCTCGGAGTGGGGGAGGGGTGGGAGGGGGCGTCGCCGCCCCGCAGCCGCGTTGCCGGGGAGCGCAACCCCGTTGCTGTGGCAACCGTTTCCAAGCGAACCGGTGGCGGCTCGCGCCCGGCTTTGGCTCCCTCGCTCACTGGCGCCCTCCCTCTCTCCCTGCCTCCCTCCCTCCCTCCGGAGTGGGCTGGGGGAAGGGCTGGCCAGGGCGGGGGGGTCCGGGGCGGCGACCCGGGGCCAGAGCGCGGAGCTGCCCGCGGGGAGGGGCTCAGCCCAGGATCATCTTCCTCCCGCGCTCCGGGCCCGCCCGTTCCGCCGCCGCCGCGGTACTCACGGGCCCAGGCATCCTCCTCGAGCTCGTCCTCCTGGCTCGGGGCGAGTGGCGTGGGCCCCACGGACAGAGCCCCCTGCCTGGGGGAGGCGGCGGCGGCACCGGGGAGCTGACTGTGGCAGCGAAGGCGGCTGCGAGCGCAGGGCTGGAGCCGGGGGGCGCGCGCACGGGCGCGTACACGGCGCGTACCAGCCCGGCGTGCGCGCGCGCGCGGCAGCCGGCAGAGGGCCCCCACCCCCAGCCACTCGCCGCCGAGAAGGCTGTCCTGGGAGCCGAAGGCTGAGGACCTGGCACCCACCTGCCGCGCGGAGACTCGCAGGCGGGGCGCCGGGCTCACCCTGCACAGGCGATGCACGCGCCACGCCGCACAGCTCCTGGCAACAGGCTGTCCGCAACCGGGCGCACGAAGGCAGACGGGGTGTACACAATCGGCCGAGCACACAGGATGCTCAAGCCAAGCAGCTGAGGTCAAGGGCCCTGACACACACATAACATAGTTCAACCTGGAAAACACACACACACACACACACACACACACGTCCACGCCCCGGCCACAACCTGGGGGGCACTGCACACATGCGGTGGGCAAGGGTCGGAGCAGGCAAGCACCCCAGTGTTATTACAACTCACCAATACATGGCCCCCTCCCAACTCACGGCCCCTCTCAGTGCGTCCCCAGTGAGCATACAGCACCATATGTCTACTAAGAAATGGCACAGGAAGAACTCAGTGCTGGACCCATAGCCCCGGTCTTCATGGACCCTGCTCATCCCCAGGGAATAGAGGTGAGGCCTAGTAAGGGCCCCACTGTCTAGGGCGTCTGAACCTGGCTGTTCATCAGTATCTCTTAATTGGGTTCTCTGTTTCCAGTCCAAATTCTCTATCACACGGTGATCTTCCAAAAACACCCTCCACCACCGTATCAGCTGGGACATTTTGATTTGCAAGTGACAGAACCCCAAAATAGGCTTGAGCCCAAAGGTGTTTGACTCATGTAACAAGGAAGTCCAGATGTAGATTTTATCTGATTACAATTGGTTCCAGGTGTCGCAACAATGGTATCAGATATGGTATATTCTCCCCACTCTGCCTTCTTCTGTTTGCATCATTTTTGAAAATTCCCAGGTGGTGGCAAGGATGACCCCCACGGCTCTAGGCTTATATCCTGCCACCCAACCCCAGAACTTCAATTCTTTCCCAATAGTTCTAGCAAGTCCCCCAAAAGACTCTTTTTGGACTCATTTTGGCTTAGCGTCCATTGGTGAACCAATCCAGTTTCATGCCTGGGGAGGGGATGTATGTTCAGCCACCCAGTATCCATTTCCTTTTGTTTGGGTACAAGCACCCTATTTCATCAGGGGGATTCACTGCATGCCATGGGTGCCATCATGCTGGGCCTTTGAACCCAAGTGCCCTGCTCCCCCAGTGCACCCATGGGCAGATTTCCAGCTGGGCCTTTTGGGCTCCTTGGGTTTGCAGTCAGGCTTAATGATGCAGACACAGATATGGCTGTCACATTTTGCTCCTGGGGATCATACCCTGATGAGAATGGGGTCTGTGACTAAGACCCTGGAGGTACCCCAGTCCTGGTTCTTCCTATCACGTTCCCCCATATCCTTTGAACACTCTTAGTTGGAGGACAGTTCTGTCACTTGCAACCAAAGATCTGTAACCCCATCAAAATCACATGGACTGAGACAGAAGGTTCCCCAAAGTAAACATGGGGTGCTTTTTGTACATACTAGGCAGACATCCTAATACAACCAGCTGAAATCCTTTAGGGATGCCCCTGCCTTCTAGATGAGGCCGCGCATCCTTAACATGGCTTTCAAAGCCCTGCATGGTGCTCACGGGCTTTGGCTCCAGTCACTTCCTTCACCCACCCATCACCACCCCCTCCCACCCCAAGCCATCCTATGCCACTTAGAGGCCCCGGATCATCCATCTGGCTCCTCCACCCAGGTACGTCTGGTTCTGTATCCTGGAGGGCACTGATTCTGAGACTTTTGTGGCCAAGAGGTCTCCCTGCTTGGTGTTGAACCTCAGTCCCACCAGCTCTAGAATCATCTCTGCCACAGTACCAATCACACTGGGTCTTAACTGTTCCCATTTCTGTCTCCCTACCAGACTGAGCTCCAAACTGGTGGGGTCCTTGTCTCCATCTGGGTCCCCAGCTCCCACCACAGAGCTGGACTCACTGTGCTAAGAGTTTTAAAGGGAGCTGAACTGTAGCCAACAAGTTCCCTGGGTGCCTACCTAGCCCAAGGGGGAAGCTTGGTGGGACCTGCAGACAGAATGCTCCAGGGACCTACTGGTCCAATTGGTACCCATTCACCCTTGTACACCTGCTCAGGGCTGGGCTTCAGCCAACTGATACCTAACTGCTCTCCCACCAAAACAGAAGGGCAAATGCACCTCAGGCCCCAACATCACCCATCATGGCTAGATTCCAGCTTCATCTTCAGCTGGCTTCCTTGGCACCATGCAACAGCCACTCACCAGCTGGAAGACCTTTCCCTCAAGTTACTGGAAGCAGCAGCACACGCTCCACATAACTATCAAGAGCTGGGCCACCACCAGAGAGGCCCCTTCTACTAAGTTAGTGCTTAGAACCTCTGGATGCCCTTGAGATAGCTGTCAGCCTGGCACCCAGCACCCACTCCCCTAATCAGCAAGAGTCCTGTCAGTGACAAAGGGGCAAAAGGAGGTGACCAGCTGCTTTCCTGGATTCTCATAGCTGCCCTGTGAGGTGATGGGTATCACACCCATCTTTCTAGACAAGGGAAGGGCCTATGCAAAGCCAGCGTGAAAAGTGGCCTGGCTGAGATTCAAACCCCGAACTGTCCAATTGCAAAGCTCACGAGGCCCGTGGCACTGGTGCCTGGCCCAGAGGCAAGGAACAAACCCTTACTGTGGTTACAGAGCATCCCTGGAGGGCTGGGGGCACTGGGAGACTATGGTGCGGCAACAGGTTTATGAAGTCTGGGACAGACTTGTCAACAGATTATCATCTCCTTCTTTGCATAGGTGGAATGCTATGGAATGCTCCCCCAACCCCTCTGTCCCCAGGTGAGTAAGTCTCCTTTAAGACCTGGCTCAACTTCTCAGAGAACCCTCCCTAATGTCCTCACTGGCTGGTCCCCACCCACCCTTGCCACAGCCTAACTCCCAGCATCACCACTGTCTCACCTTTGCCCAGCCACATTGCCTGCTTCCAGGGCCAAGGGATGGCCTTAATTCACTGGCCCTGGGCTAAGCATACAACAGGTGTCCAGGTAAGACAGAGTTGGCGGATGTTTCTAACAGCAGCTTCCATCTTGCTCCCCAGGCTGCTCCAAGCCCACAACTGGTTGCCAGACCACCCTGGCCTGGGAGGGGACCCTTCCAGCTAAACCTGCCTCCCCAGTACAGGTAGAGCCAGACTCGCACCCTAGTGGGGACCCAAGGCTTCTTCCCTCAGGCCTCTTCTCATTTAGGAAGCCGAGAAACCCACTGGATGAGCCCAAAGGCCACTGAGGCCTGGCTGCCTGGAGAGGTTACTCCAAGATCAGCCACAGGGGTGGGGGTGGGGGATGTCCAGGGCATGTGGGAAGGGCAGCCCCCACCAGGCCCACCTCTGATCCCTTCCCACTTCCAGCAGAGTGAGGGAAGCGGAAAGACCCCTGGAACAACAGGAGCAAGAAAGAGGCAGGCAGGGCGGCTGGCCAGGTTTGTGCTCGACTGTATTCACTCAGAGACACGTGGCAGCTTACATTGGACAAAATGAGTAATAAAAATTGGCTTTAAATACGGAAAAACCAGGGCCCTGTAATCCCATGCTATTCTAACACTGGGACCAGGATGGCCATCACAATCTGGGAAGGACCAGAACTGGGGCCTGGGGTGCAGGCACACACACATCTCACCCTACCCCCTTCACACACACGCACACGCTCACATACACACCCCACAGGCACACACAGGGAGGGATGGATTATTGCTGGGCACATGTGTCTACTGTTAAGATGGGAGTCTGGAATGTTTGAGAGTTGGCCAGGGACAACCTCCTCCCCCCTTCCCAAGGCCTGGGCTGGGGCGTTTCTGCAAGAGGTGTCTTCAGGACAGGGCCCAGCATGAGGGACAAGGCGCCCTGGGAGCTGGAAGGCAGAGGCAGACCCATCTGGGACAACCTGGGCAGTGGACTGATGGGTCCCAGGGTCAGCCCAATCTCTGGTCACACTTTGGCACAGGCCTAGGGGATACAGAGGCCCCAGATCCAGCTTTGACAAGTGCTGAGAAGGGACAGCATTGGACCCCAGAGGTGGTGGCCTGAGCCCGAGGCAGCAGAGGCAGGCATGAGTCTCACTCGGAGGTCAGCGGTGGCGAGCACAGTGCTGGGGGCTCAGGGCCTTGCCTGGCCCAGTCTCGGCCTGTCCAAGCTGGGCCCAAGGAGCCTTGAGTTTGGCAGTGGCCCCTCTGCCAGCTCCAGGGTGGGTCTTAAGAACACTCTGGTTGATATATACATTCGTACAAATACATAAATACAGAAAGCCCCGAGCTCCACAGACAAGAGCTGAAGGGACGCACCTTTGTCCCAGGGACAGCCCAGGCCTTGCCCGAACTCAGCCAGACCAGGGGCTGAGGGGCAGAGGACACCGGGGACAGCTCCGGCTGTGTTCCCCAGGCCACAACTTGCGTGGGCAATGGGGAAGACCACTGTGCAAAACTGTAAACAGCGCTCGGAGTAGCTGCTACCGCCAACCACCGGTGGGGGCCTCAGGCTGGGGGCTAGAGGCGGGTGGGGAGCTCGAGGCGGGTGGGGAGCTCTTCCTCACTGTCGCTGCAGTTCCCACAGCAATCCTGGAGGGATGGGGAAGACACGGAGGGAGAGAGGCAGAGCGAGGGCCATTAGCCACTAGTGCCACCAGCCAGGCCGGCCCTGCCAGGAGCTGCCTGGAGCTATGCTCTGGGCTGGGGGCTCTGCACCAGGGGCCCAGACGTGTGTGGGCCTCAGTACAGAGTCTACTGGCAGCAGGCGAAGTGAGAGGGTCCAGGTGGATCTCGGGCTCTGCCAGAGCAAGGCCCTGTCCAGACCCTCTCCCCTGGAGATGGTGGAGGCAGAGCATGGGGAGACAGATGGCTAAGCAAGGCTAGCAGCTTGAAGGTGCCAGGGTGCAGGGAACGAAGTAGTTGGGGGAGGGGGGAGCGGGCACCAGACTTCTTTCGCCCACATCTCGCCTCTGCCATGGAAGGGCTGCCCGTGGCTCCCCGAGGCCGGGCAGCAAGGCCAACCCACGGGGAGCCCACACTGCTCACCTCTGGAAAGAGAAAAGAGGCCGTGAGCCCAGCCAGGGGTAGGGGACAGGTGGGAATGAGGCCAGAGACCCTGGGCACACGTGGCACAGCTGGAAGACGCCCACTCCCAGCACACGCGGGCACCAGCTCTGCCTCCCGCCCACCGTCCCCTGGAGCCAGGCGAGGGGCCAAGACGGGACCCTGCTGGGAGTTACCTGGCGGCTGAAGAGTCTCTGCAGCAGTCCCTTCTTGGGGGGTGCAGGTGGCTGACCCTTCCAGTCCAGGTCTGGGGGAACTGAGCCATCCAGCCCAAAGACATTCAGCTCTTGGAAGCACTCGGTCTCCACCATCTGCCCAAGCACAGACAGCCGTGAGAGCCGGCTCCGGGGCTGCTCCTCTGGAGCCCGGCCCACCAGCCAGGCAGCTCCTTACCTCATTCTGCCAGGGGATGGGCACACTGCCCGTGGCAAACTTCAGGTAGAAGTCCTGGTCAGTGGGCTCCAGCTCCACACCCTTAACGGTGGAAAACTGTTCGATGTCCAGAACATCCTTGCAGTAAATGGCCTGGGGCTGGTGGGGATGGAAACAGCAATCAGA
Organism: Eumetopias jubatus; assembly: GCF_037043125.1. Classification (NCBI taxonomy): domain Eukaryota; kingdom Metazoa; phylum Chordata; class Mammalia; order Carnivora; family Otariidae; genus Eumetopias; species Eumetopias jubatus. The sequence continues at coordinate 88,949,941 of NW_028274811.1, forward strand.
CAGGAGCAACACTCACAAGCAGGCACACACGCACGCCTGCCCACCTACACGCATGTAGGCAGCTCAGCCTTGAAAATCACTCCAGCCTTGGCCTGGTTGTACCCCAACCCTTGCAGCTCTCTAATTTGGAGTCAGAAACTAGGTACCCCACGCACTTCCTAAGCACAGCAGTCCCTTCTCTTTGAGGTCATTACCCCTCTGTAAACTGGGGATCACTACCCCTCATTGATCCTGACTGATGAGGCTGCAGAAAGGCCATGCCTTTCCCGGTCCATGGTAGCTGACCTGCTGCAGCCAACCAGCCCCCTCAGTGCCCTGCGGAATCAGTGACAGGCACCCCCTCCACCCGCACATGGCTGGGGGTACCACTGCACGCACGGCAGAATCTTAGCTGGTCCTTTCAGCTGAGCATCCCCATGCAGGGCCTGGAGCTGAGGTCCTCTGTCCCAGGATGTCCAATGGCCTGCTCCATCCCCTCAAGCTTCATGGGCAACCAGAGGATTAGAACGGTTCTCCCAACTCCCCACACCCCTGGGGCCCCTCCTGGGAGCCCACCTCAGTCCAGAAGGCCACTGTCTTTTTCATCTTCATTGTTTCCTATATCCTACTATTAAGGATGTCAATTAAAACAACGTCGTAATGTAAAATGGTGCAGCTGCTTTGGAAAACAATCTGGCATTTCCCCAAAAGGTTAAATGTAGTGTTACCATATTAGCCAGCAATTCCACTCCTAGGTATATATCCAAGAGAAAGGAAAACATATGTCCCCACCAAAACTTGCATGTCAATGTTCATAGTAGAATTATTCATAATAGCCCAAAGTGGAAACAACTCCAATGTCCATCAACTGATAAACAAAATGTGGTGTATTCATACAATGGAATATTATTCAGTAATAAAAAAGGAACAAAGTAGGGCACCTGGATGGCTCAGTCAGTTAAGTGTCTGCCTTTGGCTCAGCTCATGATCCCAGGGTCCTGGGATCGAGCCCCACATCAAGCTCCCTGCTCAGGGGGGTGTCTGCTTCTCCCTCTCCCTCTGCCCCTCCCCACCACACATGTGCTCTCTCTCTCAAGTAAATAAAATATTAAAAAAAAAAAGAACAAAGTACAGGCTACAGTTTGATGAGCCTTGAAAACATTCCACTAAGTGAAAGAAGCCAGTCACAAAGGACCACATATTGTATAACACTATTTGCATGAAATGTCCAGAACAGGCAAATATACAGAGACAGTAGATTAGTGATGGCCAGGGCCGCAGGGAGAGGAGAATGGGGAATGAATGCTAACGGGCATGGGGTTTTTGTTGGGTGGGTGGAAAGGGGTGATGTGAATGTTCTAAAATTGATTATGGTGATGGTTGCCCAACTCTGAAAATGCCAAAAGCTATTTAGTTACACACTTTAAATGAGTGAATTATATGGTATGTGCAATATATCTCAATAAAGCTACTAAAAATGATATCAGCATCAAACTTGCTTCTCATCTATTGCATCTAAAAAAAATTCCAGGGCACCTGGGTGGCTCAGTCATTAAGCGTCTGCCTTCGGCTCAGGTCATGATCCCAGGGTCCTGGGATCCAGCCCCACATCAGGCTCCCTGCTCAGCCAGGAGTCTGCTTCTCCCTCTCCCACTCCCCCTGCTTGTGTTCCCTCTCTCACTGTGTCTGTCTCTGTCAAAATAAATAAATAAAATCTTAAAAATAAAAAAATAAGGGGTGCCTGGGTGGCTCAGTTGGTTAAGCGACTGCCTTCAGCTCAGGTCATGATCTCAGGGTCCTGGGATCGAGCCATGCATCGGGCTCCCTGCTCCGCGGGAAGCCTGCTTCTCCCTCTGACCCTCCCCCTGCTTGTGTTCCCTCTCTTGCTGTCTCTCTCTCTCTCTCTGTCAATTAAATAAATAAATAAAATCTTTAAAAAAAAAAAAAAAGAAAAAGAAAAAAATAAGAAATAAAAATAATGGGAAAAAAAGTTAAATTTCGGGGCACTGATTTTTTATCTTTGAAGACTCGGGGGCGGTGGGATGATTTCAAAGTTAAAAGAGATGATGTGCACTGGAAGCAGGGGTAAACTTGATGGGGGGGGGGTCAGCCCCAAGGCAGGCTGCTCTCAGTTCAATCACTCACAGCAAGGCCCACACCCCAGGGTGCTGGTGAGGTCTACAAGGCACAATCCTTCCTCAGCAGCGGCTCCCTAGCTGGCCTCCCGCTTCTACTCACCCCCTCTAGCACTGCCCCTACACCTCACAGGCCTGCTCAACATTCCCCAAAGGCCCCCTGCCACACTGGGAATAAAACCCTGCGCCTCTCCCAACCTATGCTCGCTCCGGCCACACTGGTCTCCTCGCTGATCACTTGAGGTTTCTCCTTCTCCCTGGACTGTTCTCACCCCAAAATTCAGCATGGCTCTCTCTTTCACATATTTTAGGCTTCTGTTTAACCGTCAGGTTCTCAGAGACCACCCTGTCTAAAAATACTCCCACCCCCCCCAATCATTCCTTATCTCCCTCTTAGCCGGATTTATTTTTTTCACATTACCTGACATGCTTTTTCTCTTAGTGCTTTACTTCGCCATGCTCCCCACTATAACAGGAAGACAGGATTGGGTCCTGTTGACCTCTTGCTCTCCGAGGTCTGGCACTTATGGGCACTCAGATATTTGTTGAGTGAATAAACAGTCACTGTGTGGCTGACAGCCATCAGTCTGGCCTGCTGGTGAACTGTCAATGCCAGGACCCAGTCCTCTTACACATGGGAGGGGGACAAGCACATAACTTCATCTTGGCCACTCACAACCTTCCCTGTGACTTCACACACAGAAGCCTGAATTCAGAGGGAGGACAATTAACAGGCTGAAGCAGAGCCAAGAGATGAAGTCCTGGCAACATTGCGTGAAACCCTGACGTTGGCCCGACACTAGGACCTTCTGGCCAAATGAACCACTAAGCTCCATGTTGGACATGAGTTTTAGCTGGCTTCTGCCTCGAGGATGTCTCTGCCCACGGAACGCCTGACCCACCGAGATGCTCAGGAAATGGGTGAGATTCCACAAGGGGGAGCCAATCTTCAGCCCCTTACCCCTGCTGGCAATGGCATGTTGGTTTTCCTTCAGGAAACTGACCTCCCCCACTGGCAGTGGTTCGGGTGGGCAAGTGATCCAAGTGTGGCTGCTGAGGGGCCTCCGAACAATCAGTGGCAATCAGTACTAGCCTTAGGACTTTTTTTTTTCTTTTCTTTTCCTTTCAGGACTTTTTTTTTTTTTAAGATTTTATTTGTCAGAGAGAGAGAGAGAGAGAGAGAGAGCGCACAAGCAGGAGGAGTGGCAGGCAGAGGGAGAAGGAGCCTCCCTGCTTGAGCAGGGAGCCCGACGCGGGACTTGATCCCAGGATCCTGGGATCATGACCTGAGCCGAAGGCAGCTGCCTAACCAACTGAGCCACCCAGGTGCAGGACTTCTTTTGAAATGATTGGGCAAGAGGTACACTGGGTCTCCTGGGCTGGCTGAGCTGGGAGGATGTGAACCTGAAATGCTGGGTCCACCACGGCCATACCCTAGGGAGAGCAGCCAGGGAGCGAAGACTGCACACTGGCCGGTACGGCAGGGAGAGGAAGAGAGAATTCCTGCAATAGAGCCCCAGATCCAGGGATGCTGAAGGCGAGATCTATCCTGAGGCTTTCCATCTGTGTGAGCCCAGTGAATTATGTTCTGTTGGCCAAGCCCTTGGAGTTGGGTTTGCTGACACTTGCACTGAAGGTATGCTAACCGCGCCTCCAGGAGCCCCGAGCCCCCCCTGGCTCAGCCGGCCCTCAGCATAAGTGGAAAGCACTCACATCGGGCTTGAAGGGCGGCTCCAGCATGCCGGCTCCCAGCCGCTTGAAGTTCAGCTTCTTGAAGAGCGGGTGCTCCTTCACCTCACGGGCACCACCTCCACGACACCCCAGGCGCTCTGCAGGGTCCTTGCACAGGAGCTGCAGCAGGGCAGGGGCAGTCAGGATGGCCCAGAGAGGTGCCCGCTGCCCCCCGGCCTGGCCAGTCAGCCTCCTGATGGCCGCCATACCTGGGAGCAGAGCGAGCAGGCCTGCGGGGAAAAGCGCTCCGAGTACTCCTCAGGCACCTCTTTTACCAACCGCTCCACCTCCTCTCGTTTGATTTTCTTTTTCCTCTGCTGGAAGGGGGACTGGCCTGCGATCATCTCGTATAGGAGGCAGCCCAGTGCCCACCAGTCTGGGCTGAATGTGTACCGTTCGTTCTTCACCACCTCCGGAGCTGGGCAGGGTGGAACAGGAGTGAGGGCGGGCCAGGAGGCAGGAACCAAACCCTGGGCCCTGGGAAGGCCCAACACACATCAGGTATGGCATCAACTGATGCCGGCAGGCACCCCCCTCAGCCTGGCAGGGACTTCAGTGTGTGGGACAGCACATGCCCCCATCAAAGGGAGCCGATGTGGCCCTGCAGGGGACCAGGTCTGCTGACTTTTCAAGAGAAGTCAGAAATCCGTGTTTTTAATGTGAAGCTGTCTGGCCTATCAAATGTTGGCAACCCATTCCAAGTGTTTTAAAAACAATTTGATTTAAACACAAATGGAGGCCACATCAGGCCTGTGTGGTTACCAGTTTGCAATCTCTGGATTTCATATAGAAAGAAGAGACTCATCTGCTGCGTACCTACACCTGCCAGGCTGGGCACATGGGGATTTCTGCCTCTCCTACCTCTCTGTATCTTCAAGGCAACTTTGGGAGCCAGTACAACTGCTTCCCAGTTGGGCAAAGTGAGGCTGGGAGTAGCAGTATGAGGCCCAGGGACGCACCACAAACAAGAGGTGGGCCCTGTAACTGTGGCTCTGTCTGCCGTTATCACATGGTTCTCAAGGGAAATATGGGGCACATCTTGGCACTGTGGATGGACATGCCTTCTCGGAACCTGGGCAGTTCAGGGGAGGGCAGGACGGAGACCCCAAATCAGCCCCTTCTCATCCTTCTCTAGTAGCCACCTGCAAGCCCAGCCAATAGCAGGAGCTCAGTAAGTATTTGGTGAATGAATGAGTATTCTCAGGTGTGTGGGGCCCTGGCTGAGTCCCGGTCCTAATTTATAAAAGAGGGACATCAGCTTTTTCTACTCCCCAAGACACAGAAGACTCCCAGACAGAAGTGGTGGGGCCCAGCCCAGGACAGCAAGGGGACCCAGGAGGCAAGGGGGTCAGGGTGGAGGGAGACTCACCCATGTAGCCCACAGTGCCTACACGACCCTTGATGGTCTGGCCCTCTGGCACGTGCACAGCCAGCCCCAGGTCGGAGATTCGGATGTGACCTGAAAGTGGGTGGGGAAGCAGGGGGGCCCACTAAGCAGGTGGGCCAGACCCTGCCCTACTCCACGGCACCCCACCTCTGTGGCCCCCCCCACCCACCGTGGTCATCCAGTAGGATGTTCTCTGGCTTCAGGTCCCTGTGGGGAGGAGAGAAGGGCAGGGTCAGACGTTGTTCAGTTTGCAGAGGAGCCAGATGGGACGCCACCACCTCCTGGCTCACTTGTCTCCCGGGATGGAATGTGCAGCAAGGTGTGGGAGCCGTTTATTGCCAGGCTGAGAGACGGCCCTGCCCTTGCCCACAGCAGCCCTGACTTGAGGGAGCAGCCCAAGGATCTGTCCAGCCAGGACCCTTCCTGGGAGTCCCTAGGTAAGTGGAGAGCAGCTCCCCCCTGGGGAGACAGCGCCAGTAGCCTTGCTCACCACTAGTGTTGAGGGGGTCCCACCCTCCCCCCCCCGACTCTGGCGGCTGACTCTACCTTTCCTGTCAAATGGGGCTACTCATCTGTCCCTCCATGGGGCTGTTGTGAGGTTCAAATGAAATCCCTGCCAATAACAATAGGCAGAGCTGTCCGCTGCCAAGCCCCTCATGCCGGGCAGTGTGAACTTTACTGCATTATCTCATTTGGTCCCTAAAACCACCTGCAAGGCAGGAATTAAAGTCTCTGCTTCCCAGAAAAGGAAAGAGCGTAGGGAGCAGGGAGCCGACTGGCCCAGGGTCACACAGAGAGGGGTGATGACACCAGCATTCAGATGACCCAGAGGCTCTCAAGTGTACCAGGCATGGGCAAGTGTGGCAGGGCTCTCAAGTGTACCAGGCATGGGCAAGTGTGGCAGGGCTCAAACCAACTTCTGCATGCCGTGGCAGCCCTGGCACACCAATGTCCTCCGGCAGCCTCCACCCATGCCCCGCTACAGCCCCCCGCGGGGAGGCCCAGGCTCGGCACCTGTACACGATGCGCTCCCGGTGTAGGTCCTCCAGGCCGCAGCAGATCTCTGCGGCATAGAAGACAGCCCGTGCCTCAGGGAAGCCAGCCTGGCCCATGTGGTAGATGTGGAACTTGAGGTCACCTCCGTTCATCAGCGTCAGCACCAGGCACAGCGCATCCTTGGTCTCATAGGCATAAGCCAAGCTCACCTGTGGCCGAGGGGACCCAAGCCCTCAAGCAGGGGCCGGGGGCCACCCGGTGGCAAGGCTGGCACCAGCCGCCCAAAAAATCCTTCTCAGTGCCACTCCTTGGGGCCCAGCCTGCTCCCCACGCCTGGTGTCAACACCCCAAACCCGCCCTTCCCAGGCATCTCCGAGAGCGGGAAGGCGGTGCCTGGAGGGGACGGGGCAGGGCAGGAAGAGACCTAGCTGGTGAGTGGGGAGGGCAGGGCAAGTGTGTGGCCAGGGGGAAGGGAGGGGTCTCCTGTCTGTACTTACTACAAACCTACTGTTCACTTTCTCCAGGATTTGCTTCTCATTGAGTGCCATGGCCTCCCCTTTCCGCTTCTTGATCCGCTTCTTCTCCAGCTTCTTGCAAGCGTACATCTTGCCTGTTGCCCGCACCTGGCAGGCACACACCTGTAGCCAAGGTAGATGGGCAAATAGGGACCAGCTGTGCCCTTTCTGCGGCTACAGGAGTTCGAGGAGGGGGGCTAGCAGTCCAGGGCCCACGGTACCCCACCTCCCCTCTCCATCAGGGGCTCTGGCCTGGCCGCTTACCTCACCAAAGCCACCTTTTCCCAGGACTCGGTACTGCCTGAAGGTGTTTTTGGTCACTGGCTGTCTGTGGGCAAGGGATTTCAGAGCAAACACAGGCTGAGCAGGGGCCCAAGGCCATGAGAGTCCTAGCAACTTGGCCTACTGTGGCCCAGCCTTCAAGGAGCTCACCTTTCCAGCCACTTCCACTGTAGGAAACGGTTGAAGTAGATGCTGTCGAGGTAGTCGGCAAAAGGAGCCATGCTCAGGTACTCGTGGGTCAGCCTGTTGAGAGGGCCCAGCCCACGGGTCAGCCCCTGACCCACCAGGTTCTTGGCTTGTTGGGCCAGACCCCCTGTTATGTGCACGCTCAGGCTGAAAGGCGGCAGCATCGGCCAACCCTCTTGCTAACCGGACTAGGTGGGAGACGTGCACCCATGCAGAAGCTGAAGATGCTACAGAGAGGGAAGGCAATCTGCCCAAGCTCACATAGCAGGTGCAAGGCCAAGGTGAGAGGCTGAGCTCCCTCACCAGCTGCTGCGCTGTTCACAGCCTTCCGGGCCCACAGAAGCCCCCTCCTCGGGACACAATTCCAGGCCTGTGGGCAGGGAGAGGCTTACCGGGTGAGCTCCTGGAAGAGGTCTTTGCACGGCCCCTGCTCCAGCCGCTGGGAGCAATTAGTCACCAGCTGCCGGGGGACCTCAGGAATGAGGTCAGGACCCTAGGGACAGGCAATAAAGAGGTCAGTGCAGGGGGCTCCCTTGGCTAGCTGCCCCCTCCCAGGGCAGAGACAGCCGATATCTTAAGCCCATGCTAGGAGCAGCTGTAGGTTAGTGGTGCACCAGCCTGCCTAGTTGCTGAACTCAGGTCCACTGCAACCTTTGAGGCAGGGTGAAGCAGAGCTGCTGGAGGCCGCCCTGCCTGGCCCACCCTCCTGGGCTCCCTGCCCGGTCTGCCTGGTGAACCTGGAGCAGCTCCAGGGCACTCTCTGCCCAGGCTGTGGTCATTCCTCTTCCCAATCACTGAGCTCTGCCCACTGCTGTCCTCCCTCCATCACTGCTCACTCACGGTGTGGCTCAGAAAATTCTGCATTAGCCGCCGCCCACAGGCCTTCCGCTTCTCATCAGGGGTCACTTCATACTCGGCCTGCAGGGTGGGAAAGCAGAGAAGCTCGGGGTCTGGGCGGAATGGCAGGTGTGGGGAGATGGAGCACACTTGACCTGGGGGCCTCTGCCCACCCTCGGGGCTGGTCTGGGCCGCACTCACCACTCCATCCAGGAAGGCAATGCAGCGGGTCAGCTCGGGCCTCGTCGCACAAAACTCTCGGAACAACAGGCGCCCAATGGGCTGCCGCTCACACAGGCTGTGGTAGTCACGCTCTGCAAGCAGGGGTGGGAGCTACTGGGTTCCCAGACCTGGAGCCTGCTGGCGGGGCCCTCCTGTCCACACCGCCAGGCCCTGGGCCCCAACAGCAGCTTCCAGCCCTGTGGTATGGAAGCCATAAGCTCCTGCAGAACCCTCACCACAACACTGAGGGGGGCATTATCTTTTTCCTTTTTTTTTAAGACTTTATTTACTTATTTGCCAGAGAGGGAACACAGCAGGGGGAGCGGCAGGCAGAGGGAGAAGCAGACTCCCCGCTGAGCAGGGAGCCTGACGTGGGGCTCCAGGACCCTGGGATCATGACCTGAGACGAAGGCAGATGCTTAACCGAAGGAGCCACCCAGGCGCCCCGACATTACTCTTATTTCCATCATAGCCTGGGACTCGGAGGCCCAGAGAAGCAAAGTAATTAGCTCAAGGTCACACAGCCTGGAGTTTGGCTCCGGAGCTAGGCCCTCACCTCCCCCTGCTATCTCCTGGTTGACACCACCTACATACGTCACAGCGCTGGGCCTGGGTGTGGTTTGTGAGGTTCCGGCCTGGCCCAGGCTAGGCCCAAACCTGCTGCCTGCCTGGCGAAAGTGCAGGAGGAAGCTGTGGCTTCCGGCGAGCTCGAGGCTAGGCCTCCTTCCCAGGCGGTAGAAGCAGCCATGGTATACTCCTTGCCCACGTGCAGGCTGTCAGAGGGGCCTAGACAATCTTAGGGGCTGCGCAGACCTGGGGCCTCAGCCAGGATAAGCAGGAACTGGGGTCCTGGCCCTTCTGGTCCAGGTTTTGCTGCCCCCGCCACTCACCCCACTCTGGGCTGTGCTGTGCTAAGCATGGGCTTGGGGCTCCTCATGCAGTCCACAGGTGGACTGCAGCCTCCACTGTGCCCTCCGTCCCTCAAACCCTAGGCCTGACCCTCCTTTCCTCTGCTTCTCTCCGACTGCCCCAAATCTGACCCTGCCCTACTCCCCCATCCACCCACCCCAACCACCTTTGCTGTCCTGTTTACACTGTGCTCTCCACCCATCTCAAGCCCAGGAACTGAAACTGGGTTGGGTGGTGCAGACTCAATCTTCCTGCTCCCCAGAACCCCCAACCCTGCCTGCCCCAGGGTGAGGTCTCAGGGGAGGCTCCCCCAGCACCCCCAAGTCTCCACCCAGGCCTCACCGAGGCTGAGCCGCAGCTCTTCACACTGGCTGATGTGGGGGAACTGCAGCATCTGTCGCCATTTCTTGCTTTTGCCTTTGCGATTCCCACCACCACCTGTGGGAGCAAACGGGCACTGGGTCTCCAGTCCCACCGCCACCCACTTCCCTCACCACTCGGGGCACCCAGAGGTCTTCTGGGCTCAGCCCAGGCACAGCCCACTCTAGGAGGCACCTCAGGTCTTCATTCCACATGCTTCAGCACGCCCTCACTGGGCTCTGGGACACACATGGTCCCCTGGGCCCTCCTGCGGGGGGTGGGGGGAGGCTCCTGGGCTGGAAGACCCAAGAGGGGTGGTAGGGACAGGGACAGGCCACCAGGAGTGGGGGACAGGGGTGGTGTGTATGGAGGGGGGCTTCTGGGAAGCCTTAGCTGCTTCCTACCAGGTAAGAATTTCCCAGGGAAAGAAAGCAGAGGACACGACAGTGGTGGGAACTATGTAAGTCAAGATGCAGCAGGGAGAGACTTCAGGACATGTGGAACATAACTGAGACATGCCAGAGGCACAGGGCGGCCTGGGTCCCTGGGAAGGCTTCAGACCCCTATTACCTGGCCCTGCACCAGGGCTATTAGAGACTCGGGACGACGTGATGGCAAGAGGGCTGGCATTCGGGATGCACACTTCAGTACACAAGGGTTTCCATGGCCCCGATACCTGCCTCATTTTACCTAGCTGACTCCCTATCTATAGCTGCTGAGACCAGAGTAGCAGCCCAGGTGCCTACAGAGCCAGATGGGTATGGTAAATGTGGGCCAGATGGGAGACAATAGGGAGTAGTGAGGAGTGTGGTGAACTGGGCCATCCATGCTCCTTTGAACAGGGGCAGCTGCCGCTTGGTTGTTGCCAGGCAGGAATGCAGGCTTAGGGTGTTCAGCTGGGAATCTGGACGGTTATATGAAATGCTGGTTCATATTTTTTGTAAATACCCACTGCAGCCAAATGAATTAAACATGTTAGAGAGCTAGCCAGATGTGGCCCATGGGCCAGGAGGTAGAAAATGGAAGGGCACGAGTCTTAGAGCCCTACAGACAGAGGTCTGAATCTCCAATTCACACTTTAGGCCCATCCCCTGCCCTCTATGAACCTCAATATCCTCATAGGTACTTTGGATCCAAAGCCACCTCCAGAGGTGTTGTCAGGGTGACTCAGAGAGTCTGTGTCTAATACTCTGCAGGGCTGGGGCAAGAGGTGGGCTCCAACAACTCATGGCAAGCTCAGGCAGCCACTTTCACTTGCCTGGCCTCAGTTTCCCCTCGGTTTAGCCAGCCTTGTTTCCATCTGCCCTGGCTGAAGGCAGGTGGCACAGGGGAAGGGGCTGCTCCAGGGAGGGGGCACAGCTGGGTGCCTCCCTGGGTTCTGTGACCTAAACTGCCTGGAGGAGGAAATGTTGCAGGACACCCATTGGGAAATCTGCTAGCAGCCCTGCGGCGGCCTACACCCAGCGTACCCCACAGTCATTGCTCCACTGTGAATGAGCAACAGACCCCCACCCCCAAGCCGGGGCAAGGCCTCCTCAGAAGGGGAACTCCTCCCCCACCCCCACAGGTCCCTCCCCCACCCCTCCATCCGCTGGCCTCCCCCCACCAGTTACTTCCTCCTCCCCCTCCTCCCAGCCACATCAAGGCAGCAACAAGAGTCAAATGCAAATATCCTGTCCTGGAACTGCCACCAGGGTCGGTGGGGCTCCTTCCTGGCCTAGCTTGCCCCCTCCCCCGCCCCATGCCTCTGGGTACCTGGGCAAGGAAGGGAGGACTAAACAAGGGCTCCCCCGCACCCAGCACTGCCCCACTTCATCCTCACAGCAACGCTGCCACGCTAGGCACAACCTCATGAGAAAACGGAGGTCTTGAAACGAGGAATCAATTTGTCCAAGATCACAAAGCCTGGAGGTGCCAGAGGCAGCATTCAAACCCAGCTCCCTGGGACCACAACCCATGCTCCTTTCCAACCCCAAAACCGCCATGCTGGCCATCCCAGTGTTCCCAAACCATTTAGGGCCTCAGATCCCTTGGGAAGGTGGCAAAGGCCCGGCCCCAAGCTGTCAGCCAGCTAATGAAGGGATTCCAATGCAGCCAGTCTATGGGCCAGGGTTTAGGACTCTGTGACAACAGGCATTTCTTTTAGTTTTCATGTTCCATCCCCAACCATTCCACAAAAAGGGTTACTAAAGTTTAGAGAGAAGAGACTTGTCTAGAAGCATGCAGGTGGGAGGGGCAGAACCAGGTTGGGTAAGGGTTCTCCAGGGGAGGCAGCAGTCCCGGTCCGGCCATACCCTGCTTCGCCTCACCCAGGGCCTGAGGAAGCCTGTCTGGAGGTGCCACACTCTCTGGCCAGGCAAGGCAGTGCTCTCAGCAGGCCTGAGGACTGAACGGGCTACAGCCCTAGGGAGGGAGGCCTGGCCAGGCTCTCCCCACCCCTCCTCCCTAGCCGGCTAGATGACGAGGCAGAACAGAATCGGCAGATGCCCCCAGAGGCTAGGAGGAAGGCCCAGCCCTGGGACTCGATAAGGGACAGGAGATAAGGAAGGCTCTGGGCACTAAGGACCCAGCCTGCCATGCCTACTTCCAGGCAGCACCTCCCGGGGGGCAACACACACTAGGCAGGCAGGGGGTACCAGATGCTATGCCATCTGAGGGCTCCTCTGGGCTGCCTACAGACTATATTGGGGGCATCCTGTGTCCTAGGCCTGGGTCAACCACAGTCTCACTGTATGACTTGGGGGCTAGTCCCTAGGCTGAGCCTGTTTCCCACCTATAAAATGGAGTAGAAAAGTGAAACAGATGACTCAGCCTGGAAGCCCAGCAAAGAGTGGAAAATGACCATGCCATGACCTCCCTGCCCTAGAGTTCAAAAAAGAAGGGTCTTGTTCGCCGCTGGTCCCCAGCACCCTAGACAGGACAGGGCACATAATGAGTGTTCCCTGATTATGTTACTGAGGTGGACAAGGGCAGGTGAGGGCCAGACCGACCACAAGGCATTGAGGACCAGGTCTGGTCCTCTGTGTCCCCCAGAACCCTCAGAGAGCAGGTGCCTTGTAACATTTGGGATGGGAGACCCGAGGAGCTCAATACACACTCACCAGACTTGCTCCCTCTGCCAGGCCTTGTACTTACTGTCCTGCCAGCCCCACATGCTCTCTTCCTTCAAAGCACAGCTCCCACTTAATTCCTGCGCCCATTTAGCCCACTACACCGTGGGCTTCCCAAGGGCAAAAATCATGACCAATTTGCCTCTGTCCCCAGTGGCCTGAGGCACGGAGCAACATATGTGACCAGCAAGTTTCCCCAAACCAGGTGGGCTGTGGTACCGCAGTGGCTCCGCTCATTTATTCTCCAAACCTTTATCCTGCACCAACTTTGTGCGGATCCAGGCTGGGCGCCAGGGTCTGGGCCTGAGGCACGTGGGATAGGCTACCCTTTCTTGGGGCATCTTCTCACCTATCACCTGGAAGACGCCTCAGAGAGGCTCTCCAAGGACCCAGGTCCCACCCTTCCCTCTTCCTTCCTCTCTCTTTTCCTCACCGCAACCCCCCCCACCCCCCCGCGCCGCGAGGGCGGTGGCCTGACCCCCGCCCCTTCCTGGGCCCCGACACCCCGGGGCAGGTGCGGAGGACTACCGGCCGGAAGGGCTCGCCTCTGCGCGGGGTGCGGGGTGCGGGGCGCGGGGCGCGGAGCGCGCTGCCCTAGGGGATCTGGCTACTGGGGCGCCCAGCCGAGCTCGGAGGCCGCGCGCCTGTGTTTCCCGCACCCGGCCGCCTGCTTGGCCGCCTCACCTTCCCGGGCCTTGAGTAGCACCGTGTTCGCTACGATGTTCTCGAGCTCCATGGGCTGCGGCGCCGCCGGGCCCGCCGGGCCGCGCCGCCGGCCGGGATCGCTCGCGGGAGCCGGGGCCGGATGGCGATCGGCGCGGCGCGGCGCGGCGCGGCGCGGCTCGGCTCGGCTCGGCTCGCAGTGACCGCGCCGCGGCCTCCCGGGCCTCCCCGGCCGCCGCCGCCCGCCGCGCACACTCCGCCCCCTCCCGGGGGCCACCCCGGCGCCGGCCCGCCCAGCCCTGCCCTCTGTTTACTTTATGCGGCCAATAACTAGGCGGGAGCTCCCCGCGCCGTCTTCCCATTAGGCAGCCTCTTCATTAACCCCCGCCTTCCGAGCCAGGGATTCGCTCAAAGGAGCAGGGAGGCGGGACCTAATACGTCACCCCTTCCTGGTTGGTCTGAGGTGGGGTTCAGCCCCTAGGTTCGAATTGCTGGGCCTTCGTAGGATAGCGAACTGCCAATTAGGGCCGAGCCCTCTGCTGGGACAACTGAGGTGGGTCCTCTGGGTCACGCCCTGGAGGGCGGATGTTTAATTGGACAAAAGGAGCGTCAGTCATTTTCATCGCTGCACTTTAACTGGGCCATCAGATGGGGGTGCGGCCCGGGTCCTTTTGACTAGCCTTGGCTTTTCTAAGGTTTGTAGAGGATGCACTTGCTGTCTTGGGTCTCCAGCGGGCCGACTGCGAACTATTTTGAGCCATGTGTTCAGCCGTATTCCTTTGGTTTGGCTCGTTCTGGAGAGCGCACATCGGAAGCGGGGAGAGGTCCAGAGGAGGTGGTTGGCCTCCCCAGCGGCTCCTCGGCCTCCAGCCCCCGCCCTGCCCCCGCAGCCGGATGTTGTGATTTCTCTCCACCCACACGGCCTCGCCCGCCCTCGGCTCTGCTGCCTTATAAGGCAGCGCTCCCACCGGAGACGTTGGGGTGAACTCGCACCCATTCTACAGGTGGAGGGCAGCAGTGTCAGAAGTCCAGCGGCTGGCTAGAGGCCAGAAGCTTGGAAGAAAACAAAGCCAACATCGTACTCCCTCCACTCCCACTTCACACGACAGAAAACGGAGGCTTGCCCAAACTCCGCGAGCAAGAGTAAGGCGGAGCCGACAGGTTTCTCTGATCCCTATCCATTCATTCATCCAAAAATACAGAGCACTAGCTTTGTGCCAGGTATTGAATCAGGTGCTGGGGAATAGAGTGGTGTCAGCAAGATAACCAAGCTCTCTGCCTACATGCTAGAAGGGTGGTAAGGGTTAGTCCTATAAATAATCAAACAAACAGGATGGTCTCAGAGAGTGATAAGTGCTATCGAGACGTTAAGACAAAATACTAAAGGGTGAGGGGGGAATGGTCTCAAGGTGTGACATTTGAGGAGACCCAATAGCCATGTGTGGCTACCGTATTGGACAATACAGAGACTATTTCCATCATCACAGAAAGTTCTGCCAGATAGCACTAGTCTGGAGGAAGGAGTGGCTTCCATTTGTACAAAGGTTCCATGGTGACAGCCCCTGAATAACGGAGAAAAATGGTGCCACCAACTGAGGAGGAGTGAAGGATGGTAGGCTTGAGTACCCTTCTGATCCCCTAAACTTGTCTTTGAACAGGCAGTTCTGCCACCTCTTGAAATGTATGCCCCAAGTCTCTGCTGGAGAGAAGTGGGGTGTTGTGTGTGGGTATCCATACATTTGTGAGCAGGAACTTGATGGCTTCCGACTTCTCATCCCATAGACCCATGCCCCAACTGTACAAAGACAGAAGCCAGGGCAAGAAGATGGTGCCTTTCTGCTCTAGTCCAGAGTTGTTGGAAGACACCCAGATGTGCAGGGAGAACTGGGGCAGATGTGTAGAAATTACTGAGAAAGGGAAGTGCGTCTATATGGGAAAGTTTCTTCGCAAATTTCTGTAGATTGAGTCCTAACCATACGCCAGGCTCTGGTTCATTCTTCCTTTCTTTTTTAAAGACTTATTTATTTATTTGAGAGACTGCGGGGTTGGGGGGGGAGGCAGAAGGAGAGGGAGAGTCTTAAGCAGCCTCCACCCAGATCAGGACCCTGAGGACCCTGAGCGGGAACCAAGCATCAGACACTTAAGGACTACACCACCCAGGTGCCCCCAGGCTCTGGCCTTTCAAATGCATCCCCATTCAGCTATCTCAACAAGCTGGCCAGTGTGAGTACTCCTCCCTCCCTAGAGAGGTGTGGCAATTAAGGTTCATAGAGGCTGACAAATTATGGAAAGAGCCCAAATGTCCATCGACTGATGAATGGATAAAGAAGATGTGGGGGCACCCAGGGGGCTCAGTTGGTTAAGCCTCCAACTCCTGATTTTGGCTCAGGTCATGATCTCAGGGTCACGAGATTGAGCCTTGTATCAGGCTACCTGCTGGGCGTGGAGCCTGCTTAAGGTTCTCTCTCTCCCTCTCCTTCTGCCCCTCCTTTTTCTTTCTCTCCCTCTCTAAAAAAAAAAAAAAAAAAAAAAGATGCGGTATACACACAGACACACACAGATACACACACACACACACACACACACACACACACACACGAATATTACTCAGCCATCAAAAAGAATGAAAGCTTGGGGCGCCTGGGTGGCTCACTCGTTAGGCATCTGCCTTCGGCTCCGGTCATGATCCCAGGGTCCTGGGATCGAGCCCCGTATCGGGCTCCCTGCTCAGCGGGAAGCCTGCTTCTCCCTCTCCCACTCCCCCTGCTTGTGTTCTCTCTCTTGCTGTGTCTCTCTCCGTCAAATGAATAAATAAAACCTTTAAAAACAAAGAAGAATGAAAGCTTGCCATTTGCAACAACGTGGATGGAACTAGAGTGTATTAGGCTAAGCAAAATAAGCCAGTCAGAGAAAGACAAATACCATAAATACTATATGATTTCACTCATGTGTAATTTAAGAAACAAAACAGATGAACGTAGGGGAAGGGAAGGAAAAATAAAATAAGATAAAAACAGAGAGGGAGGCAAATCATAAGAGACTCCTAACAATAGAGAACAAACAGAGTTGCTGGAGGGAAGGTGGGTGGGGTGATGAGCTAAATGAGTGAGGGGCATTAAGGAGGGCACTTGTGATGAGCACTGAATGTTATACATAAGTGGTGAATCACTAAATTCTACTCCTAAAACCAATACTATACTATATGTTAAATAACTTGAATTAAAACAAAAAAAGTTTCGTAGAAGCTGAGCCCCTGACCCATGGTCACATTGGGGGGGGGGGTCGGTGGCCAAGATGGAATTGAAGGTTTCCTGATTCAAGTTCACTGCTGTTTTTTTCTTCCAGTTCCTGCTTCTAAAGTCATTATTTCCCTACTTTAAGCTATTGACTTTCAGAGTGATCATGAGGGTTTTTGTTTTGTTTTGTTTTGTTTTAGGAACTTCCTGGTAACAATACATGAAGTCTTGCATCAGTTGGGACTTCTGGTTACAACTAAAACTGGCTTAGGCAAAAAAAGGGAATTTATTGGTTCAAGTAACTGAAAAGAAGAGGTGGTAGTTCTGACTTTATGTGTCTTTGGATCCCAGGTCTCAAATAGTATCATTTAAAATTTGTCTTTCCCATATTCTGACTTTGCTTTTAATCTGCATTGTCTTTATTCCCAGGCAGGT
Source organism: Eumetopias jubatus (assembly GCF_037043125.1). NCBI lineage: Eukaryota > Metazoa > Chordata > Mammalia > Carnivora > Otariidae > Eumetopias > Eumetopias jubatus. The sequence continues at coordinate 88,966,924 of NW_028274811.1, forward strand.
TTACTGTCTGAGATGTTAAAGATGGCTGTCAGCAGCCCCATGCTCACTTCTTACCAATAAGGCAACTTCTTTGGAAGGAGAAAGCCTCTACCTTGAAGATTCCAGCAAAAATCCTGGGGCTGCCTCTGATTGGTTTGATTTGGGTCAGGTGTTCATTTTGAACCAATCACTGAGGACAGAGAGAGGCAGTGTTCTGATTGGCCAGGTATGGATCACATTCCCACTCCTGCCTCAGCTGAGGGATGGGGTAAGTCATTAGGAATCAATCCATCTGTAGTAGTTATCAAATGCTGGGTAACAAATCACCCTAACACTTATGGCTTAAAACAACAACAATCAATTATCATTTCTCACTATTTCCGAAGTTCAAGAATCAATTATACCTAAAAAAAAAAAAAAAAAAAAGGAATTCAGAAGCAACTTAGCTGAATCGTTCTCTCCCATGAGGTTGCAGGCCAGATGTTGTTGCGGCTGCACTGTCTACTTCCAAAGTGGCCCATTCAAACTGGTTTTGGTTGTTGGCAGGTGATTTTACTTTTCCTCACATGGGCCTCTCTGAAGGGTTGCTTGAGTATCCTCACAACATGGTAGCTGCTTCTCCCAGAGTGAGCAATCCAAGAAACCAAGGCAGAAACTGCAATCCTTTTTATGACCTGGGCTTCTACCATATTCTATTGGACACAAAGAACAGCTCTGACTCTGACTTAGTGTGGGAAAAGACTCTACAAAGGCATGCATCCCAGGAGGTGAGGATCAACAGGGAACATCTGACTCCCACAGCATCCCTCCATCTTTCCTTCCCTGTTTGTTTTGCTTTTCCTGTGTGTAGGCTTCGTTCTCAGGCTGGCTCTCCCCAAGCGGTGACAAAGATGGCCACCAACATCTCCAGGCTCGCATTCCTGGTGACACCAGTGGGAAGAAAGTGTCTTTTTCCCAAAAGTCCTGGCAAAAGTCCCAAGGCTGACTCTGATGGGCCACACATGTATACGCTTATCCCCGAACTAACAGCTGTGGTCTAAAGTTACCATGCTCTGATTGGCCAAACCTAGGTCACAAGCCCAGCCCTAGAACCGAGGGTAGAGCTGGAAGCACTAGAGACTCACAGAGAGGATGAAGGAAGAGTGGTTCCCAAAGGAAAAATCAGGGTGTCACTACTGAACCATGGTAAATGGTTTTTGGGCAGGAGAAACAATAATGTCACCCCATCTCCCTCCCTTGTGCTCCGACTGCACATCTTAGTTGTAGCTCTTGTTTTAGCATTTTTCTCATGGGATTATTTACTTTCTTGGCTCCCTTTCTGTGGTAGGTAGAATTCTAAGATGGTCCTGAGGATCCGTCGTGTATGCATACCTTCTCCTAGTTACTCAATACAACACTAATCTAGATGTTCTATAGAAGAATACTGAAAATGTAATGAAGGTACCAAATAAACTGACCTTAAAATGAGATTATCCTTGGTGGGCCTGGCCTAATCAGGTGAGCCCAGAAATGGAATGGGGTTCTGACTGGCAAAGGAGATTCAAAGGGTGAGAGAGAGTCAACATGGGGGAGATTCTCTGTTGCTGACTTGGAAGATAGAGGGGGCCACATGGCAAAAATACAAGCAGCTTCTCAGACCTGAGGCTGGCCCCTGGCTGACAGCCTGCCAAGAAACTGGGATTTCAGTCCTACAAATGCAAGGAACTGAATTCTGCCAATGATCTGAATGACCTTGGAAGTGGATTTTTCCCCAGACCTTCCAGAGAACTTGGCCTTGATCAGTTTCGTGATACCCTGAGCAGAAAGCCCAGTCACAGTGCCAGACTTTGGACCTATAGATTTGTGAATAAATGGGTATTGTTTTAAGCTGCAAAGTTTGTGGTCAATTTTAGGCAGCAACAGAATATGAATATATTTCCCATGGACTCTAAGATCCCTGAAGTAGGAAACCTATTTTGGATTTCCTTAACTTCCCCTCAGGAGGACCTGAAACATAAAATCCCTCTTCTTGCTTCCAGTCCCACTATCTGTGAAAGAGATGGGGAGACCTGCTCATCATTCTGTCCACACACTCTAAATCCCAACTCCTCTGCCCTCGGCAGCCTAGCCGGGGAGCTGCTCTGCTTGGCTTTCCACAAACAGCCTGAGCCCTGCCAGGCCCAGGAGGGCAGCTTGACCCATCTCTGCTTCCCAGGACTCAGGGACCTTTGACCAATCTATTGATCTGGACTCCTGGGCAAGCAGCTGGACTAACCGACAGACACCATGAGGGCTCTGCTGTTCCTGGGGTCCCTGCTGGCAAGCCTGGAGTCAGCACTTTTGGTGAGGGCTTCGGGAACCAGGAGGACTGTGCTGGGTTGGCCCTGGGCGTCCCTATCACAGCCTTGGCCTCTGCTCCTGTCCTGTCGGTCTGGGCGCCTGGAAGGCCTGTTTGGAAAGGCAAGAGTAACCCATAAGGCCCAGGTGGAGGAGAGAGAGAGAGAGAGAGAGAGACAGCCAGAGCTGGTGGATATGAGGACATGGCCTTCATTTCTGGCGGAGGGGACCTTAAGGAGTCAGAGGGAAGAGGAAGGGTCTAGGCCTTCTGAGGAAATTTCTGCATTCTTTTTAAAAGATTTTATTTATTTATTTGAGAGAGAGAATGAGAGAGAGCGCGTGCATGAGAGGAGGGAGGGTCAGAGGGAGAAGCAGACTCCCCGCCGAGCAGGGAGCCCGATGCGGGACCCGATCCCGGGACTCCAGGATCGTGACCCGAGCCAAAGGCAGTCGCCCAACCAACTGAGCCACCCAGGCGCCCGGAAATTTCTGCATTTCTGAGATGTGAGAGGAAGCTGAGAACTGGCATGGGATCAGAGGCAAGCTATGATTTCTGGGAAAATTCCCTGCCCTCCTCTCTCCCTTGTAGATTCCACCTTGGAAAGCCCCCAAGGAGCATAAGCACAGAATGGATGAACACACAGTGGGTAAGTACCCTGGCTGCACCTCCTAAGAGACACTTGGGTGGGAATGAGTATGGTGGGGAGTGTGCAGATGGCGATTTGGGGCCCTTGGAGCAAGGGGAGGAATCCTGGGTACTCTTCACTTTGTCCCCACTTTGGCTGGCATTCAGACCAGAGTGTCCACTGTGCGCCAGGGCTGGTGCCCATGGGCACTGGGGACCCAGAGTGATAGTGAACTGTGTGTTCCTTGAGGGCAGGGCTTGAGCTGTATCTGAGTGCCCAGGCCAGTGCCTGCCAGTCTCCTTTCATTTCCCTAGCCTCTCCTCTTCTTCCCACTCCCTCAGTACTTCTCATAGTGGGCACCAGTCATACCACACAGAGGTCAGGGCCCCTGATGGACAAGGAAGGGTCAGGGCAGGGCTCTGGAGCTTTAATGCCTCTGAATCCTGGCTTCATCACTTACGTGCTGGGTGACTCTGGGCAAGTGACTTGACCTCTCTAAGCTTCAATTTCCCCAACCATAAAGGCTGGTAATAGTAAAACCTCTTAGGGTTGTGGACGAGAAATGAGTTAATCCGTGTGAAGCACTCAGCCCACAGACTGCGGCATGGTAAATGATTAAACTCTATTAGCTTTTATTTACCAAGCTCCCTTTTGAATGGAGGATGTCTGCATCTCCCCCCTCCTCAAGCCATGCCACAGCTCCCCATTGCCTTCATTCTTCCAGGCACTCAATATTTGCCTAGAATTGTGAACTACTGTGACCTTTCCCTGAGAAGCCTGGTTTACTGAGGCCAGGCCCAGCCCCTCAGCATGGCACTAGGGCCCCCCTGCCAGCCTCTGCCTCCTCTCCTCAGCCTTCCAAACTGCTTTCCTCTCTCTTGCCCAAGCCAACCTGGGTGCCCTGCCCTTGCCTGACCACCTACTTGAGTTGCTCCTCCTCTGTCCAACCCATTGACATTTTTTTTTTTTTTAATTTGACAGAGAGAGACACAGCGAGAGAGGGAACACAAGCAGGGGGAGTGGGAGAGGGAGAAGCAGGCTCCCCGCGGAGCAGGGAGCCCGATGCGGGGCTCGATCCCAGGACCCTGGGATCATGACCTGAGCCGAAGGCAGATGCTTAATGACTGAGCCACCCAGGCGCCCCCATCCCATTGACATCTTAAACATCCATTTAAGACTCCTCTCTCCTCCTTTACTCCTGTTCCTGGTTTGGCCCCCAGCAAGTGCCACTGTGCCTTTAACAACAAAATAGCAGCTAACGCTTACTGAGCACATACTATGTGCCAGACTCTGTGCTAAGTGTTCAATAGACATTGTCTCATGTAAGCTTCACAACACTCCTCTGAAGTAGATCGTCAAGTCTTGTCATTCCTGGTTGCCATGTTCTGTAAAGTCACCGAGACCACTGATTTAGCAAATACTGAATGGCTGTTCCTAAAGGAAATATAAGATTAGGTTCCTGTGAGCTCCAGTCACATTTTCATCAATCCTCAACATAAAAGCTTGTTTTATGTGTGCTTTTCCTTCAAGATGCCTTCCTTAATATATTGTTGCTTCATTAATACCGAAGCTGTGGTCAGCAGCACTATAACTCATGCCTGCACAAAGCTTATCTCACACAGAAACACTCTCGTAGCACCTGTCACAGTCTGCTTGCACTTAGGAATGTCAACATCAACACTATATCAAGGGGCCATTTTCTTTTTCTTTTTTTTTAAAGATTTTATTTATTTATTTGATAGAAAGAGACAGATAGTGACAGAGATAGCAAGAAAGATCACAAGCAGGGGGAGAGGCAGAAGCAGGCTCCCTGTGGAGCAGGGATCCGGACGTGGGGCTTGATCCTAGGACCCTGGGATCACGACCTGAGCCGAAGGCAGATGCTTAACGACTGAGCCACCCAAGCACCCTAGGGGCTATTTTCAACAGTAACAGCATCTACCAGAAGCACGCAATTTCAAAAATGTGGCTCTAGGGGCGCCTGGGTGGCTCAGTCATTAAGCGACTGCCTTCGGCTCAGGTCATGATCCCAGGGTCCTGGGATCAAGCCCCGCATCGGGCTCCCTGCTCGGCGGGAAGCCTGCTTCTCCCTCTCCCACTCCCCCTGCTTGTGTTCCCTCTCTCGCTGTGTCTCTCTCTGTCAAATAAATAAATAAAATCTTAAAAGAAAAAAAAGTATGGCTCTAAATAGGCCATGAAAAGGACACTTCTTTACAGGACAAGAGCCGAAACAAGAGGTAGAGCATTACCTTGTTTCACCTCAGCTGGGGATGTGTGTTTCAGGCACCTCACATTTTTCACCTTTCTGTGCATGTCCGTGAATGACCATAAAAGCACCTTGAGAATTGATTTGGGGATTACAAATAAATTTGCGCAAGAGGGCAGATTTGCAAATGCGGCAAACAGAGAGGTTCAACGGTACTGTTTTAAAAAATAATAATAGCAATATTTTCATTGTAAGAACTTTAGAAATTACAGAAATGCAAAAGAAGAAAAAATTCCTCCATAATCCACTATCTTCTAAAAAAAAATTCCTACAAACTTTGGAGCATGTCCTTCTAGATTTCTTTTTTATGAATATGTAAATATATTTGTACAAAAATAGGACCACATTTGACATGTTTTTAACTTGGTTTTCATTTAAAATTATGTTTTCTGTACTATTATATCTGCATCACTAAAAGTGATTTTTATTATAAAATATACGTAACATAAAATTTACTATCGTTGTTTTTAAGTGTACAAGTCAGTGGTATTAAGCACGTTCTATTGTCCTGCAAAATCACCACCCTCCATTTCCAGACTTTTTTCATCTTGCAAAACTGAAACTTTTCAACTGTATGGTTGACCCTTGAACAAGGTTAGCAGAGCTGATGCCCTCCCTCCCTTGCAGTAGAAAATCCACGTAGAAATTTTGACTCCCCCAAACTTAACTACTAATAGCCTGCTATAGCCTACTGACCAGAAGCCTTACTGATAATGTAAACACTTAACACATATTTTGTACATTAAATGTATTATAAATTGTATAAAGTAAGCTAGAGAAAAGAAAATGTTATGAAGAAAATCATAAGGAAAACACATTTATAGTACTGTATTTATTGAAAAAAATCCACCTATAAGCAGACCTGTGTGATTCAAACTTGGGTTTTTCAAGGGTCAACCATACTATTATCATTGCCATTTTACAGAGGAGGAAACCAAGGCTCGGAGTGGTCAAGTGACCTCTACTTTCAGCTAGTATTTATTAAGTGCCTGCTTTGTGGCAAGCACTCTTGGGGGAGGCAGACTTGCCCAAGGTCACCCAGTGAGTAGGTGGTGAAATCAGGAGTCCACTCCAGCTGTCTGATTACAGAGCTGAAGCTCTTAAGCAGGAAGCCATCTTGAAGGCATAGTGATCTTTTCAAGAGTCTCTCTATTTTCCAACCAGACCCCGAGGGGTGGCACCTGGGCAGGGGGCATGCAGAACGTCATCAGGGCGTGTGTTATCTCTGCAGTTCTCACGGTCACAGGAGAGCCCTGCTACTTCCCCTTCCGGTACAACCGGCAACTGCACCATAAATGCATCCACAGAGGCCGGCCTGGCCCCCGGCCCTGGTAAGACTACCCAGGAGGGGTTGGAGCAGGGGCCTGTGGGAGATGGATTCTGCCCATCCTTCTGCCCAAGGAAGCCTGCTTGGAGAGAGGGGGCTCTGATAGGGAAGGATGGGCCAGTCCCCTGGGCAGAGCAGGGAAGCTTCATCTCTTTCTACAGGTGTGCCACCACCCCCAACTTTGAGCAGGACCAGCAATGGGCATACTGCCTGGAGCCCAGGAAAGTGAAAGGTGCTATACACAGCCTTTGGGGTGGCCCAGAGCCCTCTTCTTCCCACTAGTTACTCTCCTGGGTATCATCAGCCCCTATACATCTGGTATTCTGGGCCCATCCAGACCCCTCCCTCCCTGCAGAGGGGAAAGTTCTAGCTAGGAGAAGGTAGCCCCACTTTGCAGGTGGGTAAATAAAGCATGGAAACTCGGGAGTGCCAAGGTCATAAGACAAGCAGGTTTGGGTAGGGACTTGGCCCCCATGAGCCAGGCTGTCTGACTCAGGCTCCCCACTCTTCCTTGCACTGTGTCTGTCTCTCAGACCACTGCAGCAAACACAGCCCCTGCCAGCAGGGAGGGACCTGTGTGAGCACGCCACACGGCCCGCACTGCATCTGTCCAGAACACTTCACTGGGAAGCACTGCCGGAGAGGTAAGGGGACAGAGAAGCCAGGGGAGGGGGCCCCGGGAAAACAGGGCAGTCCTGGCCTACAGAAGAGGTCTCCGGATCCCCAGACACTTGGCAAGATCCCAGCCTCTCTTGAGACCACTGCCCCCACCCCTCTGTCCCCAGAGAAGTGCTTTGAGCCTCAGCTTCTCCAGTTCTTCCACGAGAAAGAAATATGGCATAGGCTTGAGCCAGCAGGTGTGGCCAAGTGCCAGTGCAAGGGTCCTGATGCCCACTGCAAGCTGCTGGCCACCCAGGGTGAGTGGACGGCTCGGGAACTGGCCTGAGAGGAAGGCCAAAGGCCGGGAGGAGAAGCTGTTAGGAAATCGGGCGGTGTGTCCAAGGAAAGGGGAATTCTCTGGGGGGTGGGGGGAGTGTCTCTGAGCCCAGAGGTGGCTCAGTGCGCTCCATCTGCCAGCCTGCCGCACCAACCCGTGCCTCAACGGGGGCAGCTGCTTAGAGGCGGAGGGCCACCTCCTGTGCCGGTGCCCAGCTGGCTACGCTGGACGCATCTGCGACGTCGGTGAGTCGGGACTTTGGGGGAAGCAGAAGCTCCGCCCTCAGGGAGGAAGGGCTCCCGGAGCCGGAGTCGGGAGAATGGGGACAGGGGCTGAGAGGGTGGTGGGAAAACATACCGCTTCCTGTCTGCAAGGAGCCTCCTCTCTTCCCAGACACCGAGGCGCGCTGCTACGCCGGCCGCGGGCTTCACTACCGCGGTAGAGCCGAGACTGCGCTCTCGGGTGCCCGGTGTCAACCGTGGGCCTCAGAGGCCACCTATGAGAAAGTGACTGCAGAGCAAGCGCTTAACTGGGGACTGGGCAACCATGCCTTCTGCCGGTGCCTTGGGTGGGGGTGGGGCGGGTAGGGCGTCCCCCTCTGTCCCAGGGCCCTCTGGGGCTCCTCGCGCTTTAACAGCGCCCCCTCCCGTGGTTATAGGAACCCGGACAATGACACCCGCCCGTGGTGCTTCGTGTGGAGTGGCGATCGGCTGAGCTGGGAATATTGCCGCCTGGCACAGTGCCAGGCCCCAACCCTGGCGGTTCCTCAGAGCCTGTCTCCAACCCGGGTCCCCTCTGGGCACCTGGACCTTCCCTTGCCCTCGCTTTCAGCACTGCAGATGCCTCAGCCCCTGACCCCAGGTAGCTGGGAAGGGGCGGGAAGTCAGAGGGCGCACCGCGAACTACCTTCCACCCCTTGGTGCGTCTCCCAGCACTCAGCCTGGGCTGCTCCCACAGTGCCCAGTTCGGGCTGCGGACAGCGGCTCCGGAAACGGCTGTCCTCGCCGAGCCGCGTTGTCGGGGGACTGGTGGCCCTGCCCGGGGCGCACCCCTACATCGCCGCGCTGTACTGGCGCCACAGTTTCTGCGCCGGCAGCCTCATCGCCTCCTGCTGGGTGCTGACGGCGGCTCACTGCTTGCAGGACCGGCGAGTCCCCGCCCGCCCGGCGCCCCGCCCGGGACCCTAGCTCCTCTCTCCTACGTGCTCAGCTTCCGCGCGACACCCGAACCCTTGCCCTACCTCCCCCCACCCTTCCCCAGCGCCCCCAAGAGTAAGCTGAAACCCAGCAAGGGGCTCAGGAGTAGGAGGGCAGTGGCCGGCTCTGAACGCGCTTCCCCCCGCACCCCCTCCACCCGCAGGCCCGCGCCGGAGGAACTGACGGTGGTGCTCGGCCAGGACCGCCATAACCAGAGCTGTGAGCAGTGCCAGACGCTGGCCGTGCGCGCGTACCTCCTGCACGAGGCCTTCTCGCCCATCACCTACCAGCACGACCTGGGTGCGTGGGGGCACCGCCGTGGCGACCAGGGGGGAGGAGGGGGAGGGCTCCGAGTCTCGGCGCCCGGGTCTCACCCTCCTCCCCGCCTGCGTTAGCGCTGCTGCGCCTGCAGGAGAGAGCGGACGGCCAGTGCGCGCTCCCGTCGCATTTCGTTCAGCCGGTGTGCCTGCCGAGCCGAGCTACCAGCCCAACCGAGCCCGAGGCCGCGCTCTGCGAGGTGGCCGGCTGGGGCCACCAGTTCGAGGGTAGGCAGAACGGCTGGGGGCGGCAGGGACACCTCTGGCCACTGGGGTAGGCGAGAGAAACCCGCAGTTTTGGTACCACTAGGGACAGGTGCCGTTGACCTCGTGGGTTGGGAGGACTTGAAGGGCTTTTGTCTCTGCAGTCCCCTCCTGCCAGGGCCTGGGCTTCACTGCTGGGGGGGCAGTGTCCCCAAGTCTCCTAAGGGGTACAGAGAGAATCACACTTTCTCTTGGTTCTTTCTGGGCGCTGCGATGCAACGGCTAACAAGGATGCCGGCCTGGCGCTGGAGCAGTCGGTTCACTAATTGGGGAGCATTGTTCTGAGTCGTTGGGTGGGAAGTGGGGGTGGGGTTCCAAAGCAGTCTTGCTCCGCCCCGCGCATTCAAATCCCGTCTCTTCTCTGGTCTCAGTTTTCTTGTCTATGAAATGGTGTTAACAGCAACTCTCTTCCTCACGGGCTTGCTGCGATAAAGGCCAATTAGTGGGCTGCAAGCAGAGTCGCGAGGGGTGTGAGGAAAGCGCTCTCGGTTCGCAGGGGCGGGGGAATATTCCAGCTTCCTGCAGGAAGCGCAGGTGCCGCTCATCCCTTCCAAGCGCTGCTCCGCCCCCGACGTGCACGGAGCCTCTTTTACCCCCGGCATGCTCTGCGCTGGCTTCCTCGAGGGCGGCACCGACGCCTGCCAGGTGAGCCAATGGGCCGGATTGGGCTCAACGCCCTCCTCCAGCCGGTCAAGTGCAGACCCCAGATCAAGGGCGCTGAGCCACGTGTCCCTGACCCAGGGTGACTCCGGGGGCCCGCTAGTGTGTGAGGACGAGGCCTCAGAGAGCCAGCTCATCCTGCGAGGTATCATCAGCTGGGGTTCGGGTTGTGGCGACCGCTACAAGCCAGGTGTGTACACCGACGTGGCCAGCTACCTGAACTGGATTCAGGAGCACACCAATTCCTGACCGTCCAGGGACTCATCCTTCCCTCGTGGGCGATTCTGGAGTGGAAGGGTGGCTGGCCCATGATTATGGATGGCAAGGATGGTGTTCCATTCCTCTTAGCACCATCAGCCCGGCGCCAGGCATGGAGTAGGCACTCAATAAAGTGCTTTTGAAAATGCTTGAGAGGCACAGCTCTGCAGGGGCCCCGATGGGAAATGCCAAGACAGTAAACCGGTGCACTTCTCCACACCCCTCAGGGAACAGGATCTATTGAAATCTTAAGCAAGATCTAGAGATTCATGTCCAATTGATGTTTACTAAGTGGTACTGTGTACCAAACCCTGAGCAAGGTGATTCCATATATTATTCCTTGTTTGAAACTAACTTATTAACATTTGAAGTTTATAGAACAGAGGTTCTCACCTCTACTGTACACCAGAATCATCTGGGGAGCTTTCTGAACCTATGCCTGAGATCCACTTCAGATCAATTAAGTCAGTATCTCTAGGGATGAGGTATGGTATGGGTAGTGTACGTTTTTATAACTCTCCGGGTGATTCCATGTGCAGTGGAGGCTGAGAACCATGGTCAGAAAGGCTTAACATTAAAACACTGGTGTGGACTCAGAGCTGGCAATGTGGAAGATACCTTCCCCCCAACTTGCACTAGGGCAGTGGGGCTCAAAGTGTGCCTGGACCACCACCCACAGCATCAACGGGAAACTTGTTAGAAACACATATTCTCTGGCTGCCTCCCATACTACTGAATCAGAAACTCTTTTGAGTTGGGACCCAGCACTCTGTTTAACAGATTTCCAGGAGAGTCTAATGAACCAAACCGGGAATCCTGGGGGTTGAATGGTTACCAGGCTGAGAGGTCTGGCTGTCCAGACTTGCTCTCTTTCTTTTTGTTCTTAAACCCACGTGTACACTGTGCTTGGTGAGCCAATTAAGTTAGTTTTTCAAGGGGGGCTTAGACTGAGGTGATTTCCTCTTTTTTTTTTTTTAAGATTTTATTTATTTATTTATTTGACAGAGACACAGCAAGAGAGGGAACACAAGCAGGGGGAGTGGGAGAGGGAGAAGCAGGTTTCTCGCTGAGCAGGGAGCCCGACTGGGGGTCTCCATCCCCCGACTCTGGGATCATGACCTGAGCGGAAGGCGGGCCCTTAACGACTGAGCCACCCAGGCGCTCCGCATTTCCTCTTTTAGGCTAACTTTGCAACTTCACGACACCTTCCCCTCACCCCACGTATACATTCTCCAGTGTACGTAGCCTCTCTGTGACATCGCCATGCCTCAGTGTCACAACTCCGCCCGAGGTGCGTCACAGTATCCGCGGTTCCAGGCACGTGGAACAGCCAGATATCGCGCGAAGGTGTGCCTAGACGCCAGGGGTGCACTTTGAGCCGGAATGGGAGACTGGAAAAGCTATATCAGTGCGGTGCTGCGGGACCAGCGCATTGACGACGTGGCCATCGTGGGTCACTCGGACAATCGCTGCGTGTGGGCATCGCGCCCCGGAGGCCTTCTGGCTGCCATATCACCGCAAGAGGTGGGTGTGCTCACAGGTCCTGACCGGCGCACCTTCCTGCAGTCAGGCCTGAGCGTGGCAGGCCGCCGCTGCTGCGTCATCCGCGACCACTTGCTATCTGAGGGCGATGGAGTTCTGGACGCACGCACTAAAGGGCTGGATGGGCGCGCGGTCTGCGTGGGCCACACCCCGCGTGTGCTCCTCGTGCTCATGGGCCGGCGCGGCGTGCACGGGGGCATCCTCAACAAGACAGTGCATAAACTGATCAAGGGGCTACGCATGCAGGGCACCTAGCAGGACAGCTAGGGTGCCGTGCGGCTGGGCCAAAATAAACTGCTGGGCGTGGCTGGTTCATCCTATGTTTGCGAGCAGGGCAGTTGCAGATGACAAAACCAGTTTCCCTGGAAGATTCTTGCGGGGGGGGGGGTGGTACCTGATGGGGCTGGGATTCTGAGTCCAGAGGCTTCCCAGCCTCCTGTACCCTAGACATGGCCCTCTTATCCATGAGTGCCCTGCAGAGGCCTCTGGCCTGGCTTCCCAGAGTCCTTTCCCAAAAAACTTTGCACACCTCTGTGCAAGACACACTATAAAGGGAGCCCCTCCCACATCCCTCCCCAGGTGCACCCCAGGTAGGCCCTATGGGATCAGGGAGTCAGGCTGGAGGCCGGTGTACTTCTCACCCCCTCCACTTGGCAGGAGGAAGCCTTTGGAAGTGTTGTGAGTGGGTGGTGGAGTATGGCGGGTAGCTGGAGAGCAGCTCTGGGGCTCCCAGTTTCTTGCATCTCCTCTCACATACCCCAGAGGGAGTGGAAGGAGAGCACATGTCCAAGACCATCACAATGAGGTCTGGGGCCCTAGGGCCTTCCTCCCCCCTTGGAGAAAGAAGAACTTAGGTATCGCCCACCCCTTGACCCTCACTCTGCAGGCCTCAGCTCCAGGGGCCCTGTGGAAAAGGAGGAATTGAAAATCTTGGATGGGTTTAAGTGAGGCTCGGTTTATTGCCCAAAGGTAAAGGACAAAGGTGGGAGGGAGGGTGGCTGGTCGCTGCCCAATATGTGCTGGGGCCCAGGGTATGGCCTCTCTTGCCCATTTTCACCTTCCCTGCCCCACCTCAGTGTCTCCTGACAAGCCCCCACCTGTCACTAGTTTTCTGGAACACTAATCTTATCCCAGAAAGGGGAGGGGAGTCCAGAGGCAGGGAGAGACTAGAGGAAGTCAGCTGGATGGGGTGGGTGGGGATGGCGCAGAGAACCCTCCTTATACTTGCCTTGGGGTGGTCCCAGGCCCTACGAGGGACTCCCAGGAAGTCTGAATCAGGGGTTGGACTCATTAAGGCAGGGTTAGGTGGATTGTTGGGGTTAGCTTGCAGGAAATAGCGCTGCTGAACCCCAAGCCATGGTCTACCACCCTCCCCAGATGGAGGGCACACAGACTTGTAAATGCAAAATGAGAATTTAATTCCTTTTTCATCATGCAGTACCGGGAAAGGGGGTTGTGGCGGTGCTGCAGAACAGCCGGGTGAGGATGAGGAGAGTGGTATAATGGAGGAAGGGAGGTGACCGGGAGGGGTGAGAACTCAGCCAGTGACTCAGGCACCCACATCTCTGCACGAACAAACAGCTGCAAGTCATGTCCGCAGACCCACCCTTACTCCCGCTCCGCCGAGTCAGACGTGTGTACAGGAGAACCAAGCGCAGCCCTCCCCACAAGACCCCCTTGTGGGTCAAGGACTCAAAATCATAGCCAGGTACCCCGCAGCCTGCACACAGCTCCCCACAGGTGCATCAGTCCACACATGCAGGATGACACACAGTCTCACCTGAACATGCCCCCACACACACCACACACTGACTCTCAGTCACATGAGCCCAGACCTCTGAGGACCCACACAAGGACAGGCCCATGCCCACAGTGCATGGACACACCCCTCTGCCCTTCCACAGTGGGCACCAAGCACAGGCCCTTCCCTGCCCCCAGTGGCACTTCGGGCCGCAGGCTAGAGGCGGGTGGCATTGTGTCGAGCAGGCACTGCCAGGGGGGGGGACGGGGTGGCGGGGGGCAGCTCCTCCAGGAACACCCTGGTGGGCAGCGGAGGGGAGCGGGGCTCAGGCCTGGCACAGCACAGAGTGGCGCGGGTGATGAGGTGGTCCAGGGGCTGCAGGGAGTGCATCCAGCGGGGCAGGAAGTCCCACGTCTGCAGCCACTTGGGCAGGTGTCTGGGGCTGCGATTCTGCAGGACACTGACGAGCACCACAAAGGCCAGCAGGGCCCCAAAGGGTGCGCCCACACCCACCATGGCCCGCCAGCCTGCCATGGAGACGCCGAACACTAGCGAGGGCAGCAGCAGGAAGCACAGGAGGAGGTAGAGAACAGCAAACCAGCGGTACTTGGCGGTGCGCTTGCCCAGCGCCTTGGCCATGCGGATGGGCAGGCGCGTGCAGGGCACCGGGTACCACAGCAGGATGCCCGAGATGTTGAAGAAGAAGTGGCAGAGGGCAATCTGTAGAGGAGAGGGCAGAGGGGCTGAGGTGGGTGTGGGCGCTGGCTCCCCGTCATGCCAGCAGGGGTAGATAAGCGGAGCCTGGCCTGGCCTGGGCAGCAGGAAAGTCAGAGCTGATGTGCTCCTAGTAAAATACTGAGACACACTTCTGGACCAGGTGGTAAATAAATGCTACCCTAATGCTATACATTTCCCCCCACTGACCCCTCTTGCAAATTGCCCAGCAGATCCTGCCCAAACCCAGCAGCAAAGAGATGCATAATAGTTTCTGGCTCGGCAGCTCTGGCCTTCTGATTGGTCCGAGGCCTGGCCCCAGCCCCAGGCTTGTCATTACTCCTTTGCTCCTAGAACAGCAACCCCTTTGCCATCTGCCCCCCCTACTTGTCCTTCGACCCCAAGAATGGGCCAGCCCCTGTCGTGCTGCAGCCCTTCCTCAGAGTGCAAATCCCACTAGCTGTTGTTTGTGTGATTATCTGAGTAATTTGTGCCTGGTAGGTGCTAAGGTCTTGGAGGTGGCACCAGGCCGACTTTGCCCTGTGTGGTTTCCACAGAGCCTGGCATAGTGGGTGGCCCCTAGTAGGCAGTCAAAAACTTTGTTACATGGTGTCCCACCCTGGGTCAGCTGCCATGACTCAGTCCCAGCCCTGTCTTGCCCCTGGCAGCCACCCTCCCAGACGCACCTGGAAGGAGCTGGACAGCTTCTCCTTGGGGCTGGCCAGTGCAGCCAGGATGGCCGTGGTGGTAGTGCCAATGTTGGAGCCAAGCGTGAGGGGGTAGGCCCTCTCAATGCTGATCACACCCAGGCCTGGGGGCAGACGCAGAGGATAGGTTCTCCCCAGGCCCTTCCTTCAGCCCTTTCCCTGCCAGCCTGCCCATCCCCCGCTCCGCCTTGCCATGGGCACTCACCAATGAGTGGGGTAATGGCTGAGGTGAACACAGAGCTGCTCTGGACAACGAAGGTCATGCCGGCACCCACTACCATGGCAAAGTAGCCTGTGGCCCAGGTGAAGGGGGCGGGGAAGTCTGCGAGGACACACCCGTCCCAGCAGGGTCAGTAGGAGGGCATTGACAGAGTAGCCAGGGCCTCCCCTAGGGAGGAGGGGATTGGATGCCTGCTTCCAGGTGGGGCCTTGTCAGTGCAGTCCCCTGCTCAACTGCAGTGGCTTCTACTCGCCCTCCTTGATCTTGGGTTAAAGGCCCTTCTCAGCCTGGTTCATTCACATCATTGCTTCGACTGTTCCCTCTGCCCGGAATATCCTTCTTGCTTCTACATGTTCCTCCTTGGGGCTCAGTGCAGATACCACAGCTGCTGAAAAGCCCTCCCTGACCCTTGGCCCTCTGGCCAACTTTGTTTCTCCCGTCCCTAAGCTCCCCTGAATCCACAAAGGCACCTGACTCCAGTATTTGTTATGCAGCCTCGGCCAGGGCCAGGCACTGTCCCCAAAGACTGAAATGAAGCTTGAGATGAAAATCAGATGGTGTCATTCCCCTGCCCCAATCCTTCAAGGGCCCCCATTACCCTTAATAAAGTCCAGCCTCTGAACACAGCCTGTGGGGGCCCCGTGGTCTGCTCCATCCCTGTTACCTTGCCGACCTCTCCCTGCCTCGCTCAATGAGCTCCCACCGCACTGTTGGCCACCTTTCTGCCCAGCTGGTCCCTGCCTCTGTGCCTTTGCACCTGCTGTTCCCTCCGCACCGAACACCCCTCAGCCACATCTGACTACTACTCCTCATTTTGGCTCCCTCACAGAGACTGCTGACTGCCCATTGAAAGCAGCTTCTTCCATATTCTCTATTTGTCACTTTTGCTTTCTCCTTGGCGGTCACTCCTCTATCTGAATGTATCCCCCCTGGACCATTTATTTTTCATTGTACATCCATCTCCTCCTCTGGGCTGGGAGTCCCCTGAAGGTAGGATCCATCTCTGTGGCTCAGCTCTGTATCCTTGGCACTACCCCGTGCTTGGGCGCACGGATGTTGTGAGTACTTGTTGAATGAGTCAGTGGCCTCTGAGAATCCGTTTCGAGCCACCTACTCGAATGGAACCACAGCCAGAGGCGGCTGCGGATCCCCAGCTGCCAGCACCTCGGGAGCCTGAGATCTACACCCAACCCAACCCCTTCTTTGTTCACAGGGAGAAACCGAGGCTCAGAGATGGCAGGGCTTCACTCAGATCACACAGCAAGGCAGCGGTGGGACTTAGTAAGATTTGGAAGGTCCCATCCTGGGGCCCGCACACCCAGTTCTTGGGGGCTCACCAGTGTTGATAACCTTCTGAATGACCTTAGCCACCTGGCCCTTAAGCAAAGAGTTGAGCATCTTGACGAGGAGGATGAGGCAGGTGCATAGGAGCACCAGGGAGCCGGCCAGCAGAATGAGCCCCACGGCCAAGTCAGGCAGCCCTGTGTCCACGAAGATGTGGTTGCCTGGCAGGGGGGAGTGTCAAGCTGCTGAGAGCTGAACGCCTACAACTGGTTCCCAGCCCCCCACTTTTGCTGCCCTCTTGGGAGTGGAGCCTAAGATCCCACCCCAGCCTCCTTCAGCTTCAACAGCAGGGCCTAGCCGAAGCCCAGGAGCTGAGCTGGTTGACAGCTAGCTTTCCTGGGCCCGGTAGCAGCAGTGGTGGGGGTTGGGGGGGTAGACCTTCCTCCGCCCAGCTCTGCCCCTGCCATGCCACACATCTCCCATGACGCAGGCACTCACATTTCTCCATGGTGGCATTTCCAACCGTCCAGCTGTTGTTGGCTTCTGCCCGGGGCATAGGGGTGGGAGCCTAGATTAAGAGGAGAGTGACTTAGGGGCGCCTGGGTGGCTCAGTCGTTAGGTGTCTGCCTTCGGCTCAGGTCATGATCCCGGGGTCCTGGGATCGAGCCCCGCATCGGGCTCCCTGCTCGGTGGGGAACCTGCTCCTCCCTCTCCCACTCCCCCTGCTTGTGTTCCCTCTCTCACTGTGTCTCTCTCTGTCAAATAAATAAAATCATAAAAAAAAAATCCTTATGGGAGAAGTTAGGGTTCAGGGGGTGGGGGGACCATCGGTGGGCAGAAGTCCAGGCCCCACACTTCTTCCATCCCCCACCTACTCCTCAGTGTGGAGAGGCCCCCCAATTCAGAGGGCCCAGGGCCAGGCAGGTAGCCTAAATGAGGGGCTCAGGCTAAGCGTGGGGTGGTGGAGGAGTGTGTGTTGGGCCTATAGGGGCAGCAGCCCCTCAGCTCCAGGCCAGTGTCACCATCCAGGGAAGTAGCCCCGCATGGCCAAATGGCCCAATTCTACAAGAGAAACCCCATACTTTACAATTATGTGAGGGCCAGGTTGGTCTGGACCACTACTTTGCAGCCTCATTGGTCTGAGGAATTATTTTTTCTTAAATGCCACTGGGGAGGCTTATCTTTCCTTCAGGATCCCAGCCTTGAAAGGAGAGAGTGGGCTGACCTTGGATGAGGAGAAACCATCTCCCAAAGGAAGAACTGAGCCCCAGAAAGGGATGCTTACTCCCAGGGCTCCAGGCAAAACGCCAGAGCTACAACTTTTCCTTATTCACCCTCTGCCGCCTCTAGGAGCTGATATGGGCCCTGGTCCCAGGAAGTTCTGCATCCCACAGCCCCGGACCTCCCCTGTGCTGAGGGTCGTGTCTCAGGCGGGGTAGCGGCACTTCAGTGCCATGGCTCCTTTAGGGTTTATTCCGAACCATGTCATTTATAAAATATATGATAGGGATAAGAACTATTTCTGGTGCCCGGCTTTGAATCTGGTTTCTCTTAGGGGCCTGAGCTGCTATGAGTGTGAGTGGGGCAGTGTGCTCGTCTGTGTTCTAGCTGGCCCAACCAGGGCCCTGGGGGCACCCTCAAACCCAGGCCACAGCTTCAAGCTGAGAAACCAGGAGAGAATAGTCTCTGGAGGGCTCTGCTGGAAAAGCAGGCTGGAAAATCGGTGGTAAGCGCTGCAAGGGTGGGAGAGAGCCAGGTGTAAGGGGGAGAGCCGTGTGTTTGCCATCCAGCAGATCTGAGCAAGTCCCATTTCTTACACCAACAACCTGGGGCAAGTCATGCCACCTCTCTGAGCCTGTTTAAAGCAGGATGACATAAGAACTGTTATAAAGGGGCACCTGGGTGGCTCGTCAGCTAAGCGTCTGCTTCGGCTCTGGTCACGATCCCAGGGCCCTGGGATCGAATCCCTCATCAGGCTCCCTGCTCAGTGGGGAGCCTGCTTCTCCCTCTCCTTCTGCCTGCCACTCCCCCCTGCTTATTCTCTCTCTGTCAAATGAATAAATAAATAAATCTTAAAAAACAAAAGAGCTGTTGTAAAGGTTACAGGAGAAAATGTGTGTGAAGTGCTCTCCGCAGGCTTATCTCATGGTAAGTCTTCAGTAAGACATCGTGCCTCCTAATCAGGATTAGATCCCCTCAGTCCCTCGGCCCATGTAGGATCAAACAGTGGGAAGAGTGTGTGCTTATGTGTTTGTGTGAGGTTGACGTCCTAGGCCAGGATCAATGGCTCCTGCTGGTGTGTCTCAGGGTCCTGGCCCTGTTGGGGAAGACCATGGTGGACCAGCCTGGAGCCCTGGGAGGCAGGTGATCCCTGAGATGAATGCGTGCCTGACCAGCTTGTGCCCCACTGACCTGGCTGGGCCTAGGGTCTCTTAGGGGAGGAACTTCATGGGGCCCGGGGGTGGGGGGGTGTCCCACTCAGGGCTGGCTGTGTTAGGGCAGGGCAAGGCTGAGGGCTAAGGCCCCTAGGGTTTTGACACTTGACCTTCCTGCCAGGATTGTGTGGCTCTGGCTGAGCTCATAGGGATGGGGGTGGGGGATGCAGAGACTGAAAAGTGTGAGAGAGGAGTAGGGGTGGGGATGCCAGAGAGTGGGTAGGCTGCACAGTCAGGCTGGGGTGGGTACTGAGCGAGGGGAGGGAGCAGGCCCAGGGCTTCCTTGTCAGGAAGGTGGGAGTTCTAGCCTTGACAAATAACTGGGCAGCCCAGGGTCTGGAACATACCCCTAGATGTGCCCATCCTTCCTGGGCCTGGGGGTGGTGAAATCTGTGGGAAGAACAGAATAAATGAGCCCCAGGAGCCCTAAGCTAAAACCCCAGCTGAGCCACTCCCAGCTGTGTGACACTGGACCAAACACTTAACCTCTCTGGGCCACAATTTCCTTCCCTGCAGCCTGAGGTCTATAACACTGCCCACCTCTTCCCAGGGGCTAGTTTTGAGGAATCTTGGAAGAGAGTTAGGATTTAAGTGCCAGTAGGAACTGAAGGACATGATTAAGCTCACAGAACACTGTCAGGCTCCAAGAATCCTTTCCCTGGGGAGAAACACACAGGATGTGGGCCTGTGCTGTAGTTCAGCCTGCAGGGGAAGAGGGGCTCTAAGGGCTTTGTTTTTCTGGAAGCAGAAATCACCGTGCTAGCAGCGCCATCTGGTGGCAAAGAGGAGAAGAACTTCTTAGAGCAGCACCTACCGCCCCTGGAGCCGTCTCGGTCGCCTGGCGGTATTCAGGCCCCATGGGCAGAGTGGGAAATGGACACATATGGTGGGACACCAGGCTGGCTTCTGGAAGAGGCAGCGAGATGGGGGTTCAGAAGCATGGGCTCCAGCTTCCACCAGGATTTTCATTTTACCTCAATGGTATGGACTTGGGCAAGCCTCTCTGAGCCTGTAAAATGGGCCAGTGATAAATCCTATTTCCCTGGTTGCAAGTCCTCAAAGGATGCTTGTTTAAGCCAGGCAAGTATGGTTGACAATCCATAGTGTGAGTACATAAGAAGGTAATTCCCAGGACAGGGGTAGGCCTGGAGGGTCAAGAGGTGTTGGAACATTAAAATTGCGTCTGGGTTTTCTTCCACCATCTGGAAACCGTCAGATTCTCAATACCGTCTTTGGTGACTGGGTTCCTCGGAGGCTGGTTTGGGCGAAGTTGGGTGTCCAGTTGGGTGAAAGCTGGAGGCCACAAGGACAGGTTGGAAGGGAGACTCGGTGGCCACAGAACAAGCTGGAGTCTGGTGCAGGAGGAGCCACGAGTACACATGGCCGGAGCAGGCACTGGGCTGCGGAGCCGTGTTCCACATGACCTCGAGAGAGGGTGAGAACAGGGAGCTTGGATGCCACCCCTCAGCTACTCTCAAGCCCGGGAAATCCCATCTGGATACTGCTCTGGAGGACCTGTTCTTCCAGGAGAACTGGGCTGCAAGGCCAGTGCTCAGGCTAGTGGCGTAGGGCGCAGTGGGGACAGCCCCCCGCCAAGTGAACTTGGATGGCTGACTTCACATGAGTGGGAGACGGGATGCTCATGTCCACCTCACCAACACTTCGTGAGGATTCCGTCAGGGGCAGGCTACGTCCGGTGCAATGTTGCCAGGGGCGAGCTGCTGGGCGCGGCTGCAGGTGGGCAGCAGCTCTGTCAGCCGAGGGAGGGACTCCACAAGCCCAGGAGCTCCCTCCCGTGGCTTGTTTCCTGTAAAGATCAAGCGGTGTGATTTCTGTGTCATCCAGATTCTGCTATGAAGTGAAGAGGATTTGGGCAATTTAGAGAGCTCAGAGAGTGCCCAGGGGGCTGGTGAGAAGGCGGCACTGTGTTTGAGGGGTCACAAAGCCAGCCTAAGGCTGCCCGCATGAGCTTTTTGATGTCAGACTGCCTAGAACTCTCAGAAGTGCTGAACCAGA
Source organism: Eumetopias jubatus (assembly GCF_037043125.1). Classification (NCBI taxonomy): domain Eukaryota; kingdom Metazoa; phylum Chordata; class Mammalia; order Carnivora; family Otariidae; genus Eumetopias; species Eumetopias jubatus. The sequence goes on from NW_028274811.1 coordinate 88,987,729, forward strand.
GCTGCTCAGATGCTCAGGTGCTCAGATGCCCAGAGGCCTAGATGTTCAGATGCTCAGGTGCTCAGATGCTCAGGTGCTCAGATGCGAAGGAGCCACACAGAGGGCGGGTTGAAAGGATGCTCTCTGTTCACGCTGGGATCAAGGGCCGGTGACATCAAGTAGCAAGTGGGAAGGATGAGGGGTCCAGGCCGTGCTGAGCCTTGGACTTCAGGTTTCCTTCTCTCTGTTCTGAATGGAGCTGCCTCTTGTATGTGATAATTAAGGAGAAGCAAATACCGTGGATTATGGTTTTGATGAAGCACTTCCCTTTCCCTGGCTGAGTGAGAAAGTATGCCAATGGCCTGCTTTCTTGTGAGCCTGGTGTCATGGCCGGTCCACAGGTGTGCTACTGGTCCAAACACATCTCCATTCCGGGGAAATGGTGCAGAAGGACTCATGGACACATGAGTGGCAGTCTCCTAGGGAAGGAGCCCCGACGAGAGTACAGTGGCTGTCGTGTCTCCAGTGAGGTCTCCACATGGCCCACTTGTCTTGTTCCTGCTTGTTCAGCTTCCCCAGGCACCCTCATAACCTCCTCACTGCCTCCTCCCCATGTTATCTGGGCCTCAAAACATGGCACAGCTGAATCACGACTCCCCCTGGCACCCTAGCGGGGAGAAGAGAGCCCTAGACTGCTAGACCTGTCCTCAGGGCCCTGAAATGGCAGGACAAGCTCCGGCAAGCCTCTCGGAGCCTGTCCTCTACCTGTGAAGCCAGAAGGTAGAGCCGGATCAGTGGTTCTCAAACTTGAGCACAGAGCAGACCTAGAGGACTTGTTGACACATAAGCTGCTGCGTCCCACCCCCCAAGTTCTTTCTGATATGTTTTCCCTAGACCTTAGTAGGTCTAGGGAAGGGCTGAATATCTTGGAGTTCTAATAGGTTCCCAGGTGCTACAGGAGCTGCTGGTCCACACTTTGAGAACCACTGGGCTAGATCGATGACATGCGACTCGAGTTGATTGGTAATAGCTGCCTCAAGCCACTGGGAGACTGGGAAGGATTGGCACAGAATTACTTGTGGCCAGGCCCGAGACTCACCTCTGTGGGGTCTGGATGGCACCAGATCCGGATGAGACTGTGGTTTCTCAGGGACTCGTCGCCGGTGGCAATGCTGGTAATCACAGACTTGTCCAGCTGTGTGCAAGATGTGGGTGGGGGTGAGAGGGGGTGCTTACTATCCCCCCCAGCCCCCACCGCATGCCAGCCTTGCCCCCACCTGGATGATGAGCTTGGTGAAGGGCTCTGTGATGATCTTGAGCAGGTCAGGGGCGTCGCGGCCGCCACAGATGTTGAAGGAGGCCACCACCAGTCGAGTGACATGGTGCAGGTATCCAGTGGCAGCCTCCAGGGGCAGCAGGACCAGAACCGACAGCCAGTTAAAGCAGTCATGCACCGTGGCCCCTGCGAAGGCCCTGGGCAGGGAGGCCATATTGCAGGGCAGGCCGGGGCCAGGATGCACTTATGCTGGGGGCTCCTGGCACCTGGGACCACCCTCCCCCGACACACACAGGCCCCTCACCACTCTACCCCCTCACCGCCGGAAGTCAGTCCTGTCCCCCGCCTGCATCAAGGCCACGATGGTGTTGGTGACAGAAGTGCCGATGTTGGAGCCCATGATGATGGGGATGGCAGAGCTCACCTCCAGCACTAGTAGAAGAGGGGACCTCTTAACTGTGTGAGGGCCACCCAGCTCCTGCCCCTGCAACATCTCCCTCCAGACCTGCTGCCCATGTCCCAGCCCCCAGTCCTGCCACGATGCTGCCCAGCCTTGGTGTCACAGGTACATGCGGGCACGTGTGATGTGTGTGCGTGCACGGTGAGCAGATGCACTGCGTGTGCACATATGTATATGAGGGCCCATGTCCTGCATGCAAATGCAGATCTGTGCTCGTGTGTGTACATGTACACAAGTGTGATGGTTAGCTTCGTGAGTCAGCTTAGCTAGGCTATGGCACTCAGTCATTTGATCCAACACTAGTCTAGATGCTGCTGTGAAGGTATTCCGCAGGTGTGATTCACCTCTACAACCAGTTGACTTTAAGTAAAGGGGATTAGCCTGGATAATCTGGGTGGGCCTCATCCAGTGAGATTAAAAGCCTTAAGAGCAAAACTGAGTCTATCCAGCATTGGCTTCCACCCAAGAGTTCCAGCGTGTCCTTCCTAACAACCCGCCCTACAGAGTTTGGATTTGCTTAGCCAGCCCCACAATCATGTAAACCAATTCCTTGCAATAAATCCTATGTATATCTCCAGCAGAGTCTGTTTCCCTGGCCGATGGAGTAAGTGACTATGTGGTGATAGGGAGCTGAGCCTTCCTGGGGCAGGACTCCCCATTTGCCACCTTTCCAGATCTTGAGGCACTCCTTCTGGCTGAGACTACTCCTGGCCATGCCTTAGAAGACAGAGTGGGAGATGCTGGAGTCCTGCTCTTGCCCTTGCCCTTAGCTCCCTGGCCCCACTTCTCCCCCCGGCCGCCAGCCCAGACACACCACCTCAGCCCCCTCCAGCCCCCGCAGGCCCCTGCACTCTTTCCCTAGCCCCGGTGGGCCAACTTACAGCCAGAGGAGACCATGCTGACAACGATGGACGTGGAGGTGCTGGAGCTCTGCACCAGCACAGTCACCAGGATCCCCACCACCAGCCCCGCGACTGGGTTGGACAGGATGGCATTGTCCTTGAAGATGTCACCAGCCACCTTCCCTGAGGAGCATGAGCCAGCATTGCCTGATGCCCTTCAGGAACCCTGTCCCAGTCCCCTCCTCTGGCCCTACCTCCAGCCAGCTGGAAGGCGGAGCTGAGTACATCCAGGGAGCAGACGAAGAGGTAGAGAAAGGCGAGCATCAGGGGCACCTTGAGGAGGGTCATGCCAGACCGGCGCAGCTTCTGGGCCAACCCAGGCTCTGGAGATGGGCCAGTCGTGAGCACAGGGGCCAGGGGCCAGGGCACTGAGTGCTCCCGCCCCTGCTGTCCACCCCCTGCCCAGGCCCACCTGGCTTCTGCTCCTCCTCCAGGGCCAGCTTGGCAGGCAGGGTGTCATGGCGCTCCAGAACCTCCCCGTAGGGGCAGCTGTGCTCAGTAAGGGCCACAGCGCCCAGGCTGGGGAAGGCGTAGGCGGGGGTCCCTGGGATCCTATGCAGGACTGCGGAGGGATGCTGGTCAGGAGTTCCCAGAGGCCCTGGGATAGGCAGGTTTTGGGAGGTGGGCCAGCAGAGGGGTGGAGACCTCACCGAGGACGTGAGCAACTGTGGGCACACAGGGTCCAGGGATGGGAGCCGTACTCACCCTGTGGGCTGGGCACGTAGGCAAAGGCTGTCCCACGCATCATGTGTCCCCCTCGGACTGGGAGTGGGGAGACAGTCGGGCCCCCCAGCCTTTCTCCATAGGACATCATCTTGGGCACACACTGTGGGGCGGCAGCGATGCTAACTGACAGCATCCTGGAGACTCACACATAACCTATTCACTCACCCATCGTCCACATCCACACCCACGTACTTACATGCACAAATACCCACAGTGTGTGATTCCAAACACATACCCAATGAAGCGTACCCTCTACCCCCACATATGCCAGAGAGGCACACTCAGGTACTCGGCCCAGATTCATGTATTCATTCATTCAGCGAGTATTTCTTGAGAATCTCCTCTGTCCTAGGCACTGAGCTAGATGCTGAGGTACAGCGATAACTAAGTCCAAGGACAACTCCTGCCCCCAGAAAACTCCAAGTCTCTCAGGGAGACAGAGGTCAATGAAATAATCCCTCAAATAGAAAGTGGCAATGGGGCAAAGTGTTCTAATGACAGATACAAGTGCCACCTGAGTTCCCCATGGCAAGGGGTGGAGGGGAGAGACAATCAAGCTGAGCTGAACATGAGTAGGAGTTGCCCGATGGATGGCGAGGGAAAAGGGCATGTGTGCAGGGGCCCTGGGAGGGGAAGGAACTGGGAGTGCCCTGCAGCTGCAGGGGACCAGGGGACGGGTGTTAGCAGAGCTTGCAGATGTGGGCCAAGGCTGCGCATGTGGGAGTTCTGGTCATCCTGAGAGCCGTGAGGAGCCCTGGACACCTGGCTCATGCGACCAGCTGGACGTGCACTCAGGGAAGGGTCCACTGGCCTGGATCCCAAGTTCCTGGGTTCCCCTCACAAATGAACTTCTTTCCCCATTTTCCTCCCTCCCTCCCAGCAACAAACGAACACTGATGGCCTTTCTCCCACGAATGAGTTTCAGACCAGGACTGGTTTAGGTAAGGAAGTTTCCCCATTCTATCTCCAATCTGGGAAGCCCTTGGATTGCTTTAGGGCCCCCTGAACTGCCCCGGGAGTTCTTGGTTGTTGGGGTGGGAGTACCCCGGCCTATATCAGCAACCCATACCCCAGACCCCTATATTGTCCCAAGGGCCCTTGGCTGTTTGGTGGGGTTGGCGGGGGGGGGGGGGGGGTGGCGCTCCTGAGCTAAATTCCAAGCCCTGGAAGAGCATGAGTCCTCTTTACTTTGGGGGGGTAAGCCAGGCTAGACTGGGACCAAGATGTTATGGGTACAGGAAAAGGAAGCAGTTAGGGCAGAGGAGAGGGAGCAAGGGTGATAGGTTATTGCCTACTAAGACTTGGGGATGGGTTTGGGAGGGGGGAGCCCTGAGCTTACCTTGAGGTTCTGTGTTTCAACTCCTGCTCAGCTGCTTAAGGAAGCCCCAGGGGCCTGAGAAAGAGCTGGGACCCTCCTCTTTATACCCTTGGGTCAAGGGCAAAGTCCCAAAACCCTAGCTGCCCTCCCTCTGTTCCCCAATTAACCTCCCCCCTGAGATTCCTCCCAGTTAATTACTAATCGTCAGCTCTGCTGGGGGAGTCTGTGGTCAAGCTTTCCCTTTCCCCACACTGAAACTCAGCCTGAAAGAGACCCAAACCCAGCCATGGCACATCTTCTGCCCCCAGGCAGAGACACTGATGCCACTTAGGCACCTTATTCCCAGGGTCCCAGGAGCTCCAGCCCCTTTCCCTCCTTTTTGCCTGACAGGACTCCCCGTGGAGTAGCCTTGCCATGCATCTGGATGTCTGTGGGTCTGTCTGTGGGTCTTGGGGGCATTTGGAGGAGAAGGAGCATGTGATGGAAGAAGTAACAGGAGAGAGACCTGGAAAGGCTGCATAGTGTTGAGTCAGGGAAGGTCTCCAGTGCGTGACCACAAATCCAGGATGCGTCTGAGAGAATGTGGAGCCTCTGCTCAGATCAGGAAGGGCCTGTTCTGCATTTTAGAATGGTCTCTTTAAGGGGGGGTTATCTGTCAAAGGGGCAAGTCTGGAAGCAGAGAGACCGGCAAGAGGCTGAGGAGGTGGTCCAGAGGAGAGATGATGAGGTCTGAATCAAGTGGAACAGGGCGGGTAAGGAGAAGATGCATCCCAGGGATACCTGGGCAGTGGAATGGGGGAGGAGGAGCATGGCAGAAAGAGGAAGTTTATGACAGTTGGGTTTCTGGATCGAGAGGCTGATGATGGTATGGGGTCTGTTGCAAAACTCCTGAAACCCAGAGATGGTTCTTAGGGAGACTTTGAGAAGCTTGTTTCCCTTTCATGGGACTCTGGAGCCTGAATTGGGGCCCAGATTCACAAGAGAGATGAGAAGAGAGATTCCCTTCTACGGGAGGAAGGTTGAACAGATCTAGCTGTGGTGGGTTCCACTCAAAATCTAGCTTGGGCAATTGTCCGAGTAACCTGTCTAACCATCTGTCCATGCATGCATGCATGCATCCATCCACCTCCCCCAGCCCATCTACCTAGCCAGCCAATCATGTGTCTATCCATCCATTTCTAAGAACATTAGTTGAGTTCCTTCTCTACGCTGAGCCAAGATTGGCTAGGCCAGCTCTCTTCCTGGTCTAATCCTTGAGTCAGCCTGGGGTGCTGAGGCAAGTCACTTCACCTATAAGATGGCAGTCAGAGAGGCACCTGGGTGGCACAGTCGGTTAAGTATCTGACTCTTGGTTTCAGCTCAGGTCATGATCTCAGGGTTGTGAGATGTTGTGAAATCAAGCCTCACATCAGGTTCTGCGCTCAGTGGGGAATCTGCTTGGGATTCTCTCTCCCTCGGCCCCTCCTGCTCGTTTTCTCTCTCTCTCGCAAATAAATAAATCTTTTTTAAAAGATTTTTATTTATTTATTTGACAGAGAGAGAGAGAGACAGTGAGAGAGGGAACACAAGCAGGGGGAGTGGGAGAGGGAGAAGCAGGCTCCCCACCAAGCGGGGAGCCTGAGGCGGGGCTCGATCCCAGGACCCTGGGACCATGACCTGAGCCAAAGGCAGACGCAGACGCTTAACGACTGAGCCACACAGGCGCCCTGTCAAATAAATAAATCTTAAAAAAAAAAAAATGGCAACCAGCAGCTCTTTTGCAGTGGGTTGAAGTCAGTGAGCTAGCTGACCCATCTAGTGCCTAGAAGAGTCCCTCAGCATGTGTGTTCTCTTCATGCTCTTGTGCCCCTCTCACTGTCCCTGGGATGGCTGCAGGGTCCCCTCTGAGGGAATGGCCCCACTTCCTCTAGATTCATAGCCCTATTTCAGGTCAACAACTCCTCTTGGCTCACCGGTTGCCCTTTGATTGCTCGGGGCCCCCTGAGCTGCAGTCCTATTCAATATCTCACATATATTAGGGTGACACAGACCCAGCCTTTCCCATCAAGGTAGATGGACGTTTCTGCACAGTTCTCCTCTAATGTGACAAAAGTTAACTAGTTTGTACTTAATTTGCAGAACACTGGGGAGTTGTCTCTGTTGAAGTGGTTGAGAGCAGAGAAGAAGGCCAGCCTGGGTTTGGATGCCAGCCCCACCACATTGTGGCTCTGACAGTTTAGGCCACAATACCCCTAGGGGATCAGGGAGAGGTGGGAGGAAGAGGTGCAGCTGGGATTGGTTCTGCGGAAAGTGACCATAAGTCCTGGTTTGCCTGGCCAAGTCCTGGCTGATGACTGCTAGCCCAGAGTTCCCTTTCACTTAAAAAGTGCCCTGGTTTGGAAAATCAGCCATATAGCCTTATGACCTGTTCTGGGAGATTCTGGAGAACTGAGGCAGGCAATCAGCCACCTGGTGCTTCCTAGAAAGATCTCCATTCATAGAAAAAGGAAAATAAAAACAATCCTACTTCTTTGACACATTGTTGTCACAGAACACTGCCTCTCCTCCTTTTCTCTGTACCTCTTAAACCTATTTGGATTTTAGTGTCTATGAAAGACTGCATCTTGCTCTTTTTCCACCTACTATTACATATTACTTTCCCTGTGTATTTACACTCAGTGCCAATGTTGTTTTTAATGGTTGCATCATGTCCGGTCCTGAACCCTAATTTATGTAGCGAATGCTTGGGTGTCCCGGAAACTCTCCAAACTGGAGGGAGTGATCTGGGTAAGACTGGGGTTTGTGCATGGGTGGGAGGGGAGTCTCTGAGCCAGGGACAGGCGGTCATTGCTGAGTTCTTGTGTCAGAATTGTCCTTGGGCTCACAAGCCCTGTTAAAGTCACATTGGTCTCAAAGGCGGTCTGGGTCCAGGCACCCCCACCCACAGTGGGTCCAGGGACCTAGACCACAGGCCCTGTTCCTCTCCCCTGCCCTGCTCTGGTAAGACCCGGAGCAGAAGCAGCTGTATCCAAGGTGCTCCTTATTAACTAGGGGTGCTTCTTTTTAATAAGGTTAGGATCTTTGATAATTTTGAAGTCTACCTTCCATGCTCTCATGGAGCTTGGGGTTTAGGGAAGGACGCAGTTACCGATCAAATGCACTGCAAGAGACAACCTTATAAAATGCTGTGGACAGCGACCACTTCTGAATGGATTTGGGAGGGTGGCCACTAGAGCACTGAGGAAAGCGCCAGTGCTCGGAGCTGACCAGAGTTGTTTCCAGGACTCCTGAGAGCGTGGAGAAGGCGAGCCCCTCGGTTCACCTCGACTCCTCCCGCTCACATTCTGCCTCCTCCCAGTCCGTGTCAGACTGCATGTCCCCCAAACGCTGACTCCTGCCCTGTCTGCCTACCGGTACTCTGGCCACGGCCTCCCACAGACCTCTGGGCCTGGAGCCCGGGTGGTTGGCGGTGTCTCACACTGAGAAATGGTACCCAGGAGGAGGAGCAGTTTTGGAGGGAAGATGCCAAGATCCATCTGTACAGACTGTGTCTGAGGTGCCTCTGGTGTGAGCAGTTGGATCTGTGGGTCTGAGGCACACAACGTGCTCCTTAGCCCAGACGGGGCCTCCCGCCCATTCCCAGCCTCAGTGAGCAGCATGTGGTCCTCTGATCTGAGCCAGAAACAGAGCAGGCTTCTTTGACATGTCCTTCTCCTCCACCTCCTTGTCTCTCCTCCGTCACCCAGTGCTCCCCATTTCCCTTCTGCAGGAGCTCCCTCAGCCTGTCGCCGCCTCCCTGGTCCGGTCCACCATCTCTCACCGAATGCTCTCCCTGCTTCTGCCCTTGTGCCCCCCAATCCAGTCTCCAAAGTAGCAGTCAGCCAGCTTTTCAAAATGCAATTCTGACTATGTTACCCCTCTCTTTTCAAACCTGCCCCTGTTCGTACAAAGACCAGTGTCCTATCACAGCCTTGGGGCCCAGAGTGACTTGGTGTCCTGCCTGCCTCAAGGGCCTTGGGTGTGGCCTGTGAAGATGCCCCCCACCCCAAGGGAGAATGTGCACATTGAGGAGAGAGAAGACCCAGGGCTGAGCCTGGAGGAGCACCCATATTTGGGGGGAGGGCAAAGAAAAGAGGGACTCCTGAGAGGAAACCAACAGGTATAACAGGGATTGGGAAGAAGAACAGAAAAGTAGATGCCCCAGAAGCCAGGGTCACCCCCGTTTTGAGACGGAGACACCCTGATCAGCCAGGTCAGATGCCGCAGAGAGGTCAGGTATGGTGAGGACAGAGTGGATTTAGTGACCTGGGCAAGCTGTCCTGGGGCAGTACTGGGGGCGGGGGCAGCTTGTGAGGGGTTGGGAAGGAGCAGGAGGTGGGAGCCGAGACAGCATGGCCAATGTGACAGACTGACAGATAGGGAATTTGGTCACGCCAATGAAAACAGTTTCCCCGGGAGCAGCATGACTGCTGAGCGGAGTAGAGAACGATCCCAAGAACAAGTAATTGGTCCAGGAACGGAGCCAGCTGGGGAAATTGGCACAACCAGCTGTTTCTGTAATCCCCTGCTAAGATCCACTGGCTCCTTTAAATCATACGGTTTGCTGCATGTAAGTTTTCTGCAGGACCTAGGGTTTGAGGACAATCAAGGGAAGAAAAACTAACATGCTAGACCATCCCTCCATGAACTGGATTTTTTGGGAGAACTGATTAACGACCAGTGTAATCCCACAACGGTGCTCCTCCTGTCTCCTTGAACCAACGTGTTTATTTCTCCAACCAACATATAAGCCCCACAGTGAGCCAGCATGCTGCTGCACATGGGGGACACGGCCGTGAACGCTCCATCCCAGTATTCAGGCCAGCACCAGTGCACGCAGACGCAGATATGAGCATGCATTGCACACGCATGAGGGCATGCTCTGTCTGTGGCCGAGGCAGCCATTCTCACCAATGGGCTGGGTGACATACTAGGGGCCACCTCCCACCTCTCCTTAGGGAACAGAGCATTCCCTCCTCTGGCCCTCTTGACTTTGTCCTCTCTTGGAGAATCTGGACTTCCATCTGAGCTGTCTGGCACAGAAGAAGCAGGGCCCTGCCATGTTCTCCCATCCAAGCCCCATTGTCCAGATTGGGTGCCGCAGGCTACATTAGATCCATGGACCCAGGTTAGGGGCAGCTGACCTGAGGATGCCCCATCCTTGTTTGAAGGATAAGTGCCCTGAGTAATGTTTAATCCTGGTGGCCCAGGCACCGGTCACTCATTGACTGATGAGGCCAAAGTCTGTGGCCAAAAGAGCTGAGGTTGCTTTGGGCTTTTCTCAGAAATCACCTCTTCCCCTGCAGCTCCCTTCCTAGTATGGCTCCAGCCCTGTGCCTTCATGCCGGCCTCAGGGACCAGGCCTGAGGGTGACAGTATACTCCCAGATGGCCGTCCCATGCTCCAGCTTCTAGGTTCCAGACCTGAGGCTCTGAGCTCCTGCTTTAGACATCAGGTCCTGAGCTCCATGTTCTGGGCCTGGAGCTCTAAGCCCTGCACCGTAAATTCTCAGGTGCAAGTTCTAAGTTCTGGGCTCCAGGATCTGAGCTCCAGTCTCCTGGCTCCGGTTTCAGGCATCCCATGTCCAGCCAAGCAGGGTCTCTGCTTCTAGGCATCGGGCTCTAGGTTCTGGGCTGCAGCCCCCAATCCCAGATTCCAGTCTCCAGTTTTTATTTTATTATTATTTTTTTAAAGATTTTATTTTTAAGTAATCTCTACACCCAACATAGGTCTCAAACTTACAACCCCAAGATCAAGAGCCTCACACTTTACCAAATGAGCCAGGCAGATGCCCCTCCAGACTCCAGTTTTTAGACTTCAGGCTCTTGGCTCCAGCTTCTGGTCTGGGCTCCAGGCTCCAAGCTCCAGCGGCATGCTCCAAGCTCCAGCGGCATACTCCACACTCCAGGTTTTGGGTCTGGCTTCTCCATTCCTTCAGCCCCTCAGCAATAAGGCTGGGAGATGGGGGCCTACTTGGCTAGTGGGGTTATTGCTGCCCGCCCGTCTTAGCTGGCTGGGACTTCATTCTGGCTGCCAGCATCCTGGGCTGGCCTAGAAGTGGCATGCTGGTTCTATGGTGCTTCTCCTTGGGTTTCTGCCTCTGTTCGACCCCCAAGCCAGTTCTCTGGATAAAGGAGCTGAGATGGTCACAGAGCACCCCTTGCCTAGGCAATACGGGAGCCACAGGATACACACATATGTTCATGTTTCAGCTTTTCTTGGACGTGCCAGGACCACCAGGGACATGAATGATGCCCCTGTTTTTTGTGCAGCCGTATGGGCCTGGGCTACGTCTGATTCAACGTGTGTTCCTCCCCATCCGGGCCTTTCTTTCCCTGTGAAAGCTGAATTCCAGCCTCTAATCCCCCAGAAACTGGAGTCACCTGATCACCGGCCAGGCCCTCTGCATGGTGCACCTTGTGCTCGCTCTTGGGGGTAGGGATGGCTGCCCCAGGGAGCATCTGCCCACCGCTGTGTCAGCACTTCCATCCGGCAGCAGGCGAGCAGCTGGTGCCTCTACCTGCCCCCACCGTGGCCCAGGGCCGAGGTCACTGCGTGCTCTGTGCTTGCCCTGTGCCCATCCCATATCATCTGCTTGACTGTCGCCGTGACTCTCAAGAAGGGTAAGGGGACCAGAGACAGGTAGCAAGTTTCTCTCTCAGAGGTTGGGTCCTTTGGCCGTCCTCAGGGCAGTCACATCCACTCTCTGCCTGTGTCCTCCATAAGGTGGGGGTGCTGGGGACTGCAGAGCAGTCAGCAAATGTGTGTTCTCTCCCCTCCTTCGCACTGGGTGCTGGGTGGGTAGGCAGACTCCCCTCCAGGCTTCCCATCTGGTGGGGTGGGGGGGAAGCAGCTTCCATGGCTTTTCCCAACCACCCAGGAGTCTAGCTCCATGCAGTGCAGGGGCTTTGAAAATGGCCTGTGGGTTGACCAGCTGGTGCCTTTTGCCCCTGGGCCTGGACCCCTATCACTGCAGTGAGGGCCAGGACCTTGACGGATTCTGAGAGTGCAGAGCTGGGAGGAGGGAACTGGGTCTCCCTCAGCCCAGGACAGCTTCAGGGGACATGTTGGGGGATTGTGGCAGAGGGACAAAGCAGCCAGCCAAAGTGGGCCAAGGTGGGTGCTGGGCTGAAGCCCCCAAAGGAAGAGTTGGTTCTCCTTCTGGAGAAAGGGATGGTGGGCCAGAGTGACAAAGAAGTGGCCTTGAGAAGTTGTTTGTGTTATTATAATTATTTTACTAGCATCCTTTAAAAAGCATTAAAGCTTAAGTGAAAGTGTCCTTTGTCTACTACCCCCAGTCCTGGTCCCCTCTCCATTTTCCTGTCTGCTTGACATGTATCTTTCTAGAATGTTCTCTATTCTTTCTGTATCCTTATAAGTATGTCTCTGTTTGTGGTTTATATAAAGGTATCATGTCATAGGCATTGCCCCACTTTCTTTTACCGAACAATAACACATCTTGGAGAACTTTCCATAGCAGGACATGTTCTACCCAATTCTTTATCTGCTGTGTGGTATTGCAGAGCATAGACACACCACCGCCTTTTTGTTACCCCACACCACACCCCCACCCACATTTGTCTGTTTGCCAGTTTTGGGGTCATAAACAACCCTGCAGGGATGGGGCTCCTTGTGCCTGGGAGTGAGTGATTCTCTGGTGATACTGCTGGGGTCACATGCTGTGTGTTTTTAATTTTTAGCAGAAACTCCCAAGCTGCTCCCCAGAGCAGCCATATCAACGTATCCTCCCCCAAGAGGGTGCCGGCTTCCCATCAGAGTTCCTCCCTGGTGTGTGTCCCTGAGTCAGACAGTCTATGTGCTGGTCAAGCTCCAGCAACAAATTCCTTGCAGGATCCTGGACTCGTCACTTCCCTTCCTGTAGCCTTGGTTTCATCCCCACCAGGCTATTTTGTCATGAGGACAAAAATGAGATAAAGGATGGAGCATGCCTAACTTGGGGGCCTGAGTTGATATGAATTTTCCTCCCCGCTGCAGGAGCTAACACCTATGTAGGCTCTTCCACCTGACCCATGACCTCCTCTATCATGGGGTAATCGCATCTGTTGGTCCCTAAGAGTAGTAGGCATCACTGCTGGGTCTGCAGATAGGCAGGGGTGGTTGAAGGGTGGGCTTGCCTGCAGGATCTGCCAACTTTGGGAAGATACCCATCTCTCACCTGGTGTCCCCACGTCTCTATCTAGGCACATGGAAAGGTGTCTCTGCCCCCAAGAGAGAAGCCCCAGGGCCCAGAACTATAAGGAAGGTTCTGCGGCTGATTGGGGAAGGGACATGGGTTTTTCTCCCTACCCCCATCTGGCCACAGACTGTGATCCTGGTGCTATGCAGTCCCCTGCCCAGGACCCCACTGCCCTGCTGTCCCTACATCCTTCACTGGGTCTATCTGAGGCTGTGGAATCATTTCCCACTAGGCCAAAGGGATACAGCAATGACTACGAGGGACAAGGTCACTGCCATCAGGGCATGTTTTTCATATTGTCAGCCAACAAGTGTAAATAAGTAAACAAGGTCATTACAGAGTGGGATGAGCACTATGAAGGAAGAAAACTAGACAGCGTGGTAGAGAACAAAGTTGGGGAGCACTTCATATCTTGTATCAGTCCGTTTGGGCTGCTATAACAAAAATACCAGAGACTAGGTGGCTTATAAACAACAGAAACTTATCTCTCACAGTTCTAGAGGCTGGAAGTCCAAGACCAGGGTGTCAGCACATTTGGTGTCTGTGACAGCACTCTTCCAGGGTGTAGACAGCCAATTTCTTGTTCCGTCCTCACAGGGTGGGAGGGGTGGGGGAGCTCTCTGGGATCTCTTTTATAAGGGCACTAACCTCACTCATGAGGGCTCCACCCTCATGACCAAGCACATCGCAAAGGCTCCTCCTCCCAATACCATCATCACCTTGGGACTGGGGTTTCAACATATGAATGTTGGGGGGTGGGGGATGGACACAAACGTTTAGATCCCAGCATCCGGTGACCAGGGAAGGCTCCGCTGAGGTGTTCAAACTGAATGATGAAGCAGAACTTTTGTGGTTGCAGGTCTTAGAAAACCCAGAGTCCCAGGCACATGCACACAGAAAGAATGTGTTGGCTTGCCTAAATGAGAATGTCTAGGGGTGGCTGACTTCAGGCCTGGGTGAATTTAGTTGTTCAGGTAAGTTTCGTCAAGAATCTACTTCTATCTCTCAGTCCTGCTCTCCTGCATTGGCTTCACTGACATGCAGGTTCTCTCCCTGCATATCCTCTGTTCAAATCCCCGGGAGATGGTCGATGACCAGGACTGGGATTTTGATTGGGGTCAGAGAATCAGCCCTGCACCAAACTCTGATTGGCCAGGCCTGGGTCATGAGCCCCCCTCCAGCAGCTAGGGGGTCTGGTCAACCCAGCCAAGCAAAATGAGCAGAGGGGGCAGAGGGCTGAAGGCCCCCGAGAAAGGCTCGGGTCCAACTTCTGGAGAAAGGCATGATGGGCCAGCAAACCCCACTGATCTCTCTCAGGAATTTCAAGAATGAGGTGCCATGATGGTACACGGCAGCGGGGCGCACAGTTCCTGGCAGAGGGGACAGCAAGCACAAAGAACTAGAGTGGGGAAGAGAGCTTGACCTGCCTGAGGGGGTCAGGAGGGTCCCTCACTCCCCAGGTGCCCCTTCGAGGTTCCCATGTCCCCTTGTTTCCTCTGTCTCAGCAGCACCGGGACTGAGTCTGGCTTCTCTGCCCACATGCTGGGCCCTCCTTCTGGGAGGTCCTCCCTGCTCCCCCTCCCTGTGTGGGCTGCCTAGGGACAGGGATGACTACCCAGCCAAAGCAGGCAAGGGACAGAACCTGCCCCCACCACAACAACCAGGAGCCTCCACAAGGCCCTTAACGCATCCAAAGGAGCCCACAGCCATGTCTGCAGAGACACACTCGAGCCCCACTAGAAGCAGAGGACAACCAGATGCTGTGCTCTACTCAGATCCAGAGACTGAGGAGCAGCATGAGGACAGGTGGCAGAGGCACAGCTCCCCAGAAGGGTCTTCCCCTCCCTCCCCCCTTCCTCCTTCCCTCCCTCTCTCTGTCTCTCATATTCACACCCCAATACTCTGTGCAGTCAGGAAGAGAAGTTCTGACAACAGGAAGTCAGGGGGCACATCCTGAGGTCCCCAAGGGCTTCCTGGCACTGACCTTGGTGACAGAGGCAGTGCAGTTTCAGAGGGGGGGTAACACAGGGTAGACAGGCACACAAGGAACACACCTCACGGGAGAATAATAATTACTATTATAATAACAATATCGTACATCCAGGACAAACCCAGCTGCCCCAGGCCAACTGCAAAATCCATACGTCCAGCAGAGCCTATGTGAGTAGAGTGAGGGGCTGCCCACCTGCACCCCCAGGCCTTACTCATACCAGCTCCCTGAGGAGGGGCCAGCCCCACCTCCTGCTCCCTGCTGAGGCTTAGCACAGGGTGGGGGGGCTGGCACCGCCAACGCTGCCCCTCTGTGCTGGGCATGCCTGTACTGGGGAGGCGAGGCCCACCTCCCCTCAGTGACCTGGCAGCAAGGGATGGGTGAGTGAACTGATGAGGGACCAAGCGGTGGTAGCTGTGGGGTGTGGCTCCTCTGAGCCCGCTCTCCACCCCCGTCCAGCTCTTCCTGCGGGCCTGCCCGTGGCAGGAAGGGGCCAAGGACGCTCATGTCAAAGACAGGGCATGCAGAGCGGGCCCACGGCATGCTTGGCCCGCCAGGTGCCATGCAGCCGGCCTGGACTGTTGGGCAGCTGTCAGAGGCCCGAGTGGTCAGTGGAGTCCAAGGGGTCCCCCTTGGGCTGGACCTCTGATTCAGTCTGTGGTGGGGCCTCCTGGGAATTGGACCCTTGGGCCGGCAGCTGCAGAAATTCTGGAAGCACCAGGTCCTCTTTGCGCAGAAGGCCCCTCTGATCGTGGGCCCCACTGCTCTGCACCCGATTCAGCAGCTCCACCAGGCCTGGGGGGGGGGCATAGAGTCAAGAGGCCCACTGGTGCTAGCCCACCACCATCCTGCTGCCCTTACTATGATCACAGCCTCCCGAACCTCCTTCTGCCCTTCAGCCCCTCGGGTCCCCCAGCCCCAATGGACACTCTTCCAGCCCCAAAGACATGCAGGTGCCGGCCTCAGCTCAAGCCTCTCTGATTCTACCCACCTTCAATGGTCCCCAATGCTTCTGGTCCCTAGCTCCCACTGTCCCCAAAGTACCTTCAATGTCACAGGTCTGCCGCTTCCCAGTGAGACTACTCGGCCCCTCCGCCATGGAGTTGAGGGACAGTGGAGGGGGATAGGCAGCCTTGTTCTGGGCTCTAGGTTGGCCGCCCTGTAAGAACGTGGAGTCAGGGCCACAGCTGGGAGAGGAGGTGCAGTGGGTAGAAGGGGGAGCCCTTTCTCTCTCTCTCACCTGGCTGCGACGCTGGGCTATGTCCCTAGCTTCGGGAATCTCCACACCTATGGCAGAGCGCACCGCCGTTAGTGTTTGCCTCCCACCTGGACCCCTTCCCTTCTGGGCCAAAGCCATCTCCGGGGACCAAGCCCTGGGGCCTTGCTTCTCTACCTGGGTGAGTGTCCAAAACCAGTCTCTGGGCCGCCACCGAGCTCACTAGCTTCCCCAGATCCAGCGGCTGCTTCTCGCCTGGCTGTGGGGACAGGTCAGCAGCCCGCGAGACAGGCAGCCCGCGAGACAGGCAGCCCGCTCCCGGCCGCCCCTGCCCTGCCCCGCTGTCCCCCGGCTCACCAGGCACAGCGCCACCTGTTGCGGGCTCAGGCCATGCTTCGCCAGAATGGGCTGCAGCGCCTCTTGCAGCCGCTTGGTGGGCTTGGCGGAGATCCGCACCACGCGCTCCAGAGCCACCAACTCGACCCTGCACGGGATCCTCGCGCTGCGGCAGGGCAGGAGAGCGCGCCCGCCTCTCCCCCAGCCCCCCAGGGACAGGTCCAAAAGGGGGCGGAGCCTGAACTGGGAGGGGGTGGGACAACTTGGGGGTGGGCCCTTAGCCCCTGGGACGCAGTTAGCACCAGGGGCGGGACCTGAGAGGGAGAACAACAGCCTGAACTGGGACCCAAACAAGTGTTGGGACCCAGGACCCAAGCCTGGGAGGAGGGGCACTCACTCGAAGGTGATCCTGTTCTCCAGCCGCACTTCCTGGTCCGCCAGCACGGTGCAGTCCTGATCCAGGACCAGGGCCTTCTGCAGATGCCAGGCAGGGGTCAGAGTCCCTCCCTCCCCAGCCCCAACCATCCCCAGGGTCCGAGGAAACCACCTCACTTCCTCCGACAGCCCCCACTGGGGCCCCTAAGGGTCAGAGGGAAGGGCCAATGGGCGGGTGAGCCACAGAGATGTGGATGGAGTAAGACTCCTGGCTGGAGTGGGAGCCTAATATGGCCAAAGCCAGGGAGAAGGGTGGCAAGAAGGTTGGACAGCTTTGGAAAAGAAACGGAGTTACAGGAAGCATGCGAGTGGGGTGAGCATGGAATGGTAAATGAGGCTGCTTGGATAAGGAGAAGGCCTAGGTCCTGGACCATGAGGCCGCCTCTTCCCAGGCCAGGCCAGGCCAGGCCAGGACCTGCCCCCTTGACAGCTGCCCCCTTGTCTCTCAGGCATGTGAAACCCAACCAGACCAGCTGGATGCATTTCCTTCCTCACCACCCACCTTTGATCAGCTACCCAGGCCTTGTCCCTTTTTTGACACTTGTCCACTTCTCTCCATCCCCACTTACTACTTGTCTCCTCACTGCAACAAGAGCCCTTCCCCCAAGACTGCTGTGAGGCCAGAGGAGGTAAAGTATCTGGCACAGTGCCTGGCACACAGTAGGTACATAAACAGTAGGTGCAGAGTCTACTGCCCCTATAGGCCCCCCTGTCTGCCCTAGCCTCTTCCAGGGATAGGCCTATGTTGTGCTGCAGGGACAGGTGGAGTGTGGGTGGGGAGTTATATTCAGCAGTCATGAATGCCCATCTGGGCTTCAGAGGCGGCATGGGTGGCCTGAGTGGGCAGAGCTCCTCCCACTGCTGCCCTCCCAGTCCCACTCTCCAGGCTCCGGAACTTGCCCTGCACTCCTTACCCACATCCAGGGCTTCATTTAAGCTGATCCCTCTGCCTAGAATGTCCTCTTCCGACAGCTCGGTCAGGCAAACTCCTCCCTGCCTCCATTCTTCCTTCACCAACAGCAGCCTCTTCCACAAAACCTTCGTGGAACCAGCCAGAAAAGCCTACCTTCCCTCAGAAACTCTCTGAAGCTTCAGCTCCTCTTCCCTGATCACATCCTGCCTGGCTCATCTCCAGCTTGGCAGGGATCCCCACCACGGATGTGGACCTGGAGGACAGAGCTCAGGCCTGGGTCCCTCTGCTCACCCTTTTCCTTAGATTCCTCTTTAAAGCTTAATGCTCATTTGTATCTCAAGAAAAGTTTTTCATGGGCTAGGTGTGTTTGGGTGCCCCTGACAGCCATGTCAAGGATGGCCAGTAGGAACTCTGGGAGTGATGGGGGAAACCCAGCTCTGGCAGTGGTTCTCCCTGACTCTAGCTCCGCAGAGCATCACGGTGAAGATGATGGGTGAAGCTGGAAGCTGGGAGGGGGTGGGGTGGGGATGGGACTTTATGGAATGAGAGTGGAGGCCTGAGTTTGAGGAGTTGGTGCTGGGTTGCCTTGAAGCTGGGCATGGGGGGAGGGGCAGGGTTGTGTTGGGGACTGGAATTAGGAAGGGGGTGAGAATAGGACTGGAATTGGGGTTGAAGTCATAGCTGAACAGAGATAGAAATGGGGTTGGGGTCAGGATCAGGAAGAGAGTGAGAGTTGGGGACCAGGCCAGATTCACACCTGCTCATTGCCAACCAGGTAGACCTTGATGTCAGGTAGAGAGAGGCCTCGTTTCTCACAGATGCCTGCCAGCATGGCACGGATGGTGAGGCCAGATCGTGCCAGGGCCAAGGAGGCTGTGCCATCGGGCAGGTACACACAGCAGTACTTCCCTGGCCGGCTTTCGCTCTCACCTTCTGTGCTCCCAAGGCTCTTCCGGTGGCTCTGATTCGGGGCACGAGTAGAGGGAAGGTCATGTGTACACATTCAGGGACATGCAGAGAGGCACACACTCGCACACACATGCCTAAGGGCACACTTTTCGGCAGGCAAAGATACTCCTCCTACAACAACATATATGCTCACCCAGACATAGGACCACCCAGAGACAGGTCCTCCCCCGGACCCACATACACCTGCTGGGTACACCTGGGCACATGCATGGGGCCCAAGGTGGTGAGGACAGGAAGAAAGTAAGGAATATGAGGGGCTGGCAGCAGGGAGATGCAAGTGGTGACCATGACTAGGAATGATGGTGGCCCCACAAAGGTGCATGAGTAGTGGCCCTAGCCTGCACCTCATTTCCCCCAGCAGTCTGCTCACCTCAGATTTGCTGTTGACAAAGGCCAGGAAGCCAAGGTCCAGACTGGCGGACGAGTTGAGGGAGCCCTGGGACTCTCTGCGCAAGGCCGAGTTTGGGGCCCCAGTTGCCAGTTCTAGGGGAGAGGGAGCAGTGAGCAGAACAGCCCTTCCCCCCCTCCTCACACCCTCTTCTCCACAACCTGATGGACCCCGCTGGAACCCTCCCGCGGGGGTCTAACGCGGCTTGGGACCATGGAAGTGTTGCTACTGAGGGGGCTTCGCAAACTTCTGCTCTAATCTAGAAACCAAACCACCGGGGAAACGTGGTGGTCACAGAGACCTCTATTTCGGTTTTCAGATTTACAGACTGTCGATGCGACAAGTAGGAGGAAGGGGGAATTCTCAAAGCTTGCCCAAACTCCCACCCCGACTCTTCTCTTTGGCCTCCGACCCTCACCCCTGCGGAAAGACTTGCGGAGCAGGCGGCCCCCAGAGCCCTCAGCAGATGGCAGCTGCCCCAACTCCTCCACGCCCAGCGGCAGCGACTTCCCGGGCTTCAGCTTCGGCTTCTGCGGGTACAGGAAAGGCGCTGGCACCGGGCTGGAATCCAGCCCACGTGCAGACCAGGGGCACAGCCCTACAGATCTGCACCCGGCCCCCTGCTTCCCACAGCCCCTAGTCCGCACCTTCCTCGTGGAGTCAGGGCTGCCCGGGCTGGAGGAGCCAGGTTCCCGCAGGGGGCGTCCTTCGGCCTCCGCCAGGAGACACTCACGGTACAGCGGGGACTTGACGAAGCGCGCGTAGCTGTCGAACTTCATCAAGTTGAAGATCTGCGGGACCGCGCGGGGAAGGTGAGCCGGGGAGGGTGCTCGGCTTGGCCCAGCCCTCGGGGTGGGCTGGGTCCCCGACCTGGCAGGCAAGACCCTAGCCCCTCCCACCCAACTCTTGGTCCAGTCCCGCCCCCACTCTTGGCTCCGCCTCTACCTCAGCTAGGCTCCGCCTCTAGCCCATGTTCACCGCAGCCTCTGGTACCGCCCTCTGACCAACGCCCTGCCCCTGCATTTTACTTTGGTGCGGGCATCCAAATTTGCCCTTTTCCGAACCCCACGCCCATCCCACCCACTACAATCGGGCCCCGCTCCTGGATCTGGCCCCGCCTCTTGCCCTTTCTTCCAAGGCCACGCCCCCTAGTCCCATGAGACCCCCGGAAACGCTCACCTGGAGCTGCTGCGCGCGGAACATGTCCGGTCGGGGTTGTGCCAGCACCTCTTCGCCTAGCCAGGCCTGCCGGTCGATGTTCACTGGGCTCAGCGCTTGGCTGGACAGGAATTCCTGGTAGATATGGCGGGCTTCCTGAGCAAGCTGTTGCAGGAGGGACAGAGAAGGTCAAGGACATGGCCCAGGCTCTGGTCCCACCACTCTGCCCCAGCTCCCCTTTCCCCCACCTGCTGGGTGTCGCTGGCCGGGATCTGCTGGAAGCGCTCGCAGGCCTTCCAGAAAGTTACATTCTCAGCGCTGAACTCCTTCTTCAGGAACTCCTGGTGCGGAGGAGGAGGAAGTTAGAGACACGGAGACCCAGTCAGGGGGTGCGGTAAGAGATTGGGCTAGAGATAGGGCGAAGAGGCCAAGACAGGCAGATAGGGCCAGACAGACAGATGGGGCCAGATTGGAAGGCACAGAGAGAAAATGGAAAGTTCCCGGCTGAAGGAACAGGAAGAAGGTGCCAAGGAAAGGCCGGAGGAGGCAGCTGACAGAGGAATCCCACTCTGGTCAGCCTGAAGCTCCATCCATGTCCTCTCCCGTGCCCGCTGCCCCCCCCACCATAGTGGCCACTGCCACCTGCTCTCCCGATCCCACCACAAGGCTTACAGTGAAATAAGCCAGCCCCAGCGGGTCCTGCAGCAGCCGCTCGAAGGACAGGCCCCAGCTGGCCACAGGCTGCTCCTCGGTGGAGAAGGGGCTGCTGGGGCCACTAGGGAGGCTGTGGATACTGAGGGAGCTTCCTCGGCCCTCGCCCTGGCCCTGAGGCCCTGCCGTGCTGCTCAGCTCTGTAGGTGGATGGACAAGTGTTGGTGAACCTTGTGGCCTTCCCCAGGCCCTGGCCCAACCCCATCTGTAGGTATTTTCCCTGGATAGGTAGCAAGTGACAGGGGTGTCCCCACCCTGTTTCCACATACCCTCCCCCACCCCAGCAAGCCTCCTCCATACCTTTTGTCACTTACCTCCATCTGAGACAGCCAGAACCTACAAGAAATCCAAGGTAGGCAGTCAGAGCAGAGCCCAGGGTGGGTTCTCAAGGTACAGTTCTGGGTTCAGGCCCCAGGACAGGAGCTGTGTTCTCCTCCCCCTTGAGGGCCATTCCCAGCCAGGTCACTGCTTGCTCAGCATTTTGCTCAGGCTCCTCCTGGCTCCCCTTCCATCGTGTGCCAACCACCGTGTGCTGGGACTTATGCCAGTTACTTTCCATTTGCCCCTGGTTCCCTCCTCCCTCAGCATGTGCTGGGTAAGCCCAGGTGTACAGCATGGTGGGGATCAGCAGAGACTTTGAATCTTGTCTCTGCCATTTACTAGCTGTGTGACTCGATACTTGTTTGTCTTCATCTGCAAATAGGGGGTGATGATAATAATAGTAACTTACTTCCTGGGACTATTGTGAAGATCAAATCAGTTTAAGACATTTCCAGCATCTAGAACAGTGGCCAGCATGTGGTTAATGCTGTATCAAATGTTTGCTGGTGTCTATAGCCAGTGATCTCTTTGTTGGAACTATTTCCTCTCAGAGAAGAAGATCCTGAGAGACCCTGGGCCCCACCCCACCTTAGGCTGGTGCCAGGATGCTATTTTATAGTATAGAACAGTCATTCTCAGACTCTAATGTGCATTGAAATGACGAGTAGGAGCCCACCTCCAGAGATTCAGGCTCAGTAGGTCCAGAATGGGGCCGGAGACTTTCCATTTCTAACAAGCTCTCAGGCAATGCTGATGCGCTGGTCCATAGACCACACTGTGAATAGCATTGCTGTAGAGACCAACTCCATCCTCCCCCACCCCTCCACCCCATGCACAACTCCGACTTCTCTGGGAATCCCAACCATTAGTGAAATAGAAAAAACCCTCCTTTCAAAATGACTCTTGCAGTGGTTTCCCTTGGTCTTCCTACCTTCCTAGCAGCTCCTCCAGCTTCCTCCTCATCTCCTACCCACACAAGATGGCCTCTACCCCTCCCTGACTCTGACCTGGGCCCTTTCCCCCTCCCACATCTCCCCAGATCCAAACCCACAGAGCCAACTTCCTGCTATCATCTCTGCCCAAATGTCCCACAAGCCCTTCCAACTCAGCCAGTCCCAAAGGAAGCCACCTCTGCCACCACCAAAGCAGGGCACCGAAAAGTTTCCCTACATCGTTCCTGTCTTTCTTCCCGCCACCTGGGCTCAATCATCCCCAGTTCCTCCCTCTCTCTCACATCCTATATTCTCACTAGGCTTGTCACAGGAGTTTCTACCACCTGTCCCTTTGTTACATCCCCACTGGAAACAGGTCTGCAAACATCTCCCCCAGGAAGCCTCTCCCTGCCCTCCTAGCTGGAATCTCCCTCTTTGCTCCCCACTCTCACCTAGAAACACTCAGGTCCCACATCTGTGGGCCAGAGCTGGCCTGGAAATATGTAGGACATTATTAATATCTTGGCCCTTATTTTTTGTAAGTGGGTTTAACTGACTGAGCCACCCAGGAGGCCCAAGATTTTTTTTTTTTCATTTTACGTTGAAAGGTATTCCCACATTTAAAAATCAGGAGTTTTACATAAACTCCTGTGATGCCTCAACTCCCCGGAGCTTCTTCCCAGCATGACAATGTTGGCTGGCACTGAGCAGCAACGGCCTTCCCTGGAAGGGGCTCATGTTCTCTTCAGGGGTCTCTGAGGCCAGTTTGATGCATTTATGTTACTTACGGAGGCAGGTGCTGCCCCAGACTGCCCAAGTTCCAATTTGTGCTGTGTGATCTTGGACAAGGCGCTACACTTCTCTGTGCCTCAGTTTCTTTCTCTATAGAAATGGGGCAAACGCTTCTCCTGACTTCAAAGGGTTTCTGTGACTAAATAAGTTAAATATGTAGATAAGGAACCCAGAACACTATCTGGCATGAACGTTACTGTTATTGCTGTTGGTACATTAGTATTGATGTCTGACCCTGCTCCACTTCCGAGTTTGCTAGCCCTGTTATAGAGGAAAGAACACAGGTGTTGGGGTCTGTCAGACCCAGATTCAAATCCCAGCTCTGCCCTTTTCCAGTTTTACACCCTCGGGCTCCTCCCTGAGCCTCGTCTCCCACTTGGAGTGTGGAGGTGAAAGGTTGCTGAAGAGGAAAGAAAGTTGGCGCAGAACGTGGCTGGGCGTGGAGCCCATTTGCAGGTGCCCCACTCCCACCCCCGGCACCCTCGCCCTCCTGCCTCTGCACCCCTCATCTGATGGCTTCTTCCCTTCTTCCGAGTCAGCTCCAGCGGCTGGCTGCCAGAGAAAGTCCCAACTCCCGGGCTGCACGAAGACGACAAATTGAAGGCCAGGGTCCCTTCCAGCCTGCTCCTTCCGTTCCTGGCAGCTCTGCTCATGCCGCACCTGCTTGTCCTGCCTGCTCTGTGGCTTTGCCAACCTCAGGGCTGCTGTCACCATCCTCTGCCCCAGGCTCCCGGAACCATCCTGCCTCCCGCTCCATGGTGGCCACCTGGTCCTCCGTCCCCCCTAACGCACTGGCCTCTCTCCCCCCTGCCCTCTA
This sequence comes from Eumetopias jubatus, assembly GCF_037043125.1. Taxonomy (NCBI): domain Eukaryota; kingdom Metazoa; phylum Chordata; class Mammalia; order Carnivora; family Otariidae; genus Eumetopias; species Eumetopias jubatus. The sequence goes on from NW_028274811.1 coordinate 89,011,583, forward strand.
TCCCTGCACTCGGCCTCTCCCAAGTTCAGAGCCCCATGGCGGCTGGGGCAGGCCTGGAGCCACAGATAGGGCATAGGCATCTGCAGCTGAAGCCAGCCGACACTCCTATTCCGTTTTATTCTTGACATTATGTTGAATTCACTGTCCGTGTCTTTCGGCTGGCTCCCAGGTGGTGGCTGTGGCCAAGCTCCCTGCCCCGGGGGCTGGAGCAGTTGCTGGGTTACAGCTGAAGCTCAGCCTGGGCCTGACTAATGAACCCCTTCATCCTCCCCCATCTCCCTCCCCCTCACTCCACCCTACACTTTATCAAACTTTTCTAGGTTCCCCACGCCCCTTCCCACTCCTGTTTCCTGCTTTGCTGCTTTCTCTTGCTGAGTGCTCCTGCTCCCCTCACTGAACTAACTGCTCTCCAATCTCTGCTCATTGACACCAGTCCCCTCCAAAGACCAGTTGCCCTGAGCCCTCCTGCCCACCACACTTCTGCCCATCCGTGTCTAGGCCTCTCTCTCCTTACAATTTGGTAGCTCCCGGAGGGCAGGCCTGGTTTGTAGAGGGAACCAACCTGAACTCCCTCCCATGAAGCACCCTCCTTGCTCTGGTGCCAATGAGCAGCCGTCAGGGCCCTAGCAGTCCTCCTCTGCCCTCCCATGAGGCCCTGGCACCCCCTTCACCAGGGATCCTTCACCTCTGAACCCCCCATCTCTGTTGTCTCAGTCCCTCTAGCCCCACTGGTTGTTGATCCATAGAGTTGGGGCTGAGATGGGGTAGGGACAGAGATCCAGAGGTGGGAGGGAGTGAGGATAGGGTCCAATTTCAGTTCCACCATTCAAGGGCAAGTAAATTCCTCCCCTGGGCCTCAGTTTCCCCCACAGGGTAGAATGGGGCTCGGCATTCCCAGTTTCTTGGGGCTGCTAGGAAGAGTGAGTGGGTGTGTGAAAGCAGCTGTCAGGGGCTCTGCTGACCTCATACTGATGCCCTGCCCAGGGCTCCTGCCTGCCCAGTCTCCCGGGCCTGGGGAAGTTGTGCTGAGCAGGGCTGGCCTTGCGCCACCCTGGCTTGCCTGAGAAGTGGTGAGTGAATGGGAGAAAAGGGGAAGAAAGGATGAGGAAGGGTGTGGTGGAAGGTGACACCCCTGACCCATGATCTGGCCTCAGTTTGCCATACCTTTCTCTTAGGCCCTGGAAGAGCCACTGGTATCTAAGGATACTGAGGTGAGAGTGGAGTAGACCAACATTTCTGAGCTCCAATTGTGTGACAGGCTCTCTCTGACAGTACACATCCATGTTCTCACTCTATCTTCAAATCTGTGTAGCAGGTGTTATTAGCCCCATTTTACAGATGAGAAAACCTAGACCCAAAGAAGTCCCACAGTGCGGAAGTGGCTGAGCTGAAGTTAAAAGCCAAGTGTGTCCGACTGGAGCCTGAGGTCTTCCCTCCATGAAGCCGCCTCCCTGGGCAGACAGATGTACAAGGGGAACTGGGAGGCCCAGGGCCTCAGCCCTTTGGACACGGGTGGGCAAAGTCAATCAGGGGTAAAGGGCCCAGGGGGTCCTCTTGAACTCTACCCTCTGGAGAGGTCAGACCTCAAAGGGAGGGCCCATTTACTTAGCATCTTCTGTGCTGGGCACCCTGTACCATCATCTCGTTTCATCCTAGTTTGGGGAAACTGAGGCCCCAAGATCCTCTCTGGATAGATGCACAGAGAACCCTGGGTGCCTGGCCCCTTCAGCCTGAGCCAGCCCTGTGGAGCTGAACCCTAGCCCTGAGCTGGATGCCAAGAAGGCAGGCGGAGCTGCAGCAGGCTCTGCCTTGCAGGTCTCTCCAGGTGGGAAGACTCACTGGGCCCCCTGAGCGTGACAGGATATGATAACCACCACTCTCCAAGCTTTAGGCCCAGCTTCCCCTTAGGCCATGTCCCTGTACACACACCCTGTGTTTCCCCACATCCAGCCCCTTCCCCATGCCATCCCCTCTTCCAGATGGCATATCCTTTCAAGAACTTCATAGCACAATGCACAAAATGATCCGACAAGTCAGTTCTCCCTTCCCAGGTCCTCCTCAAGCTTTCTCTACCCCGGATCCATAGCTCTTACCCAAATCTGAATTTTATTCTGGTATTTGTACCTGAGTCTTTTGTGCCTTGCCAGACCGGGAGCTGCTTGAGGGTAGGGGCTAGGGCGATGGGTTTGGGTCTCCAGTGCCTAGGACAGGGCCGGCACAGAGCAGACCTATGGCGGGGCCGTTGACTGAATGCCTGCATGAACAAATGAAGCGGCCTTCGGGGTTGTGTGAAGATGTCTGTGGGAGGGGGCTGGGAATCATCTCTAAGTGACAGGATTCATTGCAACTGCCTGACAAGCTGAGTGGCGGAAACACGAGGCTGACAAATGAAGCTGCCTCAGCAGGGAATGATGGCAGCCGTGGGCGGGGGTAGTGGCAGGGGGAGGTGGGGGAGGACAGAGCCAGGCATTTCTGGGAGGTGGGGGACCACTGGCATTGAGTCAGAGAGGCTGGGTTCAGATGCAGGCCCCTCTACTTGCTGGCCGCCATCAGCGTGTCATTTACTCCTCTGAGGCTCCATCGGGGGCGTAACTCGTGGAAGGAGCCTGCTGCCTGCTCCACAGGTGCCTCTGTGTGCGCCCCTGCTGACACCCGTCCGCCCCTCCCCCGTCAGCTGAGTGCCGTCTCAGAAAGCGGACGGATGGCCAGCGAGCAGGCGAGCCGTGACCCTCAGGATTCCAAGAGGTGACATGGAGAGTTCAGAACAGACCCAGGAAGGGCAAAGATAAACCTGTGTGCGAAGGTTGCTGCCAGGAACCAGGGCATCTGTGAGCTGGCCAGGGCTGGGCGCAGAACTTGGGTGCCCTCCCTTCTCTGAATGACTTTGGGGTAGAGAAGCCATGGGCTGACGTGGGAGGGGCAGAGGCTGGGTCCATCTCCGGGCACCCTCAGTTGCCCTCCAGTTCTGGGCACTGCTCAGAAGCACCAACCCAGCTGCCCGCTGGGGTGGGCATGAGAGTGGACATGCTCCTCCTTGGCCTCGTCACCTGAGTGTCATGCCTCTAGAGTTGGAGGACCTTAGGTTCTTGAACTTTCAAAGTTAGGTTGATGGTAAAGACAGTGAGGTGGGGAACTGGGCCAGCTTGATGGGGTTTGCCTCTCTCCCACCTAACTAGCCTGGGGATGGGCAATAAAGAGACACTGGAAGGAGAGGTGGAGAAAGGTCTTGGTAATTAGGAGGCAGGAGTGTGAGTAAGACCTCAGTTTCTGAATGAGGCAGGGGATCCTTGAAGAGGGGTTGAGAATGAAGGGAGGCATTGGGCTGACATTTATGGAGCCCCCACAATGGGTCAAGGGCCTCATATTCATCATTCCACTTAATCATCTCAACAAGCCTTGGAGAACTGTTCCAATTTCCTCATTTTACAGGTGAAGAAACTGAGGGTCAGAGAGGACCCCTAGTAAGGGACAATGGAGCCAAGACTGGAACCCAGTTCTCTCTAGACCCATTGGTTTTGTCCCATAGTCCTAGGCTGGGGCTAGCTTGGAGGTTAAGACACTGTCTGGCCTTTCTGGGGTTGTTAGGAGGGGTTGGGGCTCTGCCAAGAGGGCTGGTATCCTAGGGAGAGAAGGAAGGCCCAGCACAGTCAGCCCCATCAGCTGAATGAATACAGAAGCTGGACTGTCTGAGCACAGCTCTGATTTAAAGGTGAAGTAGCCAGGGAGAGGGTTAGAGGGCACGGCAGCAGCAGTAGCAGTAGCCAGGGCATCCGAGCACCCAGCTACTCCCACTCTTTCTGGTGGCCCAGGAATAGAAAAGACAAGCTGCACCAAGCTGGCCTGACCCTGCTGACCCATCCCAGGCTGCCCAAAGACTACTCGTTCTGGCAGGAAGCCTCTGAGCAGGTCCAGCTGAAGAGCAGTGACCCACTGAGGGTTACCCCTTACCTGACCTTGGGCATCAGGATGTGGGGTGAGGCGGGAGGAAGGCTGAGGCTAAGTCAGAAGTGGGGGCCTGGGCCATTGTGGGGGTAGGCAGGGGTCAAAGGGCATGCCAGGTCTCCCTGCTGCCCTGGGATGCGGGCAGCCCTGGATGGGGCCAAAGTGGCAGGAGAGGAAGCAGTGGGGACCAGAAGCCTATGCCCACTGTACTCTGCTCTCCTCTCCGAGGCTGCCCAGGTCCCCAGCTGGGCCATCTAGAAGGTCCTAGGATGAGAGTCCCAGGTCCCACTACCTGCTCCTGTTTGTACCCAACTTCTCCTGCCCACCGGCAGCATGCAGGCTCTTGCCCAGCCCTGCCGGGTGTGCCTCCTGGGCTCCACCCTGGGTGTGCCCACCCCTTCCCCATGGGCCTGGCCTGGAGCCCACACTCACCATGCGCCCATTGGGGACACCCAGGTGCTTGGGTTTCCCCGGCATGCCGCCGCTGTTCACGGGTCCCTGCTGCGAGGAGCGCCCACCATGGGGACCGTGGGCAGCCCCGGCCAGAGCTTGCACGGCGGCAGGCAGGCAACAGAGAGAGCCCGGCTCTGCTCCTGCGGGCCCTCACATCCTGAAACACCAGCTCACTACCTCTTTTCTCTGCCACAGGAAGTGTCTCTATAGAAACCGAACCACAGAAAGAAGCAAGGTCTAAGAGAGCGAATGCCTCTTCCTACACACACACACACACACACACACACACACACACACAAGCACACACATGCGCGTACACACACACATTCACAGGCACACACACGCCACCAGTGCACCTTTGGCAGTGCCCCACACTGTTACCAGCACATTGCAGAGGCCTCTGTGCGCCCAGGAAGGAGCTAAGCCTGGTCTGGCCCAGCCCAGGGAGCTCTAAGATCATGTCCAGGCACACAGAAGTGTGCGCTTACACACTTAGTCACCTTTTTGCACCCTGGCGGGGGTGCGAATGCGTATGCACAAACATACGGATATGCGCACCGAGTATGCACACAAGTACTTTACTCAGCACATGCTTATCTCACACCTGCTGTGTTTGTGCTGCGCAGGTGCACACTCAGTACCCACCCCCACCCCCGGCAGCTGTGCGCATGCAGAGCGACTACCTTTATCCCCAGACACTGCCCAGGCATGTGTCCAAGTGTACAGACAGATGGACACCTTGCATGCATGGTCATGCACACCCAAACCGTTCAGGTATACATGTTATAAACACATAGGCTCACCCTTCATAAGAAAACCCTGGGCCTGTGACAGGCACAACTGCACATAGGCACCTAAGCACCCAGCCACCCTGGTGACATGTGCCCACCCCCCCAGGCAGGGGAACACGTTGGTGGCATCTATGTGTGATGCCTGTGTGTTCATTCTCACTCACACAAAAATCCTACCTTGGTGTAGTATGGTCAGCTGAAGAGTGACACCCTGCCCTCCCAGCCCCGGCCCCGGGCCGGCTGAACTCGGGGCCCCTAACCAGAGTCCTCAGTTGGCCTCTTTCTTATACAGGCATGCACCTACTACAAGGGCTTGCGTTTTACCTTACGTTATGGGCTTAGTGCGCTCAAGTCACCCACCGCTCTGGTTTGGGTCCCTCTTCAGTTTTCTACCCTCTATCCTACCGTCCCTATCCATGGCTGTGACTTGAACCTCTCGGTGGCAGAAACTGACTGACTCTTCACCACAAGTTCATGTCCTCTTCCTCTGGGTGCATGCTTAAACTTTAATTTCCCAGGCTCACTTGCAGTCAGGTGTGGCCTTGTGACTAGTTCCACCAAGTAAAAGTGACTGAAATGATGAGTGCCGTCTCTGGGCCAAGACGTTTATGTAGTATGTGCCCTCCACATTGTTTCTTTCACCTTCAGCTGGCTGGGTGCAGGAGATTAAGGGATTGTGGGGCCACAGGAGGTAGGAGACAGGGTCTTTGTATTAGGGCACAAAGGGAAGCCACCCATCAACCAGGAACACTAGCTTTGCACTGTTAACCTGAGTGAGGAATAATCTTTGAGCCGTTGCACACATTCGAGTCTATTTGTGATAGCAGCTAGTGTTACCCTACTTAATATACCTCTTTACCGGGCCCTGACTCCCCTCTTCCCAGACACCTTGCTCCAGGTCCCCCAGATAGAGGGATTCAGTCAGATTTGGTATGTGTATTGGGGGTTGCTTTTGGGCCTGGAGCATTGTCTTAATAAGGTGCATGACAATGGCATTGTGCCTGGGAGGGGTTTCTAGGGTGTGTGATGTCAGTAGATACTGCCTATCTGCTGTGCCATGGATCTGGGCCTAGGTTTCATGGAGGGCTTCACCGTTTACAGGGTCTTCTCCCCACATGACTTCATTTGATCCTAACACCCTCTTTGTGAGTGGAGTTATTTCCATTTTACAGATCAGGAAACTGAGACTCAGGGAGGAGTGAGTTGCCCAAGGTTATACATCAAGTTAGATACTGCTAAGTTGTGAATAGGTGTGCTTGGGTGCCAGGAGCTGCACCAGGGCTGCCCCCAGACCAGGTGCCAACAGTTCATCTTTCTCCCCAAAAAGACCCTGTTACAGGCTCTGACCCCTGCTAAGGTCATCCTCTCCTCTCCTCACCTCTCCACTATGGATACCAATTTCAGCTCTGACCACATCTTTACCCCAGGGACCCCAGCCAACCCTGGGACTTCCCATCTCTTAGTCCTTATCAAGTTTTCTCCCCTCCAGCCCTCAGAACGCTGTTCTCAACTTCTCTCTCCCTGGCTTCCCACAGGGGATCAGTTACTGATATCTAGTCTCCCTGTGGGAGATCTGATCCCCCTTCCCTCTGGAGACTTCCCTGGATCAGGCCTTGCTATCTCTCATCTGGTCATAATGACCTTCTATTCAGTCTCCCCACCTGGGTAGGGTAGCCCACCTCCAATCTCTTCTCCTCAACGTAGCCAGAGAAACCCAGGTGGCCACTCTCATGCTTAAAACCATCCCATTGCTTTCTGGAAAAAGGCCACGTTCCTTAGCTGGAAATTGAAGGCCCTTCAAGTTCTGGCCTCAGCTACACTCTCCCCCACCTCTCCTCAGCCATTCCGAACTGTTTTCATCCCATATGCTCTCAGGCATCCCTCTGGGCCTTTGCATCTCCTGTTCCCTCTGCTGAGAATGCCTTTTCCCCTGCTGGTAAACTCCTACTCATGCTCCATGACCCAATTCCAGGTTCTAGAACAAATATTCATATTTTTACTAATTACTTAATAATCACTTCCTTTGTGCCAAGTGTGGTTCTAGATGCTGGAAATTCAGAAGTGACCATAACTGGCAAAAATCCTAGCCTTCCTAGAGGTCTAGTGGAGGGTACATATCCTTGTTTGTATAGATATAGATAAATCTCTGAAAGGGAATACTCTTTGGGAGGGGAGTGGCAGGGGACTTTCGTTGTATTAAATGTTTGTACTACATATACGAGCATATTAATAATAAGCTAATCAAAAATATGTGATCATATAAAGATGTCTCAGCACTAATCTTAAGTTCACTCATTCAAAAGGGCAGATTCTTGGATAATATAAAGGAGCAACCAACCAATGATTCCACCTCCCACCCCCTGATCTGTAACAGGGGTTATTAATTCAAATAGCTAGAGGGGCGGAGCAGGTGCTATAAATTAGCGGCCAGTGGGGAGGCTAGCTCAGCAGGGGAAGGCCTTTGTAAGGCCACATAGGCGTAGTGTGGTTGGAGCTCCAGATTTTTCTGAAAAAACCGTTAATTTGGATTTCTGATGTCAAGTCTGTACATTTAAAAATATCAGTGGGCGCCTGGGTGGCTCAGTCTGTTAAGTGGCTGCCTGCGTCTGGGAATCGCTGCTCAGCGGGGAGTCTGCTTCTTCCTCTCCCTATGCCCCTCGCCCCGTTTGTGCGCTCTTGCTCTCAAAATCTTTAAAATAATAAAAGATAAAAATATCGATATTTAAATCATTGTATTGAAATAGCATGAGCAGGTAAAACAGAGCTCTATTTGGCTGTGGGCCAGCAGTTTTTAACCTCAGGTCCACAGGTTAGCTTTTCTGGACCATTTATGGCCGCTTCCAGCTGCAGCGGGCGGGCACTAAGATGGTTTGGATCCGGGTGGGTCCCAACCGTCACTGGGGTCCGGGACAGGATCCGGGTCTGTTACTCCTGCTTAAACCCTATGGGCCACAGGAGCTGGTGGTAGTAGTGCACACCCTCAACTGGGAATTCTACGTCTGCAAAGGCGTGACCCTAGGAGAGGGGTGGGACCAGAGAGGCTAAAAAGAGGCTAGCCAGAGCCACCCAGTGAGTGCGAGGGGGCGAGGGAGTTGGAATTCAGGCCTCCTCCTTCCATTCTGAATTCTTTCCCCTCAGGACTGGGAAACGTTACTACAGAGACGTGATCACCGGCCGGTGGCCGAGGTCGTTATAGTCTTCGTCTGTCCAGCCTGTGCGGAAGGCCCCAAAAAACTACGAGTTCCAGCATGCCTCGCTACGCACACGACCTTCGTGCTGCCCTGAATCAAACTACCCTTCTGTTCCTCATTGGCTCACAAGCCTAACGTGCTGTTCCATGATTGGTTGCGGCTTTTGTCGCTCCTAGGAACCCCTTGCTGAGGCTGGCCGACAGGTTCCTCGAAGCCGCCGAGGAGATGGAACAGCACTTGACCAGGCTGGAGGGCTGCTCAGTAAATAAAGCCGCCTTCCTTTCGGCTGCGAGGCTTTGCTTTTTTAACTTCCCGGTGACACTAGGGTTGAAGGGTTTCCGGCCGGAGGACATTAGATGGGACACCCGGAAGGCGGAAGTCCTAGGGCGGAAGTGGCCAAGAGGAACGGAGAATGGCGGTCGAAGGCTGGATTTGGCGCTGGGGCTGGGGCCGGCGGTGCCCGGGGAGGCCTGGGCTTCCCGGCCCCGGCCCTGGCCCCACTACACCTCTACTTCTTCTCCTGTTGCTGGGGCCGGTTGTTGCGGATATAACTGACGGCAACAGTGAACACCTCAAGCGAGAGCATTCGCTTATCAAGCCTTACCAAGGTGAGGCCTGGGGCGGGAATGAGTGTAGCGTGAGGGCGAGGCTGGACAGGGTTGGGTAAAGGGGTTTCCTTTCTCCCGAGCAAAGCAGCCGTGTGGGTTTCCTGCCTCTGGCAAGGCCAGTCCTGGCATGGCCTCTTACGCACCTGTCTACGCCCATCTCTGCCCACAGGCGTCGGTTCCAGCTCCATGCCCCTCTGGGACTTCCAAGGCAGCACTATACTCACGAGCCAGTACGTGCGTTTGACCCCTGATGAGCGCAGCAAAGAGGGCTCTATCTGGAACCACCAGGTGAGTGGCTCCCAGGACGCTAGGTATATCCTTAAGTAAGCCACTACTCCCAGTCTCCGCAGCACCCCAGACCTGCGCTTGGTTTGAAGGCTTGCACCCCCCCCACCCAAGGTTTCCTCATCTTGATAGCACTCACCAGTGATTATTGAAGTTACCACGAATGACTACTAAAGTTACTGTGTGTCAGGAGCTGTGCCTGACACTTCACACCTTTCTCATTTAGTTTCTTCGAAAGCCATGTGAGGTTAAGTGATGTTATCTCCATTTTAATGACAAAGCTAAAGCTCAGTTGAAAGTGTCTTGCTCAAAGTCGCATAGCTACTAAGCATTGGTGCTCTCAGGCTGTCCGAATTCAACTCTGTCAATAGTGGGATAAATGGGACAGATGGAATCTTTATTGGGTATTTTGTGTGTGTTAGGCACTGAACTTAAAATGCCTTATTGCATTTAATTCTCAAACAGGCTCTTTGAAGTCAATGACTGTCATGGCTTTATGCAGAGCTAACACAGACAGTGAATGGTATAATCAGTATTTAAATTCAGATCTGTCTGATATCTAAGCCCAGCACTTCACTTGCTACACATGACCCCTCCCCTCCCTCTGGACAGTGAGGAATCCCTTAGAAATACTTGCAGACTTAGTCCACTTCCCCAGTGCTTCATGGAGGGTCTTGTCATCAGTGGTATAGAGGAGCTGGACTTGTGGGCAGTTTTAATTTTTGTGACCTTTACTCCAGAGGTTAGGGAACCTCAACTGTCACTGGCATGTCATACGTGACCAGTGGCCAAGATAAGTTGCTACACAGACTCTACACTGAGAAAGGCTAGGTTAGGAAAGGGGACTACTTTGGGGCTGGGTCACAGGCGGGAAGCTGCTCCTACCTCAACCTGCCTGATTCTAGTTCTTCCCGTAGGCCTAAGCTGTTGACCGTTGTCCTACTTTTCTCTATCACCCTGTTCTTTCGTCCATTCTGGATGGCTTCCCCATTTAGTTCTGGGAGCCCACACTGTCCTTGTGTTGCCTCAGCTGCCTGTCCCTTCTGCTGTTCCTCTCCTTTCTGCTAGGGGCTTCTGGGTTACTTCAGCTTTCGCTCTTATCCTCGGAGCCTGGGGTCTCCGGTGAAGGGGATAAACAAGCATATGTCTACATAGTCTGGCTCCTGGTGCTTGGCATCTCCAGTTATACTGGTTATTTTGTTCCAGCCTCTCTGGCTGCCTTCTTGCCTCAGGACCTTTGCACTTGTTGTTCCCTCTGTCTGGGACACTGCCTCCTGGCTCTTCATGCCTGCTTGCACCTTTCTCATCTGGTATATCTCAGCTTGACTGCCACCCACTCAGTATTTCATTAACTACTTTCTCTCCCCCGCGTCACATACTGTCACGTTACTCTGTCTAGGGCTTTCAGATAATTTTTAAAAATTACAGTGTAGGGTTACATTTTTTATGGAAGTGAGTTCAGTATGTCATTACTTTTTTAATTTTTTAAGTAAGGTACAAATAGTGCTGGAACTTTTAGAAATTGGTTCAGTTACAAGTAACTTAATTATGGTTGTGGATAACTGTTGGTTGGCATTGTCAGTGGTGTGGTGATGTCACAAGGCTGAGAGAATTCTGCACTTAACCTTCATCAAATTTTCAGTCTGGACTCTTAATTCTCTTCCTTCCCCCACATCTCCATTCACTTCTGGGGCTTTTCCTATTTGGCCCTGCAGATATTCTTGAAAGGGTTGGAGTGTTTCCTCTAATTCTTGAAAGAAATTGCTTGGAACTCTTAGAATTTTCTGCCTGTTGTTTCCCAAGAACCGTCTCTTCCTTTACTGGACTGGAGAGGTGCTTTCTGGACTTTTCTTTGTCCTCACTTCTGGGAGGGGCACTGAATTAGCAGATACTCCTAAGCACCTGCTGTTGTCAAGCAGAGAAAACATAGCTTCTGCTGTTTTGGGGTAGAAGGGTTCAGACCAAGGAGTGTCCCCAAGGTGACTGGAACTCCCAAGAGTCCAATGGCTGGAGCACAGGACAGAGGGAAGCCCATGGGGCTGAATGGGCCTGGTCCTGAGGAGCCTTGTGTGGAGGCTGCAGAGTGGAATTTAAGATTTTTTGGCTGATGTACTGTCTGAAAGTATATACCCTCTTGCACTTTCTAAAAATTGATGTCCAGAATTGCTTTTCTTAAGTTTAAATATTTGTAAAGGATGTAGTTTCCAGCATATTTTAAATATTGCCATTTTATTTTATTTTTTTAAGATTTTGTGTACCTATGTATTGAGAGAGAGTGCATGCGCCCCGGTGGGGGGGAGGGGCAGAGGGGGAGGGGAGACTCTTCAGCGGACTCCTCGCTGAGCAAACTTGAGAACTGAGCGGGGGAGTGAGACCTCGAGATCATGACCTGAGCTGAGAGCCGAAATCAAGAGTCAGACGCTCAACTGACGGAGCCACCCAGGCGCCCCTAAATATTGCCATCTTAAAAGGAAACTGTTCAGGGGTGCCTGGGTGGCTCAGTCGTTGGGTGTCTGCCTTTAGCTCGGGTCATGATCCCGGAGTGCTGGGATCGAGCCCCAAATCAGGCTCCTTGCTCAGCGGGGAGTCTGCTTATCCCTCTTCCACTCCCCCTACTTGTGTTCCCTCTTTCGCTGTGCCTCTCTCTGTCAAATAAAAACATCTTTTAAAAAAATTTTAAAAAAATGAAACTGTTCAGTACTCTTAAGTGTATTCAGTGGAATCTAAATATTTCAATTTGATATCCACTGTATGTTTTAAACACTATGAATCAGTGCAAATTATACATCAGGGTTTTTTTTTGAATTTATATTTTCATTTCATCCCACACAGAATTTTGTTCTATGCAGTATATTTAGTGCTTGAAAATCTCTTACTGAATAACTTGTCCCATTCCTTTGCAACTAAAATAAATTAATTTAAACCTTTTAACTTTTTTGGGACCTTGAAACGTTTTTATTATTTTGGGGGGAATATAATTATTAATACACAGTTGGTCAAAATAAATGCATTACACAATTTTTTGATAATTATTGTAAAAGTAAAAATTTATTGAATACATCCCAATAAACTGTTGTCCCTCCATCCCTGTCTGGATGGATATTATTGTCAGAATAAGACAATATTCAGCACCTCAGCACCACTTCTGCTTTTTGTTTTTACAGATGTGAATCCTGAGAATCTGTGTTCACTTAGATAGTAATGGAGATGGAGATGGAGGTTTTTTTTTTTAAAGATTTATTTATTTATTTTGAGAGAGTGAGAATGAGAGAGAGAGAGCACATGAGAGGGAGGAGGATTAGAGGGAGAAGCAGGCTCCTCGCTGAGCAGGGAGCCCGATGCGGGACTCGATCCCGGGACTCCAGGATCATGACCTGAGCCGAAGGCAGTCGCTTAACCAACTGAGCCACCCAGGCACCCGAGGGAGTTTTGTTATAGCAGAATTACTCAGTATTTTAAACTTCTTTAGGTTTACAAACCCCAAATCATTTAGTGATCTTTCATCAAAATGTGTCATGATGTATGAGCTGACTACTGGATTAGCTCTGTCTTCCACTTGTTGTGAGCAAAGACATGGAAACCACTAACTGTAAAATGCTCTGTGATTGCCAGGTGATTCTGATTTAGTTGGCCCCAGAGAGGGCCAGGGCGTTAAGATTGCTGAGCTCCCCAGCTGGCTCAGCTTTGCAGCGAGGGTGGAAAACCATGGCCGACTTTCTGTCTCCAAAAGCAGCTTCTGCTGCTTCCAGCAGAATCCGTTCCAGCTGGTACCTCACCTGCACCTGCTTAAAATCCTTCAGAAGATTTATATTTTCTCTCTCTTGATATTTCCCTCCACTGATCTGCAGTCTTCAATCTGCCGTATGCAGAGACTTTCTAAGGTCTGGATAGTCCTGTAGGAATCAGTTTCCAGGTTTCAGCTTCTTTGGGTACCCTTTCCAGAAACTCCTCTCCCTATGAACCATACCAGGGGCAGGAGAGTAGGTGTTCCTTTCTCATCTCCCTGTTTACAGTTGCCCTTCTGCTTGGAGGCACCCCTTGAACCAGCTTGGGGTCTTAGCTCAGCGCATTGTTCCCAGGTGCAGAAAACTCGTGGGCACCAAAGAGACCATTTGAAATCTGGTTTCTGGGCTTTTATAGAGGTGAGATATATTTAACATTTTTTTTTTCCCAAACATAAAGGCTTTTCTAGTTACTAAAAAATTAAGTTGTCATTAATATCTAGTTTGATTTTATCATGGTGAAAGAACACAAGCTATTATTTCCATCCTTGGAGGTCTGTTGAGTCTTGGAAATGGTCAGGTTTTGGGAAAATTTTCTGTGTGTGTTTGCAAAGAATGCGGATTCTCAGCTAGTTGAGTGCATTGTGCCATTTAGGTCCTTGCTCAGATTTGCTGACTGGGTTCAAATATCTGTATTCTTCCTGACATTTTTGCTCGTTTTTATCAGTTACTGAGGAGGTATGTTAGAATTGCTTTGTGGATTTGTTTTTACTTTTGTAATTCTGTCAGTCTCTGCTTTATAGATTTTGAGGCCAAAATTTTCCTGGTAAATGAACACTTTTGTTCATTAAATATTTTTGTCATTAAAAAGTCCCCTTTTAGGGGCGCCTGGGTGGCTCAATCGGTTAAGCGTCTGCCTTCGGCTCAGGTCGTGATCCCAGGGTCCTGGGATCGGGTCCCGCATCGGGCTCCCTGCTCAGCGGGGAGCCTGCTTCTGCCTGCTTCTACCTCTGCCTGCCGCTCCCCCTGCTTGTGCTCGAGTTTGCTCTCTGTCATGTCAAATAAATAAATAAGTAAAAAATCTTTAAAAAGTCTCCTTTTAAACTTTGTTGTCAGTATAGCCGCACAAGCCTGCCCTTGGTTAGCGTTCACACGCTGTATCTTTTCTGCCCTTTTCCTTTTTTCCACTCCTTTATGTTTCAGAGCTGTGTCCTGTAAAGAGCACATAATTAGGCTTCTGGGGGATTATTGGTTTATTTTTATTGTGGTAAAACACATAACAGATTGTCATTTTAACCTTTTTTCTTCACTTTTAAACCCTTTATGAAAACTTTCTCTTCAGTGGCCTTCTCATTGGCATTTAAATGGTGTTGGAAAATGTAATGGCTAGCTAAAAAAAGTACTTGATTATTGTACTTATGTATCTGCACACATGCAAAAGAAACTCCCACAGACATTTTTTATCATGGTAAATATACATAGCGTAAAAGTTACCACTGTAACCATTTTAAGTGTAGAGTTCAGTGGCGTTAAGTACATTCACCTTGTTGTACAACCATCACCACAGTCTATCTCCAGAATTTTCCTGTCTTTCCAAACTGAAACTCGGTGCTCATTAAACAGTGACTCTCCATTCCCAGTTCCCCACAGCCCCTGGTAACCAATAATTTACTTTCCGTCTGAATTTGACTCTTTCAGGGACCTCATTTAATGAAATCGTAGAATATTTGTGTTTGGCTTATTCCAGTTAGCGTAGCTCAAGTTTCATATTGTAGCATAATCGGCACTTCATTCCTTTTTATGGCTGAATAATATTCCTCTGTGTGTTTACCACATTTTGTTAATCCATTTATTTGTTGATGGACTCCTGGGTTGTTTCTACCTTGTGGCTGTTGTGAGTAATGCGGCTGTGAACATGGGTGTACATGAGTGTTTGAGTCCTTGCTTTTAGTTATTTTGAGTATATACCTAGGAAGTGGAAATGCTGGGTCATATGGGAATTCTATGTTTAACTTTTTTTTTTTTTTTTAAGATTTTATTTATTTGAGGGGTGCCTGGGTGGCTCAGTCAGTTGGGCGGCTGCCTTTGGATCGGGTCATGATCCCAGCATCCTGGGATCCAGCCCCACATCAGGCTCCTTGCTCAGTGGGAAGCCTGCTTCTCTCTCTCCCTCTGCCTGCCTGCCGCTCCCCCTGCTTGTGCTCTCTCACTATCTCTCCTCTGTGTCAAATAAATAAATAAATAATCTTAAAAAAAAAAAAGATTTTATTTATTTGAGAGAGAAGAGAGCAGAGAGCAGGAGCCTGGTATCAAGACCTGAGCCGAAGGCAGACACTTAACTGACTGAACCACCCAGGTGCCCCTATGTTTAACTTTTTGAGAACCGCCAAACTGTTTTCCACAGCAACTACACCATTTTACATTCCCACCAGCAATGCACAAAGGTTCCAGTTTTTCCACATTCTTGCCAACACTTTTTTTTTAAGTTTTATTTTAAGTTTATTCATTTATTTAAGTAATCTCAACACCCAATCTGGGGCTTGAACTCACAACCTGGAGATCAAGAGTCACAGGCTCCATCCACGGAGCCAGCCACATGCCCTGCCAACACTTATCTTTTTTTTTTTTTTTTTTTTTTGATGATAGTCATCCATCCTAATGGGTGTGAGGCAGTATCTTGTGGTTTTGATTTGCATTTCTCTAATAACTAATGACATTGAGCATTTTTCATGTGCATATTGGCCATTTGTTTATCTTCTGCCTTAGAAAAATGTCTAGTCAAGTCCTTTGCTCATTTTGAAATTTTTTTTTTCTTTTGTTGAACTTTAGGAGCTCTCTGTATATTTGGGAGACACTACCCCCTTATCAAATACATGATTTGGAAATATTTTCTCCCATTTTGTGGTTTGTCTTTTTACTCTCGATGTTTTTGATGTGCAAGAATTTTTAATTTTGATGAAATTCACTTTATTTTTTTGTGTGTGTGCTTTGGTGTCCTGTCCAAGAAATCTTGCTAAATCCAATGTTGTGAACATTTTCCCTGTGTTTTCTTCTAAGATTTATAGTTTTAGCTCTTAAGTTTGTCTTTGATTCTTTATTTACTATTTAAAATAAACTTATTTTGAGATAATTGTGAATTCACATACAGGTTTTTGTTCTGTTTTAAAGATTTTATTTATTTAAGAGAGAGGGAGAGAGAGAGCATAAGCAGAGGGAGAATGCTCAGCGGGGAGTCCGATATGGGGCTGGATCCCAGGACCCTGGGATCATGACCTGAGCCAAAGGCAGATGCTCAACTGACTGAGCCGCCCAGGCACCCCAGTTCACATACAGTTGTAAAAAATAATACAGAGCGATCTTATGTAGCCTTATCAACAGGTAGTCATCTACATTTACGATAATTACTGATTTTTTTTTAAAGATTTATTTATCTAAATAGAAAGGGGGACGGGCAGAGGGAGAGAGAGCTGTAAGCAGACCCTGCACTGAGCGCAGAGCCCGATGCAGGGCTCGATCTCACCACCCTGAGACCACAATATGAGCTGAAACCAAGAGTTGGACACCCAACTGACTGAGCCACCCAGGCGCCCCAGATTTTGGTTTTACCTACCTTCCTATTATTTATTTTCTATTTGTACTGCTCATTCTCTGTTCATTTTTCTCTCTGGACTTCTTTCGGGTTGGTTAATTTTTATTCCATTTTTAGTCTTCTGCTAGCTTGAAAGTTCTTTTCTTGATCCCTGATTTTTCAGTGATTACTCTGGAGTTTAAAACACACAGCCAGGGGCGCCTGGGTGGCTCAGTCGTTAAGCGTCTGCCTTCGGCTCAGGTCATGATCCCAGGGGCCTGGGATCGAGCCCCGCATCGGGCTCCCTGCTTGCCGGGAAGCCTGCTTCTCCCTCTCCCATTCCCCCTGCTTGTGTTCCCTCTCTCACTGTCTTTCTCTCCATCATAAAATAAATAAAAAATCTTAAAAAAAAAAAAACCACACACACACAGCCATATTTTACCAAAGTCTAATGATAATGTGTACCTTCTTCCTGGACAATGCAAAGATCTTAGATTACTTTAACTTTATTTACCCCATTGTTGTCATTTATTTTAATCCTTTCTGTTTTAAGTCACATAAAACATTGTTTTATACAGTCAAATATTTATTTACCCCCACATTTACTTTGGTTGCTCTTTGTTCCTTCCTGAATCTCTGACTTTACTCTGGATCTGGATAATTTTCCTTCTTTCTGATGAATGAAAGACAGTTTTAATGTTTTTGTTTATCTAAAAATGTCTTAATTTCACCTTCATTCTTGAAGGATAACATTTGCTAAGTATAGAATCCTGTGTTGGTTGTTATTTTCTTTTAACTCCAAATATTTCAGTCTGTTGTCTTCTTGCTCCCAGTGTTTCCGTTGAGAAGGCCCATAACAGGCTAATTGTTCCTTTGAAGATAATCTTGTGGTTTTTTTCCCCTCTGGTTGCTTTTAAGACTCTTTCCCTCTCCCTCCCTCCCTTTTTAATGTGCCTAGGTATGGTTTTCTTTTTATTTGTCTCCTTTGGTTTGTTAAGATTTAAGGTTTGTGGTGTAATGTCTTTGAATCAGTTTTAGTTAAGTATGTGGACATCTCTATTCCTTTGACCTGTTCTCTCACTTCTCATTCTGAAACTCCAGTTATACGTATCTTAGAGTTTCTCACTGTCTCTTATTGACAATTTTGTGTCTACCATTCACTCTCTGTGCTTCTTCCTGGATATTTTTATCTATCTGATTGGCCTTGAGATCACTGGTTCTCTCTTCATCTGTTTTTAATCTGTTGTTAAGCCTGTCCATTACATTATTAATTTCAGTTATTCTTTTAGTTCTGGATTTTTTTTGTGAGGTGTTTTTAAAAATTTCAGTTATTTTCCCAAGTTCTCAGTCTTGTCTTTTATCTCCTTGAATGTAGGAAACTAAGTTATTTACAAGTCCAGTATCTGGAGTTCCCATCAGCCTGTTTCCTCCCTCCCTCCCTTTTTGTTTTTGTTGGTAACTTGTCTTTTGTGCCTGGTTATTTATTGTATGCCAGATACTGTATTTGTAAGATTGTTTGTTGAAAAATTTCAGGCTTGGGTGAGTCACTTTAATCTACTTTAAGGGATGAGAGGGCTCAAGCTGAGCAACCGCCCCTGGGAGGGCTTTTCCTCATTCACTCTTATATTTGGGTTGCCATCTTTGTGGTCCCAGCCCAAGACAAGGGTGGTTCACCAGGCCTTCCACTCCCTCAGTAGGCCTTGGTGTCAGTCTTTGTTCATCTGGCCTTGGGAGCTGGTCTTACCACCTCTCAGTTGTCCCCTCTAGAATGCAGATTTTCCCAGAGCCAGTGAACTGCCGAGAATTGGGAAGGCCAAGATTTCACACTACTTGCAAGCTGTTGGTTAGGTGTCTGCCAGCTGTGTTCTCAGGGGCTTGGTTTTTGGTTCCCAGAGCCAGAACAGTAAGTCTGATGAATCAGTGAATGCCCAAGCCAGATCACACAAGAGAGGATATAAAGTTTTCTATTTTTGAGTTTTTAAAAACTATGTTAATTATACAAAATTCAGATATAGAAAGTAAACATTTCTTGGAGCTCCCCTACCAAAGTCACGTATCGTTAATATTGGTCCATGTTCTTTTGATTTTTTCTTTCTATCTGTATATGAATTCCTTTTTCTAAAAAAAGGAACTTTTGTAACTTACTTTTCTTCTCTTAATATCTTTGATATCTTCAAGTGTAAAGGCTTATGGATCTGCCATGGTCTTTTAAAAAGCTGCAACAACAAGATTGCCCCCAAGAAGATGGGAGCATCTACAGTCCCATTGGTTGTTTGAGAGCATGTGTTTCTTTCCATCCTCCTCTACACTGGTATTAATGATCTCTTTAATAGTCACCAATCTGATAAGTCAACGACATTTTGGTTTAGTTTGCTTTTCTAATGGACCTTTGTTTAAACACTTGCTCACATCCCCATATGTAGACTTCCCCCAAGTGGATTCTTGTCAAAGTATGTGTCAACACCTTAGTTTTCACGAGCAACTTCCTGGTGGGTGAGGCCAGGCTGTTCCCCTTATTGTGGACAGTGCCCTGCTCTGCACCTTGTGTTTCTGAATGCCAGGGAATATCTGCCTTTTCTCACATCACAATAGCCCAGAGACCCCAGAGCATGACCCTTCCAGCCCCCCAGCCCTGGCACTGCCATCACACTGAAGCTGGACTGGGTCTGTAAGAGGCAGGACGGATGCTGGCCAAGAGCTTGGGGTTTGGAGTCATCTAGACCTGGGGTTGAGTCCCTCAGTTTGAAAGTGTGGTTGGAAGGGAAGACAGTAGGGGTGGGAGACCAGAAAAGAGTTGCTGCACTTTCTGTTAAAGTCTTGAAGATCAAGACACAGCACAAGTTTCTGAGTCAGGTAGATCTGGGTGTGAATCAAGACCATCCACTTAACCTGCTGTGGACAAGTTATTTTGTCTCCGAATGAGTTTTCTTTTTTGTAAAGTATGTGGCCCAAATAGGGGTAGTAATCCTTCCACAAGATTCTGGGGCAGAAGCAGTGGGGATGGAGAGGAAACGGCTGATGGGTTTGGCTGGTGTTGAGGAAAGTGAATCATAAGAGTGAGAACCTGTGGCCAGACCCGAGAGAGGACTAGGGCCAGGATGGGCAGAGTCTGGGCCTCAGGCAGCCTTGGGACACTGTGTGCCCCCCTCCTCCCCACCTGGGAAGCCCAGCAGCCCCCTCCCTTCCTGCTGAGAATGCCAGGGGGTGGGGTGTCTCTTGGTCAGTGGCACTTGTGACTCTGCTGCCTGGCCCTGTTTCAAGGAGTGCCAGTCTCAGTGGAGGAGACGGGCCTGTGCTGGGTCACCTCTCGCTGGCAGGATAGCCTGGGGATAGCCTCTGAGCATTTCTTTCTGCTTTCCCTGCAGCCTTGCTTCCTCAAGGACTGGGAGATGCATGTCCACTTTAAAGTCCATGGCGCAGGGAAGAAGAATCTCCATGGAGATGGCATTGCCTTGTGGTACACCCGGGACCGCCTTGTGCCAGGTAGGGAGGCGCTTGTCTAGGTGGGGGCATTCTGCACCCTCCTGTTAGTGTCCTGCTGCTCCTCTTTGAGGAAACCCGGGACCTCGAGTCTGCTCTGGAAAGTATCCCTATAGGAAGAGGGATAGCTGGATCCTGCAGCTCAATTTTGTATCCCATTGTGGCCTGGTGTTGTACATCAGCTAAGAAAGGATTTTACAGTTCTATTTTTTTTTTTTTTTTTAGATTTATTTATTTATTTTAGAGCAAGAGTGCACGCTAGAGCGTGCTAGCGAGCATGTGCGAGTCAGGGGGAGGGACAGAGGGAGAGAAAGAGGGGAAGCAGAGCTGAGTGCGGAGTCTGATGCAGGGCTCAATCCCAGGACCCTGAGATCATGACCTGAGCCAGCTCCCAAGAGTTGGATGCTTAACCGACTGAGCCACCCAGGCGCCCCATCATTCTACCATTTTTTAGAAAAGCAAAAACAAGGCTATGTGGCCGAGACCATGTGTGTCTGCAAAGTCTAAAATGTTTCCTCTCTGGCCCTTGACAGAAAGTTGCTGGCCCCTGGGTTAGAGGATGGGGTTTCCTTTGTGGGGGTCCTTTCTGCCCTCTTGTCACAAGACATGTCAGAGTACAAGGCCAGGTGTTGTCCCCTCAATAGTTCTGGTTTCAGACTTTGAGTCTTCTCTGCTGCACCCCTGACACCTCCCCTCCCTTAGAGATTCCTTCCCTTTCCTGGGTGAATGACCACAGATTAACCTCTCTTCCCCCACCTACACTGGCATTACTTTGTCCTTCAGGTACCCAGGGGACAACTCCAGTATCTCCCATTACGAGAGCATCTCCTTCTAATTCCAGGGCCTGTGTTTGGAAGCAAAGACAACTTCCACGGCTTAGCCATCTTCTTGGACACATATCCCAACGATGAGACCACAGAGGTATGCCTCTACTTTCTCCCTCAGGCAGGACAGGAAGGGCTGGGCAGTTGGCCGGGGGGTGGGGACCAGGACTTCTCCCTGGTCTTGGCACAAAAGGGTCCTCCCACAGGCTGGACTGGCCATGGATTAACTGGTGTCTCGATCTCAGCGTGTGTTCCCGTACGTCTCGGTGATGGTGAACAATGGCTCCCTGTCCTACGACCATAGCAAAGATGGCCGTTGGACCGAGCTGGCGGGCTGCACGGCAGACTTCCGTAACCGCGATCACGATACCTTCCTGGCTGTGCGCTACTCCCGAGGCCGTCTGACGGTGAGCAGGCGGGCCAGGGCCAGCTCTGTCTGTAGGGGCTCGGGGAGGTGGGCGGGCTTGGGCCTGGTGTGTACTTGACTTGCTGCCGGCTGCAGGTGATGACTGACCTAGAGGACAAGAATGAGTGGAAGAATTGCATCGACATCACGGGAGTGCGCCTGCCCACCGGCTACTACTTCGGAGCTTCAGCAGGCACTGGAGACCTGTCCGGTGAGTGTTTGGGCTGAGCAAGGCATTAAGTCTCAATCTTGACCTTCCCTGGTCTGTTGGAACCTTGTGACATAGTTGATCACTTTTCCTTCTTGAACTCCCTTCATTTGGGTGCACATGCACCTGGGTTTCTTCCTCCACTTTCCAGCGTCTGGGAATGTTGGCACACCTGGGGCTTGTTCCATGAGCACTCCCTCAGCCATCTTCCCCTCTCCTTAGCAACTGGGGGGCTTTGAACCCAGATGCTGCAGAGTCCAGCTTTGTGTCACCAGCTCAGACCTTTCAGACCTATGGGACCAAGAACCTGCTTGACATCTCTACCTGGATACCCAGCAAGCATTTCAGCCTTTACATGCCCACAGCTGAAGCCCACATCTTGCCACCGAGGCATAAATGGCACCTCTGTTATTCTAGTTGTTCAGCCCAAAAATCCTTGGTGTCGTTCCGTTCTCTCTTTTCTCTCTTACACGCCACCTCTCATCTTTTGGTGAGTCCTGCTGGCCTTGTCTTCTCAGTGCAGCCGACCACTTCTCTCCCCTCTGTTACTACTTGGCAGGTCCAGGCCGTTGTTTTCACTCGGACGACTGTGTGAGCCTCCCATGTGGTCCCCTTCTTCCACACTAGCCCCCGACAGTCTCTTCCAGCTCAGCAGCCAGAATCATTCCGTGAAAGCTCAAGTGAGGTCTCACCACTTCTGTCTCCTGCAGGGTTAAGGCCACTGTCTGTCCTAGTAGTGGTCTGCTGGGCCCTGTGTGCCAGTGCCTCCCCCACCCCGTCACCTGTGACTCATGACCCTCCCTTAACATCACCCCCAGCTGTTCTTCAGACACGCCAGCGCCCTCCACCGGGCCTTTTGTACCTGTGCCTCACTCTTGTCTCGTTCAGGTCTTACTCAGATGTCCCTTCCTCACTGGGGCCTTCCCTGATTCCCTTATTAATTTAATTTTTTTTACTTTTGTAAATAAAATAAATAAGCTCTACACCCAGTGTGGGGCTTGAACTCAGAACCCCAAGATCCAGAGTCGCATGCTCTACTAACCGAGCCAGCCAGGTGCCCCTGCTTCCCTTATTTAAAACTGCACATGCATACACCAGTCTCCGGTGTACTCCTTATCACCTTTCTTGGCTTTATTTTTCTTCATAACATTTAACTATCTTGAAATCTACCATGTAATTTATTTTTTGGGTCCCTTGACCGAACTGTAAGTTTCATAAAGTCAGGGCTCTTGTTTGGCCCACAGTGTGCTCCATAAGCATTGGGCTGCTGCCAGCCTCTGCAAGCTTTGCTGGGCCACTGGGCCTGGGTGACACTTGATAGTGACCCTTGGCCATGGTACTCAGGAGGCATCAGGGCCCTCAGAGGGCACCAGGCCCAGGACCAGCTCCTGCGGAAAAGAAGTGGGAAGCAGTGTAAAGACTCAGACAAAGGGCTTATTTATCCTCAGGATGGACATTTCCAGGGCCTGTAATCCAGCCACTGTCCAGGAGCCTCCCCTTCATGGAAATGTCTGGGCCCACTTGGTCCCCAGAGAGTCATTGCTTTAGGGTTTTAAAGTTTTTAGTGTGGATATTTTAATTATATACCCCAAAGTGGGGAGAATGGTCCAGTATGTCCCTTTGCCCCTATTACCCAACTTCAGGGAATCATTAGTTGCTTGTGGACGGCCTGGTAGTCACTTATCAGCTGGCTGTCAGTCCTGTTTCATCTAGGGTTCCACCACAGTCTTTCCCTTCAGGTTATCTGGAATTTCGTCTGATGGTATTTCAGCCTGTGTCAGGAGAAGGTTCTGGGAACAAAGCCAGATCTGTGGCAGTGGATGCTCTCTGGGGCTGTTTGGAGAGGCCCGGTGAAGAGTGCTGGAGATGGCTGTGTACGTAGTAGTGCCTGGCCATTCATCAAAGGCTTGTGAATGCAAGCCTCTGCAGCGGGCATCTCATAGTCACATGACGTAGCAGCCTCTTTACCCTTTCTTTTTTTTTTTTTTTTTTTAAGATTTTATTTATTTGACAGAGACAGTGAGAGAGGGAACACAAGCAGAGGAAGTGTGAGAAGGAGAAGCAGGCTTCCTGCGGAGCAGGGAGCCCGATGTGGGGCTCGATCCCAGGACCCTGGGATCATGACCTGAGCCGAAGGCAGACGCTTAACGACTGAGCCACCCAGGCGCCCCTCTTTGCCCTTTTATACCCCTGACACCCTGGGGAGTTTGAGAGGTGAAGGGATTTCCCCACATTCACAGACCTAGGAAGGGCAGAGCTCAGATGGGAACTGCCGTCGGACTTCAGAGTCAGGACTTGTCCCTGGGCCCCCGGGGCTGTGCACGCTGGGCTCTAAGGTACCGCGTGGCTCTGCCTGACCCAGTTGCCAGCTCCTTGCTTTTAGGCTCTCCCTTTTCCAGTCTCCAGAGTTTTGACATGAGGCTTTTCCTCAGGTTCCGCTTGTTAGCTGTGTTGATACTAGAATCAAGGGACCAGGACCCTTGTCTTGGCTCTGAACCTCCCCATCTCAAAATGGGGTGATCACTTAGTGTCACGCAGAGGTTCTCTTCTGCCCAAACTGGTTAGACCTGAGCCTTTCTCATGTCTCCTCAGGGACAGTCAATGCCTATGTATTGGGGCCTAGCCCTCAGCTGTAGTGGAGTCGTTCATCCGCATCCTGTTTTTGGGTCTCTGACGGGAGTGCCTAGCAGCTACCTGCCTGCCCCTTGGGAGGATCAGGCTTCTCAACCGGCCATAGAATAATATGCAAGTTTTTTCTGGTACATACTATCTGCTGGGCAATGTCTTCTGCTTTGTATGTACTTTCTCATTTTCTTGCCATGATAACCAGGCAAGGTGGAGATTATCACCTGGATTTACAAACAAGGAAACTGACTCAGGATTTAGACCCAGGTGATTTTGAGTGTAAAACCCATGCTTTTTTTTTTCCTGTCCATTCTGCCGCCTCTTATTGTTGAGTTCTAGAGGTATTCCAGCCCCTCGAATACCGCCTGCTGGGGGTGGCTGGAGGTCACTGGGAAGAAAACAGGCCCCGCAGTAGGCAGGAGCAGCGTTCTTTCTGGGGGCCTGGCTACTTTCCCTGACTGGAGCAGTATCCTCACTCTGGGGAGGGACATGGGCTGTGGCCCTAAGGCAGGCTCCGTGCCCTTATAAGCTAACTCTCGGTCCTGCAGACAATCATGACATCATCTCCATGAAGCTGTTCCAGCTGATGGTAGAACACACTCCTGATGAAGAGAACATTGATTGGACCAAGATTGAGCCCAGCGTTAATTTCCTCAAGTCACCCAAAGGTACATGCTTGAGGCCCATCCCAGCCTGGGGGTGGGGGGGGTGGAGGGGCCAGCTTGGCTGAGTGCCTATCATCCATTTGCTCTCCCCTGGTCCGGTTGTGGTTGTGGCCTGGGGTCTTGGATCAGCAGTCAGTGCTAATGAGTAGATACGAGAACATCTGGCATCTGCTTCTGCCCGTGCTTGGTGCTGGGTAAATGGCCAGTAAAGCCAGAGAGGCAGTTTGTTGGTGTAGGTGGTGTGCAGGGCATTCTGATACAACTCGTGCATGGCCTGGGCAGTAGGTCCTGCCACGAGCTGGGGAACTGATCGTCCAGCTTTCCTCAGCTAGAAACAAGTAAAGGCAAGATTTGACCTTAAGTTTTTGCAAAGCCCCAAAAGCTCAGACTCTTCCCGTGGTGCTAATTAGCCACCAGTCTGTCTTCAGTTCTGGTTGAACTGAAACTCCTGTGAGTGTGGACATCCACCCCAAGAACCCTGAAGTTGTGCCTGTGGGCCAGGGTCAGGGCACTGAGGAACCTCTCAGCCTAGCCCAAGGTCACCATGTGGAGTGGGAGCGGGAGTGAAACCCAGCATTTTATGTGACACCTCACTGTTTTAAGATTCAGATTCTCGTAAACATCTCAGGCTAAACACACCCTACCGTACACCACTGTTTTTGCAGCCTTTGATTGAAGGTTTCTGGCTGCTGAGAGCTTTCAGAGACCTCATCTGCTCTGACCTACCCAGCAACCCCATGGAGGTTGGCTAGGCAGGGATTAACTGGTTTGCAGACTTGTTGATCCTTTCGTTCCTTTAGCGGATGGTTCCAGAGTTTCTACTCTGTGCCTAGCTAACCATGGGCTAGGTGCTGTCCTGGGCCTTAGTCTAGTGACTGAGGCAGAGGAGGAGAGAGGCTGGTGTTAAGACCGGGTCAGCAGACCTGCCCTGGTCAGTTTGTGTGGGAAAGGAGGATGTAAGTTGGCTCCTGGCTGGCATTCCAGGCCCCGAGCAGCCCCCACATTAAGGAGTGGAGGGTTGTGGCCGGGGAGGGAGGCCAAGTGGCAGGAACAGGGCCCAGGCTGCACAGGGCAGAAGGACATGAGTCCAGACCTCAGTCCCTTCACTGTAGACTGATGAACTTGACAAAGTCAGTTCCTGCTGTCAGCCTCCTATAAAAGGGAGATCATGAGTTTCCCATCCCAGTGTGAGTGGGATCCCAAGAGATACCTCATGTGTCAAGGCCTCATGCCCAGCGGAGTTGTTGTTGGTTTTAGCAGGCAGGGAAGTGGTGTGGCTGGAGCAGAAGGATGGGGCGGGGGTGGGGTGGGGGTTGGGGCTGGGAGACCCCCTAGGAGCTATGGAATGCATCCAGGTGTGAGGGCAGCCTTTGGCCAGAGCTGTGTTTCTCCAGAGGGGGACCTTGGACCCCTGCACAGGCCTGGGGTGGGGCTTGTGGACACAGATCTTGTGCCTATGCAGACTCAGGCTCTCCTGGGGAGGCCAAGAATTCAGTTTTCACCAGCTTCTTGCAGCAGAAGCCTCCTGGGGTCTTGATCCCTGGGAAGCTCGGTCCCAGTGGGATTATCTCTCTGTCCATCCCTCTGTAGGGCTGGCCAGCTGCGGTCTGTCGCTCTGCCCTGTCCTGTCGGACTCCCCTGTCTCCTAGGAGCCCGCCTGACACCTCCACTTTGCCACTTCAGCTCCCCCTCTCTTCTCCCCCAGACAATGTGGATGACCCGACCGGAAACTTCCGCAGCGGGCCCCTGACGGGGTGGCGGGTGTTCCTGCTGCTGCTGTGTGCGCTCCTGGGCATCATCGTGTGCGCTGTGGTGGGGGCCGTAGTGTTTCAGAAGCGGCAGGAGCGGAACAAGCGTTTCTACTGAGTGGCCAGTGCTCTGCCCCGGGGAAGGGCCTAGTTTTGGGCCCCAGCACTAATGTGAACTTTTTTTTTTACTGGGATTGTAAAAGAAAAACAAGACGACCTTATTTCTTAACTGTTTCAAAGAAATAATTAAAAAAGTATTTTCGTACATTTTGCTTCTTGCCCAGCAGGGACAGGCTGCAGGGCTAGGGAATAGGGTTTGGCACCCCCACAGCTGGGGACAGAGGTACTTGCCTGTTGCCAGCATCTCAGGAGCAGGAAGGAGTCTATGCCTGGAGCTGGGCCCTGGCAGGCGGCTCTTGAACACTGGAGGGCCTCCCAACCACATTGGGGTGGGTGCCTGAGGACGCGAGCAGTGATTTTGTTCTGTGCAGGGTGTGTTAGTGGAGAGCGGGGGCTGACTGGGGAACCTGGGCCTTCCTGGTTGCCCTCTGAGCTTCTTCCCAAGGCAGACCCTTGAGTGAGGCTGGAGGAGCAATTTGGTGTAGGGCTCAGAGTGCGACTATTTGCTAAATAAAGTGAAATAACCAACCTCAGCTGTGTGACTGTCCTAAGGGGCTTGCTTCTCTTTTTCTTCAAGTAACTTCCAAGTGGCCAGTGCTTTACGGCTCTCAGCCTCCACCCCTGGGCCCTGCCACACAGCCCCAGGAGGCAAGTGCCATGCTCCCGTTCCCAGGTGGGGAAGCACAGCTCCAGGAGGTCAAGCGAAACTTGCCCAATATCACATAGCAAGTGGGGTCATGGGGATGGGGCCCTGTGCCATCTCCCATGTGCTCTGAGCCTCTGGGTGAGAGGCTTCAGCCAGGGGAGGATGTGGGGTACCACATGGAGGGTGTGACCTAAGTGTAAGTGAACTCTAGGGAACTCTGGCTAAGGGTGCTTCAGGAAGATCTGGAAGGGATTTGTGGGTACAGGAGGATAGGCTGGGGTTAGTATTCCCTTTGGGTGCCTTGAGGGGAGAAAGGTGGCACAGGGAGTGGAAGAAAGCCAGCAGCTGAAGGGAAAGCACCCTTATCTGGCAGCTTTCACGGGTCTGTCCATCTTGGCCATGGCCTGCCTATGCTCTCCAGACTGCTCTTGGATGCCTCTGACCCTGCCACAGAACAGTGTCCTCATCCATTCCAGAACCATCTTCAGCATCTTCCTACTCAAATAACGTTTGAGTCTCCATCTTAAAAGCGAGAGCAACCCCGTCTTCCTGTTGTAACCAGGCTTTTCGTAATTCACATTCTTGATTAGATTTTCATAAAAAATGGATAGAAGTGGATGAAGTGAAGAGTAAGAACTTATTTTACTGTTAATCTTTCACTCTCCTGAGCTCTTCGTTGATCTGCTATTCACGGTCTC
The DNA here is from genome assembly GCF_037043125.1 of Eumetopias jubatus. Lineage (NCBI taxonomy): Eukaryota > Metazoa > Chordata > Mammalia > Carnivora > Otariidae > Eumetopias > Eumetopias jubatus. The sequence goes on from NW_028274811.1 coordinate 89,039,563, forward strand.
TTGTCCTTCTCGATGTGTCCCCTGCATATATAGGACTCATCTTTCACAGGTTAGACGTCGCAAGATTATTTACGAGATCACGGTGACAGAGAAGTCTGAGCTGCGTTTCCTTCTGATGGGGCTGGGAGCCCATTCATGAAGCTGTAAGAGTAAACATGATCTTCTTTATTGAAATATTTTACTGAGCACTTTCCCCAAAACTGTTTCTTTACTTGAAAAGTAGCTAACTTTGAGTGCTTACTATATGCCAAGCATGGTTCTGAGCAGGTGACATGTATTAACTCATTTCTTTCCACAACACTTAACCCATTTGGACACTGGAAATCCACCAGGTTGGGTGGCTCCTGTCTCACTGACCATCTCCCTCCTCGGGGAGCACCGTGTCCACACTGACATGAACCGCTCAGGCCTGGGGTCTGGAACTCCCCATGGCTGCTACAAACATCATCGTCAGCACCACACTCGTCATACTTGGCCTTTCGTTTTGGCTCTATCTGGGCCTTCCCTGAATTCCTGAATTATGAGGCACATTGGCATCCTGTACTGTATGGCTCTGGCCCTTGGTTGCACATTGGAGTCACCTGGAGAATGAAAGTCAGTCCTCTGTGTTCTCTGGTTCGGGTTTAAAAAGTCAGTGAGGTGTGGGCAAGGGCAGGTTTTTTTTGGGGGTGGGGGGCGGCAGGGCAAGGGCTGTTTTAAAACAGCCATGCTTGGGTGGGTAGGATGAGTTTATAGGCTTGGGAACCAGCAGGTGTTAGACCAGTGATTTGAAGGCCAAGATTGAAGTGGTTGTGGTCTGTTCTGGGCTATGAGCATCTCCTTTGCATCCCTTTCAAAGTTCATGCCTGGAGGTGTTTCCCTAGAAGGTTCGATGTGTGCTCTCACATCTGCTTTTTCACACATGTGGGATCATGCTGCTGTAATCTACATTTTTGCCACGTGTATTTAAAAATGGAGTAATTTCATCATACAGAAGATAAATATAAATGTATATCCCTGTACCTGCTGTGCAACATGAGAAATAAAACATTGCTGACACACTTGCATCCCTCTTTGTCCCCTGCCCTAAATATGTGCCCCTCCTTTTGGAGGTGATTGTTGCGGATTCTGATTTTTTTTTTTTAAGTGTTTCTTAAAAATGTTAACTGTAGAGGTATGTATCAGTAAATACATAGTATTATCTTGCATTTTAAAAATGACAAATGGTACACAGATGTATTCTTCGGATCTTAAAATTCAGCATCGTTTGTGAATGTTTGCGTTACATGTAGCTCAAGATGTGGCATGAGTGGACTCCAGTTTCTGCCTTTGGCCATTGCTGGATGTTTGGATGGTTTCCAGGTTTTTGCTCTTAGAATACTGCTCTAACTGTTCTTGAGCACGACTCCATCCAGGCACAAGCGTGCAGGAATTGCCGGACTTATGTCACATTGTTCTCCGGAGTGGGTTGTATCCATTCTGTCCTGGCGACAGAGATACCCTCTGCCCATTTCTTAACACTCCCTATTGTCAGTGTGTACTTTCTGACAGTCTGATAGGTGTAGAAGTTTTAATTTGCATTTCTCTACTAGTCAGGTTGAGGATTTTTGTTATCCTCAAAGATCTGTTTGTATTTCCTCCATGGTGGTTTAATTTTTTTGCCCCCTCCCTTTTTCCTCGTGGATATGTACGAGTTGTCGTGTGATCCTTAGGTTGTGTGCTTTGCAGATACCTCTCAGGATGCCTAGCTCATTGCTTTTCTAATGATGTCATGTGATATACAGTCTACATTTTAATGTCATTCACTAATCTTTTTCAAAGATTTTCTCCCCCAAAGTTTAAAAATTTTGCTCTTCATATTTAGTATGTAATCTCCATGGAATTAACTTTTGCGTAGGGTGTGATGTGGGGATCTGGTTTTCCCACTATGTCTAGCCAGTTGTCCCAACACATTTCCTGACATTCATCATTCCAAAGGGGCCACAGCACCACTGAGTCAAGCACTCCAGATACCGCTCCCTCCTCTTCCTCCTCTTCCATGGCCAGAAGGCTAAATGCTCAGCTACATCTTCCAGTTTCTTAGCTAGGGTGGTTCTGGGAGAGTTGTGCCGGCTGAGATGCTGGAGGCAGTCTGCTGTGAGGAGTTTCTCAAGTAAAAAGTGTTAGATAGCAGCTAGCGTGGCTGTTTGCCTATCCCCCTCCTCCTGCCGGCATGTGGGGGTGACCCCCAAAGGTGCAGAGGCCCCCTGTGACCACCGGGGCAGAAGTGAACACCAGAGCTGGATGGACCGTGGGCCCTTAGGACATCACTGAGGTGCTGCCACAGCCCTGGACTCCTGACCACTGGGCTTTTATGTAAAAAATAAATTTTGTATTTGCTCAAACTACCATGAGTCATGTTTTCTGTTATTTGAGGCTAAGAACAGCCCTGCCACTCTCCTTCGTGTATATGTCAAATTTTCTAACGTGTAGGGGTCTTCTCTAGACTGCAGGTAATACTGATGTGCCCACTGTATGCCACATGCTGTTTAAAGCATTGGGACACAACAGAGAGTAAAAGGAACTTACGGTTCCTCATGGAACTTACAGTCTGGTGGGGATATCAGGTGAAATATATATAGTATAAAGTAAGTGTAAAGTATATAGTAAGTATAGTCTATGCAATGTTAGTACTTGCATTTGTTTCTGAGAGCTACCATAATTAAGTACCACAGACTGGTGGCTTTAAACAACAGAAATTGATTGTCTCACAGATTCTCTGCAGTCCTTGGCATTCCTTGGCTGACAGACATAGATGTGACTCCAGTTTCTGACTCCATCATTGCATGGCCGTCTTCACACCCTCTTCCCTCTACCTCCCGATTTCCCCTTTGTGTAAGGACATAGGTCACATTGGATTAGCCACCCCCATGACCTCGTCTTAACTTGAATAGATCTATCTACATAGAGCCTATTTCCAAATAAAGTTGTATTCTCAGGTACTGGGGATTGGGACTCAACCTTTTTGGGGGAACACAACTCAAGCAGTAACCATGGTTAAGGGGAACAAAATTAAGGAAAGTGGATACAAGGAGTCAGATGAAGATGGAGAAAGACCTGCATTTGGCTGAAGGAAGTGGAATGAAAATTCATTGGTAAGATTTGTGCATTTTTGGGGCGCCTGGGTGGCTCAGTCGTTAAGCATCTGCCTTCGGCTCGGGTCACGATACCAGGGTGCCGGGATCGAGCTCCGCATCGGGCTCCCTGCTCCGCGGGAAGCCTGCTTCTCCCTCTCCCACTCCCCCAGCTTGTGTTCCCTCTCGCTGTGTCTCTCTCTGTCAAATAAAATCTTAAAAAAAAAAATTTGTGCATTTTCCATATATAATATTTAAACGTGAACTTACCTATCAAAAGAGAAGCTTTTACTTGGTTTTTAACTGCAGTAGCGGCGCACAGCGGTACAGTAATTTAAGGTGTACGGCAGAGTGATTGACAGCTCTGACGCCAGGCTCACGCTCGAGCAGTTGCCGTCGCCAGGCAGCGCTAGTACGACGCCATCGGCTGTCTTCCCAATGCTGCCCTCCTCATCCATGTGACTTAGTCATGCCATAACACTCCCCTTCGCCCATCCCCTACCTCCCTGCACCTCGGGCAGCCATCAATTCTCTATATTTCTGGGTCTCCTTTGTCTTGTTTTAGGTTTGACATATAAGTGAAATCACAGGGTATTTGTTTTTCTCTGTCTGACTTCACTTAGCCTAATACCCTCTAGGTCCATCCATGTTGTTGCAGATGGCAGGATCTCATTCCTTGTTACGGCTGAGTGAGAGTCCATTGTGTATGTGTATATCCACTCGTCTGTGTGTGGGACACTTGAGTTGCTTCTGTACCTTTACTGTTGTATGTTGCAGTGAACATAGGGGTGCATATATTTGTTTGAATTAGTGTTTTTGTTTTCTTTGGGTAAGTACCCAGTAGTGGAATTACTGGATCATACTGTATTTCTATATTTAATTTTTTGAGGACCCTCCCTATTGTTTTCTACAGTGGCTGTACCCGTTTGCATTCCCAACAGTACATGAGGGTTCCTTTTTCTCCACCTCCTCACGTACACTTACTATTTCTTGTCTTTTTGATTCTAGCCATTCTGACAGGTGTGAGTGATACCTCATTGTAGTTTTGATTTGTATTTTCCTGGTGATTAGTGATGTTGAGCATCATTTTGTGTGTCTTTTGGCCATCTGTAATGTCTTCTTTGGAAAAATATCTGTTTAGGTCCTCTGCCCATTTTTTAATCGAATTGTTTGTGTTTTTGGTGTTGAGTTATATAACTTTATATGTTTTGGGTATTAGCCACTAATTGGATATACTGTTTGCAGATATCTTCTCCCATTCAGTAAGTTGCCTTTTCATTTTGTTGATGCTTTTTTTTCCCACTGTACAGAAGATTTTTATTTTGGTGTCATCCCAATAGTTTATTTTGCCTTTTTTTTTTTTTTTTTTGAGAGAGGGAGAAAGTGGGGGTGGGGTGAAGGGAAGGGACAGAGGGAGAGGGAGAGAGAATCTTTTTAAGATTTTATTTATTTGACAGAGCAGGAGAGCACAAGCAGGGGGAGCAGCAGAGGGAGAGGGAGAAGCAGACTCCCTGCTGAGCAGGGAGCCTGACATGGGGCTCGATCCCAGGACTCTGGGATTATGACCTGAGCTGAAGGCAGTCACTTAACCGACTGAGCCACCCAGGTGCCCCAGAGAGAGAATCTTAAGCAGGCTCCACGCACAGCGTGGACCTGAGGCAGGGCTTGATCTCACAACCCTGAGATCATGACCCGAGCCAAAATCAAGAGCTGGATGCTTAACTGACTGAGCCACCCAGGTGCCGCTTTGCTTTTGTTTTCAAAAGGGCAGGGTGGGGACACCTGGGTGGCTCAGTCGGTTAAGCATCTGCCTTCAGCTCAGGTCATGATCCCAGGGGTCCTGGGATCGAGCCCCACATCGGGCTCCCTGCTCAGCGGGGAGCGTACTTCTCCCTCTCCCTTTGTTCCTCTGACAATAAATAAAATCTTTATTTTACTTCTGAAAAATAAATAAAATCTTTAAAAAACATAAATAGAATCTTTCTCTCTCTGACAAAATCTTTAAGAAAAAAATAGGTCAGGTGGTGTTATATGAATCTCATGACCAATACTTGGCATTTCTTGATTTCAGTCAGTAATATCAGCAATGAATGTGTGCACTAAAATAATCTTGCCCATGGTTTTATCATGTTTTATTTTGACTTCCAATTTTAGTTCCATCATGGACTAAAGCCTAAATAATTCAATACATCTTTGTTAATAAACTAGTATGTACTAGGCAGTAGGCAAGGGATGCAGAGTTACAGTTTCTGTCTTCGCAGAGTGCACAGTCTGGCTGAGAAGACAGATTGTATGATTCAGGATCCAGTCTGGACAATGTGCCACACTAGGTATTTTATTTTATTTTATTTTGTTTTATTATTTTTTTTAAGATTTTATTTATTTGACAGAGACAGAGAGGGAACATAAGCAGGAGGAGTGGGGGAAGGAGAAGCAGGCTTCCCGTGGAGCAGGGAGCCCGATGCAGGGCTTGATCCCGGGACTCAATCCCAGGACTCTGGGATCATGACCTGAGCCGAAGGCAGACGCTTAACCGACTGAGCCACCCAGGCACCCCCACACTAGGTATTTTATTTTATTTTTTTTTTAAGATTTTATTTATTTATTTGAGAGAGAGAGAATGAGAGATAGAGAGCATGAGAGGGAAGAGGGTCAGAAGGAGAAGCAGACTCCCCGCTGAGCAGGGAGCCTGATATGGGACTCGATCCCGGGACTCCAGGATCATGACCTGAGCCGAAGGCAGTTGCTTAACCAACTGAGCCACCCAGGCGCCCCACACTAGGTATTTTAAACAGAGGGTGCTCAATATAGGTAGTTGGTTATGGGGGTGTGGGAAGGCTGAGAGAGCAGAAAGGGGCCCTGAGATATGCTAGAAATTCAGTATGGGAAACAGATAGCTCCCAGAGGGACCAAAAGGAAGTGGTGATATTACCAGAACCCTGGACCTTGGAGGGCCCTGTGGTTGATGCTGAACCCTGTGAGAAGGTGGAACGTGGTGGTTACTTGGACTTGCAAGAGAGGCACAGCTCCGGTTGGGGGGAGCCTGGGAGAGCTGGCCCTCTCTCCAGCTGGCAGGGCAAACCCTGCTGCTGGGAGTGCTGGAAGTGGGAGTCGCCTGGCGCCGATTGCTGCTGCTGGCCTTGGAAAAAAGGAAGTCCCTTCTTCCTGCTTCCCCTTCCATCTACCACCTCCCAGTGGCAGAACTCAGCAGGAAGCCCGCTGGGGGCGGAGCCTGGGAAACGGCAGAGTTCAGACCCAGTGTCACACAGCAGCATAGAAAGGCCGGCTTGAGGCTTAGAGATGGTGGGTGAATAACCCGCGGGCAGCAGGCTGCTGGGCACAAGGCCATCGGGAGGGTGGCATGCCAAGGTCCCCCGACTGGCCACCAATGGAGATGGCATTCACAGGGAGAGAAACCGACTTCTGTGCGTGTGTTGGGTTGGGTTTTCTTTTACTCACAGGTGAACGTAATCTCAGCTCATGCAAGTGGGGATTGGCAACCAGAGGGAGAATCTATTATGTAGAAGGAGGGAAGGACTTGCAATGGTTATGTTGGTGAGTTTAGGAGACTTCACAGGTCAGTGAGAATTTAGGAAGGAATGGGATCTTGTGGAGAGAGAATGTTAGGAGGGAAATGGGCAAGCCCTGGACTGAGGTGACCAAGACTCAGGAAATGGGGACGTGGGTCGAGTGCCTATGCAGTGGCGCAGCCTTGCATGCTCAACTCATCTCCTTGGGCACCACTGCTTGGCTGACAACTCCATATATCTGGAATCCTGAACCAGGATTCACTATGGATCCTGCGAGAGCCGTCCTAGGTAGCGGGGCGTCTCCGCCATCCTGGGAGGGCAGAACAGAAAACCAACAGAAATTACGTGGGATTTTGGTATCAAAATTGGTATTAATGTTTTAAAATTCTCAGTTATTTGCTTGCGTAGTCTCTGTGATTCTTGTGTCCTGTGTCTTCTGTGTGTTTTTTTTTTTGGTTTTGTGACACATACCCTTCAGAAACTCTTAGAGATGATGCTTCAGGGAGGTAATCATTCTGAACTCTCTGTGAAAATAGATTTATTCTGCTCTTACACTTCTGCTTAGCATTGCCAACTAGAAGTCTGATGTCATTTTCTGGTTCTTACTCCTGTGGAGTAGATTATTTTTCTTTCTGGAAGTTTTTAGGAATACAGTTGACCCTTGAAGAACTCGGGTTAGGGGCATTGACCCCCCCATACAGTTGAAAATCCTAGTATAACATTTTACTCCCCTAAAACTAATACCCTACTGTCAACTGGAGGCCTTACCAATGTAACATAAATAGTTGATTAACACAGATTTTGTATGTTATATGTTTTATGTACTGTATTATAATAAACTAGAGAAAAGGAAGGGTTATTAAAATCATTAGAGAAAATACATTTACAGTACTGTACTGTTATTTATCGAAAGAAATCCAGGGGCGTCTTGAGTGACTCAGTTGATTGAGTGTCCAACTCTTGATCTCAGCTCAGGTCTTGATCTCAGGGTTGTGAGTTCAAGTCCCACGTTGGGCTCCATGCTGGGCATGGAGTCTGCTTAAAAAAAAAAAAAAATCCATGTATAAGCACAGTTCAAACCCACGTCATTCACAGGTCAACAGTAGTTATCTTTGGTCATCTGAAACATCATCAAGATATGTCCAAATTTGAATCTTTTTTTTCTCCTTCTTAGCACTTGGGGTCCTCTTTTAATTTGAAACTCATGTCTTTAGCTCTGGGAAATTTTCTTCAATTATTATTATTTACTGTCCTGATGACTGTGATGATTTTACAACACTGCCCCAAATTCTTTGATGCTTCTCCTATCAAGAGGAATATCAAAGTTGATATTCCTGTTCCATCTTTTTGAGTCTGGGTGGGTTTGTGATTGCTTCCATTAGTGAAGTGTGGCAAAAGTAACGTGCTGTAACCTCCAGGGCCTGGTCATAAAGGCCAGGCAGCTTCACCTGTTTGGCAGGAGCACTGGCCCTTGGAGCTCCCAGCCACTGTGTAAGAAACCCCGCTGCCTGAAGCCCCTGCTCAGGAGCCCTGTGCAGGCACTCCAGCTGACAGTCCCCGCTGGTGTCCATTCTTAGCCACTGGGGCCCAGGTGCCAGACGTGCAAGGAAGGAGCCATCTGGGCTCTTGTGTCAGCCATTCAGGTCATCCCAGCAGAAGCCCAGATGTCATGGAGTGGAGGACTCACCACATTTCCATGCTCTTCTCAAATCTCCGGTCCACAGAACCCATAAACATAAAAATGATTGTTGTACACAACTAGGCTTCAGGGTACTTAGCCTTTTATGTAGCAGGAGATGATCAGACTGCATACACATAGCCCTCCCCCTGCACCGTCTCTTGATCTCTCTTTCCAAACTTTAAAAAAAAAAAATATTAGAGCATGTGCACACAAACAGGGAGAGGGGCAGAGGGAGAAGCAGACTCCCCACTGAGCAGGGAACCCAGTGCGGGGCTTGATGTGGGCCTCGATCCCAGGACTCTGGGATCCTGACCTGAGCCAAAGGCAGACGCTTAACCCACTGAGCCACCCAGGCGCCCCTCTTTACAAATTTTTGTTAGAGGTAGAGGAGGGGAAAGGGCATTGAAGTGGTCTTGGCCTTGGTCAACCTGTGGTCTTGTGTTTTTGGTCATTTGATTGTTGGAAAACAGGCATTTCCCTTTGCATATGTGAACCTTTAGCCGGTACCTCATGTTGACTCTGCGGTTCACAATCGGGACATTTGGACTAAGGGCATACATGTTCCTCCTCTATTTAAACTGACTCTGGGGGATGTGGTACCCACTTCTTCCCACCATGGCAGGCAGGGGAAGGGCTGTCCTTACACACACAAGGCCACAGGTTTGTGTTATCAGGATAAGTGGCTACTACCTACCTTTAATATACAACAGACATGCCGTGTGCCTAATAACCAGATGAATTCTTCAGAGTGTTGGGTGCCAAAGCCCAGGTCTTTCAAAAACATGAGCATTCTCCTTCTAGTCAGTGGAAGGTGGGATGCAGATACCCATATGATTGCCATAATGAGACCTTGGTTCTTGGGGTGGGGTCTGTGAGTCACCAGACTGCAGGTAGTGGAGCGTGAGGATCTGCATTTTTACTAAGCATTTGAGGGGAGTCCTATGTACGCTGGCCCTTGAGCCATGCCGTTGAGCCGCCGTGTGTCAGTGTTAGCATTCTGCGGTGGCTTATGCAAACCCATCACAAAGCATATTTGAAAAGCTACAATAATAAGCCAATAAAAATATTGTTTTATCTGTTGGAGAATGAAACTGGGAAAATTTCAATATTCTTCATCTTGGACACAAAATCCATTTCGTAATGGTATTCTCTCCACTTGCCCAGAAAGCAGGCAAGCGCGATATTGAAACCCTAGAGCGCCAAGCATTCATCTTAGCCAGTCTCCACTTGAGGATGGGAACGGGTGCTATAACCCCTAGGAAGTGCCTCTCAGCAGCTTGTTCCTACTGATATCAAAGTCAAATTAGAATCATTTAGTAAGAAAATTCCCAAACTGAGAATAGAATCCAGTTTGAATTTTAATCTCCTATTCTGTACCTCAAAGACCCACTGTTAGCAGCCTCTCAGTTTCCCAGAGACTGGCCGCCCTTAAAGGGAGCTTCATGCAAGGGGGAGCTTGCCAGTTTTGCCTCAGGATGTATTGGATGCCCCAAAGGTGTGAGTTGGAGTTAAATTTTAAACAAGCCCTTGCTTACTTTTTCCCTCTGCAGCCTTGAGCTGTCTGATTCAGGATTTTGATAAGGAGCCTCCCTCTTAAATCTGCTTATAGCTGTTGAAATCTAGAATGCAAAATTAGCTGTTGTTTTTTTTAAGATTTTATTTATTTATTTGACAGAGAGAGACACAGTGGGAGAGGGAACACAAGCAGGGGGAGTGGGAGAGGGAGAAGCAGGCTGCCTGCTGAGCAGGGAGCCTGATGTGGGGCTCTATCCCAGGACCCTGGGACCATGACCTGAGCCGAAGGCAGACGCTTTAGACTGGGCCACCCAGGTGCCCCCAAATAGCTGTTTCTAGGCTGTGGTCTAATTCCTTTTTAAAACATTTTTTAAAGTTTTACTTATTTAAATAATCTCCAGGGGCGCCTGGGTGGCTCAGTCGGTTAAGCATCTGCCTTCAGTTCAGGTCATTACCCCAGGGTCCTGGGATTGAGCCCTGCATCAGGCTCCTTGCTCCGCGGGGAGCCCGCTTTTCCCTCTCTCTCTCTGCTTGCCTGCCTCTCCCCCTGCTTGTGCTCTCTCTCTCATTCACTCTCTCTCTGTCAAATAAATAAATTAAAAAAAAAAAGTCTTTAAATAATCACACAACATGGGGCTCAAACTCACAACCCTGAGATCAAGAGTCACATGCTCTCCTGACTGAGCCAGCCAGGTGCCAGGTGTGCTTTAATTCTTAACGCCATGACTTGAATTGCTTCAGTTTCTATTCATCCCTGCACATCATTTGAGAACAAATTTAATATCACCCAAAGTATGCTCGGCAACGCAAGTTCCCTTAAATAAGCCAGCTCATGATTTAAGTGAGAGGGTGTCATCCCCCCACAGACATGAGAGAATCATGCCCTGGGAATGTTCATGACTCTGAAAAAGGATGAGACTCTTTCCAAGTAGAAACTTAATTATGAACTTAGCTTTTCACCAAGGAAAGAAAAGGTCTTGCTAAAAACAAATAATTGTGTGGGTTCATCGAAATAATTTATAGGTAGTATCCGTTCTGTTTTTTTTTTTTTAAATGCAGCAGATGTTGTATGTCATAATTTAAAAATCAAAGGCTCATAGCAACAATAAAAATGACCACTCTTTTGTGATTTGGGAGGAGTGATTTTCAGCTCTGTCAGCTCTTACTCCTAGCAGTTATTTTGTATTTCTAAATTACATAGTTTTATCTTGATTTGTAAGTTTTTAGCATTATGTATTTATTTCTTTGTATGACACTTGAGATTTAGCTCTTTTATATCCCACCTTTTCTGCAACCTCAGAATAGGATTAGGTCCCTCTTTTTAGCTAAGTAAAGGTCATTATTATGCAAATGATTGCACTCTCAGCCCAGGCAGAGTGCCCCAATTACAGCACCCCAGTCAGCAGCTTTGAATTTTTTCTTAAGTTGACACTTGCCTCATGTTTTTTTTAAGCAATCTCTACACACCCAACATGGGGCTCAACCTCACGGGATCAAGAGTCTCTTGCTCTGTCAGCTGAGCAGGTGCCGCAGACACTTGCCCCATGTTTCACTTGGATTTTTCCCATATACAATCCTCACTTCTTTCTAAAGCCCTATCTCATTGTCTTTGCCTCCTTTTCCGGATGTCTGCCCCACCCCCAGCCCCCGCGGACCCCAGTGGCCACACACCCATGCTTGGGTCTTCCATTCTTTGTCCTTCAGATTTGGAGCAATTCTTCTGGGGCTGACCTCTCTTTCCAGACACAGCTGCCTTGTTTTGCTAGAATCTAAACTCTGAACACTGGTGTGGCCTCAGCTCCTCTTCCTCCCAACTCTAAAATAACTACAGTAAGAACTTTAACCATCTGCCTCAACCTGTTACACACACCCAAACACCCCCACACCACTCCTTAACAAGCACACCGTCAAGAAAAAAACCTACATAATACTGAATGTCAGTTACAGCTCTATAAAACTGGGAGGGGGTGGTTATGAGGAATTTTAGATAAATTGGTATTAGTGACAGTGCTGTGGCTATAGACATCAGCTGTGCTTGCATCCTTCCATCTCTTTGTAGATGTTAGGAAAAGGGTAAATTCAGTTCCTTCTGTGTCTCAGTGTCCTTTTAAATTGGGGATCATGTTAACGTCTCTCTCAAAACTGCTGAGAGTCACATGCCTACATGAACCCGTTAAACAGTGTAATTTTTTTTTTATAGAGAGAGAGTGGGGGGCAAGGAGGTGGCATGGGGTGGGGCAGAAGGAGAGGGAGAGAGAGAATCTTAAGCAGGCTCAGCGTGAAGCCCAACATGGGGCTCGATCTCACAGCTCTGAGATCAGGACCTGATCAAGAGTCGAACGCTCAACCAACTGAGCCACCCAGGCACCCCCAGAGTGTAATTTGTGCCACACACGGAGCACTCAGTTTTATCTGTTACCATGATTACAGATTATTCTCATGTTAATTCTTTTCATTTAGTAGTATAAACTATCCACATACACAAATTATTTTTGCATCTCAATAAATTTGTAGTTTTCTATCTAACGATTCCTGAGTACTTTTCATGACTTGTATTCCAATTATTTGGTTGCATTTTTAACCAAATCCAGTTTACTTATTAAATCTTGTTATATTTTCTGATCCCTCTTAAAATAAAGGAAAATTTTATTTTGAATTAGTTGGAATCCAACAGCTTCCTTTGTAATCAGATCAAATGTATCAGCAATTGTATCTGTAAGATTTTTAAAAATTGTATGTCACCTCCAAACAAAAGATTTTCTATCTAAAAAAAAAATAGCCACAGATTTCATATGTTCTCAACAGGGACTGCTGCTTGTCTCCCCAGTATTTAATATTTAATACCTACCTCTTCCTCCTCCTGTTAAAACCCAGATTTAATTTGGGGTGGTCTTCTCCAGCTCTCTTGCTAATGGTGGTTAGGAGAAGTTAATAGGAGTTATCAGGTGGCACTTCTAGAAAGTTCTTTGAAAGGGCTGGCTCAGCCTGAAGCACATTCTTCTGTCTTAGCCCTCCTCCTTCCAGGAGTGTCCAGCTAATGTTTGGACAGACATCTCATGCTAAGGATGGGCAAGCAGAAGGTAGAAGTTGCTGCTGGCCTGCAGTCGTCCTACCAGCCCCATGCTCCTGATGCTGAACACTTCATTAACAGGAGAGAAAAACAAATCTTTGCTTGGTGAATACATGGGCTGGCCTCTTACCCACACCTAGCTCAGTTTCTGACTGATGCATGAGAGACTTCAATTATTTAATGAAAATACCACTTTCCCTAGAAATTGATTTTTTTTTTTAACCTAGTTAACTATAGAGTAATTTACATTACCCACCGGGACCTAATTCTTTTTTTTTTTTTTTTCTGAGGCAATGCCAAGTCTATTTCTGAGAATTTAGAGGCTCTGGTTGGAATAGGGACAGCCTTAGAATTTAGCAGAGAGCACAGATCATTGCACAGAAAAGCAAGTCCAGAAATAAACCCACATTTCATAAGACTATAGATTTGAAATCACTGATGAAAGGATTATTCAGTAAGTTATGTTAGGGCAATTCATTAACTCCCTGGACAAAATCAAGTTAGATCCTCATTGCTTTGAGCCTCACACCCCCACATTTTCTCTGTCTCCTCATTTTGTCTGATACGGTGTTTGTTTCTGTGCATTTGGTCGGCTGTGTGTCCTGCTCTTATACAGAAGGTGTCCCATGGGGTTAGGCAGCACTGTCACCCTGGTCACCAGACCCTTTGTCCCCTGTCATGAGTGCTGCAGTATTCCTGAGGGACAGGGCTTGACCTCGGGCCGACTGGGCAGTGACCGGCCTCCATAACTGGGGACCTGCTGGTACCAGTGCGGCTGCTGGGAACCCGGACCTAATTCTTCACTCAGAAAGGTTCAAGCCCTATTTGAAAGGAGAAAAAGAATAGCCGAGCTTTCAGAGTACTTATAGTCCTGCTGTTAGCTCTAGGGCCCCATTGCATTTTGCAGCCTGGGGAGACCGCTCACTTCTTGCAGCTGCCCGGTTCTCCTGTGAGCCCTCCTAGGTGTGCAGGGGCAGGAACCCTGCCTGTGCTTCTGCTTTTGTTCCCATTTCTGACCACTGATGCTCCATCCCGTTTCATCTCCATCAACAGAGCTGCCATCCTCAGGTCTAGTTGGAATTCTCCCAGGATTTTCCAGGGCCATGTCCTCTACTCTCCTGGAATGTTTAAGACTTGACTTCTTCTGATCTGCCCTAGGATCAGCTCACCCACCATCTATCTCTAGGGCAACTTACATGCTCACATCCCCAGACCACAGAGATGAAAAACTGTCTTATTTTAGTTCTTAGTTTCTTGAGTGCTCTCTAGTGGAGTCACTTCTATGTGTCCTCCCAGGCATTGTGCTTAATCTCCAAACAGTCTCAACCTGTAGATGTGGGTGTTCTGGGTTTGTTGTTGTTGTTTTTGGTGGTTTTGTTTTTGTTTTCTGCTTAAGCTTTTCTGTCAATATGTACCTGACTTCTAGGCATTTCTCTCAAAATTGTGGGGTCTGAACATATCATTTGTGTGTTCTTTTTCTAATGAGTTTAATAGGTTTTTTGAAGAGAGACATAAGTGCTCGTGCCTTTTATTGAAGTCTGGCCTATATTCTGGCAATCAGTTGAGCTTTTCTTTGTGGTGTGAAATGTGGTTGATTTCTGTAGGTAGGGTTGTGCATTGAAATTGTGTAATTAGTTTTCAGAGGTAGAACTTGATGTGTCTATATTAGATCAGCCTTATTCTGTTGTCCAGGGACTTTATACTCCCTTTTTGTGGTTTGTGATTGATAAAAACCGATTGAGGATATTTGTTTTTGAGTACTGTTGTTATTTTGAATAATTTTATGCATAACATACATAGCTGGTATTTTTCATTTTCACTTTTAAGATTTTTATTTATTTGAGAGAGAGAGCATGTGCATGCACCACAAGCACAGAGGGAGAAGGAGAAGCAGGCTTCCCGCTGGGCAGGGAGCCCGAAGCGGGGCTCGATCCCGGGACCCTGAGATCATGACCTGAGCTGAAGGCAGATACTTAACGACTGAGCCACCCAGGCGTCCCATATAACTGGTATTTTTTTTTTTAAGATTTTTAAATTTATTTATTTGACAGAGAGAGACACAGTGAGAGAGGGAACACAAGCAGGGGGAGTGGGAGAGGGAGAAGCGGGCTTCCCGCGGAGCAGGGAGCCTGATGCGGGGCTCGATCCCGGGACCCTGAGGTCATGACCTGAGCCGAAGGCAGACGCTTAACGACTGAGCCACCCAGGTGCCCCTATAACTGGTATTTTTTAATGTTTTTTTTTTCTGAGAGGCACATGAGAAGGTGCTTGATATTTTTCTTGATCTATCTCTAGTTTATCAGGTTATACTTGTACAAAATGGAATGAAGCACTTTTCTTTTTTGTTTGTTTTTTTAAAGATTTTTATTTATTTGAGAGAGAGAGCGTGTGCATGCATCCACAAGCACAGAGGGAGAGGGAGAAGCAGGCTTCCCACTGAGCAGGGAGCCCGATGCGGGGGCTCAATCCCGGGACCCTGAGGTCATGACCTGAGCCGAAGGTAGACGCTTAACCATCTGAGCCCCCCAGGCGCCCCAAGGAATGAAGCACTATTTGATACCTTGGTCCAGCTGAATTAAATCAGTCATTATTAAGGAAAAATAGCCATTGGGAGATCATATAGATTATAGGCTAACATCATCAGGAGGACTTACTAAGATGATGATGATTCTTTGAAAATATGACATATTGACCTGCCTTGTTTATAAAACTACCCAGAATAGTGGTTAAATGTTAAACTGTCTTCACCATGTTACCGTGCTTTAAAATTTTTTTTTACCAAAAAAATTTTTGTAAAATACACATAAATTGTATGCATATTGTATGCAAAATTGACCATTTTGACCATTTTTAAGTGTAAGCTCAGTGACATTAAATATATTCACAGTGTTTGCAACCATCACCACCATCCGTGTCCAGGACTTTTTCATCTTCCCCAACTGAAATTCTACTTGCTAAATAAACACTGACTCCCATTGCTTCCTCCCCAAAGCCCCTGGTCACCCCTATTCCACTCTTGTCTCTGAATTTGCCTATTCTAGATACCTCAAATATTAGTGCAGTCATGTAATATTTGTCCTTTTGTGTCTGGCTTATTTCACTGAGCGTAATGTTTTCAAGGTTAGGGTTAGGGTTTCAGTGTCATCAAGGTTATCATGTATCAGTGTAGTATGGCCAAACAATATTTCATCATATGGATATACTGCAGCTTATTCATCTGCTGATGGACACTTAGGTTGCTTGTACCTTTTGGCTAGTGTGAATAATGCTGCTATGAACATGGGGACAAGTGCGTTTGCATCCCTGCCTTCAGTTCTTTTGGATATACCCTGGAGTAGAATTGCTGAGTCGCACGGTAATTCTATGTTGAACTGTTTGAGGAACTGCCAAACAAATGGCTTTACTTCCCATGGTGCTGTCACTCTTTGCATAGGCTCAGAGTCCGCCCTCCTTGCTTCCAGGGTGTTGCTAGATAAGCTGACTTGTGACTCTGCCTGTGCCCAACTGTGTGTCCCTCACTTAGGGCCATTCACCGCTCTCTCAACACCTGTGGAAAAGGTGCTGCAGAGTGCTCCAGGGAGCCTGCCTATTGCTCCTTCGATGGTCCATGAAGTCCAAGCCTACGGGCTATAAAGAGATTGCTTCCTGGCAAGTCAGACACATTGGCAAACTTGGGAATCTCAAGGAAGATGATGCCCATCTAGTTAAAGTTTCCGTCTATGAAACCTGGTAGCAGCCAGCATGAGAGCGCTTAGGTCCTGAATGCAAAATGGAGACCTTGAATGCAAACCGAAGACCTTAAACATACTTCTGGCAGGATAGAAGTTGTAAAAACTGTGACCCCTGGGGCTTTACCAAGCCCTAGCCTCAGTGCCAAGGTCGAATTTGGGAACCGTCCAGGGAAGTCTCTCCGTTTTGTTAAAGAACAAGTCTTGTTTCACCTCTGTAGAGAAAGCATGCCGAATAGCACTGCATATCAGAATAATTTTACAAATTCAAAAACAGTGAAGCTTTTCACGTCACTGGTGGAATCCTTGGTTCCCTGATGTTTTCTCGGGATGAGCAGATAGGCTTCTCCAAGGAATAGTGTTGTTGGTGGTTGAGTTTGTATAGGCATACGTCGTTTTACTGTGCTTCACTTTATTGTGCTTTGCAGATACTGTATTTTTTAGAAATTGAAGGTTTGTGGCAACCCTGTGTTGAGCAAGTCTGTTGGGGCGATTTTTCCCGCAGTGTTTGCTCACTTTCTGTCTCTGCGTCACATTTTGGTAATTCTCGCAATATTTCTAGTTTTTTTCATTATCAGTGTATTTGTTACAGTGATTTGTGCTCAGAGATCTCTGATGTCACTATTGTAATTGTTTTGGGGGCACCAAGAACTATGCCTATATAAGGCGGTGAACTTCATTGGTATATGTGTGTGTGTTCTGACTGCTCAACCAACTGCCTCTCTCTCCCCTTCTCCTCGGGCCTCCCTATTCCCATGGACACGACAGTATCGAGATTAGGCCAATTAATAATTCTGCAGTGGCCTCTGAGTGTTTAAGTGAAAGGAAGAGTCTCACATTTCTCACTTTAAGTCAAAAGCTAGAAATGATTAAGCTGAGTGCAGAAGATGTGCTGAAAGCTAGGCCTTGTGTGCTGAGCAGTCAGCCAAGTTGTAAATGCAAAGGGAAAGTTCTTGAAGGAAATTGAAAGTGCCACTCCAGTGAATACACACATGATAAGAAAGTGAAACAGCCTTATTACTGATTTGAAGAAAGTTTGAGTGGTCTGCATAGAAGATCAAACCAGCCACCACATTCCCTTAAGCCAAAGCCTAAATGAGAGCTAGGCCCTCACCCTCTTCAACTCTTTGCAGGCGGAAAAGGGTGAGGGAACTGCAGAAGGACAGTTCGAAGCTGGCAGAGGTGGTTCTTGAGGTTTAGGAAAGGAATCCGTCTCCAGAACCTAAAAATACAAGGTGAAGCAGCAAGTGCTGATGTAGAAGCTGCTAGTTATCCAGAAGGTGTAGCTAAGAGAATTCCTGAGGGTGGCGACACTGAACAACAGACTTTGAGTGTGGACCAAACAGCCCAGAAATCCTGAGGGCCTTCAAAAGAAGTATGCTAGATCTACTCTGCCTGTGCTCTAGAACAGAAGGCATGGTGATCTGCCCTTCCACCAGTATTGATTGGGCATGCTAGATGGGAATCCGGGAGATTGCAGGAGCTCATTCAGGTTGTTAGTTTGCTACGCCACAGCCCCAAATGCAGCCTCCTGGAATTTATAGTGAAGGCCTGTGAGTGCCACCTAGTGGGAGCTGCTGGGATTTGTGACCAGAAAATTCCCATTTGAGAGAGAGTTACTATTGGACTTTGAGATTTTCCCTGTGATTGAAGGACATAAAATAACCTTGAGACCTGAACTACCCACAATACCTTGGGTGACGTTGGGGAAATGCTTTAACGGGGAGGGTAATGCCCAGAAGTATTCGTCATAAAATGGAAATGGTTTATACACGAACAGGCCACCAGGAGAGTGAGAGGAAGTACTCATGAGTAGGAGCCTCTTTTCCCCAAAGTCTGGCTCTGGAACCACCTGAGTAGCTGTTGGGTCCTATGGCTACTGAGTCACTCAGGCGGTGGTCCCACGAGAAGCTTTCCATTGACCAACAAAGTAGTTGGTTTCTGGAGGGCAGTTCCACAGTAAATGGAGTTTCCTGTTTAGAAGTCCACTACTCTGATGAGGAAGGTCAAAACAAATCAGTTCAGTGGGCTGAATTGTATGCTGTTTTTCTAGCAATGATGGATTGAACAATCATAAAAGCCCCTGTGTTTGGGTTTTTACTGACTTACAGGCAGTGGCCACATGTATCTGGCAAATCAGATTGGTGCTGGTAAACCTGGCGGGGAGGGGAGTTGTGGTACCAATGGATCCTGACAGGAACACACAGTTACTCTGGACTGGGCATAGCCTATTCCGTGGTAGATATAAATGCTCAGGGTACAATAAAAGGACTGGAACAGAAGATACTAGAAATATATGGACTGTCAGGTCACATATCTTCAGGCCAAGGAACACACTTTATAGCCCATAATGTTCAACAGTGGACAGAGGGATATAATTTTCAGAGGAATGGCTTGATGGAGAATTGGAACAGGCAGTTGAAATACATATTTTTTTAAATCTAAAACGGAGAAATAAAGGCATGAAGGGCTGGCTTACACACGTCCGTGAGTGTGTGCTCACACTCAACATGAGGCCAAGAGAAGGTCCCCACAGACAGATCCCTCTGCTTTTTCGGGGGTGGGGGCGGGTGGGTTTGGAGAAGAAGTGATGGGAAGGATGCTGGTTGGTATCACTATTCTTTTCTCTTTTTTCCCCACATCACCTCAACTTCCTTTGTCCTACCTGAGGCAGTGGTCCCAGGACCAGGGCTGCAACCACAGGTGCCAGAAGCTTCTAAGTAAGAAACTATACCTTTAAACCTTTATGTCAGAATTCCTAAGGATCTGCTGGGGTAGGTTGTGCCTTCACCCCATCTGGCAGAATTGGGGCTGCCACTGAATGCAGCTGTATTGCAAAATGGTCTGGACAGCTCACCTTAGTTCTGCACTCAGTAATCCTCCTGCCATCCCTGCCCCGTCCCAATGGAAGAGGCCTGAGGGGGGCATGTGCTGGACCAGTATTTCTGTTGGCAACCTGGATCAATACAGTGGCCAAACCTAACACCCCTTCCAAAAGTAGAAAAGTTAGGGTCTAGGTGGAGAAGAGGAGGAATGGTAGCTGAGGGTCGAGGAATGAATGAGTGGCTTATGTGGTGAGAGCACGGCAGTATGGCACTGGTGCCTGGAGAGGGGCTCCAAGCCAGATGTTGTCTCCTCTCGTTCAGTGACACCAGGTGCCTGGAAGGGCAGAGACTCCTCTTGCTTTTGGAACCTAAAAAAAATTGGGAGTCTGCAAACCTGAATGGCATCACTCTGGGGGACATTTCAGTCACACAGTGTGATGATGGCCTGGACAGTTGTTAATGACTGAGTGGGACTCTAGTAGTAATGTGCCCGAGCTTTGCAGAACACATCTCCTGGCGCACTGCGATACGGTGTAACACTAGCCTTGCTACAGTACTGGTATTCATAGTCAAATGTACTGGGGGGTTGAATCAGAGCCCCCTCAGGGAGCACCTGGATGGCGCAGTTGGTTAAGCATTGGACTCTTGGTTTCGGCTCAGGTTATGACCTCAGGGTCCTGAGATCAAGCCCTGCGTCAGGCTCCACGCTAGGTGGGGAGTCTGCTTGTCCCTCTCCCTCTGCTCCTTCCCCGGCTTGCTCTGTTTCTCTCTCTCCCATAAATAAATAAAATATATATTTTTTAAGCCTCCTCAGGAAGTAACACAGATGGAAAATGACTATCCTGAGAAAGCACTGGATTTACCTCACCTCACCGTCAGCTAATTTCTTTTTTAAATTAATTAACTAATTTGAGATAGAGTGTGTGAAGCGAGACGGGGAGCCAGGCAGAGGGAGAGGCAGAGAGACAATCTCTAGCAGACTCCCCACTGAACACGGAGTCTGACGTGGGGCTTGATCCCACAACCCTGAGATTATGATCTGAGATGAAATCAAGAGTCGGATGCTTAACCAACCAACTTAACCAACTACCCAGGTGCCCCAGTGTCAGCTAATTTCTAAGCTGAATAGCTCTGCACCAGCTTATCATAAAGTACAAAGGGGGAAATAAATAATTAGGACAAAAATAAGAAAATGTATGTACTCACTTTATAGGCTTTACATTAGTTGTTTCTTTAAATCTATCCCTACTTCCACACTAGCCCCTCCAAATGTTAGGGAATATGATTATTTTGTGGTAAGAGTCTAGACCAAAGGTAGTGGTGGCATTTAACTTCACAAAAGAGGCCTCTGTCTTCTACCCTCAGCTCTTGGAAGATGATCTTTGTTTGCCCAGAGGCCTTGGGTTAGCCAGTGAATGAGTGTGATTTAAGGTGGGCTTTAGGTCACATGACTCAGTCCAGTGGAGACTTAAGATCAACCACATGGGCACTCAATCGTGCCCATGTAACGAAGCTCTGAAAACTGAGTACTGAGTCTTGGAATGGCCTCCCTAGTACTTGGTGCTCTGTGTAATTGCCACACATCGATACCGGGAAAGTAACATGTCCTAAGCACGGGGAGAGAGAATAGTGGCAGTCTGCATCTCCTAGTCCTCCAGACTCATGAGCTGCTTTCCTTGGCCAGTCTTAATCTGTATCCCTTCCCTGTAAGAAGCTGTATAATACAGTGTATGCAGTATGTATTTTAGCTTTGAGTGGGTTCTGTGAGTCCTAGCAAATCATCCCCAGCCATTGTTTTAGGAATCCCCTGAACTTGCAGTTGGTTTAAGAAGTGACTGTGTTCACTCTTACTGTACATTTGGCTGAATTCCTCATGAAACTGTACTCAAGAGGAATCCAAATCATAAGCCCTTTGTTCTAACTGCCAGATAGGTAAGGACTTGCTTAGTCTCTCAGGAAAATAAATGAAACAAATACACACACATGCACACACACACTTTTTACTCCCTTTTATGTTCTAGAATAAAAAATTATAAAGCACGTTTTCTTTCTTTCATGTCTTACAATCAAGAGAAAACACAGTCGGTAGAAGTCCTAAGGGCACCCGGGGGGCTCACTTAAGCATCCAGCTCTTGGTTTCAGCTCAGGTCATGATCTCATGGGTTGTAGAACGGAGCCCCGTGCCAGGCTCCACACTCAGCAGGGAGTCTGCTTGCGATTCTCTCCCTCTGCCCTTCCCCCTGCTCATGTGCACATGCTGTCTCTCAAATAAATCTCTTTAAAGATTTTTATTTATTTGACAGAGAGAGACACAGCAAGAGAGGGAACACAAGCAGGGGGAGTGGGAGGGGGAAAAGCAGGCTTCCTGCCGAGCAGGGAGTCCGATGTGGGGCTTGATCCCAGGACCTTGGGATTATGACCTGAGCCAAAGGCAGACGCTTAACCAGCTGAGCCACCCAGGCGCCCCAATAAATAAATATTTTTAAAACAATAGACGTTCCACCAAAAAAAAAACAAAAACCCAAGTTACTGGAATTAGCAGATAAGGACATCAACTATTATAAATATATAAAATAATTAATGGGAAAAGAATAATAACTGGGAGAGAGAAGGGTATAATGAGTTGAAGAGTATTTATCCAGAACTTCTGAATATGACCTAATTTGGAAATAGTCTTTCAAGGATGTAATTAGGTAAGTTAACATGAGGTCCCAATATTGGGCCCTAATCCATTGACTGGTATCCTTATAAGAAAGGGAAATTTGGACCCAGAGAGACACAGGGGAGAACGCCTTGTGAAGCCAGAGGCAGAGATTGAAGTGATACATGTACAAGCTGAGGACTGGCAAGGGTTACTGGCAGCCACCAGCAAGAGGAGAGAGGCCTGGAATGGACTGTCCCACAGAACTGCTGGATGGACTAACCCTGCTCAGCCTCGAGTTTGGACTTCTGGCCTCCAGCATTGTTGTGGACTACGTTTCTGTTTTTTTAAGCCATTCATTTTATAGTACTTTGTTATGAGCCTAGGAAATTAATACATGAGGCCATGAGATAGTCTGGGATATGGATAGAAAACTTTTTTAAAAAGACCAAATGGAAATTCTAGATCTGAAAAACACAGTGGCTAAAATAAAAACCACAATGGATGGGCTAAACACCAAGTTGGACTTCACAGAAGAAAGAATAAGCGAACTTGAAGACAAGTAAATAGAACTTACCCACACTGAAGCAGAGAGATTAAAAAAAAAAAACCACCACCTGAAAACATGAACAACATCGCCTACCATTGATGTATTCTCAGACTGGGAAGGATACTTGAAATTGGGATCAGAGTAAGAAGAGGAAGAAAATAGGGCAGGAAAAATATTTGAAGAAATAAAGACTGAAAAACTTTACAGAAACTCACATTCTAAACAAGGCAAACACAAAGCAAGGCAACAGCTGAAAACCAAAGATAAAGAGAAAACTTACAAGTAGATAGAGGAAAAAGACACATCTTCGTCCATCCTCCCCACCTGCCTGCTTCCTGGGAGGTGGTGCTTCCTGTCCCACTGGCTGGTGGCCCTGACCATTCCACAGAAGGCCTTGAGGCCCAGGTGACCCTTCTCCATGCTAGTCTCAGCCCCAGGCCTGCCCGCAGCAGCTCCCACGATGAAGTCCACTTCTCGGTGTGGCCCCTCTGGTGCTCTTGCAGCTGCACTCTCACTTCCACAACTTCCAGTCAGATCGTCTGTAGCTCTTCAAGTGTGCCTTGCTCCCTTCTGCTGCTGGGAGCTCTCCTCCTTCAGAATCCCTCTCTGCCGGGCGCCCTGGGTCGCAGGTGTCTGAAGAGTAGGTTTGCGCCTGCACTGTGTGGGTGCTGACTTTGGTGAAATACACTTGGGAATTCATTCACAAGCTTTGTGCCGTCCTTTCTTCAAACGTAACTGATTGTGGGTGGAGGTTTGGAGGACCAATCAGCCTGTTGTGGGCCTCGTCCGTCTCTCTAGCATCAGCCTGCACTGTGCTTTTTGCTCTCTGTGTTGCCAGCCACGTCAGCCTCCTTTTGGTCCGCCTCCATTCTTTTCAGCCTCAGGCCTTGGTGCCTGTTGTTCAGTCTGCAGTTCTACAGACCTCCTATACAAAGATACCTGTCCATCCACTTCCCCAGCAAAACCTTCCCACACCTCCCTGATTCGGACAGATGCTCCTTAGGACTTGCCTTCATGTTGTGTCTTTTCCTATGAGGACCTGGCAAAACTGTGACTGTTGTGCGATTATTTTGTCACTCGCCCGCCCCCCCCCCCCCCCCCCGTGAGCTCTGCGAAGGCAGGAACCCTATCTGGTTGTTCCCATTTTGTATTCTTCAGTCCTAGGCACAGAGCCTGTGGTCCAGGACCTACTCTGCTAATACCTTTTGAGCGAATGGATGGGTGAATGGGTGGACAGTTCCAGGCAGCAGTTGGCGGAGCATGTCAGTGGTTCCTCCGGGAGTGACTCTTAGTCCTCAGGGGAAAAAGACCTTTGGGTTTCTCTGACTGCCATATATCATGTGTTTCCCAGGACTGTTTCTTCATACAGAATCTAGTCCCTCTTAGCCACTTCACACTCAGCCCCAGCCTGGCTGTAATGCTCCACCCTGTAACAGCTGCTTTCATCTTCCTGTCTCCACCCTTAGACTCACTGTTCCCGCAGGTGTGGCTACACCTACTGGTGCTGCCCTTAGAAGGCACTGCATATACTCCTTTGGGAGGCTAAAAAGTCATGTTAAAGAAGTGCTCCTGGACTCAGGCAGCCAGGGGTTCTGTGGGAGGAAGAAACCTGCCTCTGGTTGCGCTGGCCTCAGAAGTCAGGAGCTGCAACGTACTGGGCACAGGTGGGCAAGGGCTCTGATCCTGCGACAGTGCTGTCGTCACAGGGCTTCCTGAACATAGAGGAGGGAGGTCACTTCCCGAGTCACACAGTTGAGAAGAAGCGGGCACAGGAGAGGAACCCAGCTCCGTGGCCTCCAGAACTAGCAAGCTAGTTCGCCTGCTTCCGGAGTATGGCTAGGCTTGGGAAATCGGTACCCTACTGACAGTTTCGTAGCAACAGTAGCTTCCCTGCAGACGAGGAGGAGGAGGAGCCAGGAGACTATTCCCCTTCGCCACAACAGGAAGCTGCGGCCCAGCGGGGGCGTAGGGGTGCAGATGGCAGGAGAGCGAGAGCACGGACCCTCAAGCATAGGAGCTGGATCTGCGCCCCCTCCCCCGGCGCCTGCGCACTGCAGCTCCGTTCCCCGCCCAACGCCGCCCCGCCCCGCCCCTATTGCCCGGGTTTTCAAATTTGAAACCTGCTCCTTTTCCCGCCTGAACATGTTGACCAGCGGAGGGAGAGGGCGGGGCTGCACACCGCCAATAGTGCTTCAGAAGCTCCCCGGCCCCGCCCCGAAGGTGACGGCAGCGAGCCGCAGGAGGCAGCGGGCGAATAGGTGAGGGTGCCCGCCGGCCCCGCCTCTGCAGCGCCCACGTGCAGCGACCGAGCTGGGGCCTCCCGGACACCCAGGGCCCCCAGAGTACCATTTTAGGTGCAGAGCCTTCGCTATCAGCTTGGGGCTGGAAACTGGGGCCCTGATATACTAAGCAGTCGGCCCGGGGTCGTTGAGTGAAAAGGGCGAGACGTGGCCCCCTTCAGCCTGGGGATTCACTCAAAGGCTGGGCCTGGAATCGGCGCCCGTAGCAGCTCCGGGAGTCTGAGTGGGGGCAGGCTCGTGGAGGTGGTCTGCTGTTCCCTGGCCCCCTTTCGAGGGGGCGGGGCCAAGGGCTGGGCCGTACCGGGGGCGGGGTGTCCCAGGGGCGGGGCCGGGCCCCTGTGTTTGTTGCACCGTGTCAGTTACATTGTAACAAAAGTGGTGCAGCCGCTCTTCGGGCCAGCACCCTAGGCCCGCCGGCTGCCAGCTGTCGCCGACATGGAACCCGTGGCCAGCAATATCCAGGTCCTGCTGCAGGCGGCGGAGTTCCTAGAGCGCCGGGAGAGAGGTGAGGAAGAACTCTTGGCCAGACTCCAGACGGCAACCTCGCTGACACAGGCCTAGGCTGGACTTGGCTCCCAACAAGAAGGATGCATGCATGGCTTTAGGCAGTAGCCCCGGGGCACCCCGCCCTCAACTTGTGTGTGCGGGGGAGGGATCCCCGGGCTGTCGGACTGGGAGGGGTTGGGGAAATGGCCCTGGCGCCAAAAGCCCTTCCCTGACTGTGCCTTGCCAGGGGCGCCTGCTGGGACCAGCCCCAGCCTGAAGTGGGCTGGGGCTCTCTCTGGCAGAAGCCGAGCATGGCTACGCGTCCCTGTGCCCGCACCGCAGTCCAGGCCCAGTCTACAGGAGGAGGAAGCGATCCCCCCAAGCTTCTGGCGCGCTGGACAGTGGGCGGTGAGGAGGGCTGAGGATGGTGGGGGCGGGATGGGTGCCATCCCTCATGGGGCCTCACCTTTGCCCACTTCCTCCTTGTTGCTTGTATCTTCTGGGCCAGATCCCCTACTCTGGAGGCAATTCAGACCTCTCCTGCCATCTCCTCACTCCCCTCTGTTCATTCAGGGACTGTTTCTTGAGCACCCCTGATGTGTCAGAAATTATAAACGAGACTTTAGAGTCCTCCTTCCATTCACACTCCTGCAGTCCGCGTCTCAACTCGATTTCCCTCACAGACTTTTCTCTTTTTCTCAACCCTTTGCACATGCTAATCCCTCCACTTTTAATGCCTCCCCCTCCACTACCCCACTTTGGGTAGCATGTTTCTGGCCCAGCTCAACTGTCACCTCTGTCCAGGAAGCCCTTCCTGACTGCTGGTAGGGGGCCTCGTTTGGACCCCACAACCACCTGGGCAGGCCTCTCAGCATTTGGCCCAGTTTCTCTGCCTCTTCCTGCGGACTCCAGTGCTCAAGGCTGGCACAAGTTTCCCGCATTAGGCTAGTTTGGGGCCCACATCTATAGTGGATTTTAAGCCCCTGGGACTGAGGGTGTGGGTAGTAGCTGACGCCCCCTCATCCTCCCTGGCATTGGCAGGTCTGTGCACAACGAGCTGGAGAAACGCAGGTGAGTCCCAGCTTTGCCCTGACAGCACTGGGCCCCAGGAACCATCTCCCTCTGGCCTTCCCTCCCTTGCCGTCCCTCCGGCCAGCAAGGCTGGGCTGGCACTGCCCTCCAGACTCCTTCCCCCGCAGGAGGGCCCAGCTGAAGCGGTGCCTAGAGCAGCTAAAACAGCAGATGCCCCTGGGGGCTGACTGCGCCCGCTACACCACATTGAGCCTTCTGCGCTGGGCCAGGATGCACATCCAGGTAAGGAGCTACCACTGCGCCCTGTGGCCAGCCTGCCCAAACCTGTGAGAGGTATAGTAGAGGGGCTGAGTGGAACTGCGGGGAGAGGCCCAAGGTCACCGCCCAGGAGTTCTCTATGCTTTTAGCTTCCATTTGTGCTAAGTAGGAAGAAAAGCAGAAGACAACTCAAGAGGACTGTTCTGAGGCTTGAGTGAGTTTGCCCAGTAAACATTCATGGTTATTATAGCTATTATCAATTCAGTCCTAACTGGCAAGTCAGCCTTTCTGGACTTGGTTTCCCCCTCTGTACAGAGGGGCATGGCTGTTGAAAACATTCTGATGTGTCATGTGTCGGGGTCCCTAGGACTGCAGAGGTTTCCACTCTCCCATCCCCCCAAGGCCTCCTGTTCTGAGCTATCTATTCTGATGCCATTTGGGGAGGCAGTTCCAGAGGCCAGGAGAGGGAAGCCAGTCACCCCTCCTCCCAGCACCCTTCTGCTACCTGGGCTAAGCTCAGTGCCTCCTGGTGGACAGGAGTGAGGTAGCTGACTCAGATTGGGGGGAGGGGGGCAGCAGCCCTAGAAGTGGCCTCAGAAACAATAGAGGCCTTTTCCTGCCCTCCTGGTCCTTTTTGCAGAGGAAGAAATGGGGGCACAGCCAGGCCAAGGACTGAGCAGCACAGCTAATGAGAGGCAGAGTCATAACCCAGGCCCAAGTCCCCTGACTTGCTGTTTCCTTTGACAAGTGTTTATTGAGCACCTCTTCTAGGCACCAGGCGTTGTGGTAGACAGTCCATGTGTTATGCAGCAAATAAATCACAGTGCAGGGACTGTGAGCTCTGCCCCATGGTGCCCGCATCCCCTCATCGTGCTGAAGAACACCCTGGCCTGGTAGCAGGCCCGTTTCTCACATGGAGCTTGCCTGGCCTGGTTCTTGGAGGGATGATGTGTGCCCCTTGGGTGCTGGCTGGCCCATGGGCAGGACCTGGGGATTGCTCCTTCCTAAGCCTATCACCACCCCTCTCCTGGACTCCCTGGGCTCCTGTGAGCTCTCGTCCAACTTGCCCTGGAATATAATTTAGGGCACATAGATCTGTCCAGGTCTGTTTCCTGCTGGAAACCTTCCATGGCTCCTGACAAGACAGTCTCAGTTCCTTCCTTCCTGTAAAACTGTAGGCCCTTCACAGCCCAGGCCTTGCCACTGGTCTGATTTTGGTCTATCTTCCCATGCCCAAGCCCTACCAGAAAAGCTGAATTCTCCATGATCTTCCCAGTTTCCCTCTGCTTGGATGCTGCTGCTTGCCCCATCTTTGTGTAGGCAGCTCTTACTCATCCTTCTACACCCAGTACAAATGTCCCCTTGCTCAGGTCTCCCTTTCTTGTTGACTGAATGCAGGCTTCTGCCTGCGAGGGCTCTGGTGGGAGAACCCTTGGCCCTCCAGTCCCTGGACCGCAGGCTGGCAGAGCTGGAGGGGGATTAATGCTAAAAGCTCCAGGGTTCCTGGGAGGGTCTTGACCAGGAGTTACAAACTGGTAGGCTTTGTTTGGTCTGTAGTTTTCTAAAAATTTAAAATTAGCTGGCAGCACATAAAAGGACATTTGACATTAAAAAGTCTGACTTCCAGCTTTTCTTAAAGAAGTTGGGCCACGTGGCAGCACCAGGCTCGTCTGCATGTGGCCGCCCCCTTGAGCTGTAGTGCGCGCTCACTGCCATGCCACAGGCCTCCCCCGTCCCTGCTGCTTGCGGCAGACAGACCCACGTCCCTTGACTAGGCCCTGACGGCCTTTTGAGATTGTGGCGCCATCCCCAGCCCAACACAGCATGCTCCCCGGGCATTTACGTGAGCCGGAGGGCAGGGAGGCTGGCTTCCCCAAGGATGTGGGAGCAAGCCCCTGGGGCCCAGATGCGGACTCCAGCAGGCAGTGACCAATGCCCGGGCCGTCGCTGGCAGTGCTGTGCTGAGCCCGGGCCCTCGCCCCCTTGGGACCCGCAGAAGCTGGAGGCGCAGGAGCGACAGGCGCGGCGGCTGAAGGAGAAGCTGCGCAGCAAGCGGCAGAGCCTGCGGCGGCAGCTGGAGCGGCTCCGGGGGCCGGCGGGGCCGCGGGCACACAGCCTGGACTCTTCGGGCCTCTCCTCCGAGCGCTCGGACTCGGACCGAGGTGAGTGCCCCGAAAGCCAAGGGGTCGCGTGGGCTGAGCGGGCTGCGGCCCCTGACCAGCGGCCTCCCTGTGCAGAGGAGGCAGACGTGGACGTGGAGAGCCTGGCGTCCGGGGCCGAGGCCGAGCTGCCGTGGGGCTTCGGCGCGGGCCGGGAGCACAGCTACTCCCACGGCTGCAGCAGCTGGCTGTGACCTGCGCGGCGCCGGCCACCCGCCCGCCCGCCGCCCTCGGCTCGGAGGTCGGAGCCTGCCGCAAGCCTCAGGGGCTGCCTGCAACGGACTGAAAGGACCCTTCCGTGGGAACAGGTGCGGGCCTCCCCCGACCCCCCGTCCCCCCCCCCCCCCACCCCGCCGCTGGGTGCCGGCCGGCCCTCCTAGGGGAGGGCTTGCCCGTGCTTCCCCCGCGTCCTGCAGGGCAGGCAGCTTGCACCCGGGCCACCCTTCCAGGCCTTTCTTGTAGCACTTGGCTCTGCTGTCCCCACAGGGGGCAGGAAGCCTCTTGGGCCCTCACGTTCCTTCCTAGAGAAGGCCCCCAGATACTGGACAGTATTCGCATTAAATTTAAGCCTCTTTGCTAACTTCCTGTCCGTGGTCTTGCCTGATGAAAATGGGGAACTCTCAGGCACGGACAAACTGGAAAAGAGGAAATGAGATCATAGCCGTGACCGACACGGATCGTTCACCGTACCAGGCAGTGTCCCTCTACGCCTCACAGCTGGGGGCTGTCTGGCCCCGCTTCACAGGTGGCACCGAGGCTGAGTACGAGACTTGCCTGAGGCCCAAAGCCAGGAAAGCATGCAGTCAAGATTCTAACTAAAGCTTTCTGACTCTAAGAACTATTTATTGAGTGCCTGTTATGTGCCAGATGCTGTTCCAGGTACCTGAGACACATCAGAGAATGCAACAAAGGCCCCTGCCCTCGCGGAGCTTACAGTCTAGGCTTCCTCCCCCTGCACGCTGTGCCCCCGAGCGAGCCACCGCCCCTCCCTGGGCCTGTCCATGGCTCCGCGCCAAAAGGGACACCCAGCCCCAACCGCCACCCCACCCCCCCAGCCCCCACCTCCCAGAGAGCAGAAAGGGCTGGAAGTTGAGTTTTACTAGTAAAGTACGAGGAGGAAGGGCAGAGGGACTAGAGCCAGGCGGTCAGGTGTCCCACCGCCCCGGGGCCTGGGCTGGCTACACGAAGTGCTGCCGCTGTTGCTGCTGCTTGCCGGCCGCCTTGCTGGCCAGGTCCTTGGCCTTCTCTGTAGCTGCCAGTGCCGTCTCCTTGGCCTTCTCCTTGGCTTCCTTGGCTGTCTCAACGAGGGTTTTGGAAGGGGACTCCCCTGCAGCAAATGGCAGGGGTTGGCTTCAGAAGACACCAAGATGACCCACCTCAACACCCCTCCTCCCCGACACTCCCCCTCTTTGGGCCAGGCCCCGTCCAAAGGGTGGCATTTGCCCCAGGGTACAGATGAGGGGTCCCAGGCTTAGAGTGGGGTGGTGACAGCTGTGGACTCCACACCTGGCAGGGCCACTAGGCCTGGACCCCAGCCTCTTTTTGTGCCCAGAGCTCCTCACCTTGAAGCTTGGCCAAGATGTACTCAAAGCCCTTCATAGTCTTGGTCACGTTGCTTTTGAACCGGGCAAGACCAAATTCCTGGCAAAAGAAGAAAAGGGGGAAAGATTCTGAGCTTCCTAGTGACCCCTAGCCCAGCCTCCATACCAGATACCTAGGGTCCCAAAACCCCAGCACCCCCACAATGCTGCTCACCTGGACAGCTCTGGAAACACCAAATAAGCTAGAGGAGACCCAGGCTTCCCGGCGGATTTCGGTCCAGCCGCTGTTATCAGAGTTCACACAGTAAACACATCGTTCCTCCACCACCTGTGCAGGGAGTCAGGCCAACCACAATCGTGTGGGAGTCTTTCACTTTATCCATTTGCACATAAATTGGATCCCCTGCCTCTTTTTCACAGGGTAGGGCAATCAAGTGAAAATCCACTTCCTTCCCTTACTGTATTCCCAACCTTCATTTCAGGAAGAGAGCAAGAACATAAAAAAGGCCATTCTGCTCTCTCAAACCTCTCCTCCGACCCTTTCAACTAAGGCATATAGACTCGAGATCAGTAGAGTGTATGCCAGCTCCAACCTGGCCCTGGACTTTGTTTGGAAGTTTTCTGTGCAGTGCTTTTAGCCTGCCTTCCACCTACTGCAGTGCCTAAGCTCCCTGGCAGGCGAAATGAAAATGGAAATCTGGCCAGTGTCACAGCTCTCATTATCTGACGAGTGAACCAGTACTTCCAAGAGCAACACTTAAAAGACATGTCTCACAGCTGGATCACTATCTTCGTAATTTATAAAAACAGATTATGCCCTCAGGGTAGTCAGCTGTGAAGCCTTCGGAAAACTCTGGGGCAGAACATCAAGGTGCCTGCTCACTCTGTGACCTTGCAGGGCACTTCCTCTCTCGGAACCTCACTTCCCTCTTTGCACAATAGAGAGTAATACCTAGCTCCCAGAGCCACTGTGAAGAAGTTAGCTGAGAAAAAGAATGACAGCTCCCTGAAAACTTTTAGAGTATTCACACGTGAGAAGATACTGTAGGATGTTCCTTTAACCAAGGGTTTTACAGCTCTCTTATAGGCAAGAAATCAAAAGGTATATGAACTTCTCCCCCCAAAATCTCAGGCAAAAACCCATTATGTAAGACAGATAAAGTGGAACTCCTTTAATCATCATGGGGCAAGGGGCCCAGATCCTCTCCCCTCTGAGGCACAAAGAAACTGCTTATGGCTTGATAGACTCCTGTTTGAAATATCACTGCCTCCTTCCCTCAGCATCACTTCTTTGGGCCCACACTCTATGGGTGGCAGGCACAGTGAGGGTGCTCTGTATTTAGTGCTTGGGACAAATCTGTAAAACAAGTACCCCTCCCCCACAGTATGAATCAGTTAAAAGACTAACTGGCTGAAAAAAATCATCTGAGTTTACTCTAGATCTAGCACTCCCCAGTAACCCAAATCTGCCTCAGACAACAGAAGTTCCTTCATGGCTTCCTAGCCACATGTACCTGGAGCTACTTTTGGGGGACCAACGGGGAGAGTAGTCTCACCATCAGCCGGGCGTGGTTGATGTTCCAAGTGAAGGTGGTCATGGTCTGGTTTTGCGGGTCCACAATAGAATCCTCCAGGATGTACACCGAGTGAGCAACATTGGCAGGAAACAGTCGCTCGGCCCAGCGGGGCATCCTGTTGGTCTTGGTCAGGAGACGCCGGGACAGGAGTTTCTGGTCAGGGGTCACCTCCCGGTGCACTATGTCTTCCGTCAAGACATGTTTGCTGCAAGTATCAGAATGAAGGTGACCCTCGGGGGCATGCCGCTGAAAGACTGCCTGTTGGGGTTCCCCTACGGAGCCTCCCGGCCCAGAATGCCCATGCCTTCCCTAAACTTGCACCGGTAAGTAGTGTGGCTCACACCTCAACTAGAGTCCCTTGCGACTATCCGAGGGCAGACTCCAACTCCCGGCCTCTTGCTGACCGGATTCCAGCGGGGGCTGGACCTCATGATTTATTACACCAGTGGAGAACACCACAGGCAGAGGAGTAGGCCAGCGCCGGGACTTCCAACCCCAAGATCCCTCCCAACTGCTGTGCCGCCGCCTCTTCCTGTCTCACCACCCCGAAATGAGAGAACCTTGGACTAGAGCCTCAAGTAAACCACCGCCCAGGCCCAGCCTCCTTCCACTACCTTGCAGGCCTGGCCTGGCCGCTTTTCGGATAGGGTCTTCTTACCCTAAAGAAGGCCACAACGGTTCCGACGATGCCCTACCTCGGACTCGATGTCGAGTCTCTCCCGGCCCCACACTTCGATCTCCAAACAGCGAGGGAGGAGGATTGCTCTTTCCAGGGCCACATACCTATAGGGATTCGGGTACCGCTGCCAGAAGGCAGCGAACACTTGGTCCCAGGAACTCCGGAGCACGCTCTGGCCCAGGAAATACTTCACCATCGTCCCGGCAGGGGCGGACTCAACACCCGCGCAGCATCAGGGGTGCGATGCTCGTGGGGGCACACGGAGGCCGGACCGGGGCTCGGCGCACGCCCGCCAGACTCGCAGCTCACTCACCACCGCGCCGCACCCAAGGAGCCGCCGCCGCCATGAGGAGTTGTCGGGCCGCGCGCGCAACTTCCGGCGCAGCGGCGCCGTACCCACCACTTCCGGCGCCCGCGCACGTGACCCCGCGGCCCCGCCCCTCGCCCTTTACCACCCCCCCCCCCCCCCCGGGAGTCGCGGCGCTGCGGGTTGGACCCAGGTTGAAGGGGCCCCTAGGTTCCGTGGGGAGTCAGTGCCGGAGCGACGCCTGAGGCCTGCGAGCGAACTGGGCGGCGGCATGCGGCGCCGCTGAGGGTGCTGCCGCGCGCGGTCCCAGGCCGCCCTGAGTCCTGAGCTATTCGAAGGAGGAGCAGCGCCTGGGGCCGAGGAGCGGGGCAGACGCGGACGCTGCCGGAGCTCCAGCCGACGCGGCGTCTCCGGTCGTAGGTTGGCGCTTTGGGGTCGGGGACTGAAGCTTGGGCGCTGCCTGCCCAAGCGGAGATCCGGGTTTGCCTCCCGCCCCCGCTCAGGACCCTGACGCGGGTGAGGCGGCCCCGGGAGCATGAGCGGGCAGCGCGTGGACGTCAAGGTGGTGATGCTGGGCAAGGAGTACGTGGGCAAAACGAGCCTGGTGGAACGATACGTGCACGACCGCTTCCTGGTGGGGCCCTATCAGAATGTGAGTGCGCCGCGCGGGGCCCGGTACGGGTGGGAGGGAGCTGGCCCGTACCCGCGGCCCTGATCACTTCCCCCTGATTGCAGACCATTGGGGCCGCCTTCGTGGCCAAGGTGATGTCCGTTGGAGACCGGACGGTGACTTTAGGTATTTGGGTAAGTCCCCTGGGCAAGCAGTCCTGAGAAAACCCATTCATGAGGAGGCTTAGGTTCTCCTGCCTATTACTGGCTGACTTGGGGTCTCCTAGAGGCCATTTTTCTATTCTAGACCCCAGTTTAAAAATAGGGGTCTGGAAGACGTGGTATTTAGTTTGCAATCTTGGGGAGTAGCTCGGTAACTCAGGGCTGAGCCGCCCCCTGCCCTTCAGGATACAGCAGGCTCTGAGCGCTACGAGGCCATGAGCCGAATCTACTATCGGGGCGCCAAGGCTGCCATCGTCTGCTATGGTAAGAGGGGGTTCTGGCCCGTTCCTCAAAGAAGAGGGGATGGGTGTCAGGCTGGCCTTAGAGAACGGCCCCTGATCCATGGTTGTGTTTTCTGCGTGTCCCGTGTCAAGACCTGACGGACAGCAGCAGTTTTGAGCGGGCAAAGTTCTGGGTGAAGGAACTGCGCAACCTAGAGGAGGTAAGTGCCAGACCTCACCAGACGACCAGGGGCTGGTGGTCCATGGGAGTGACCCTGACCTTGTCTTTTGCCCCAGGGCTGTCAGATCTACCTGTGTGGCACCAAGAGTGACCTGCTGGAAGAGGACAGGCGCCGCCGCCGTGTGGACTTCCATGACGTTCAGGACTATGCAGACAGTAGCTGTTGCTCAGTTCCCTGGGGGTGGGGGAGGGAGGTGGCTGCCTGGGTGGAGCAAAGAAAATAGGGACCACCTTAGCTGCCATGGCAAGATCCCTTGGGAAGGTCTTCTGGCCTCCCTGAAGGTGTGGGGTCCATTTTTTCCCTGAACTGCTAGCCTTCCCCTTTGTATCCACCCCGATTCTCAGGTAGGAGGTTTTAGTCACTTCTCTTTACAGATATCAAAGCTCAGCTCTTTGAAACATCCAGCAAGACAGGCCAGAGTGTGGGTGAGTGCTGTCCGGGGCCTCACAGCAGAACAGGCAGGGGTGCCAGAGGAGGCAGAGAAGAGCCTAGAGGGCTGGGTTACTGGGTGATTCCAGGGTTACTGGCTTTGAGCCCTCACTGACTTGCCCTTTTTCTTGCCAGACGAGCTCTTCCAGAAAGTGGCAGAGGACTACGTCAGTGTGGCTGCCTTCCAGGTGATGACAGGTGTGTGTGCTTCCCCAGCTTCTCTGGAGACTTCCTCTAGGCCCACAGCATCTGGCCCCCTTCACGAGTTACCTGATTCCCAAACAGAATGGTGCTGAGCTGCCACCTCTCTTTGACAGAGGACAAGGGCGTGGACCTGGGCCAGAAGGCAAACCCCTACTTCTACAGCTGTTGTCATCACTGAGTCACCACCACTCACCTGGCCTAGGGGAATTAAAGGAATCCCCCCAGAAGGGCTAGACCTAGCTCCTGTCTGGGCTTGAGTGGCTGGACGTCTGAGCTACCCCCGGTCCCCAGGGCAGCAGAGGTGGCACCTGCCTGTGCTGGCCCATGGAACGGAGGCAGCATTGGGCTGACTGATGGGCATGAGGAGGGTAAAGGCTTATTTGGACCCCAGGCTCCTGCCCTGGACAGCACTTGTGTCTGCAGATTATTTAAGTGGCTTTTGATTTGTAAATAAAATCAATGCACTGTGAATCACACTCAGCCCCTCTCCCTGCTGTGTGGATTAGGTGCCAAGACACCTAGTTCTTTCTGGGGCTACCAGCTGGCCTCACTTCCTATGTTAAGGCTCCTCTCAGCTCTTATTCTTTTGGAAGCCAAGGAACTTCACTCCAGGGTTGCATCTGAGATAATGTAGAAACAAAAAGGCCTTTTCCTGTTCTTTAGGGGGGGACAAAGATAGGTGAGGGGCTGGGGGCAATGCAAAGCTCACGCAAGGCAGGCACTTAAATGGTGTCCAGAGATCAAAGGGTCAAGCACTCCTACCTCAGACTGGCTGGTTCTACCACTACTTCTGTCACATCTAGGTTCATGAGTCATGTCTGTGGCTCAGATCCTAAGTTTCCCAGCAACCTACTACAAGGTGGCTTAATGGAAGAAAAATTTTAAGTTTTGCAAGACAGAAAGGTCTTATAGATCCAGATTGGGATCCAATTCAGCTATCAACAGAAAAGGGACCTAAACTTGGCCTGAGTTTCCCATCTGTAAAATCAGGTGACCACTACCCAGTTCAGGGTGGCGAAGATCCTGAGCAAAAAGTAACTCTAGGACTGAATGTTTGTCTTCCCACACTATTCCCCAGAGGGCTTTCTGCTGAAGGGCATGAAGTTTAGGACTAGGTCAGAAGGAAAGACAGACTCCAAGACTCCCCCCAAAGTACATTTTTGGGTCTTAGAAGTATCAAGTGTTAGGGTGGATAGGGCTGGTACCTCCTGTTCAGCTAAAAAGCATATGGCAGCCCCTTTCCAGTACTGGAGGCCTGGCTGCTTTGCCTCTGCTTTTCCTGCCTTAGGCCTGGGCCAGGTCTTCTGCAGTACCTAGCACCTATCTTTGAAGAACTAAAAACGTGGCCAGAACGGTCAGACTCACAGAAAATGCTTTGGTTCCACTTCCTTTTTTAAAACCAATTCCTCAAAATACCCTTCCTTCATGGGTAATGGAAGCTTCCTGTATAGGGGCTGAAACTGACACCAGCTACTCCCAAAAGAAGTGAAAGACATTCTGGCAGCTGGTGGCTGCTAGGAGGAAACCCACACCACTCCTGGAGATGCTTAGAGGAGGGGCTCACCTCCACCATGTCCCCAGCCTGGGAACTATCTCAGGGGCTAGTTTCTGCTCTCACCCCAAACCCATCCTCCCTCCTGTTAAGCTACATCTCCCCACGGACAACAAACAACACACAGGGCAAGGGCCATAAGAGTAAAGTTAAACTTTACTTTACAGTAATTTTTTTCTATATACAAAGAATTACAGTACATGTTTATGGGGACTCCTACAGGGCTCCCCTCTTTTTCACTAAGAGTTTCACTTACAGCTGACAATCTATGGGGGGAGGAGGGGGCAAAAGACCAGTGATGGACCTCAGCTGACAACCCCCCCCGCCCCTTTCTTAAAAATATATAGATCTCTATTGTCAGCTTGTTTCTTTGCCAAGACTTAGAAAGCTGCTCTTCCATGAGCTCCTGTGTGCTGCACTCACCCATCTCCAACACACGCCTCTACACGCACACACAGGCAGCACCCACCTTGGACCTGGAGACCGCCTGTTCTCTGCCCCTACCCTGGAAGTCTAAAGCACCACAACCATTCATCTCTGCTCCTACTCCTTGGGCTTATCTCCTGTCCACAAAGCTTTGCTTGACTTCCAGGGTGTTAGACCTGAAGCCCCTCAATAGCCTGATGGTTTGAAAGTCATGGGAAAGCAGCTCTAGAGAAGGGACCATGTAAGAGTTTAACATGATTTTGCTTATGCTGGTAGGAAACATTTCTCAGGCTGTGGATTTCTAATTAAAATAAACTCTTTCCACTTCCTTAAGAAATATTACCCTTAATCTTCATAAGCAATTGAGGTGCTCCCATGAGAGTGGAAGAGGTAGAGAGGGGCAGAAGGAGAACCCCACAGCTGGAGCGCTCTACCAACGGGTTCCAGGCAGTGTGGACGGAGGCTACACCAGGTGACAAGGTGACACCAGCCCTGAGAAACTCAATGGCCACCCTTGTCTGGATATAGCATCTCTTCCACCTAGGATTATGCTGACCCACTCTAGGGTCGGGTGCAGGCTTCACTGAGGCTCTGCCTTCTCCCTCTCTAATTGAGCCTCAAAGAAACCATTCTACACAAAATTTCTTCCTCCCAAACAGGAACCTGGGTTTCTCAAGTCGCCAGTCCCTCAACCCTTGGCAGTGCTTATTTATACCAGAAAATTAGCACCATCATTACATTTTTTTGTGTTCAAAGCAATGATCTATTCTTATTTCAATTTGTACTACAGCAACTGCTGGCCCTGCTGCACTGGCCCTAGGAAGCTCAGCTGAGAGCTAACTGGCCACAGCCAACGAAAGTCCCATGCAGCAGCTGCCTAGCTCTAAGTGACCTGGAATGGCTAACACATGAAGCAGCCCAAGCATTATTTAGCAGGGAAAGGGGCTTGTGGCAGCTCCTTTCTTGCCATGATCTCAGGTGAGGAGACTGGGCCACTCTGACCTCCTGGTTGACAAAACCGCAAGAGGATGACAATATCCTCCGAAAAAGCCTTAGGAGAAAACCCACTTTATAGGAGCTGAGGGCAAAATCCATCCACGTTTAGTGCTTTCCTGATTCCTTTCCACAGGGGAATCTGCCAGGACCAGACTTCCTTCCTGCCATTCTGTTCTCATGATGTGACCTGGGAGTCCAGCTCCAGTGAGGAGATGCTGCTGAGCCTGGGAAAGGATCGCTGATGCACTTCGTGCCCTGACTGTAGTGTGGGGTAGAGAATGTGAAGATAAAATAATTATTTCCATCAATGCTAAAGATGCAGGTTTGGTAGTTGTTCAATTAAGAGGATCAACACAGTGACTTAAATCACCTCAAACTCAGTAACTTTTGGGGGAAGCAGACATTTAAAAACTGGGATCCTTCTGTAGCAATGACAGTTATTTTGCTATTAGAATGCGTTTACTCCAGCAGGAGAAGCAAATGAGGCTTTGAATTCAAATTTCAAGAGTTTCTATCAAGTTCTTCTGACTGAACAGGGCTAGGAGATATTGGTTCTTTAGCTACCTATGAAAGCTATAACTTCCCCCTTGGAAACGTTTCCTGGGGACTGGCTTAGAGGCACTCTCTCTTGAGATCCTGATTTCCAGGCACTTGGTCAAATACCATCCTGCACAAAGATCAGGAGTTTCTAAGAGAAAAGCTTTCCTTTTAACTGCCAATTCACACCTTCTGGAGAAAAGGTCTCAGTACAAGGCTCCAGGAGAGCCCCCAAGAGCTGGCAGGGTAACTGTCTCCCCATTGTCCCTCATGCAAGAGTTTCAATTTCCCAGTAGTCCTTCTAACTCTGCTTCTAATTGTATGGTAATGCTTTCTTGATATTAACAATCTGGTATCAGATGCTGCTATCAGTGGGCCTGACAGCTGAATTTCTAGTTTCCATTCTACCTGAGAGTCTTTCAGTAACCCTCACAAAAGCCTGGATGTCCATCTAGATAAAGAACTGCCACCACCCCCCACCCTCTCCCCCAAACTAAGCACAGCTCCAAAGTTGTTTTCCCAGGCAGGTCTGGAAGGACGTTTCCAGTAAATGGTGTAGAATGGAAAGAACCAAAACAAAACCACTCATGGCCCACCTTTCCCTCACTCCTTGTCCTGTGAGACATATCCAGAGCGGCTGTCAAGTCAATTACCTACCAAAGCCTACTTCAGAGAAGCTATTTCAGGATCAAACTTCTCCACTTAAATTTTTTTACATAGCCTGCACACCCCCCCCCCCAAATTCACAGTTTATTTCATGAAACAAAGAGCTACGGTAATTTAACACACAACATAGTGAAAGGAGATTCTGACAGTGCAGTGCGAATATCTTTTTCTGATCACAACTACAGATGACAGGAGAGAAAAGGGCACAGGACTGGCACCAAGCAAACCCTACTCATACAGCCTAAGAGATTAGGGAAAGGGACCTACTAGCTGCAGTTATATACTTATTATTCTCACACATGATAAATACTTAATATAATGAACTTTAATGTTCTGGGTGGATTTCTTTAAAAATATCTTTTCCATGGTTTAAAATTTTTTAAAAAAGAAAATAAGATGCTTTGTTTTTTCCTTTTGAACAAAGAGCTTTTCCTCTCTCATGATGTGGGAAGAGAGATAGGATGAAGAGGGGAGAACTAGGCAGGTGGAATTTACAGAGGAGATTTCGAGGTCTAAGTGGGATGCAGAGATAGGCCCCTAAGACTCGGGACAGCCCTGCCCAGCCTCGTACCTCTGCCTGAGTTCAAGTGTCTCAACCCGAGACAGACTTTGGGAAATAAAAGCAAATTCTTCTTTTAATCTTTATATAAAGCGCAAATGCTTCTATAACTATTGTTCCCTCCTTAGAAGTGATGTGGATAACCTCAGTAGGAACTCAGGAGGAGGAAATTGGGACAAAATACAGAATCTTGTTGAGGGTGTAAAAGCCATAACTGAAACAGAATGGCCAGGAGACATCTGGGCCAGGAGATGGCCTGTTGGCTAAAGCTGCTGGCTAAGTTGGCAAAGCAGAGAGGTAAACACGTTTGGTCTAGGGACAAAGGAGGGGTGAGTGAATGGGAAGGAACTGGCCAAACAGCACTTCCTGTTGGCAGTTGGTGAGCTGGGTGAATGGTAGGGCAGGGTAGCACCAACAGATTTCCCAGCCCTTGGGCCCCAGCTCAGGGCAGCAGTAACAGATAATCAGCAGTTATGAGGAATCATCTCTCAGACTGGACATTGCTCTAAACACCACATCTTGCCAGTCACAGGGGAAGGGCTCTGGCCTGCCTTTGAACAAAGTCAGCAGGCAGGTGCTCTCAGTACAGAACACAGCAATTCTCAGGGATAGGGTGGTAGAATCCACCAGTGAAGGAGAGGACTCCCTCCATTCAGGTAAGAGGGCAAAGGATCAAAAGAGAAGGAATTTTCCATCACAATCTGGCACTCTCCCTGAGCTGGTGGTAGATCTAGCCCAGAGCTTGCCAGAGATTCCCTATGTCCACTGCCCGACTCTGAAATCTGAAAGCACCTGAGTGTTTGGGGGGTGGGCATGGGGTAGGCTGATGTAAAAGGTGGAAAACTGGTAGAAAAGAAAGGTAAGCTTGCCAATTGCCTTCTTATACTTCGGGAAAGCTATGTCCTTGTAGAGCCCAGCCCCCACAACCAGCTGCTCTGCCAAGGACAGATTTTTCAGACTCTGCACAGCCCAGACAGAAGCAGTAGTGGCTGCCCAGCCAACGGCTCCACTTGGCCTTGATGCAACCCCCCCACCCCCCCAATCCCACCAACAGAGACCTCCACATGAGCGTGCGTGCATCACACGCACACCCAACCAGGGGACACTTACTCAACACAACCACTTCTGGGGCCATAAAGGACATTACAAAATGAGTCTGGAGCCCCAGGGCCCCTCAACTTCCTGTTATTTCCTGGTCAAAGGTTCATGAAAACAGCCTGAGAACCCAGGCAGGCATGTTAGGCTCACAGGGATCAGGTCTTATCTCTGTATCTCCTGTCAGTGACTAGCACCTGGCCTAGCACATATGAATGCTCAAGAAACCACCACTGATATCAGTTCTTCCCAAGTGTTCATCAGATGCCCTCAGTGGGGCTCTGTAGGGCTAGAGAAATAACTTCGAGAGCCCCTCTACCTTCCAACCTGATCAGTGGAATTGAATCCCATGCTTGACTCCAGAGTGGACTTTTTATTTCAAGTTACCATGTGTAAAGGTTGGAGGAAAAAGACCCAAGTCTGTCTGTCTCCTTGGCTGGGGCCCACTTGGATTTCCATACATGGTTTACACAACCACATGCCCCCACTGGCTAATGTCACAAGAGTTCTGAGTGTTGGGATATAAGGAAAGAGTAACAGTGGAAAAGTGGTGGGGTCTGTTTTTTAAGAGGGGAAAAGAAAGATGATTTCCCTTCCCCAAGAACCCTGGGGGCAGCTGGTCTGGTCATGTGACATTTACTCATATTACTTCTGTTCTGACTCTGCACACTTGTGACTGGAAGGAGCCTGGTTAAGAGCTGGAAGTGTATTTTGCTCTGGTTTAGGGTCTTGCCCTCTTCCAAGAGACCAGCAAGTCTGTGCCAATGTCTGTGTGCTCCCGGAGGACCAGCAAGATGGCGATATTGTCTGTCCAGCCACCATGGGCCAGAGCCCTGGCCCTGGTGCAGCCTTTCCCAGGGCCCAGGGACTCTGCTCTGCAGTTGCCAACTTCTTCTCTTCAGTACAGAGGGAGGATGGGGCCTTCCCAAGAGGCCTGAAGGACTGCCCACTCTTGGCAGCAAGTCCAGGTAGTTGCTGGCCTCCGGCCATCTGCTTCACCTGCTTCACCAGGCCTGGTGCTTGGCTGGGAAGCCCTGGTGTCTGCTCCAGCCCTGCAGGTGCTCTTCCTGAGGCCTGAGTTGTTGGCTCATATAAAAAAGCCTTGGCAGGGGGCTGAGAGAGAAGTCTGGCCTGGGTGAGTGATTTAACTGCTTGCCAGGAGTGCTCCGAAGGGACTGCTGCTTTACCCGGTGGCTGAAGGACAGGATCTGACACACTGCCTCTCTCTACGGCTCGCGGCATCTGCCCCAGACCTTTGCTGGCAGTCCACGAGCTTGACTCCAACACTGGCATCTTCTCATCAACCTGTGGTGTGACCTCATGAGGTGAAACAGCCCGTTCTTTCTGGTGAGGAGTTAGGTCTATGAGATCCATCACCAAAGCAGCTCTATTTTTTGATTGAGTATTCTGGTCCACGGGCCTCAGTGCTTTTTCTTTAGCTACCAGGGTCTGGACCACAGCTGATAGTACTTTTTCAGGAGGTGGGAGTCTCTGGGACAAAGAAGCATGGGATTTGTCTGGGGGCCTGTCTGAAGTCTGGGGTTTGGGACTGCTGGTGACTAGCAGTCTGTCTGGCGGTGGAAGTCTCAGGCCAGAAGGGACTGGGGTTTTCTCCAGTGACTGGGGCCTTGGGCTGGCAGCACCTATGGATTTATCCAGCCTTGGGTCAGCTGTCCCCAGAGGTCTTTCCAGTGGTTGGGACCTGACTGAGGGTGAGGAGCTTATGCCAGTCACTGAAGAGGGTTTGTCAGATAGTTGGGGTCTTGGTCCTGCCACTGCAGGTGGCCTGTCCAATGGCTTCTGGCTGGATACCAAGGATTGGGGTTTGGTCCCCGACCCAGCAAGGTCCCTGACCCTATCTACAGGCTGGGGCCTGGAGTCAGTTCTGTCAGAAGGTCTTTCAGGAAGCGGTGGCCTCTGACAAGTCCCTGTCAGAGCTTTTTTGGACAGTGACAGTGTCTGGTTGGTGTCAGCAGGCAGCTTATCCAACATTTTGGGCCCCTGAGCAGCCACTCCTGATGAATGCTCTGCCAGGTGAGTGCCTGGGCCTGGAGGCAGCGGTACTGGTGGAGGCACATACTCACGGATCTCCCCAGGTTCCAGAGGGTTGGGCCCACAGGGGTCATGCTCAGTACAAGACAAACGCCCATCCAATTTGGAGATGAAGAGCATCCCTTCCCGATGCTGCTTACAAAAGGAGCTGGGACACATCTCACAGAAGGAGGCTGCTTCCTTCCCACAGATGTCACACTGATGCCAAGGACACTCCCATTTCCCTAAAAACACAGATATGAAACACACGCTTAGGAAAACAAGCAAGGTGCATGAAATGAGTCATGGCCCTGAGCCTGGGTCAAAGGAGTGATTTCAAACTGCCACCTTCTGCAGAGAGCTCATGC
Organism: Eumetopias jubatus; assembly: GCF_037043125.1. Lineage (NCBI taxonomy): Eukaryota > Metazoa > Chordata > Mammalia > Carnivora > Otariidae > Eumetopias > Eumetopias jubatus. Next base: position 89,082,691 of record NW_028274811.1, read on the forward strand.
CACTCACCTGACACCTCCCCTGCCCCAGAATCTGAGTATCCTCTACAACACATAAAAATAAAAGCCAAGTACAAGCAGCAACTGCGTATCAACTAAATATACAGGCAGGAGTAATTTCTTATTTCTAGGACTATTTCTAGCAAGGGGGAAAAAACCCAAAGCTCCCCTTAGCTGGAATGTGAAGATACTACTTCCACAGTTTTGCAAACTCCATTTGTCTAATATAGCCTTTCAATATTCAACTCTAAAGGGATAATCTCGGCTATTTAAACTTCTGCTTATTTGGTTATATTTAGGAACAGGGAGCAGATATACAAATGTGAAAAATTGAGATTTTCCTTTGCTCAGTTTCAAATCTTGCAACTAGCACAAATTTTACCTGTACAGTCCACACAGAACCAGTGGAAAAGACCCTGACCTACTGTCTATTTGCTCCCATTTCATGACACCTGAGAGTCTCTGCCATGGATGGTGTTTTCGCCCTGGCTCATAGTTTCCAAATAAACTATGCTAGTCCTGACTCCTGGCTCCTAGTCAAGACGAGTTCCATTGCAGCCTGTGCCAGCTACAATCCTGAGCTATTGATTCTGAAACAATTCTCCTTCTCCACTTCCTGGCACTGACAAGTCATGCTGTGGCCTTGCCCTCACACTACCTCCGTTTCTATTATTTTATTTCTCTGGCAACCATACATTGAAGGAAAGCTAGTTCAGGGACAAACTCCTCTCATTCCCACCCCAAAGTTTTCTCTCTGCAATTCCTGAGAGCAGGCCACTGGTGATGTTTAATCTCCTCAGCTGAAGTGGCTCCCTACTGCTTTCTTGCCTCTGTCAACAAACAGACCACCTATCCAAGTCCCCCCAAACTCTTCTAACTCCAAATCCCACTCAAAAGTTAGCAGCTTGGGCGCCTGGGTGGCTCAGTTGGTTAAACAACTGCCTTCGGCTCAGGTCATGATCCTGGAGTCCCAGGATCGAGTCCTGCATCGGGCTCCCTGCTCAGCAGGGAGTCTGCTTCTCCTTTTGACCCTCCCCCTCTCATGCTCTCTCACTCTCTCATTCTCTCTTGAATAAATAAAATCTTAAAAAAAAAAAAAAAAAGCACCTTCTCCAGCCACAAATTCCTGACACTCTATCTGCCCAAGCAGCTCTCTCATGTGTCAGCAGATGGAGCTAAATCTCCTTCATAAGGGAGTGGGTGAAGGGAGCTCAAGGGTGTCTACTCCAGGGTATCTAGTCCACACCTCACTGACCGGAATAACCCCAAACTCCATACTGTCTCAACCTCTCTTTCTTTAGAAAGGAAACATGATTTAGTGGCCTTGAAGTCAGAAAACCTGGCTTTCAATCCAACTTCTCCATCTACATGCTCTATTGTGACAAGTCATCTCACCAAACTGGACTCTCAGTTTCCTCATCTGCATCATGGGAAGGTGAAAAGGTCTCATCTTTATGGGTTGCTGGGAGGATAAAATAACATAACATAAATGTAAATAAAGTGCTTGACATATAATGAGTAAGTTTCTGTTCCCTTCTCTATAACCTAGGATTCCAAAGCCTTTATTTCCAGAATGAGAACATGAACCATACCCCCTTCAACATTATGCATGGGAAGACCAAGGGCTCTGACAATTCTGGCAGAGAACAAAGAGCACTCTACATGGATTTTGACACCAACCTGCTGGTCGCTTGGTTAGATTTAGACAGTCAGCGTGGTAAACTTTTGGGCAGCCTGGCTTCTTACAGGAGACGAGCTGGCCAGCATCCCCACAGCTGAAACATTCATCCTCTCTCTCCTTTGTGATTTCACCCTGGGTCCTGCGCTTCCCCTGTTGCTTCTTCTTGAATTTCTTTGACTTTTCTTCTGTGGCAATGGGTTGATTCTAGAGGTCAGATATTGAGCAGTAAGCATTCTGTTGATATATTAGTTGTGTGATCTTGACCAGATTAACTATCCTCTCTGAGCCTCAGTCTCTCCTCTGGGAAGAGACAGTCCTCACAGACTATTGTAAAGATAAGAAAAAATGCAGGAAAGGCACCTCGCACATCATAGGTACCCAATAAATGGTTGCATTAATTCTAACTTTTCTATCAACTACTCCTGCCACCTGAATGAAATAAAAGAAAAATAAACTTATTTTTGTTAACACACAAGGCTAGCGTTAAAGGTAACATTACCCTTTCATTACGTTTTATTTTTGTGTTTGTCTAGGGGTGTATGTTTGTGTGTGCACACACACTTCTTTATTCAATAAACCTTCACTGGACACTTAAGAGTCACATGCTAGGAAGGCACAGAAAACTAATTCATGGTCCTTGCCCTCAATAAGCTATGTGCCCTTTATCTATATCAAATTAGGTTCATATCCACTATTCCCCAAGACAGATCCTGGTGCAGCCAAGCAGGTCTCCTCCATGATCCCTGCAGCCCACACTTGGTTACCAAACCCCATGCGTTTCATCACATCATTTATCTTGGACTAGAAACATCCAGGACCAATCTGATTATTACTATCCCTCAGTGATCTCCCATTTCTAAACTTCTGCCCTCAAATTTCTCTTTCACTGATCCATGTGTGAAATAGTACATAGATGTTAAGGATGCAAAAACTGACATCCCCAGTGAATATAACACCATTAAACTTAGGTTAAACTCAGTTACTATTTTGATTTATAGGTAATAAACTGGACACCTTAAGGAACAAGACCATTTAACCAACTGACTAAAGAAAAAAAACTCAATAAAATATAAACATAATTTTCCTCATTTAATAAAAGAATAATTGGGGGTGTTCAACATCTCTGTGTGTTTTTGCACAAAATGATTACTCCTGGGGTGCTTGAGTGGCTCAGTCAGTTAAGCAACTGCCTTTGGCTCAGGTCATGACCCGGGGTCCTGGGATCGAGCCCCACATCGGGCTCCCGGCTCCATGGGGAGCCTGCTTCTCTCCTCTCCCCGTGCCTGCCACTCTCCCTGCTTACGCCTTCTCCCTCTCTGTCAAATAAATAAATAAAATCTTTAAGAAAAAAAATAAAAAAGATCACGCCCCCTTTCTTTAGTTATTGGTTTCTGTGCTAATTTGCATTTTTCAGTTCTTAACACTGACTTCCAAATCAAAAAAGCATAATAGGAAATACCCAAGTGGAGTCACTGTATTTTTCATCAAAATTAAACTTCAATTTTTAGTGTGCTGTAACTTAGGATAGAAAAATCTGGATGCATGTTCATATATTATGGTCCATCCATTATATTAAAAAATTAAGTCACTAGAGAGACGATGGTTAAAAAGACTATGTGACAGCAAGGAAAAAGATTTTATAATATTTAAGAAATGCAGGATACAGACTTGTAAGTAATTCTTTACAGAATTATAAGCCAGTTAAAATGCACATAAAAACCCAGAGAGTAAGACACAAAAATGCTTATACTTTAAGATAATATTAAGGGTCCTATGTTTATCTACAAGTGTTATACTACACTTAGAATCTTAAATTCAATATTGGATTCTTTGAGATCTTTAAAAAGACAGAGAGAGAAGAGAGGGAGACACAGATACCAAGAATCTAAGAAGCTTATTAGGAAATGTGAGTGAGATGAGCTGAGACCAATAAAGACATGGGAAGTAACCTACTTTATGGATTCCTATCTTACAGCTTTTTTAGCTAGAAAGGTATCACCAATTAGAAGTCAGACTGCTCAAAAGAAATTCAACAACACCCATAGATCTGCTCTTGAATAACCAAACTGACCATCACAATGCTTAGTTAAGTGCCAGTAGCCCTACCGACAACTATCCAATGTCATTATTCCAAAGAGACATCTTAAAAAGTCAGCTATGCCACTGGTTAGGGAGGGAGGACCACACCATTATTCCCGATGGAAACATTTGGAAGGTACCTTTGGCCTTACACCCAAAAAGCCACTGCAGTTTGGGGCTCCACATTTGCAAACAGTCTTTCCATTCCCAAGACATTCTAGGTTGTAGTTGAAGGTAAGTTCAGTGCCTGCATAAAAGACCATGAAAATATTAACATCTATGGTTTTAATTACATTACTTCTGTATTAATCACAAAGGATACGGACTTGCAAGAGAACAGATTTTTCAGAGGATAGAAGGGATTTATTAACTCTAATCCCACTATATTAATGAAATACTAATACATTCGAATCCTATAATATTATTAATCAGCAAATACAACTTAGTAACAGAAAAACTTATACAGGTTAACAAGTAATATTTAAAATAACCTTTACTGTAGAGATGTTAATTATCCCAAGTTGTTTTGTGTTTCCTAATCAGATTCAAAATATATTAATTCATTACCAAAAACAAACAACAACTCACCTGTACACACTGATGTGCTAGGCACTGGGAATGCAAGTATGAAGAAAACCTGTTGATCTGTGCCAAATCTAGCAGAACTTAAGGGAGAGACATCTCAATACAGAGTAATACTAGAGAACTCTATACCACAAACTTGGGCCCTGGCTTTATATCCCTGTTACCACAGTCTAGCTGGGTGATTTGAGCCCTGAGTACATTTATTAAATGGAGAAACAACAACTGCACAAGCTTATTTAGAGAATAGGACATAATGCACACAGCAGTAATTTGTAAACTTTAAAAAGAGATGTACAGATTTAAAGTACAAATTGTCCCCTTTCTGTCAAAAGTGCATCTTATCAAAACTAAGAGAGGAAATAAAACACACAACCATTCAAATTTAAAGCACATTAGGGAAGGCCTAACAAATACAAGAATTTTATATATGTATAAAAAGAGATTAACTCTGGGTTGGGGTAATGGTTCACCATTAACGTGTAAAGTGATAATCATTTGGTCAAGATGACCAAATCTTGTAAGATTTCCTACTGCAGACTGACCTATCTTCCATCAATAAGATTAACTGATATAGTTTTTCATCTAATATTGGATTAATATAGATCATTATTTGTTTATTCAGCTAAGCAAATTATAAATCAGCTACCTTACATTTAGGGGTCCAAATGGTACAAAAACTAGAATCACTCATGGCCTGGTGAGAAGTTCACACTGCAAGGAACTTGCAGGAACCAAGACTGACCAAGATAAGAGCAGGGTTCTGTCTCCCCTCTCACATTTATGGCAAAATACTGCACTGAATGATAGATAATTCTACTCACTTTATTCCTTATCAAACAATTTATGAGTATATAACTGAATTTTCATTAATTTAATGTGCAAATAATACAACTCAACCATATACACAAATATAAGATAGCAGGATAGTTGACATAACCTACTGCTTACTCACCATCCACTATGTAAACATAACCGCACAAGGGATAAATCAGAAGGCAGTGGTGTGCATAAAGGAAAGATTCATACCATTCTAAAAAAGAGCCCAATATACAACAATCCTTGAGGTCTGCACTTATGGGGATGAAAGGCATTGGAGAAAAGAAAAACAAGGAGTATGACACATTTGGTAGAAAGTATAACAGGTATTGAAGACTACATGAAGCTGAATGAGGAAAGAGAGCAAGCTGAAAAGTTCTGATTCCATCTGTCAAGGCTGCAGCTCCACAGGAACTCTGCATAGTACTGAGCTTTCTGTCTTGTTCCTCTCATTCCACCCATGCAGACTGGAAATCAAGTGAGAACAAGAACAAGGTCTGTGAATTCCCATACCATGCTACTTGAGCTAAGTGAATATGGGAAAAGAGAGAAGAAAAATTTGTGGCTAGAAATGGTAGAGGAATCTATCACCATGGACAAAGACTTAAGTTACAAGTACAGATGTACTGAAAGCAGCGAGAAGAGATAGAAGGACTGAAGTTATGGGCCTGGATAGTATTTGAGTAATTAATACATAGGACACGACCCCAGGGTGGTTAGAGGTGCCAGACCCAAGAATCCAAGTAACACAGGTATATAATACCATATACTTCACAACATTTTTACAAGGAGTAAATATGAGAATATGCTTGGAGTAGTGTCTGGCAGTGGTGCCAGGGGCTGAGGGGAGAGAAAATGGGGAATTAGCATTTAATGGATACAGAGCTTCACTTGGGGAAGATGAAAGGGTTAAAGAGATGGATGGAGGTGATAGCTGAACAACAAGGTGAATGGACCTACTGCCACAAAACTGTACAATTAAAAAATGGTTAAATGATAAACTTTATGTTATGTATATTTTGCCATACCACCATCACCACCAAAAATATTCCATGCCAAGTACCACCTGGAAAGTCTTTTCTGTATTCCCAAGAGTTTGCAGACCTCATTTTGGATTACAGGACATATGGGATGTTTAGATGATAAAACCTGAAATTCCTTTCTTAGCTCCAGAATCCTTAACTGATTCTTACCTGCTTTAATGTCACTCAGGGCAAAAAGGCCAACACGGGTATCTCCATTCACAGACCATTTCTGTGTTTCACAGTTGGGCTGGCAGCAATGATTCATGAACCGAGCATAGTTTCCTTTGGGACCAGCGTCAATGATCCGGTCCTAGAATTCCAAGAGATGATGCTCATTAGATACTTCCTATATATTCTAACAAGCTAGAGTTCCTATTTGTATAATTTGATTCTCCCAGGAGTGGTTCTCAAAGTGTAGTCACTAATCTATCACTAGCACCATATCAATTATTTGTTGGAAATACAAATTCTTGGGCTGCACTTCAGATATACTAAAAGCAGAAACTCTGAGGGAGGGCCCAGCAATCCGTGTTATAACAAGCCCAGTAGGTAATTTTGATTTATGCTGAAGTTTGAGGACCACTGCCCTAGAAGCAGCAGCTTGCCCCATCCTCTCAATTTGGTGGTCCTGAACCCTGGGGCTACACATTAGAAATCAGCTAAGGAGTTTTTAATACTGATGTTGAGACCCCATCCCAAATGAAGATCTGAATATCTGGAGGTGATGATCTCACAAACCAAAGGGTTCAACTTAATAAATGTTCATGAAGTTTTACACCAGGAAAGAATTGTTATAATAGCCAATGGAAGGGGTCGGGGATTGCTAGCAGACCTTAGTATTCAGGTGCAAGGAAGAATGTCAAATACACAGAAAATAAACATATTAGAATGCTGGAATTAGGAATGAGTCCCAAATATAATTCTAGGCACCAATGAAATTAAACTCATCAGCAAATTCCTATGATTGGAAAGATGACTTGGGTTCAGAAGCGGAGTTCTACAATTTATATGACCTTGTCAATGAACTAAATATTAACAAATCAGTTTCTGAATCTGTAAAATAAAAGGATGAAAGAATGATTATTTACTTGGCTGGCTTCAGGTTTTAATCTAATAGGAAAAACACTAAAAGACGTAATACCCAACTTGTATAGGACAGTTCAAAAAGAATGCAAACAGTAGCTCTGCTGACTCTGGCAAGGGATGTGTGGCCAGAAATGAGCAAATTTAGCTACTCCAGAACCTCGACAAAGCAAACCCTACAAATATAAGGGAAAGATGCTGTTTTGGGCAGTGAATTACATGCCTACAAACACTATGGCTGGGACAATATCAATTTCACAATCTTATAACAATGGAAATAACACTTACTTTGTCTAGAGTAAGCATATAGAAATTAGTGATATCATGTTCTTGGGCATAACGGATTCGAGCTCTGCACTCTTCTTCATCTATTAGCTCACCCACATACTCATTCACAAATTCACCCTAGAACAAGAAATAGTTCTTAATGGCAAAAAGCACAACTGTATTCCCAGGTACACCTTATTTTAAAAAAAAATTAATGAAAATAACAATCTCCAAAGCAGTTCATGTACATGTACCTAATCAATTTAACAAAGGTTTATTCAAGAAACATAAATATGATGCTTCAACTATTTGACAATGAAAAACACCTCCTCACTCCTATCACTGTCACCAGGAGAAAGACTGGGAATGGACATTAAAGATCAACCAACATGGAAGTAAGTAAACTAGGGCTCCATTAAAATAGTCAAGGGGTTGAAAAAATAATTTTACATGTATAGAATTTAGTAATATTATAGTCTTATATGATACAAACACTCTCTCATCTCAAATGATATAAATATAAATCCCTTGAACTGCCCCAAAACCTGAAAGTCAATTTCCATAAACTATGTTCCTTTTCCTTGGAATATACCCTGCCTGCTGCCCTTCCACATTTATAATACTGTCCTCCTGACTCACTCTGCTACAGTCATACTGGCTTTCCCTCATGCTGTCCAATTTGACAGCAATGCTTTAACACTCACCTAGCCTAAGCCAACAACTACTTATATTTCAATTCTCAACTTAAAAGATTCTCAGAGTCAAAGCTAGTTTCAGGCCCTTACCATTTACCATATGCCTCCAGAACCCATTGTGCTTCCACACTGGGTGACTACTTGATCAATGTCTTGCCCCCTTAGAATGTAAACTTTATGAAAGCACGGCCTATGCCTCTCTTACTTAACACTGCATTTGCAGCACAATGCCTGGCACACAGCAGACACATAATAGCTACTTAGCAAATAACGAAACAGACCAGCCAATATTCATTTCCTTTTCTAGAAACAAACTTCAATAAAATTCTTTAGAAAGCATAAATAGAGTAAGGTTTATTTTATTAAAATGTCAAATAAGATTGATTCTACACAAAGACTATATAATATTCTCTATTAGAAACTTGCAGGTCCATGAGAGACTATGGACTCTGAGAAACAAACTGAGGGTTTTAGAGGGGAGGGGGGTGTGGGATGGGTTAGCCCGGTGATGGGTATTAAGGAGGGCACGTATATGCAAACAATGAATCATGGAACACTACATCAAAAACTAATGATGTAATGTATGGTGACTAACATAACACAATAAAAATTAAAGAAAAGAAACTTGCAGGTCCTTCTAAGTTTGAAGTTGAAGATGTTACTGCACTTTTATTAGAGGCCTAATCCTCTTCTTCATTTTCCATGAACCAAAACCGATTTTCCCTTAGTAAAAAGTTTTTATTTTATTAGGTGATTAACACCTCTGTATCACATACTATCCCCTTCCTCTTAACTACAAGTTCCAGAATTGTCACAAAAGAGAAAGTAAGGCCATAGTATCTCTATGAATTTCCTTCATTTTTTCATCCTCACACACCATGAACATGAGCAATACTAAGGACTTTAGAGGTAAAGGAGACTATTCTCAAGCACCTAATCTCTAGAAGGAAAAAAAAAACACTCTAGAAGGACACAGCAAGACCCAACAGTAAGGTTAATCCTTCACACTATGTTATCTTTCCTCTGATGATCATTTTCTCATATTCATCAAGAATAATTACTCATATTAAGTAATTGCAAAGAAGAAAAAAAATCTGGAAATTATGAAAAATTTTCTTCACCTTTTTAATATCTGTTTTTGTCCTGAGACCCCAGCCCCTCTGTAATGTTCGGAAAATTTCAACCTCTGGATACTGGCGCTTAGTGAAGCACTGGTTTTGGCAGCGTCCTCCGGCAGGACATACTGTGGGGTGGCACTCATAGAGCAGCATGCGATTGATGCACTCAGAGTCTATCCCACAGGGGTTATCATCAGTAGCTTTACAGTTGCAACGGGGAATTTCGGACAAATCTGCAGTGAAGATCTGTACCCTGCCAATAGGACGGTTCACCTGCAGAAGAAACACATACTACAGAACATCAGGCAAGTCAACACAAGACAACTCAGGACCTATAGAAGGTAGACTTCTTTTCTTTGAAGTTGCATGCCACATTTTACATGATTTTGAACTTAGGGCATTATTCACAACAGCTAAATGGGGTACAAATAATGGAATATTATTCAGCTTAAAAAGAAAGGAAATCCTGACACGTTACAATATGGATGAACCTGGAAGACATTATGTTATGTGAAATAAGCCAATGATTAAAAAAAAACAAATATTGTATGTATATAAGGTACTCAGAGTAGTGAAAATCATAGAGGAAAAAGTATAATGGTAGTTGCCAAGCAACAAGGAGGGGAGAATGGGGAGTTAATGTTTAATGGGTACAGAGTTTCAGTTTAACCAGATGAAAAGAGTTCTAGAGATGGATGGTGGTAATGGATGCAAACATTATGAATGCATTTAATATCACTGAACTATATAAAAATGATTAAACTAATAAATTTTACATTATCTATATTTTACAATAAAAAATAGGAGGAAAAAAAGATTAAGGCAATCTGACATAAAGCCTCACTTAATATACACATTAGGGATCCCACAAAAATTTTTAAAAAATCATTTTATGAAAATCATAATTTCAAAGCTGGTAGGCCAAGTTAAGTATAAACTGGGTTTCTGCTATTACCACATGGTGGCGCCATGTTAGCTGCTACATTTTTGTTTTATAAAGATTTTTTATTTATTTGATAGAGACACAGAGAGAGAGGGAACACAAGCAGGGGGAGTGGGAGAGGGAGAAGCAGGCTTCCCGCCGAGCAGGGAGCCCGATGTGGGGCTCGATCCCAGGACCCTGGGATCATGACCTGAGCCGAAGGCAGACACTTAATGACTAAGCCATGCAGGCGCCCCTAAAAAAAAAAAAAATTCTTCATAAAAAAAAATTCTTAAGTGGTAAATGGTTGGCATGAAAATGTCTCTGGGTAACTGGGATTCTTTCTGTATGTGAAGAAATAATTTTAATATTTATTATCATAGTTTGAAATCTTTTTAATAGACTACAGCAATGTCACTCATGTATTTATTTAGTAGTGGTGCTAGTACTAAAAACTACAGTGAATAAAACAGAGATCAAACAGCTGCTGTAACACTGAAGCCGTGAGCATTTTCTGAGAAAAAAATAGACATTCCATAACAGATGGATTTGTGCACATGAGTTCCCCCCTACCTGTTATTATTTCACTTGGAATAGTCAAACTGTGAGTCTTCAAAAACCCATCCCATACATAAAAATTGGCTTTTCAGGAGTTTTATGATTCTGATAAATCACTTCACTTGCAAGATTATTGTGAGATTAAGAAATATATGTAAAAAGTCTAGTACAGAGTCTATCAGCCTCTTAAACATGGTAGATACTATGATTATTTTTTCTTTTAATGTTCTTTTAATTATTTGTCACATCAAATATTCTAGATTATCACATCCATTCAATCTAAAATCACTATGACTGGGACACCTGGGTGGCTCAGTCAGTTAAGCATCCGGCTCTTGATCTCAGGGTCGTGAATTTGAGCCCTGCATTGGGCTCCCAGCGTGGAGCCTACTTAAAAAAAAAAAAAAAAAAAAAAAAAAAAAAATATATATATATATATATATATATAAAATAAAATGAAATCACTATGATTAGCAAAACAGTTATTTCCATCCTCTAAATTCCCAAAAGGGGGGGGCGCCTGGGTGGCTCAGTCATTAAGCGTCTGCCTTTGGCACAGGTCATAATCCCGGGGTCCCAGGATTGAGCCCCGCATCACCTGCTTCTCCCTCTCCCACTCCCCCTGCTTGTGTTCCCTCTCTCACTGTGTCTCTCTCTGTTAAATAAATAAATACAATCTTTTAAAATAAATAAATAAATTCCCAAAAGGTTCCATTTCTAACATTTTAGTTTTTGCCTCTTCTTGAACAATATTATAAAATCTCCAATCTGTTTATAGAAATAAACTGTCCTCAAACCAGTTCTTGATAACACCTTACAAGGATGTAACTCTGCCAGATCTCTTCCCAGATACTTCAAAATACTGGCAAAGGCTGTACACTTCTTGGGGCACCTGGGTGGCTCAGATGGTTAAGGGTCTGTGCTTGGTTCAGGTCATGAACCCAGAGTTCTGGGATCAAGCCTCCTGTCGGGCTCCCAGCTCAGCAGGGAGACTGCTTCTGTTGCTTCCCCTGCTTGTGTGCTCTGTCTCTCCTCATAATAAATAAATAAAATCTTAAAAAACAAAACAAAACAAACCTGTAAACTTTTTGTTAATGGAGGAATACTACTACCACATGTAAATGGAAGTCACAACCCTGAGGAAAGCAAACTCTAAGGGGACAGACAGTAAGGACTGACTCACTCACCTCCGATCGCAGGTCCTACACATAGGGCATCAGAACATACCTGTCTGTTTCAAGGTATGTTTACCTGACCTCCCTCCCATAAAAGTTTCACCCTACTCCTTTTCTCTCTATAAAGATATGTTTCAACCATTCTTTCTTAACATCCGATCTAACTTATTAATCCCAAGTAAGTTTCTTGCCTAACATAACATACAAGCAAAAACAAACTAACAAAAATACCCCCACATGATTAAGAACAATATAGATACATAAGTACAGTTTAATGCTCACTCTATATCAGGGATTAACAAACCTCTCCTGTAAAAGGCTAGACAGTAAATACTTTGGGCTCTACAGGCTACAGATGTAGCTCAATTCTGTCACTGTGGCATAAAAGAAGCAAAAGACAATTTCTACCTAAGCGTGGATGAGTGTCAAATCGTCATTTATGGGCACTGATATTTGAATTTCATGTAATCTTCATGTCCCTAGAATTATTCTTCTCATTTTAATTTTTTTCCCAACCATAGTAGGCCAGATTTGGCCCATGGACTATAGTTTGCCAACCCTTGTTCTAACATTTTTCCTGGAAATGTATTTGTTTTTAAAAAGGTGGGGAGGGGGTATGGAGGAAAGAAGTTGGCTTCTAAATTCTCTGATTTAGATCACTCCCCAGGAAGCTGCTCTCTCAAGAGCTCATTATGCTTGATGTACAACTCTGAAATGCCTCCCTTGCTGTTGTCTGACACCTAAGACTGTGGGAACCAGATTCTTTTCCCCCTTTTGAGGCCTAACTACACTTAGAACTCCACGCACAATAACTCCATTTGAACTCTCAGTACACCACCACCAGCGTCCATTTAGACCCAATTTTAGGTTTTGAGTGTATTTTCTTCAGCAGTTTTATTTGTAAGGATTGATATTTTATGAATTTTATTTTCTTAGAGGTCTTCTAAAGATCAAAAAGAAAATTCACTTAAAAAAAAAAAGAAGAAAAAAAACCCCTCATTCTATCCTGCAACTACTATGTACATCCATTAAAACCCCTTAAAAAGGGCGCCTGGGTGGCTCAGATGGTTAAGCGTCTGCCTTCGGCTCGGGTCATGATCCCAGGGTCCTGGGATCGAGTCCCGCATCAGGCTCCCTGAATCTTCGGAGCCTGCTTCTCCCTCTGCCTCTCTCTCTCTCATGAATAAATAAATAAAATCTTAAAAAAAAAAAAAAACCTTAAAAAATCTAAGCTATATTATGGAATTTTAGTGTTCTTAATTTCCTGTATCTCATAACATTTTACTGTTTCACCGTTATTCATAGTTACTCATCAGTCATTCCCACCTTTACCAAAAGAGACTAAACTAACAAAACAGAAAAACGATGGAATTACAAAACCTTATGCATGTAACAGCGAAATAGTGACGCTTTAGTTTCTCTGTTGCATTGCCCAAAGTATTAAGTCATCTTTCCAGAAAGTATGAAAGGTTAGAGATAACATCTTTGTAGTCTGCTTTTAGTAGGGTTGCTTTAAAAATCCAGGACACCTGATTAAATCTGAATTTCAGATTTTTTTTTTAAATAGTTTTTTTAGTTTCAGTATGTCCCATGGAATACTTGGGATATACTTGACCACATTAGACTCTAAAGATAGTGATGAAATTGATCTCTACACGAAACCTCAGACTCCAAGACTTCAGAAACTCAAATATCAATGGCTATACTAACAATGAATTTCTATTGACAAAAAAGAAATATGGTATTCTTATTCAGGCATGACATCACCACAAATATTTTACAACAAGAACCTGGGCAGTCTCATTCTGTTAATAGAGCTAATGGTATTCTTTCATGTTTTCTGATGTTTGAACATTGCAATTAACAATAAAAATTGGGTTTTTAAAGAGAGGTTTTAATAAATACTTACTAAAATGTCTAAAAAAATTTGTTCATTATTCCTGTATTTTTACTTCTATAAATTATTCATAAAAATGATTTAAAACATTGAAAAATACAAAGGGTCCGTTGCACCCAGATGATAAATGGTGAAGACTCTTTTACTAGGCACATTAGGGGTTAGGTACACATAACATGAATTCTCCTGACCTTGGGAAACCTAATCATACTGGTTACCTAAAATATCTTTAGTATCAGCCATTACCAAGAAGACTTACCATGTGTATTATTCATACTATCTAAGGGCTATTTATCATTTTTTATCATGCTTGAGTCGCCTTCAAACTGCAAGATGTTGCCTGTGCACAGACTCTAATCCACTCCACTTCTATAAGAAGACTTTCCAAGGCAACAGAAACAGTTATCAACACACAACTGACTTTATAGAAGCTGTAGACAATGTGCTAGGAATGGTGCTCTGGAACTTTTTCTTATCTTCCTTCAAGTTCACACCTCTACCCAAAAGCAACTCTGCTTCTGCTTCCAAACCTCTTCATGAACACAGCAGGAAAACAGTACTCTATAACAGGGTCTCTCCTGGAGATAAGTCTCCTGCGTTTTTTTCTCACCTTTATATGTTTGTAAGGTGGCGGCTTCTTGTCATTCTTTCGGTCTTCCTGCAGCTGTCTTAGCTCTTTTTGGGCCTTTAACTCCTCAAACCTTGCTGCAGCTTCCTGAAGAGCTAAGAAAACACACAGCACAAGTCACTTAATCTTGGGTGGAGTTGTTTATTTTGCCGTTTTTTCCCCTTTAAAGTTGGAGAAAATCCATGTTTTAGACAACAATCAGCCAGCAACTGGGGCGCCTGGGTGGCTCAGTCATTTAAGTGTCTGCCTCCAGCTTAGGTCATGATCTCGGGGTCTTGGGATCAAGCCCCATATCGGGCTCCCTACTCAGCGGGGAGCCTGCTTCTCCCTCTCCCCCCTCACCCCAACTCGTGCTCTCTCTCTCAAATAAATAAATAAAATCTTAAAAAAAAAAAATCAGCCAGCACTATATAGAAAACTAAGAATTACATATTACTGCTATTTTCAAGTTACTTTATAGTCCCCAGGGTATTCAGATATAGCATTAAGACAAAACATAACCTACCACTACATGGCACAATATAGACTACCACCTTCAGAGGAAAATTTAAAACAAAACCAAAACAAATCCAGCTAAATGATTTGAAAAAGCCACCAAATAACATCTCCTAACAACAACAACAAGACTGTATCTGTTCAGCAAAGTCACTGTGCTTAATTAAGCCTAATTCTTTCCTCAGTTCCGAACCTCCTGCCTCCAGAAACATTCTGTCTCCTAGGTGCCAAATAACATGCTGCATTCCTCTGGAAGAAATTCGAAGTTGAAGTTTTCCTCTCCTTCTTGCCTGATTCTCTAAAGAGCACCCGTCCTAGTCTCTCCTAAGATTCACTCTGTAAACGTCCATTATTAGCTGTAATGATACGTAGACCTTCAGAGCTGATTTTATTCAAGTCCTGTACTTTCATGTGCTTAAAAGACTGTAGTATCTTAGAAGTCCAACAAAATCTTAAGATTCTCATTCTTTTCCACTTAAAACAAGCTTTTCATTCTTTTTCAAAATTCGTTCTTTGTAACCTAGATTAAAAATTCTGAAAAGAACTCCAATTCTTGCCCCTCTTTCCTCTCTGTAGCTTTCCCCATATTCTGTCAATTCTTTAAAGAAAAGGGTCCATCCCCTTTTCCCCATTTCCCTGTTAAACATTTAACAGAGCTTTTGTTGTGTGTGTGTGTGTGTGTGTGTGTGTGTGTGTGTGTGTTTTAAATAATCACTCCTTTCTTGATTCTATTATTCAGCATGTCCTGACTAGTCTGTTTACTTAATGTCTATTCAAGTACCCATCATCCTTACCACCCCAGGGACACCTCACTTCACAATCTTGTCATCTCTGCCTGGAACTACCAAAACAGCCACATCACAGACATCACTGGCCACAGCCTCTCACCTTCTATAGTCCCAAAACTCAAAGATCCCTAAAAATTCTGCTCTGACCATGTAAACTTACCTACCACCTTTTCTGGCTAACAGCCCTGTGTTCCCCCAACCCCATATTAAACTATACCACATAACTAGAGGTCATTCACTCAACATGTTAGATTTAACATATGCTTTCACATGCGCTATCTTCTTGTTAAGATTTTCATTTGTTAACTTCTTCACCATCAATGTAGGGGTGAAGAGTGTAGATTCTGGAGCCTGAATGCTAGAGTTTGAAATCTTCCTCTACTTACTGGCACTGGCACCTAGGGCAAGTAATTTAACTTTTATGTGCCTCACTTTCCTCATCTGTAAGATAAGGATAGTGACACCTAACTAATACTATTACCACAAGGAGTTAAAGCAGAAAACAAACTGAACAGGGCCTGGCAAACAACAAATGATAACGATTATTATTAAGGTTCACTCCTCAAAAATCACTTGGAAAAAACCAATCCATGACTTCCAACTTTGATCCCCAGCACAGTTATGCTTCCTCTTGGTCTGTTCCCATAGCATACCATGCACAGTTCTGCCACAACACGCAATGAATAACATTTTGACTGCTTGTATCTGTGTCCAATTCCCCCATAAAAACATGTATTCTTTGAAGGCAGAGGCACCCCGCCAGCCCAGGGTTGAGGCATAGGAGAGTAGAATCCCAGAGCTTCAGCAGAATCAGACTTGTGGTAGTCCCTACAACTCTACCTTCTCCCCCAGCCTCTGTGGTGGCCAGCTCTACACAGGCAAAGATGTTGATCAAGTGGTCCCTGACCATCCAAGACTACAAGACTCAAGAGCCAAGCTCCTATAGTGTTAATACTAATAACCCATATCCACACAGAAACCACATGGCCAACAGGTAAGTGAGGACCCACTGAAATGACAGGAGGCAAACGGAACCTTTGTGAAACTTGTTCCCTATGGACATGATTCTCACTCCCCATCCAGGAAGTTTCACCTGCTTAGAATTTTCTTTGAATCTTCACCTTATGAGAAAGTTTTACCTGCTTAGAATCTCCACCTCACCATACAAAATCTATATACTTCAATGTCCAAGTATCTTCGAATAATACGAGATACCTATACTGCCTTTCAAAGGACAGCTAAAGGAAGAAGATAATTATCATTGATCGGATACCAACTATGCGCTCTGCTGGTTGTTTTTATTACCTCACTGAATTCCCAGTGCAACCTTTACTCATTATATAGTAAGAGAAAACTGAGGCTCATAGTTGACTCAACTCCTTCTAACCCAAATGTCCCCACTCCTTCACTGCTAGGCCAGCTTAAAAAAATCCCTTTTGATTCAGAACATTTATGCTTTGACTTTCACTATTTTATTTTGCTCTATAACTTCTCTGTAACTTCCTTGGAACAAACACAACTCTATTAGAGAATCTGACTCTTGTCTAGCAAACCACAGGGTTTAGGCTATAAAATAGTTCCAAAGCTCCAGTACTTTTGATAAGATGCTGAGAAAACAGAACTGGTAAGACAAAAACCTCCCTCAAGGAAATTCCTGTTACATAAAGGCGAGGCTCAAAAGTAACGAATTATGTGGATCAACTTTCCTGTAAAATCCTGTAGCTGCCCCAGAGAGCAGAACACAGCCGCTAACGGAACATATGTGAATTCTAACACGTAACAGAATAGATACTTGGGCAACAGAGGTCTGTGTTGGCCTGAGAAACAAAAATATAAAGTTACCTTTTTTATATGTCCCATCCACGCCTTTGCCCATCTTATCCTTGCTGCTCACATCCCCCTCCATATAGGGAAAGACTCGGGCCTGATGTGTCCACAGATAGTCATTAGACCCAAAGAAGAGCACAGGGAACTCGCCCACATCATGTCTCATCTTATCGATATTGGAAGGTACAGCTCGAGGATGGCAGATCTCAGCTGGCCACCACCTGGGAAAGGTGAAAACAAGGAAGGAAACCTTTAGAAGACTGCAAGACACTAAGAAAATGACCTACCTTTTAGGACAGGAATAAGGAATAGTGATGTCTATCTACATGAAAGTCCAACCTAGTCAATTTTTACAATCTAACTAGAGAACAAATAAGCAGTATGTGCTGAAAACCTGAAAATGGCCATTCTCACAGATGTGCTCACATATATACTTTTTAGACTCAGTTATTTTACTTTAAGGAATCTATAAAGGAAATAATTTAACACTAAATAATTATCTCATAGAAGATATAAACAAAGCTTTGACTATAATGTTCACTAAAGTATTATCTATAAGAATGAAAACCTAGAAACAATCGAAATGCCCAACATTTAGGGGATGTTAAAGTACCTATAGTATATGATACAATGAAATATAATTTAGCCTTTAAAAAGGAAAAGTTTCAAAAATTGTGAGGGGCATAGAACAATGACACCAAGAAATGCCTCCGAAAATAAAAAGCATGTAAATTAATGCTTTTCGTCCACTTTAGGAAGACAATTTGGCATTAGCTATTTCAGCTGGAAACCCCTATTCCTAGAAAAACTGTGCATGTACACTAAGGAACACTAACAAAATGCTCATAGTCCAAAAAGGAGAATGGATAAACGAACTGCACTGTTTTGTTAAGACTATATCAAGAAGAAATGTAGAACAGCAAAGTATGAACTAGAGCACTGCACTAACTACTATTAAATCTCAGGAGCGTAACAGTAAATGAAAAAAGCAAGCTGCAGGAAAATATAGCAACAATTTCTTTATGAAAAGGTCTAAAACATGCAGAACAAAACATTATACGTGTGGTAAACCATTACAGCAAGGCAAAGGAATAAAAAACACAAAATGTAGTATAGTGCTTACCTCTCGGGGTGGGAAGAGAGTGGATTCAGAAAGGGTCATGGAGGGACCCTCAAAAGTACTAGCAATATGCTATTTTCTTTAAATGAGAGGTACATACACAGATATTCCTTTCTGATTCTTTTAAATCATGCATGTTATGATATTCTTTTGTATGTTCCATGTTCAATAAAAATAATTTTAAAAAGGAAAAGACACAAAACTGAGTATAAAATATAAGGCCAATTATTTTGAGGGTACATGCATTGGTGTGTCTCTAAGAAAATACTCCAAACTGCTAGCAATGTATCTTCCTTGTTTGTTATGGATTTTATTTTCATTAATGAATTCTCTACAGGGAATATGTATTATTCCTATAATCACAAAACATAAAAATTAGTTTTTTTCTTTTGTAATGGAAAATTAATGGGGAGAAGGGTGGACCTTGCTTAATCAGAAAAATTATGAAGGAAGGAAGGAAGGAAAAGAAAAAAGAAAAGAGTTAAGCACTGTATCTGAGATCCCAAGAAACAGAGGATGGGATGGTAAAAGAAGTCAGTGCCAATTTCCTTCATGCTCACTCACCTGTATCGTCCAACTTTTACCCAGACAATTTCCCTGTAATGTGGCTTTTTGCCTGCCTTACAATCATTGCAATACCAGTTTCCTTCAGGGATATCAATGTTCAGGCATTCACGATGAAAAGCAGCAGGGCAAGAATCACAGCACAGAAGGCTGCCTCCTGTGGGAATCAAAAAATCTGGCACTCAGAATCACAAGACTGCATATAATAACCCAGCTGAAACAGCTTTTGCTCCTAACCAATTATTTAACTCCCAGCGAAGGGCTTAGTAATTTAGTTATTCAGAAAGACTTCTACAAGAGCACTTATTCCCTCTCCAATATTCCCTGTGAACCACAACCTTGAGGGTTTGTTATATTCACAGCAAATAAACATAAGGTCCCATTGGCAAAATTAGGTTAGGGCAGTGAGGTCAGAAGTCAACCGCTCAAAGTCAAGTTATGGGCATATACACATTTCTTTCTCTTCACTAAAAGACAATACACTAAATTTTCCACACCGAACAGTAAATAATCACATCTATTTGAAGACTAAACAGTGAATAAATGGCACAGTAATGTTTAACACATAAGTAGTCCCCATATGGTCAGTTCCTTTCCCCTTTTAAAATTACTCTTTTATCTTTTTTATGTTTGGCACTCTGACACCTATGGGCTCTTTTCAGAATAACATTTATAAACATTAACCTAACACATAAATTAAAAGGACACTGTTACATTAAGGTATAATTATCAAAATGTTAAAATAAGAGATTAGAGTTACATATGTTTCTTTGTAATACATAAGATCTAGCAGTAACAATGATTGCAAAATATTTTAAGATATCTATAACTGAAATATCTGTGATTTTTACTGGTGACCAAAATCATAGGTACTAATGTGGTTTATTGCCTAAACTTAGTTAAATAAATGTTCTCCCCTTCTCCACTGAGGTTTTCAGACACCAGGATAATTACATATACTGCAATGACAATGAATTTTCACTTCCTAAAGATTTTCAGAGGAATTCAGTTTATGTATCTGAGGATGAAATCTTCATAGTTTCAGACTATAAAAAATTTCAGATAGAGGATTCATATTTAAGGAATATAATAAATACCCTATTATCTTTTCTAAATTTTATTTTATTATGTTAATCACCATACATCATTAGTTTTTGATGTACTGTTCCATGATTCATTGTTTGCGTATAACACCGAGTGCCCCATTCAATACATGCCCTCTTTAATACCCATCACCAGGCTAACCCATCCCCCCACCATCCTCCCCTCTAGAACCCTCAGTTTGTTTCTCAGAGTCCATCGTCTCTCATGGCTCATCTCTCCCTCCGATTTCGCCCCCTTCACTTTTCCCTTCCTACCATCTTTTTTTTTTTTTAAACATATTATGTATTATTTCTTTCAGAGGTACAGGTCTGTGACTCATCAGTCTTACACAATTCACAGCGCTCACCATAGCACATACCCTCCCCAATGTCTATCACCCAGCCTCCCCCCTCCCGCCCATCCCCCACCACTCTAGCAACCCTCAGTTTGTTTCCTGAGATTAAGAATTCCTCATATCAGTGAGATCATATGATACATGTCTTTCTCTGATTGACTTATTTCACTTAGCACAATACCCTCTAGTTCCATCCATGTCGTCGCAAATGGCAAGATTTCTGGAAAACAGTATGGAGGTTCCTCAAACAGTTGAAAATAGAGCTACCCTACGCCCCAGCAATTGCACTACTGGATATTTACCCCAAAGATACAAATGTAGCGATCCAAAGAGGTACATGCACCCAATGTTTATAGCAGCAATGTCCACAATAGCCAAACTATGGAAAGAGCCAAGATGTCCATCAACAGATGAATGGATAAAAAAAGATGTGGTGTGTGTGTGTGTGTGTGTGTGTGTGTGTGTGTGTGTGTGTGTGTGTGTGTGTGTGCGCGCGCGCGCGCGCGCACACACACACACAGGAATATTATGCAGCCATCAAAAATACCCTATTATCTTATGCCAGAAACGAGCATGTTTCAAACATGCTAGACTCAAGCATGTAACTCCAAATCTCATCCTGAAGTTAGTGGGGCATAAAGCCTTAGCAAAGTATATGTCCACATCATCTGAGTTTTACTGTGCCCCTTTTGCCTCGTAATATCCTATAAAAAACTTAGATTCTGTGACACCATCCTATCCAGGCTGACTTTTTCCTTTTCTCAATCATCTGCAGCAAGCTCTTAAAATAAGCTCTGGGGTGTTAAGCTCTGGGGTGTTTATTTTCTTGGGGCCAGGACTGTGTGCTTAAGACCCAACTCCTTTTCAATTAAAGAAGCTCTCCTTTTATCTCTGTTGTATACTGAAGCTTGATTCAGTGATATTTCATTTGGAAAAAAGTCTGTTGCTACAACAAGTTTGAAGAACTTGTTTACTCAATACATATAGCCTGTACTCTCTGCTCTGAAACTCATATTTAGCTATTCTTGTGCATTTCGTAGGATGAGTCGAACAATCTTAGCATGGGACATAAGAGTGATGTAGAGTGACATAATTTACCTGCCCCAATAATACACCTTCTAGAACATTTCCTATTTATGTTTAGTTATCTGCTAAGTCACAATCTGATTAACCGTGTAGTTTGCCAACTACATGGACTTGGTAGAAAAATCTTCCTTTTAGTAAGCTGGCTTTCATAACACACTAGAAATATTTCCTGTACAACAAGGCCTTTGCACTAGGCCTTAAAAGGAGGTTATATAGCATGAAAAGAAATCTGCATATAAGAATACCCACTGAAGAAAGGCTAAGGACAGAGCTGAGGGGAAATAGTGGCAAACAGTTTTGCAGGGAAGGACATGATATGAGCTGAGAGAGAATATGACAAAAGAAATCAATAGAATTAATCTGGGTAAATGGATGGGAGGTAGGCAGGAGAGTTTATCTGGTGGCAGTAAGGGAGATGTATAGGAGAAAGACAGTAAGACAGAAGAGGGAAAACTACATGAACCATCAAAAGAAAGCAAAAGAGAAAAAAGTGACATTCTGTGGAAGAGGTAAGAGAAAATAAATTTTAAGCACATTGCTGAATTCCAGGAACTTGTTCCTTTCAATTTAGCAGTTTACCATATTATTATCCTAATACTCTGAATGATCACCTTCAGCTTTCTCCCTACACGGGCAAAAATGTCCTAAGGCTCTACTCTGTCTCTGTTGTCTAATAGCAGGATAATCTTAGAGAGTAGGACCAGCAGTTCTCAGGCTTTCTGGACTCAGGATAACTTTATACTCTTGAACAATGATGGAGAGTTCCAAAGAAGTTTTGTTTATGTAGGCTAAAAATATTAAAACTTACTAAACTGGAACCAAAACTAAGAAATTTTTAAAATATTTATTAATTCACTTAAAAATAATAAATTAAATCTAATAAAATAATTAATAAATCTAATAAATATTTAGAGCATCCAGTTAAGCATCTGACTGGATTTCGGCTCAGGTCATAAAATTAATAATAAATCTAATAAAACATTTGTTAATTCACTTAAAAATAACAATAAATCTATTATGTTAATAAAAATAACATTTTTGTAAAAAAAAAACTATATTTTCCAAAATAAAAAATTGTTAGTGAGCTAACAAGTTTTACATTTTTGCAAATATTTTTTTAAAGATTTTATTTATTTATTTCAGAGAGAGAGAGAATGAGAGATAGAAAGCACGAGAGGGAAGAGGGTCAGAGGGAGAAACAGACTCCCTGCTGAGCAGGGAGCCCGATGTGGGACTCGATCCCGGGACTCCAGGATCATGACCTGAGCCAAAGGCAGTCGCTTAACCAACTGAACCACCCAGGCGCCCACAAATATTTTTTTAAGGATTTATTTACTTGTGGGGTGAAGAGAAAAAGTGTGACACAGCAGGGGGAGGGGACAGGGAGAGAGAATCCCAAGCGGACTCCCCACCAAAGCGGGGAGCTCAACACAAGGGCTCAATCTCATGAACCCTAAATGATGATCTGAGCTGAAACCAAGAATCGGACACTCAACCAACTGCACCACCCAGGTGCCACTCAACTACATGAGTGCTTTAACTTAAGATAACCTTCAGTATGCAACAGATCTACTTTAGTGTACTTCTATTTTATTATAACAGAATATTAAAACAATGTTCACCTGAGGGTTGAGATTTAATAAAATTAATAAATGTTATTCAAGAACAGTCTTATGTGAAACTTTTTTTTTTTTTTTTTACTGAGAGCATGTGGTAATACAGAATATAATGACTGATTCTACTTGTATGTTTTAGAGCCAATGCCTTGATTTGTATTAGGTGCCAGCAGTTTTACCCACCACTGGTTTTTGAACCATCAGTGCAAATGTCAACAAACTATAAAAGGCACGTGATATCTTATTATTATTATGAAAAGAGTTATGATTTCATGGAAGCCCCTAAAAGGGCCTCTGGGTCCTCACCCCTTCCGAAGGATCTTGGATCACACTTTTGAGGGCTGCTGCTGCAGCTACTAAGTTTCCTAGGTGACTAAGTTATCATTATGAGTATCCATTATTGGATTCGATAGCTTTTCAGTTAGGATGCTCCATGTCAGGAATGCTATGGGCACCCTCACTCTAAACCATCTCATTCATTTCATCCCACTCTGGAATTATGGTCTAATGCTGGGGCGCCTGGGTGGCTCAGTCAGTTAAGCATCTGACTGGAATTCGACTCAGGTCATAATCTCAGGGTTATGAGATCAAGCCCCTCGGGAGCCTCCATAAAATTCTCTCTCTCTCTCCTTAAAAAATAAAAAGAAAGGTCTAATGCTGAAACTGTCTCATCGTCCCATCTCCAAGAAATGTAGAAAACTTTTGGAGCTTACACTTCAGCCTCCCAGAAACCTGTTTTTAGTCTAAGACCAGAATTATAGAAAGTTATATTTAAATGTTATTGAATACCAAAACTCTTATCTCTAACTTTCTTCTAAACAAAAGAAGGGTGCTACGATAAAGAGGCAGCAGTACCTACCACAAGACCGTGTTATAAGAAGCAGGTATTATAAGAACAAAGAAAAATGTCCACTTTGTGAATTAAAACATCTCTACACCAAAGGTTCCCTTTCTATCCACAGAACTGCACTTAACATTCTTTTTATTTATTCTGTATTAGCAGCATAGTTTGAGGATACAAACCATGTCCTGGTGTAAAGCTCTAGTCAGTTAAGTTTAACTTTTCCTTAAATTGTCATGTTACATAAATCTTCTAAGAACACACACTCCAAATTGACCATTTTCAATCACATAAAGCAGTCAAAAAAACTTCTTTTTTTGGCTTTAGCACTATTTAGTATGTCCAAATTTCTCAAAAGGGATGCTCATTCAATTACACATTTTGACTTTTCAATTGAGTTCCTCAGAGGGCACTTGGGTGGCTCAGTTGGTTAAGCATCTGACTCAATTTCAGCTCAGCTCATGCTCCCAGGGTTGTAAGACTGAGCCCCACACTGGGCTCAAGCTGGGTGTGGAGCTTGCTTAAGCTTCTCCCTCTCCTCCAATCGCACACATGCTCTCTCTCAAATAAACAAATATCAGTCCCTCAAAATGTTCATAACCAGCCAAGTTTTCATGAAATTGCATTACCAGTATTCAAAAACAGAAAAGTGAGAGAAATTTTTCCCCCCAAATGACTAATCAACAAAATTTCGTCAATTTGAAAAGTAATGAAGAAACTAGGTAAGAGAACTGGTGCCACCCTTAATAACATCAGAAAAAAATAGTGAAGCAATGTCCACAACAGTCTTAGAAATAGAACATGTAGCTTACAAGTTTTATAGCAAACCAACACAGGCTTATGGTATAGAGGGCAAATGTCAAATAGCCTCAAGCAGAGGATTATAGCACCTGTGGGTGCTTCCTGGAAGTTAAGCCCACCACAGAAAAAATTAAAATAAGGAAATGAGAACTATAAAAGCACCACAGTAAACAGACTAGTGATGATTACTAAATCATCCACTTATAATAACTAGCAAAAATGAGGCTGTGAAAAATGGAAAGAAAAAGTATGTAAGAAGCACAACACTGACTATTCTAAAGGAGATGTTTTAAGTTGAAGGAAAAAAAAGATATAAAATTTATTTTTCCTCCACTTTAGAAGAACTTCTAGGAATTAATATCCTTAACAGTGAGGAAACATTTTCTAGACATTCATAAATTCCTTCACTTTCCCTTTGTTTCACCCTTTAAATTCATGAATAAACGATTTAACAAAAAAGATACACAATTGCACAATATTAATACCATCTTCTAGAACTGTTTCTATCTAGGTATCTACCCCTGCTATCTGGGTGTATGCACAAATGTCTTAAGTAGTATCACTTAAATTTAACCAATGGTTTTTTCTGATGGTGGGACTTGGGACAATTTAGGATTATTTATTTATTTCCTCCCACCCTCCCTCCAATTTAGATTGATTTCCTCCCTCCAGTTTATCTTTCCTCCCCCCCCAGCTTTATTAAGATATAACTATAACATTGTGTAAGGTTAAAGTGTACAACAGAATGACTAGATATATGTATATATTGTGAAATGATTGCTGAAATAAGTTTCGGTAACACATGCAACACCTCACATAGTTACAATTTTTTTTTTTTTCTGGGTGGTAGTGAGAATTTTTAAGATCTACTCTCTTTAGCAGCTTGCAAATATACAATACAGTATTGTTAACTACAGTTCCCATGCTGTACATTAAGTCCCCCAAACTTACTCATCTTCTAACTGGAAGTTTGTATTCTTTTTTGATCATATTCTCCCATTTTCCAAGGGTGATTTTGTTTCCTTTCCCATGTCCTTTTCTTTATTGTTTCATTTGTTTATTATTTATTTTTTTAAACATCTGTTTATTTATTTAAGAGAGTGTGTGTGTACACATGCATGCACGCGAGAAGTAGGGGATAGGGGAATGGGCAGAGGGAGAGAGAAGCTCAAGCAGACTCCGTGATAAGCGCTGAGCCCAAGGCAGGGCTCGATCCCACTACCCTAAGATCACGACCTGAGCCAAAACCAATAGTCAGATGCTCAAATGACTGTGCCACTCAGGTGCCCTTCATTTGTTCATCGTTTTAATAAAAATAAGGTCATTATTCAAAATAATAAAATAAAACCTCTCCCTATTGGGGGAAAAAAACAAGTTTAAACGTTTGCTATGTTATCATTAATTCAGGACATTACTTCCTAATATTTCTCTAGTAACAATGTGAAGAAAATAATTTTTGTTGCAATTAGAATATTGTATTAATCTCTTTTTAGACTATTCATATATTAAGCAGTCATGTCTTACCTTCTGAGCATACAAAACACCAGCTAACATTAACGTGCTCATGATTTCGGCAGCCCCGCCTAGGTGTAAAGTGATTAGGGCAGATGATACTATTAGATGCAAGAATCTTGGACCCAGCAGCCAGGCAAAAGTCATTGGCATGGTATGCCACAGGGCAGCGGACACAACGCATCAGACGACCTAAAATTACAAGAAGCAGGAAAACCAGTAGTAAAAGAAAAACAAAGAAAACATAAAAGCAACATGAGTTTTGAAATCTCTTTGTCAGCACTGAGAAAATGTCACTAATAGAAGGAAGCACTACTAGGTAGACAAGGGATCACAAAACACACAATTCACTATGAAAAGCTCAGATGGGAGCTATGTGATAAGCTGCCATAAAGGAGTCAGATCCCACAACTGTTAAGTGAGCCTGCCTCACCCAGGAAAGCCCTATTCAATCCACTGCCCTGACTTCTAGGAAACCTGGCATCAGCCCCAAACTAAATAGGGGGGATGTTCACAATCAGAATAAAAAGGCAGCTAGGAGAAAGACTAATGCTTGCTTTCATTGCCTGGTACTGATTCTTAAAGCCTGAATTTTTAGGTGAATGAAACTTCCCACCCCTTCCAGATAAAATATGTCCTCTAATATACATCACCTACTAAAAACCATTACCAAACCACCTAAATGCAATCTACAACAGCAACTGAAAAGGGGAAGATAAGCTGATAGTTAAACTATAATTCTGATCAAGCAAGTGAAATTACTGTACTTAAGACCGATGAGATCTATAGGCTCAGGAAATCATATTACAAAAGGTACTGCCAGTCTAATTAGAAGAAAAGACAAAACACTGGGTATGTGCACAAATGTCTTAAGTAGTATCTGGTAAATGTTTCCTGCTCAATCCCTTATGGGAGAAGTAGGGACTCTCTGGGCATACTTTTGGAAACCTCAGCTCTCTATAAAGCAGGAAAGAGGTGTCAGGATAGAAGTTTCCAATTTAAAAAACAAAACAAATCAACACAAAACAAAAACCTAAATTCTGCCCTAAATTTGTACCTGAATAATACCACATCTGACAACCACAGAGATAAAGGGTCCACAGGAAAAGAATGTATTTTGGTCTAATGGAGTAGGGAGAGGAAGACCTACAGCAGAACACTTTCTCAAACTAAATATCACGTGAAATCCAAATATCTGAAGCCACCACGTAACAACAGGGCTCCATAGAATACAATGTGGGAACTGTTGGACTAGTCCATTATTTTCTTCTCTCTCACATAAAATGCTGGTACTCTGACAAAAGCTAGAGAGGCCATGAAGAGATACACCACATCGCATCTGGAAATACACCAATGACACCAAGGTTCTACAATTAGACCAGTCCATGTGAGAAACCCATACCTTTAGATGCAGAAACACTGGCTGGATTAGCAGCATGGCAGGTTATACAGATGTGGAGGGAGCACCGGAAGCCCTTGTTCTGCATGACAGTGGGTGGATACTTCTGGACACATTCTTCATGGTAAAACTTTCCACACAAGGGCAAAAGGCACCTTTTAACATCTTCTCCACTCTGCTTACAAACAAAACAGGTATGGATTCCTGGTAAACAAAAGGAAAGTAATAAATTAACACCAATTCAAGAAATCATCCAATGCTAAACCATTAATGAAAAGTTTATTAAGTACACAATTCTGTACCAAGTTCCAATACTGGGGGGGGGGAGGGGCGGTGCTCCGTACCACCAAGCAATTCTCCAACACCAGCTGGGTGTCTTACAATTCAACTCAATTCTGAAACTATCTACATGGAGGTAACATCATATCCCACAGGTTAAGGACTCAATTCTACAAGACGGTCCTTGCCCCCAACTTCAGATGACAGTCTCAAGTCCAGGTTGTCACCTATACTTCTGACTGGCTATAAATCAGAGGTTCCTACAACCCCCACTTCCTTGGGTTTAATTTGCTATAATGGCTCATAGAACTCAGAGAAACATTTTATTTACTGAATCACCAGTTTATCATGGAAAGATAATACTCATGAATAGCTACATGGAAGAGATGCATAGGGCAAGGTATGAGGAAAGGGTGTAGAGCTTCCATGCCCTCTTCAAGAGCACCACTTTATTCTGAATCTCCACATACCTACCAATCCAGAAGCTTCCGAAACCCATCCTTTTGGGTTTTGATGGAGACTTCATTGCATAGGCTGATTAAACCATTGGCCACTGGGGATTGACCTAACCTCCAGCCCCCTCCCCTCCCTAGAGATTAGGGGGGATAGGAGTGAGAGTTCTAGCCCTCTAATCATAAGGTTGGTTCTCCTGGCAATCAAGCCCCCATCCTCAGGTGCGTCTTTTATTAACATAATAAAACACACACAAAGGACATCTTTATCACTCTCACCACTTAGGAGAGGCCAAGGTTTTGGGAGCTCTGTGCCACAAGCTAAAAGACCAAAATATGTATGTTTTATTATATATCACAATATCACAGTAAAGAACTTTGTAATAGACTTATCAGGCTGATAACATGAACCTACTGAACAATCTTAAGATCATTAAGTGAGAAACTCCTGATAATATATGCTTGCTGATGTGATGCAATAGAAAGTACACACTACCTACAAAGCATTACTGCCAAAAGAAAACTGACCTGAAATTAATCCAGCCTCTAGATCTAACTACATGTTTCCAGGAAATATGGAAGATAGAGGAACAAGTTAAGGACACCTGAAAGATGCAATCAACCAAATATGCAATGCGGAAAATTTAGCAGGACAAATGACCATTGTCTTAACAAATAAATGACATTAAAAAATAGGATGAGGGTGTACTGTTGTAGATTAAAAGAAATTTAAGAGACATATCAAAAAATACAATAAAGGCAGTCTTATTTGGATCTTGATTAAAATACTGTAAGAAGACATCTTTGAGACATATGGGAAAATCTGAAAATGGGACTGGGCAGTAGGTGACACACAGAAGTTACTGTATAATTTTGCTACACATTAGATATATTTTTTTAAGTTGTGTTAGACCTTTTGAAATATATGGGTAAAGCACTGGGTATTATATAAGACTGATGAATCACAGACCTGTACCCCTGGAACAAATAAAAAATAAAAAGAAATATATGGGTAAACAGAGGCAGAAAACTGGTAACTACTGAAGCTAAACGATGAATACATAGGGTTATTTTATACTGTTCTACTTTTGTAAATGTCTGAGGATTTCTGTAATACAAAGTTTAAGAAAAGGGAAATTAAAAAAGAAAAAAAAGAAACTACCTCTGAGAAGCAATACAAAATAAGGGAAAGAGCCCAGGCTTGAGAGACAGACCCGAACATGAATCTTGCCCCCAACACTTGCTGGAAACAGGAATTCATTAAAATAACCCACCACACCTATGAACCGTAAGATCACCCAGCTAATAATGATTTTAAGAAAAAATTTTAATTATGCATTTGGAAATAAGCAAACTATTTACTGCCTGATGCCAATACTAAACTGGAATAACCTAAATTATGGTGTGGTCACTCCACATTAGGAAAATAGGGTGAGCCACAAGAAAAAAGAAATGATTCCTTTATTCTTACTCTATTCATCTTGACTAAAACTAGGGTAAAATTTCCTACCCTCAAAAATAAGAACTCTACTTCACGTCATATATAAAAATCAATTCAAAATAGGCCTTAGACATAAAGCTGAAACCAAAAACTATAAAATTTTCATTAGAAAACAAAGTTTTGTGACATTGAGTTATACAAGATTTCTTCAATATGACACCAAAGCAAAATCTCTAAAGAGAACAAACTGATAAACAACATCATTACAACTAAAAAAACTGCTCTTCAAAAGACTCAAGAAAATGAAAAACCAACCCACAGTTTGGTAGAATAATTTTAAAAGTATGTATCTGATAAATAACTTGTATCCAGAATATATATAATGAACTCTTAAAACTCAACAGTAAGAAAATAAAAAAGGTTTGAACAGATACTTCATCAAGGAACACGGCAAAAAAGCACATTAAAAAGATGCACAACATCATTTGTCATTAGGAAAATGCACATTAAAACCACAATGAGATACAACTACACATCTGTCCAAATGACTAAAATTAAAAAGACTGACAATACCAAGTGTTGATGAAGATGCGGAAGAACTGAAACTCTTCATACATTACTGATGAAAATGTAAAATGTGTACAAACACTTCGGAAGTTTCTTAAAAAGTTAAACATATAGCTACCATGCCATTCTGCCCTTAGGTATTTACAGAAGTAAAAAGAAAATGTATCCATACAAAGACATGAATGGTCACAGCAGCTTTATCAGTAATACCCCAACCTAAGAACAACCCAAATGTACATCAATAGATGAATGAATATGTATCACCAACTGTGATACATCCATACAAGGGAATACTACCCAGCAATAAAAAGGAATGAACTCTTAATACCTACAACAATGTTGTTGAATCTCAAATTAACTATGCTGATGGATGGTTTCACAGGTAGTATGTACACACATATATGTATGTCAGAACTTACCAAACTATACTTGGTGCAGTTTACTGCACATCAACTATACCTCAATAAAGCTGTTTTAAGAAAGAGAATGAACTACTGACACACACATTAACACAGATGAGTGTCAAAAACATTCCACCGAGCTAGACACAAAAAACTACATACATTTTGTTCCACTTATATGAAACTCTTAAAAAAGATAAATCTAATGTGTAGTTACAGAAAGCAGATCATTGTTTGCCTGAAATAGGACTGGGGGAGGGGGAAATGAGGGGGCATAAGGATCAACTGGGACTAAGTACAAGGGAACTTTCTGGAGTGATGGAAATGTTCTGAATCTTCATTATGTTTGTGGTTACATAGGTGTTTATAAATTTTATCAAAACCTCTCAAAACATACATTAAAACTAGTGCATTTTATAGTAGGTAAATTATACTTCAGTAAGGTTAATTCTTTAAAAAATACCTTTGCCTTAACTTGTTCAGAGAATATCACATTATAATAAAGATAAGACTAGCAAAACTGGATTATCTGTACAAAAGGCAAGATCTTTCTAAGGTTAGGATAAGAGATATGCACGTACCTAAAATTTTTTTTCCTAAATTTCATTTATAGGGCTGGATGGCACTATTTCCCATAATGATCAAAAGCCCACTGTGCAGGAGGCAAAATAACCCAACAATCTTGTCTTCCAGCTTTTATTCCCACATTGCTAAAAGTAGTGGCAGAAAGAGGAGATAACTCAATATGACACAGCCACTGATTTACAGACACAAGTTAATTCTGTCTCTTGTTCCCACAGGGGCTACTCTAAACCTATACTCTACCTTCAAGTTAGAAACCACCTTTCCCCCATCATTCTCATCAAACTAAGAAAAAACATTGGCTTCTTTATTCTGCCTCCCAACTCCAAGGTATATTCCTCTTTTATCTTTTCCTATCTCCAAGATTATTCTCTCCTCTCACTTTGTAGCTATACTCTACTAATTATTCCCTCTCCTGTTGCAGGAATTTATTTCCCTATGTGGTTCTTAACATTCATCCTACAAACACTCAAGATGTTCTTCCTCTTGACCCTATAATATCCTCCCTTCAGCTACTGCCCTCTTTTTCCATGGATAGCAAGCTTTTTTAAGACGTAGTGTATACTGCTATCCATTGCCCTTCAACCAGGTTTAGTGTGGCACCCTCTGGCAAAAAGTCAAGCCTTTTCTCACTGCTAAATATCACAGCCTCTTATCACCCCAGAACCTCCTTGGTCTCTTTGCCACATATGCCCCTGCTCATGACACCCCACTCTCCCTGGCTTCACAGATATTCTTTGACTAGCTCCTCCTCACCCTCCAGTGTTTTTTTTTTATGTGGGCACCCCCTGAGTACTTTTGTTGGTCCTTTTCTCCCTCTCCAGATGCTTTCTCCTTGGGCAGGTTCATTCACACCTGCGGTTTTAATGATTTAGGAGTGTAACAGCTTTTAGCCCCCATTTTTTCTTACTATTTCAATGCTGTAACATTCACATATAATGCTGAAGAAAGAACAATCTCCTTAGCATAGCCTGTGAAGTACTTTACAGGTGGTTACATCTGACCATTCTTAGTTTCTGAGCCAATCTATATAACTCTCAAAATATGGCTTTCCTTTTTTGGTAAACAGTTTTGTTCACGTATGATATACACACAGAAAAGTACAGCATCCTAAGTGTACAGTTCACAAATAATCAAAGAAAACACGCTTATGTAATCACCACTCAAGAAATATAAAACATCACCAGTAATCCAGAAACCCTCCCTGTCACTACCAATGTCTCTTCCCTAAAGCATCTTAAACTCTAAACACATTAACCTATGCCTCCTATTTCCCCAATATCCAATACTTTCATTACTGGACCTTCTTGTCCTAAGCCTCCCCACACCAATTTCCACGCCTCTTTTAAAGACAAATTCAGTTATCTTCCTCTGTGGAACTGGCTCATCTTTGTTCACTTATCACTATAAATCTATCTCTACTACAATCCTTCTGCACTATATTATACTATCCATTCATTATTCACTTGGTATTCTTTTCTACAGGCAAAGATCACACAGCACCTATCTGTGTCTGTAGCAACTAGCCCAGTATTGCCATAAAAAGTGTCTGCAATAAATGTTGGGAATTTTTCCCGAAAATCTTAAAACTCAAAACATCTTTGGAAGAAAACCCCATCTATATCTACTTCACCTGTGCGACATTCATTGCAGATAAATTTTCCTCTTGGCATCTCAGTTAATCCAAGGCACTCCAGGTGGAAAGCCCCACAGCACTGAGCCTCACATAACAGCAGCTCACCCAGTTTCTCACAGTTCTGTTAAGAGAAAGAAAACAGGTATGTCTATAGAGAAAGGATTTTTAAAGTCCCAAGCAGAAGGCCTTCATGAAGGAAAAGATTAAGCAGCAGCTTTCCAGAAAGAAAGCTCACCATTTATTCAGCCAATATTTAATGATTAACTCGTCTATGCCAGGTTCCACAAAGTCCCTGGCTCTCATGATTCATATATTCTAAGAACTGAAAATACAAGTAAACAAACAAGAAAGATATCAGATAATGATAAGCATTAAGTAGAGAATTCAAACAGCTACTTTGGATTGGGTGATTGGAAATGGCCTCTCAGATGGAGTTCCGAACTCCAAGTCAGTCACATGATCTGACAGAAAGACCAGGAAGACAAATACAGAAAGTCCACAGATAGGAAAAACTATGTCATGTCTGAGAATCATAAGGAAAGTCAGTGGACTAAAATGAACAAAAGTCAGAAGTGGTAGAAGATGAGATAAGAAAAAGGCAACAGCCTGATTGTGTGGCCTTACACATTATGCTACAGTTTCAGATTTTATTCTAATTACAGAGGTGTGCCATTAGAAGTCTTTAACAAAGGAGGGCTAAAGTGAGATATTTAAAAACAGATTCCTCTGATTACTACATGGAAAATGAGTTCAAGAATGAGACAGATGAAAATAGTAGCAAAGAGACAATCAAGAAGGCTACTGTAATAGTTCAAGCAAGAGATACTGGTTAGCTAGACTTGGGTTGTTAACAGTCTCAAAAGGGCTCCAATCAAGGTTTGAACAATGTTTGAGTTACATCTACAACCATCTCAGAGAGGTCACCTTTGAGATGATCTCATCTAAGACAGGGTGTCATTTATAATAGGGCGTTAGGAAATGAAGATCTGGGTCTGCTGCTTTCAAAACATAAGATTTATGAAAATTCTGCAAATTCCCAACATTTGTTACTTTCATCCCTCTAACAGCCTGACGTTTCCCCATAGTGATTAGCAGGAAAATACTAAAAATGAAAAAGAGTCTTATTGTGGAAGACAAGAAAGAGGGAAGGCAACTAGGTAAGTCTAATATCTTCAAGAACCCAAAGAAACAACAGGTCTTGGCCACTTAACATCAAACCTTAAATGAACAAATGAGTAGGAGAGCTTTGGGAAAAAATGCCAGAGGCAGCCAGGGATAAAGAACAGACAGACCCCAAAGTCTTAACCTATAGTGTAAATTAATCTTACACTTTGGCTCTTCCATTATCCCCTATTCACAGATAAAAATTGACAAATGCCATAAATATTACCTACTTTCTTTTGTATATTCACAGTGCCAGTGATACCAGCTTTCATGTACAATAAACAAATTCGCCATCACCATTTAAACAGGAAAACTTCAATTACAGTATATATCAAAGAATGTTTTCAAGTTAAGCAAATGTTACGGACTAACCCTTTAACAGGGATGACCATGTAATTTCATCTTTCAAAACGGTAACCATGTGAGTGAAAGGACACGATATTAATAAATTAAACAAGGACAACAGATAAACAAAGAGTGATCCAAACAATCCAGGACCATAATGCAACTATCTCTTTAACCATTTTTTGTTGATAATCTTTGTGGCCATATAGTCTTTAAGGACAAACACTGTGTGTGGGTGCTGATCTGAATATGATCAACCTTCTTTATATAATAGTGAAAATGAAAAAACAAAAAAACTGAGTTGAAATTCTATTGTTTATCATAACATATTCTGGGCTTGGGTTAACTTTTGTTTTTTAGCCGTTTCAATAAAAAAAAGAAAAAAAAACTAATTATCTTCAACTTTTTATAGGCCAGCTTTTAAGAATTTACAAAGGTAAATCAAGCCCATAAAAAAGAGAACATAACCAAAGCATCCATTTAATTGACTCTACTCCCAAGTCTGATAAAGGCTTTTTACAGAGCGGCAACACAACATAGTGATTAGCTCTAAACTCAGACTGCTTGAGTTTGAATCCTGGCTTTGCTGTGTGACTATAAGCAAGTTATGTAACATCTCTATGCCTCAGTTTCCTCATCTATAAAAATGAGGACAATAATGGTAATCTACTTTACAAGACTGTTATGACTAAATGACTTAATATTTATAAGTTTTATTTTTATTTATATTTTAAATTTATTTATTTTCCTGGAAGTGGGGAGGGACAGAGAATCTTAAGCCTGATGTGGGCCTCGATCTCACAACTCTGAGATCATGACCTGGGCTGAAATCAAGAGTCGGCTGCCTAACCCAGGCGCCCCCGGAATATTTATAAAGTGATGGAAACTCTTGACACACAGTAAACACTGTATAAATACTTACTAAATAAATATAAAAAGGCAGGTGGTAGATTCTCTGAAGTCACTACTTTAAAGGAAAAGAAATCTTAAAGTGAAAATTTCCCTTGCAGCATTCCTTAGAAACCCAGAGATTCTCACACCATGAAACATACAGGAAAATGATCTTTAAGCAATCACCAGATTCACCTTCTCCCATCTCAGACCGGCTTCATGGAATCTACTCATGGGTAACAAGGGCAAGTGATTGACCAACACTAAATATTTCTTTTCCTTTCTCTTTTTGTAAAAAGGGGTAAGACTTAAATCCTTAAAGGGAAGTGACTCTACTGGAATCATCCAGGAAAATGTTTATTCTAACCATGACTGGGTTATCAAGAGATGGAGAGGGCTTCTCTTAAAAGACATGCAATCAAAATCCAAGTGGGCAACATCCTCTACCTGACAAACATTCTCCTTGAGTGCAGCTCCTCCGCCTCGTTCGCCCTGCAGCTTTTTAGATGCCGGCATCCCATGATCATTTTCTACACCCTCCTCAACAGTCTCCTTAGGGCTTGCAGCCGTTCTGTGTGTCATCAGTTCTCCCTTGCAGAGAAAAAATAATGTCCCACATCTGTATTATTGATGTCTCCTCCATCTGACCCCCTCCCTCTGGGCTGCTATTTGTCTAGCCATTAAGCACTTACAGATGTTCAGCCAATCACGCGGGCGGACTGCATGCAATGTTAGTTCTAACCCTGCTGTGATTGGGCGGGTAGTGGGCGCCTCATGCCCTGCCACTAACTGCTCTGAGGCTGTTCCACTGGAACTTTTTGAGCTGTTCCATTTTAAGGTTTCACTAAGGGAGAGAAAACATTCTTAAGTTTATTTGATTACTTATTTGTCCTTCCAAGATCAGTGTTTCCTAAATAATGCCCCCCTTGGGCATTCTATTCAATTTATCCTGGAAAGAAACACTCTGTATCATAATGTGTAAAGCTGACCTCACTTGTTCTAATTCTTCTTTAACCTGAGTTGAAAAGCCAGAGATAGCATCAATGACTGCACTGATGCTCTACAAGGAAATGGTTTTAAATCTACCTTTGTTTTTTGTTTCCTTAAAAGCCAATGTTTACAAACATTAGTCTAAAATTAAGCAGTTGATGGTCTCAAGAAATAAGCAAATGAGTTTCCCTTCTAATTGTAGCAGTCTCAACTTTTAAAGGGCAATACCCAAGTTCATTCGGATCATATGGTTACTTGGTATTGTACTTTGGTTTTAGAAAAAGCTTACATCGTGATGAAAGTTACAAAATTTATCAGATACCTAGAGCATAGGATCCGATCTTTTAAAAAGATCATACCCATAGTTGCCATATATGTCTTCTTACAGCTATTATTAGCTAGTTTCAGTAAAACATTATTCTTAAGTAAACTCAAGGGAAAGAGGGGTGTGGCCTCTACTGTGAAAAGTAGATTTTCTTTGGAAGGTCAAAAGATGAGGAACTGAGTAATACCTCTGAGGTTGGAGTTTCTTTTGATGAGTCGTCATTTTTCATTTTTTTACAGTGCACCTTGGCTGTAGCATGCCTCTGTCGTTTTCGCTTCCTTGGTTTATCAAATATCTTGGTAGTGCCTATGACAGGAAAACATGCGTTACCTGCTGGCTATTCACTCACAAGTCCAAGAAATCCTACCTTCAACTAAAAGGACCTCATAGAATTATGGAATGTTAGAGTAAAAAACCAGTCTTAAAGTCCATTTAATTCCCCAACTTAGCAGATGAGGAAAAAGGGCACATTTACCCATGACTATGTAACTAGTTGGGGAAATAGCTACACATATATGAATTGTCTCATACAGATTAAATGGTAAATGAATAAGTAGGTTAAAGCAGTTTCATTTTACATGACTGAAGTGAAAGACTTCACAGTTCCTCAAAGGACTTCAATATCCTATAGATGGGGAGGAAATACATTTAGTAGTCAGGAAAAGATACTAAAACCCGACCTCCACAATTAAAGATAGTAAATTATATCACTATATGATTTAAGGATTAAGATAAAAAGCAGAAATACAAACATCTGGCTTGGGGAAAGGGGAGACCTCCCCCAAAACATTTAGTGGCTTAAAGGATATTCATGCAATAGTACTAAAATCTTGAACATCCAACAAAATGTATGATCTAACCTGGCATATTTATAAAATGAAATTCCAGTCTCTCCCTCATTGTCTATTACATATATTTCAACTTTTTGTTATAGAAATATCAAGAGGAATCTCAAATGGTATTTCATAAAATATTCCAGGATAATTAGGCTAGGTATCAACATGAAGGCTAGACTTTGGAAAACTGGCTTAGTATTCTCTTTCTTGGGATTGCCTGATGGAGATGGAGAAGCTCTGCTATCAAAGCTACCAATCACCTATGACTAAAAAATTAATATGATAGCAGAATAAAGGTTCAAAATTCTCAGGAACTGAAACAGCTGATGAAATTTATACAAGATAAACTACAGGTTGTACATTTTATAAAAGCTGGACTACAAAAATGTAAGAGCTGATATTTTGAAAGGTTTTTTGTTTTAAAGCAAGCAAGCCAATCGGTGAATCTATGAAATTTTATATGAACACAAGCTTAACATAAGCTAACATACTACTAGGTTTACTTACTAGAAAACATGGGTCATATTTAAAGATGTGCTCATTTAAGGGGTGCCTGAGTGGCTCAGTTTATTAATCATCTGCCTTTGGCTTGGTTCAGGTCATGATCCTGGGGTCCCAGGACTGACCACTGCATCAGGCTCCCTGCTCAGTGGGTAGTCTGCTTCTCCCTCTTCCTCTGCCCCCTCCACCCCTTGTGCTCGCTCTCTCTCAAAAAACAAAAATAAATAAAATCTTTTTTTAAAAAAGTGCTCATTTGAGATCACATGTAGTGCTGCCTGGGTGGCTCAGACGGTTAAGTGTCTGCCTTCAGCTCAGGTCACAGTCCCAGGGTCCTGGGATGGAGCCCTATGTCAGGCTCCCGCTCAGCAGGGAGTCTGCTTCTCTCTTCCCCTCTGCCCCTCCCCCTGCTTGTGTACTTGCTCTCTCTCTCTCTCTCTCTCTCAAGTAAGTAATCTTTTTTTTAAAAAGATCACAAGTAATATAACCTTCCCATGATACCCTTGGCTGGCAGACCACATCTGATGCCATGTGCTAAAATCTGGGCTAATGTCTCAGAAATGACACTAATCAATAAATAGCACTGGCAGATGAATGATCAAAGTGGTACAAAGAATAGGCCTGGAAAAAATCTGGAGTGAATAACAAGATGGTAGTGTGGCCATGAATTTGGTCAGTTCTGGATTTAGTCCCCCAACCCTGCCACCTCTTTCACCTTCATGTTTTTCTATAAAACAAGGATAATATGGATAATATCCTAAATCTCTGTAATGCTTTAGATGGATTAGAAGTTAACAGTCCTGGGGTGCCTGGGTGGCTCAGTCGTTAAGCGTCTGCCTTTGGCTCAAGTCATGATCCCAGGATCCTGGGATTGAGCCCTGCATCGGGCTCCCTGCTTCTCCCTCTCCCACTCCCCCTACTTATGTTCCCTCTCTCGCTGTGTCTCTGTCAAATAAATAAATAAAATCTTTAAAAAAAAGAAAAAAAAAAGAAGTTAACAGTCTTAAAGCAATGGACTGAGCAAACAAAAGATCTGGTAGAGGAAATGCTCAAACTACAATATTCTATCTGTTACTGAATTTCATTCAGTAGGCAGAACCAAGATCACCATGTATAACTTTCAGGAGTCAGATTCAAATGCAATCTAAAAGATTTCCAAGCCTGGTGCCTGGGTGGCTCAGTCAGTTAAGCATCTGACTCTTGATTTCAGCTCAGGTCATGATCTCAGGATCGTGGAATCGAGCCCTGCGTTGGGCTCTGGGCTGAAGGCAGAGCCTGCTTAGGATATTCTCTCTCCTTCTCCCTCTGCCCCTCCCTGCTCATACTCTCCCTAAAAAAATAAAATAAACTTCAAAAAATATATATAAAATATAAAAGATTTCCAAGCCCTTAAAAGAAGCAACTACATGGACCACACTCAAAATATAAGCTTTTTCAAGCATATGCTCACTCACCAAAAATCATAGATGTGACAAAAGAAACTAAGACTATTTGTGAAAAATAGGCTTAGAAGCCTTGTAATTTTCCTCTCAACTCAGATTCCACATTTTCTGTCCTATAGAATAAAAACTGAATCAAAGCCAAGAAAGTAATGATTACAGTTAGAGAATCATCTAATAAGAACATTAAGTAGCAGATTTTCTTTATTGTTCCTAACTTTTCCTTACTCCATGTAACTAATTTCAACATAAAGCTGAAAATGATCATCCTCTAGTGTCATGCATCATGTTAGGAAGCATATTCAGGCAAACAAGATTGGGGTTTTTTTTTTTAGATTTTATTTTATTTATTTTTAAGTAATCTCTACACCCAATATGGGGCTCAAACTCATGGCCCTGAGATCAACAGTCTCATGCTCTTCCAACTGAGCCAGCCAGGTGCCCGATGGGCAAATAAGTCTTGGAAGTTGCAACCTCACTGGTCTTGCTTACATATGTAACAACTTTTCTAGTTAGCTGAGGAGGTGCTTCATAGTTATTTTGCATTACTTTTTTTTTTTTAAGATTTTATTTATTTACCTGACAAAGACGCACACAGTGAGAGAGGGAACACAAGCAGGGGGAATGGGAGAGGAAGAAGCAGGCTTCCTATGGAGCAGGGCTCGGACCCTGGGATCATGACCCGAGCCGAAGGCAGACACCCAACAACTGAGCCACCCAGGTGCCCCATGCATTACATTTTTTTAAATCTCAAAAATACGCACCTCCACCATACTCTTTAGAATGAGATGCAGCACGTGATTCATTAATGTCATTCTCCAAGTGACCAGCTTCATAACACTACAAATAAACAAAATGCAACAGATTTACAGAGGAACAGAAAATAAACCCTTTATATTATATGCCAAATATGAACTATTATCACAGATACAGAAATCCTGGCTGTTTCTGACAATTAAATAAACAAAATATTAATAATGGGTTGAACAGAAACTACATGGGGAAAAAAAGACATCAAAAAAACACACACACAAAAAACAGCTCCAAAAGACTCATACAAACACATACTCCTTTAGGGTGTGGGGGTTAATCAGAGATTCCCAATATATCAAGCAGATACAGAATGGTGCTCTGATTGAAGTGGTAGACAAAGAGAAAGGGTGTATTTCCAGAGACCCACCATCTCAGTTCTATTCCATACCACCCTGCATTTAAAATCTATCTTCTTAAGACTGCATTTATAGCCATTAGATTTTACAAAAACTTATTTGATGAATTCTAACTATTAAAAAGCTTTGAATCAGTGCTCACTTCAGCAGCACATACACCAGAAAGTTCTGAATCATGGAATGTCTTTCTGATTTAATTGGCTGCAGATTAATATAAATGAAAGCAACATTAAAACTCAAAACAAAACACTCAGGCATCAAGAGTAATTTCCTACACATTTTATTCCCCTACTACTAATGCTTGTATGAATCAGTTCCAGTCCAAGCAAGTGTCTTCTACAATAAAAATATTCTTCAGCAGGACTGTAAAACAAAATTTAGCGGCCACAAAAAGTCAACATAACAGATGCTATTCTTGCTATAAAGTTCCTAAATTTTGAGGTCAAAACAAGCTAAAATACGGCAGTGAATTTCCAAATGCTCACTATATACATTAATCAAATCATTAACTTATGTATATTAATTATATCTCAATAAAACAGGTAAAGTATCATTCACTAAGCTGGCCCAAATTCTGATTTTCTTTAAAATTTGTCATTACCTCACTTGTAGCAGTAATGCAACAGCCTTACATAATTCACCTTGTATAATACTACTAAATTTATCACCTGTTAGCAAATGTTACTTCCATGCTCAAAATATTCAAATGAATCATAGTTTCCTTGTCCCTTACCACCTACCTCTTCCAACAATCTTGCAAGTGGCTAAGATTTGAATAAGACAAAGTCAAGAGAGAAAGCACTGCAGAAGGAAACTATCACAGCCTTACTAGGACATGTCTTAGGAAATGGACTTTGAGAAGAGTAAAAGACTTAAAGGATATAATGCAGACTTTAAAATGAGGTACAAACACACGAATAAATTGAGTTTTATAATTACATGCTAATCCAGATGGGTGAATAACTCACAAAAACAAAAACTAGGATCCTCAATACAGGATTAAATGATAGAAGCCTGTTATAGCTGATAAAAGTCTAAAAACTCTATATTTGATTTGCTTACAATCTGCATTTTTCCTTTAAAGAAAGAAAATTTTAATAGGAAATCTGTGCACCCTAACAACTGAATTTCTAACACACTGATTTACTCCTCACACATATGAGCAACAGGATGTTCCCTAAAAATTAATATCCAGGAAAATAACCTTCTATTTCCACCTACCATTTAATGATGCCTTCTTGGCCAATAAAAACCATGTTTGCAAACTCAAAAACTTAGGTTCAAATGTTTCTGCCTGGTATATAAATGAGCGGAGTCTTTTCTGAGGTGTTATGCAGATAAGGCAATGGGATAAGAGTAGGTTAGTGGCTCACAGAGACAGAGGTGAAGTAGAAAGCAGGTGAGGTTTTAATCCCAGAAAAGAAATAACAACACACACACACTATACTCAATTTTAAAAGCTCTTTTCATTTTCACTTGAAAAGAACATCTAAAACCACCTGATACTCATGTCCACAAAAATGCAAAACAGCTTCTCAATATAGGATCTCTTAGACCAAACGAGTATACTCTGACATTCTGTAATGTCTATGTATGTGTGCATCAATGTTGCTAAGTATTCCTAAAAGATTTGTTTTTAAAATCCCGTATTTACATATGGTTTAATCATATTTTAGAATTGACTAAAATAACATACCTTTTTAGAAAGGCCAAGATCCCCTTTCTTGGGCATAAATCCAGGGTCTAAATCATTGGATTCAAGAAGTTTCTTAGTTGGTTTTCTCTGACGTTTACTTTCATAATTTCCTGAAATGCATGTATCTTTTCATTAGATGATTTAGAAACTAGGCACAAACTAATTAAAAAAAAAAAATCTATTATGCCACAGAAAAATGAGTCACCATATTTTTTTATGTTTTCCTCCTCATCTTCTGGGGAGGGGCAGGATAGGAATGTATTTATTTATTCTAAAATATTAGTTAACATAAAAAAACAGGAAAACAATTCTCAATACAAACACAAACTAATCTGAAAATGTTCTTACGTCTGTCTGTGTGTCTGTGTATCATCAAAGGACTAAGGGAGAAATCAAAAGGGCAGAACTATCTTAATTAATTGATAGTAAAGACAAAAAGAGAAGTGAGGTGGAGTAGAGCCTGAATTCTGGGAATAGGACCAAGATTAGAAATTTTATTCTGCTCCTGAACAAACAAAAAACACATTTACTTTGTAGGACTGTTCTTAAGAATCATATACAAGA
The DNA here is from genome assembly GCF_037043125.1 of Eumetopias jubatus. Classification (NCBI taxonomy): domain Eukaryota; kingdom Metazoa; phylum Chordata; class Mammalia; order Carnivora; family Otariidae; genus Eumetopias; species Eumetopias jubatus. The sequence continues at coordinate 89,125,979 of NW_028274811.1, forward strand.
GCCTAATAACAGTTTGGTACATGCTAAATTATGAAACAGTATCTTTACTATTTTTAAATTCTTTTTGATTCTGTCTTACTTGATTAATAAGCACAATTGGGATATTTTTTTTTTAATAAAGGACTATCATCCCAAGCTATTGCTGGGAATATAAAAAAGTTACATCCAAAATTTTCCTTGAGTGACTACAATATTCAAAAATCAGAAGGTAAATTAGAGATAGTATGTTTAGATTCAACTCACACCAGGTGACATGTATATAAAGAATGATAAAGTGAAAAACAATTGGTAATTAACTTAAAGGGAATATTTACACTTAGCTACTTACAATGTATCGGGTAAATTACATTATGATGTCCATTTCATAAAAGAAACGAGTTCAGAGGTTAAACAACTTCCTAAGTAACACAAGAACTGACAGAGCTAGTATCTAAAGCATAAGTTTCATGTGTTTATTAGTGTGTAGAGCCCCTCTCCCAAACCCTGCTATCCTGAGTGTTGACTCACACCTGTTTGATCAACAACATGAAGAGTAACAGTGGAGTAAGGAGAGTTGTTTTTAAAACATGTCTTCTGGACAGTGTACCACCAATTCATGGTTATTAATTATATCAAATTAGGCGGCACTTTCAGGATTTCCCAGGACAAACATGGGTAGCTTGCTATACAGAGATTCACTATTGGCTTTTCATCACAACATGCTAAAATCATATCTACTTACATTCTGAGACCCCATCCCCATCTTACCTGGTGTTTTAACTAGCAATTCCTCAGACTCAAGGGCAGGCCGTGGAGAGACTTCCGGAGCCACAGGCACAGACAAGGTCAGCTGTGGCAACTCAGCATGTCCACCTCCAAGTTCTGACTGAGCCAAGGGCCCTTCCAAAAATGGAGCCTCCCTTTCAAGAACTGGAGGCTCTTCTTTGGTTGAAATCAAAGAATTCTCATCCACCTGCTTGTTCTGAGCACTAGATCGACATCGGGCTAAAAGGTTTTCCTCTTCACAGCGGGAACTTACCTAAGAGCAAAAAATAAAAGTAGAATCCATAGACCAAAGTTGCTATAATTTCAGTGTCAAAAAGAGTAATACACTTAATGAAATTCTGACACATGCTACAACATGGATGAACCCTGAAGATATTATGCTAAGTGAAATAAGCCATACACAAAAAGACAAATATTGTATGATTCTACGTAGATGAGGTTTACCTAGAACAGTAAAATTCATCAAGACAGAAAATAGATTGGGGGAGGATGGGTGGCTCAGTCAGTTAAGCATCTAACAGACTCTTGATTTTGGCTCTGGTCATGATCTCAGGGTCATGAGATCGAGCCCCACACTGGGCTCTGTGCTAGGCATGGAGCCTAAGATTCTCTCTCGGCCCTCTGTCCTACCTCTCCCCAACATGCATATGTGTGTGCGCTCTCTCTCTCAAAAAAAAAAAAGAGGAAGAAGAAGAAGGAAAAGAAAATAGAATGGTGGTTGCCAGGAGCTGAGAGGAAAGTGGGAAGTTATTTTTTTTAATAGGTACAGAAATTTAGTTTGGAAACATGAAAAAATTCTAGAGATGATGGATGGTGGTGATGGTTCACAACAATGTGAATGTACTTAATGACACACAACTGTATACCTAAAAGTTTAAATTACAAACTTTGTTATATATAATTTTTTAAAAGGGAAAAAATGCAGTTGAAATACACTAAAGCTATATAAAAATTCATTAATGCCAGTGATAACGCTCCCTACCCACAAAAAGATTTCCTAATATGTCACCAATAAAGCAGCTAATAATGAATTCCCAATGTTAAGTTAGTAAATTAATAGGAAAGAAATAAGCATTTATGCTTCCTTTCATGTATATCAAGAAAATAAAGTGTTCAGTTAATGAGACAGTTCGCCAGCTAGTAAAAGTAGAAGAAATAATAAAATCTGTAAGTTTTCATTTTATAACCCCTAATGAAATTATTGATACAGACAAGGATTCTTCGACTGAAATTTTTATTTTTTTTGAAAGATTTTATTTATTTATTTGACAGACACAGCGAGAGAGGGAACACAAGCAGGGGGAGTGGGAGTGGGAGAACAGGCTTCCTGCCGAGCAGGGAGCCCGATGCGGGGCTCGATCCCAGGAACCTGGGACCATGACCCGAGCCGAAGGCAGACGCTTAATGACTGAGCCACCCAGGCACCCCTCGATTGAAATTTTTAAAAGCCATCAGGGAAATGGTGGATAGAGAAGAGGACATTCTTTTGAAGCCAAAGTAATTACAGACATGCTGCTTCATTTTTTTAAAGATTTTTTTTTTATTTGATTTGATTTGTTTATTTTAGAGACAGAGAGAGCCTGCGAGCAGGGCAGAAGAAGACAGGCAGAGAAGTAGACTTCCTGCTGAGTGCGGAGCCCAATGCAGGGCTTGATCCCAGGATCCTGAGATCATGACCTGAACTGAAATCAAGAGACAGACGCTCAACCAACTGAGCCACCCAGGCACCCCCATATATTCCTTCTTGGTCAAAGGGAGCAAAATGACTTAAAAGAAAGGAAATCAGTCAGGACTCTGGACAACTTCTAATGTCATGCGATATATGACACAATAGCACCTATAATTTAATCTAGCTAAAATTGTTTAACTTGAATCCATCAAATTATTAGTTATAATTTCCACATAACAAGAGAGATAGAGAAGAGTTTAGTGAAACATATGAAGAAGCAATCATACAAATCTAGAAGGGGGATACTGTAAAGGTTTCTCATTACTTAGGGTCATGAAAAAAGGGGGACTGTTCTGGATTTAAAGAAATTTAAGAAATCTAACAACCAGATATAATGTGTAGTCCTAGAATGAATAAACCAAATGTAAAGGTTAGAGGACAAGTGAGGGAATCTGAATATGGATTTGTTGTTATTAGATAAACTGATCTTATAAGATGCAGTAAAATTAAATCATTTATGAAGGAAAATGTTCTATTTTTTAGAGGTGCATATTATTTAGGGATAGAAGGTAAAATGTCTCTAATTCACCGTAAAGTAACTGAGCTTAAAAAAATTGAATTAAGCGGGGCGCCTGGGTGGCTCAGATGGTTAAGCATGTGTCTTCAGCTCAGGTCATGATCTCCAGGTCCTGGGATTGAACCCCACGTCTGGCTCCCAGCTCAGCAGGGAGTCTGCTTCTCCCTCTCTCTACCTCTCCCCTTGCTTGTGCTCTCCTCTGTCTCGCTATCTCTCAGATGAATAAATAAAATCTTAAAAAAAAAAAATTGAATTAAGGGGTGCCTGGCTGGCTCAGTTGGAAGTGTCTGCAACTCTTGATCTCAGGGTCATGAGTCTGAGCCCCACATTGGGTGTAGAGATTACTTAAAAATTTTTTAAAAAATTGAATTAAAAAATAAAGCAAATAAGGTATCAATAGCATTTGTTTAAAAAATTATAATCCTGGGGGTTTCGGTGGCGCAGTCAGTTGAGCCTGATTCTTGGCTTTGGCTCAGCTCATGATCTCAGAGTCATGAGATTGAGCCCCACATGGGGTCCATGTTCAGCACAGAGTCGGCTTCAGATTCTTTCCCTCTTCCTCTGGCCCTCCTCTACATGCTCTCCCTCTCAAATAAATAAATCTTAAAAAAAATAAATAAAAATAAAAAATTATGATCCTACCATATTTTATATTCTACAATTTTAATATTTTGTCATAATAATATTCCTAAATCATTACTCTCTGAAAGCAAAGGGAGAAAAAAATTTATATATATATATACTACTCACAGTGCATAAAGCCATTTATACCTTTCATGTATATTCTAAGTAGTGCCAAAAGCTGGCGGTAAAAAATGGAAAAAGCAAGATGCCAGTTAAGGAAATTATTATCCCATGCAGACAAAACATGATATTGAAGGCAAAACTGCAATATCCTAAAAGTACTGATGAAAAGACTATTAAAATGGTGGAATATACCTTGTGCACCTGTTCCTGCACCTTCTTTTGTTTTTTCTTAGGAGCAAATATCTGATCATATTCTTCTGTATATTCCAGAAGCCACTTGCTTGGCTTCCTAAGGCGTTTCTTCTCTGACCGCACAGCTAAAAGAGGAGAAACAAGTTCATATTAACCAAAATGTTAGAGGAAAGCCCACTGCTTTCATGCAACCATCCCTGTACTCTCAAAGGTACAGAGATGGGAAACTCTCAAAAACAATCTGCTTAAGCTCTAAGAGGCTAAAAGTGATTTCCTATGGTTTATCACATATGGAAGTTGAGGGAGGAGATTGAGAGCAACTTTTGTTGCTCTATACAAATATACACAGCCCATCTGAAGTTAAGGGAAAGATAAAAAAAAGATTAATCTGAAACTAACTAGTGTCCCATAGTGACAGATACAGCTAACGTTAAAATATAATCTAGAGGCACCTGGGTGACTCAGTTGGTTAAGTGTCTGCCTTCGGCCCAGGTCATAATCCCAGGCTCCTGGGATCAAGCCCCGCGTCGGGGGTGGGCCCTGCTCAGGGGGAAGTCTGCTTCTCCCTCCCCCTCTGCCTACCCCCGCCCTCATGTTCTCTCTCTAATAAATAAATAAAAATCTTAAATAAAAGTCTAAATCAAGCAAATTCATAAAATATACCATAAATTATTTTAATAACACCTCTCCGGATTACACAGAATACAAGACAGATATTTCAGATAGAATATTTATCTAATCAGTACTACCATGTGAATTTCAAAAGCACTTTACACACACTTCATACCATAGTTGTGATGTGAGTTTCACATTAGAAAACTGAGGAATATTTCTAAATAGAATCATTAAAAAATATAATTAATTATATGTATACCATTACCTCAATGACATAAAAAGCATATGGCACGTATGCCAAAGACAGAAAATAAGATAAAAATACAGAGTTCGGGGTACCTTTTAAGAAAAAAAAAATGTTATGTTTTATGGTCAAAATTTCAAAATATCGGGCGCCTGGGTGGCTCAGTTGGTTAGGCGACTGCCTTCGGCTCAGGTCATGATCCTGGAGTCCCGGGATAGAGTCCCCGCATCGGGCTCCCTGCTCAGCAGAGAGTCTGCTTCTCCCTCTGACCCTCCCCCCTCTCATGCTCGCTCTCTATCTCTCATTCTCTCTCTCAAATAAATAAAATCTTAAAAAAAAATTCAAAATATCATACCACTTTTCTTTGAATTAATGGTAAAACAAATATCTATTATAATTTCCCAATAAGACTGTGTCCCAGTTTAACATGTTATAGTCATTTTATAAGGTCTTTGGGAGCAAAAGCTAATGCATACAGAATGTAGGATATAGTCTACTCAAGAGGCAAGAGGTATTTCATGACACAATAACCTCAGAAGAAACTACTTCTGCCTCAGTTGAATGAGGAACACTGGTGTTCTTTCAATCAAAGAAATGCAAAAGTTGAGACCAAAAGGAAAAGGTCAAATCATAGGCACAGTAAACTTGGCAAAGGCTTTTACTCCTTAGATAGCACATATGGAAAAAAGCCATAAAACTTTGTTAGGATGAGATATGAAAAATAATTTTTTTCTAATTCTAATTACTGTAATTTCATAGCAATAAATAGTAGTAATATACCACCTAGTTTAACTATTTAAATCTAATATAAAAGGAGATGAAAACTTATATTCACCCAAAAACCTTCACATGGATTTTTAAAGCAGCTTTATTCATAATTATCAAAACTTGGAAGCCACCAAGATGTAGGTGAATGGATAAATCAACTGTGGTATGTACAGATAATAGAGTATTATTCAGCACTAAAGAGATGAGGTATCAAGCCATGAAAAGACATGGAGGACACTAAAATGCATATACCAAGTGAAAAAAGTCAATGTGAAAAGGCTATATATATGATTACATACATACATTCTGGAAAAGGCAAAACTATGAAGACAATAAAAAGTGGTTACCAGGGGATGGGTTGGGGGGGGGCATGCACATGGGAGGGAGGAATAGAATAGATAAGCAGAACACAGAGGATTTTTACAGCAGTGAAGATACTCTGTATGATACCATAATCATGAATACAAGTCATTATATATTCATCCAAACCCAAAGAATGTACAACACCCAGAATGAACCCTAAGGTAAACTGTGGACTTCGGGTGATTATAATGTGTCAATGTAGATTCATCAATTGTAACAAATGTACCACTCCAGTGGGGGTGTTGATAATAGGGAAGGTTGTGCATGTGAGTGGACACCGACTATAGGAAATCTCTGTGCCTTCTCAATTTTGCTACAAACCTAAAACTGCTCTAAAAAAATAAAGTATTAATAAAAAATAAAAAGTTAAAATGATAGAGGCTGAAACAGTTATCAAAATTATGTACCTACAGAGCTCCCAATGTAATTATAGGGCTTGTTAAACCTTTCAACCAATGCAATTTTCCTAACTTCTCAGTTTTAGACAATAAACCTGTAAGTGACCCAAACCGGCGAGATTTCCCAAGCATTTCAAAAGAAGTTAAAATCATCAGCCAAACAATTACTTCAAATGTTCCCCTCAAATAATAATGTTTAAAAACTCTCTCTTAGAGAAAAGAAATAAGCCAAAATACATCTTGAAATAAGTATATGCATCTGTACCTGTGACAATTAATGGGTAATAACTTTACGCTCTGAGGCAAATAGATTATGTCTTTAATATATTCCCATTAGATAGCATCCAAATTTTCAAACACCAATGACATTTTTAAACACAAATAAGACCAAAGAAATGATAGGGAATAACATGGGTTTACTATGTGCATGCAAGTCACGGTTCAGCCATTTAACATTCATGAATTTCTAATCTTCACTTCAAGGTAAGTTATGACATCACCATTTCATAAAAAATGTAACTGAGAGGTGTCTGGCTGGTTCAGTCAGTAGAGCGCTACTCTGGATCTCAGGGTTCTAAGTCTAATCCCCACATTGGGTGTAGAGATTACTTAAAAAAAATAATAATAATAACTGAGGCTCAAAGAGGAAAGTGCCTTGCCTAAGCCCACTCAAGTTAGTCCATCACTTACAGGGCAAGTCCATGATTCCAATCAAAATCTCTCCATGCTCCAAAACCACTGGGTTCTTTTTACTAAAACAGATACCTATGCTATCACATCATCATATCCCTTATCCTATCCCATCCCCACAGCCCCCATCCATTACTACCTCCCCACATTAATTAGATCTCAGTCCTAGACAGGTTATATTCTGTCTTCTTAGAAGGTTCCATGGGCTAATCCATCCCCTCTTTCCTCCTGAAGCTGCTGTCCCCCATTCTGTCTTTGGGTTCACTTGTCTCACAGAATAAGTTCCCAGACTAAGTTTTAGTCCTTCAGTTCTTTATTTCCTTAAGATCCACAAGAAAACTGGCAAAGAGCACAAAAGGCTGGAAATTAATGTAAAAACTGTATCTGACATACTACAGGTTCCTGCACAAGTACATACATTGCAGGCAACCCTCTTGGGTCCCCTCCCTCCTCGGGAGCTTTGTACTATCACTTTGCTATGCTCAATAAACCTTGTTTTGCTGCCCCCCCCAAAGAAACCCCCCACAAACAAAAAACCTCAAGTACATACATTGCTCCTCACCAACATTATATGAAACAATCCTTTAAAGGTTTAGGGTTTGGCAAACTACCAATGTGACTGTTTTAGTTAATAAATTTTACTGTAATATAGCCATGCTCATTTGTTTACCAATGGCTTATGACTGCTTTTGTGTCACAAAGAGTTAAGAGTGACAGGAGACAGTATGGCTTGCAAAGCCTAAAATATTTACTATTTGTCCTTTTAAGAAAAAGATTACCAATTAACCCTCTTAAATGTACAACAGGGTAACACACTGTAAATGAAAACAGCCTGGCCACAATTGAATGACTTAAAACCCAAAAGGTCTCCTGGCTGTTCCTGAGCTTCTGTTTCTTGCCCTCTTCAACCACACCTGCTACCAAAACCCCCTACTCCCACCTATGTTCTCACCTAAACTAGATTGCTCATCCGGTAAAACCACTTTTGAGTTGAAAGAAACTAGAGAACTAACTCACCATACCCAACTACTCTATAAATGGCCAAAAGGAAGTGGCTTGCCAAATTAACATAAAGAATATCAAGAACAAAAGAGGAATATGACCTTTTGGATACTAAAGGGAAATATTAAAAGGTAGAAAATTACAAAAGTTAATGGAGAGATGAGTAAATCATGCAAACCTCAAAACATGGCACAGAGCAAATAAGAAACAGAGCAGGAGCCAAAGTATGACCATCATTAAATTTCTTGGCAAATACACATCAAGGAAGGTTGGCCCTAGCACAGGGCCAGAACCTGTTGTAAAGAATGGATATAAATTGCTCATACAGGAAGTTTAGCAGTATCTTTTTAGAGTACAGAGTGTGTACATAAACCAGCTAAAATAATAAAATATCCAAAAAGTTAAATCAACCCCAAATGTACACCAACTGAAGAACAGATACATAAAATGTGGTATATCTGTGCCCTGGAATACTATCCAGCAATAAAAACCAAATAATGATATATGCTAAACATGTATAAATCACAAAACCAGAAACATCATGCTAAATGAAAAGAGCAAGGCACAAAGAGTTACATATTTTATGATTCCATTAATATGAAATATCCAGAAAAGGCAAATGGGAGTGGGGATAGGTAGTGGTGGATTAGTGGTTGCTGGGCTGGGAGTACAAACAGACTAACTATAAATGGGATAGAAAAATCTTACTAGGTAGAAGAAATGTTCTAAAACTGATTTATGGGAATGGTTGCACAACTCAACAAATTTACTAAAAATCACTTCCTTATGCACTTAAAATGTGTGAACCTTACGGTATATACAGTTAACTATATTCAACTATACTGAATAAAGTTTTTTTAAGACTAAATTACAAAGTTTTCTTTTTTTTTTCATCAAAATGGTGAATTTTCCTAAAGGACTACAGTACTAACAGCAATATCACTCCTAACACATTATTAGCCCTTGTCATACCTCTACTTTCCTAGATCTGAAATCTCAAAAGCAAAAAGTTAAAGGAAGGGGGTAAAAGGGCAAAAATCCAAACATTTCTTCATAATAATAGTTAAGTTACTGAGTCCAACCTCTGTTGAAAACAAATGAAATGCTGTATAAAGTGTTTTAAAAATTTGTCAGCAAAGCACTGACAAGACTGTGAAGAACTACAAACCAAAAACTAACAAAAGTAATAACCCAGAGATATGGATTTTGTCCTGAGGGCTTTTTTGTGATCCTGCTAAAGAGTAAGGGGGAGCAGTTTAAAAGAGAATAAACTAGTGCCCCAAAGGACTCTATCATCAGAGTCACAACAAAGCAAAAGTACACCATGTCCAAATCTCCAGAAGACCACAGGGAAAGGCACTTTGGCACAAAGCAGAAGGGGAGCAAGAGAGAGAATAAGTCCTTGAGAAGCTGTGATTGGTCCTCCTGTGTATTTGCAGTTCCCATAAGAAAATCAATCAATGTAATTAATACATCATGTTAACAGAAAAAAGGGAGTAAAAAAGGAATGATCATCTCAACAGACACAGAAAAACCATCTAACAAATGAAGTATATAAGGGAACTTTCTCAACCTGAAAGGCCATCTTTCAAAGTCATAGCCAACATCACAGTTAATGCTAAAAGACTGGATGCTTTCTCCCTAAGATCGGGAACAAGACAAGAATGCCTGTTTACTCCACTTAAGCTTAACACTGTTCCGGAGGCTTTAGCTGAGGAATTAGGCAAGAAAAAAAATAAATAAAAGACATCCAGATTAGAAAGGATGAAGTAAGACTTTCTCTATTAGTCGATGACATGATCGTGTACAAAAAAAATCCTAAGCAATTCACAAGAAAACAATCAGAACTAAAAAAAAAAATGGGTTCAGCAAGGTTGCAACATGCAAAATCAATATACAAATATCAACTATATTTCTGTATACTTGCAATGAGCAACCTAAGAATGAAATTAAGGAAACTATTTCTAAGGAGCATCAAAAATGAATAAAATTTTTAACAACAATAAAATACTTAAGAATAAACTGAATAAAAGCACAAGACTTATACACAGAAAACTACAAAACATCATTGAAATAAATGAAACACAACTAAATTAATGGAAAGCCATCCCTTGTGTAGAGTTTAGAAAACTTAATATTAACAATAGCAACACTGCCCAAAATGACATACAATCTAGTACAACCCTTATCAAAATCCCAGCTGGTTTTTTGCAGCAATTAACACACTGGTCCTAAAATTAAAATGGAAATGTGAAGATCCAGAAAAGCCAAACAATCTTGAAAACAAAGTTGGAGGACTCATAATTTCCAATTTCAAAACTACAATAATTAATTACTGTAAAAATAGGGTAATTAAGACTTTGTGGTACTGACATAAAGACAAGAAATATATATCAAAAGAAAGGAGTTGAGGGCCCAGAAATAAATCCTCACATTATGGTCAAATGATTTTCAGCTAAGATGCCAAGACGATTCAATGGGAAAATAATATCCTTTTTAACATAAATGGTGCTGAGAAAACTGGATTAGGCAATGGTTACTCAGACATGACACCAAAAGCACAAGCAACCAAGGAAAACACTAGACTTCATCCTAATTAAAAACACTTGTGCTTCAAAATATAGAAATCAAAAATGTAAATGGTAAACCCACTAAATGTAAGAAAATACTTGTGAATCATATCCAATAATACTGAGATCTACACCAAGAATTCTTACAATTAAATAAAAAGACAAATAGCCCGATTAAAAAATAGGCAAAGGATCTAGACAGATGTTTCTGCAAAAGATTTACAGGAGACCACTAAATACGTGAAGAGATGCTTAATATCAATAGCCCTCAGGGAAATGCAAATCATAGCAAAATAATGAAATACCACATGACACTGACTAGGGCAGCTATTTCAAATAGGTGTGAGTAGAGAGGCAGAGAAACTGGATCCCTTATATATTGCTAATATGAACGTAAAATGTCAAAACAGCTTTGGCAAAACATTCTGGCAGTTCTTCAAAAGTTTTATATATATAATTACCAAATGACCCAGTAATTCTGCTTCTAAATATATAAACAGTATAAATGAAAATATAGCCACACAAAACACTGCACACAAATGTTCAAATGATACCATTATTCATTCATAAAGGCCAAAAAGTAGAAACAATCCAAATGTCTAAGTTGATGAAAGAATAAAATATGGTTTGTTCATACAATGGAGTAATATTTGGCATTAAAAAGACACGAAAGGGGTGCCTGGGTGGCTCAGTCGGTTAAGCGGCTGCCTTCGACTCAGGTCATGATCCCAGGGTCCCAGGACGGAGCCCTGCATCAGGCTCCCTGCTTGGCGGAGAGCCTGCTTCTCCCTCTTCCTCTGTCTGCTGCTCTGCCTACTTGTGCTCTCTCTCTCTCTCTCTCTCTCTCTGTTAAATAAATAAATAAAAATCTTAAAAAAAAAAAAAAAAGACATGAAACAGGGATGGCTTGGGTGGCATAGTCAGTTAAGCATCCGACTCTTAGTTTCGGCTCAGGTTGTGATCTCAGGGTTATGGGATGGAGCCCTGCACTGGGCTCTGCACTCAGCCCAAGTCTCCTTGGAGTTTCTCTCTCTCTCTCTGCCCCTCCTGCTTCTGCACGCATGCGCACGCACTCTCAAAATAAATAAATCTTAAAAAAAAAAAAAAAAGACATGAAGAAAGAGTGACAACAGCAAGATGGCAGAACTGGAGCCCGTACACAATTGCCCTCACAGGGACACCAGAGTAACAATGGACACATCAAAATAGCTTTGAGTACTCTAGAAACCAGTTAGGAAGTTGCAGTACCCCCAGGCAAGTTCAAAGTCAAGAACTATAAGATCGAAATGGCTTAAAAAAAGAGCAAATTTACGTTATATGAGACTTCCACTCCCAATGCAGGCACAGATGAGCTCCCCTCATGGATGGGGAGTGGGATTTGGGGATGGGGAGATTGTGGCCAACATACCAGATTTTCACAGGGCTGCCCAAGAGATCAGACTGTCTAACATGACTGGGACCACTAACAGAACCCACACGGTTTGGATTCCTGAAGGCTGCTGAAAACAAGGCAGAGAATGGGCAACTTGCTGAGGAACCAGATGGCTTGCAGTGAGGTAGTCAAAGGCCAGCACAGTTTGATGAAATCAGGAGAAGGTCCTAAACTTTATTCTTCTTTCTACAAAAAAAGGTTAAAGAGCAGAGCCAGCATTTGGCAATCTGGATTTCTGGAGAACTGGCCAAGGGACTAGTATATGCCTTGCCTGCTTTTGAGAGCAAATGGGGAGCCAGTACTCTTTGTATACCTGGGAGCCACTGAGAAAGAAAACAGTGGGAAGACTGTTGCAGTAACACAAGCAAACCTCCAGTACTGCAAAAAAAAAAAACCCTAGAGGGAGCAAGATTACAAGCCCCTGAAAAAGAAATGGCAGAATTCCCTAATTAGGAAATTACAAATACAAGCCCAGAGAAGCCCACCCTCCAAAAAAAGGATCGAGGTCCCTAGAATATCCAGCTGAGGTGATTGGTGAAAGCCTTTCCATGTCTGAAGCCAATCCCTAAAGACTAGGAGTGGTTGGGGTGCCTGGGTGGCTCAGTCGGTAAGCGTCTGCCTTCAGCTCAGGTCATGATCCCAGAGTCCTGGGATCGAGCCCCGCATCGGGCTGCTGCTTGGAGGGAAGCCTGCTTCTCCCTCTCCCAGTCCCCCTGCTTGTGTTCCCTCTCTCCCTGTGTCACTCTCTGTCAAATAAATAAATAAATATTAAAAAAAAAAAGACTTGAAGTGGTTGTTATTCAAATGCATAAAACTCGGGGCGGGGGGGATCACCAAGCACAAAAAGAAAACAGGGAAACTTGGCCCTAATCAAAGGGTTGAAATAAATCTCCAGAAGGGCCTTGGGTGTCTCGGGTGGTTAAGCATGCGGCTTTAGATTTCAGCTCAGGTCGTGTTCTCAGGGTTGTGAGATCAAGCCCCTATCTGGCTCCATGCTGGGCATGGAGACTGCTTAAGAATCTTCTCTCCCTCTCCCTCGGCACCCCCACCCAGCACCCTCTCTGAAGACAAACAAACAAAAAAAACCCCACATACTTTGGAAGATAACAAATATAAATATATGTGCAGAGCACCCAAATATATGAAGCAAACACTGACAGAATTGACAGGGGAAATAACAGTGGAGTACAATATCTGGCTTTCAATAATGGATATAACAACCAGACAGAAGATCAATAAAAGATCAGAGAATCTGAATATCACTATTTATCAAATGAACCTAATATACGGAACACTCATTCCACCTTATAGCAGCAAAATACACATTCTTCTTAAGCACACATGAACTGTTTTCCGTGAAATCACGACAGACCACAAATCAAGTCTTACAAATTTAAGACTGAAATCATACCATGTTATCTTTTCCAATCACAATAGGCTGGAACTCTAGCAGTTGGAAAACTAGAAAATTCACAAATACATGGAAATCAACAAACTCCTGCACAACCAGTGTGTTGGAGAAGTCCCAAGAAAAATTAGAATATATCTTCAAACAAATATGAAAATACAATATACCTAAACTTATGGGATCCAGTAAAGTAAGTACTAACAGAGAAGTGTATAGCAGGAAGCACCTACATTAAGAAAAAAGATTCCAGGGCGCCTGGGTGGCTCAGTCAGTTAAGCATCTACCTTCAGCTCAGGTCATGATCCCAGGGTTCTGGGATCGAGTCCCGCATTGGGTTCTTTCTCAGTGTGGAGTCTGCTTATCCCTCTCCCTCTCCCCCCTGCTTGCTCTCTCTTATAAATAAAATCTTTAAGAAAAAAATAAAAAAGATCTCAAATCAACAACCTAAGTTTTACACTTCAAGGAATAAGAATAAACCCACAGTTAGCAGAAGGAAGGAAATAATAAATATTAGAGCAGAAATAAAACAGAAAATTAAAAATATCAAGACTAAGCACTGATTTTTTTAATGATCAATAAAATTAGAAAGTCCTTAGCTACATTAAGGAAAAAAAGACAACTAAAACCAGAAATTAAAGAAGAGTCATTAAAAAAATAAATAAATAAAGAAGAGTCATTTCAACTGATACCATAGAAGCAAAAGAATTACAAGAGACTACTATGAACAACTGCATGCCAACAAACTGGGTAATCTAGAAGAAATGGATAAATTTCTAGAAACATAACCAAGACTGAATCATGAACAAATAGAAAATTTGAATTAGGAATTAGTAAGGAGATTAAATCAGTCATCAAAAACCTCCCAAGTGAGAAAAGCCTAGGATGAGATGGCTTCACTGGAGAAATCTACCAAGCATCTAAAAAAGAATTAATGCCAAACCTTTTCAAACTCTTCCAAAAAACTGAGAAGGAGAGAACATTTCCAAACTCATTTTAAGAGGTGAGCATTACTCTGATACCAAAGACAAATACACTTAAAAAAAAAAAAAATTGTAAACCAATATTCCTTATGAACATTGCTGCAAAAATCCTCAACAAATATTAGCAAACTGAATTCAATACACCATGACCAAGTGAGATTCACCCCTGGGATGGAAAGATGATTCAACATATAAAAAAATGAATGTAATACAAATGTTACCAAAATGAAGAAAATCACATGACTATCTCAACTGATGCAGAAATTCAACACTTTTTTTTAAAGATTTATTTTAGAGAGAGCAAGACAACACATGCGCATATGAGTGGGGGGAAGGGCCAGAAGGAGATAATCTTCAAGCAGACTCCCAGCTATGTGCAAAGCACAATGACAGTGCTCCATCTCACAACCCATGAGATCATAACCTGAGCCAAAACCAAGAGTTGGGATGCTTAACCCATTGAACCACTCAGGTGTCCCTCAACATTTTTTTTAAAGTAAGCTGTAGGCCCAATATGTGGCTTGAACACACGACCCTGAGATCAAAAGTCACATGTTCCACCGACTGAGACAGCCAGGCACTTCCTACCAAAATCCCAATGGCATTTTTTGCCAAAACAGGAAAAAAATCCTAAATTCACATGGAATCTTAATGTACACCAAACAGCCAAAAACAATCTTGGCAAAGAATACATCATTTCTTCAAAATATATTATAAAGCTACATTCTAATATGATATTGCCATAATGACAGACATATAGGTCAACAAAATGGAGAACACAGAAATAAACACTAAGTGTATGGTCAAATTATCTTTGACCAGTACGCTAAGACTACACAATGGGGAAAGGATGGTCTCATCAATAATGGTGCTGGGAAAAGTGGATATCCACATGCAAAAGAAAGATGGATCCTTATCTTACACCATTTACAAAAATTAACTCAAAATGGATCAAAAACCTAAATCTAAGATCTGAAACTATAACACTCCAGAAGAAAACAAGGGAAAAGATTTGATTCATGACTGGAATGAGCAATGATTTATTTGATAGGATACCAAAAGCAGAGATAACAAAAGCAAAAATAGATGAATTGGACTGCATCAAACTTAAAATCTTCTGCATAGCAAAGAAACAATTAACATAGTGAAAAGACAACCTACAAAATGAAAGAAAATGTCTGCAAACCATATATCAAATAAGGGGGAATAAAGAAGAAAAAAGAAAGGAAGGCAGGTAGAAAGAAAGAAACAAAGAAATCCTACAACTCAGTAACAAAACAACCCAATTCAAAAATGGTCAAAGGACCTGGAGAGACATTTTTTTCAAAGAAGGTATACCAATGGCCAACAAGCATATGAAAAGATCCTCAACATCACTAATCATTAGGGAAATGCAAATCAAAAACCATAATGAGCTATCACCTTACACCTGTTAGGATGGCCACTATAAAAAAAATAAATAACAAGTGCTGGTGAGGATGTGAGGAAAGTGAAACACTAAGCGCACTGTTGGTAGGATTTTAAAATGGTGTAGCCACTATGGAAAACAGTATGGAGTTTCCTCAAAATACTAAAAATAGAATTATATGATCCACTCCAATTTCTGGAATACGTCTAAAAGAACTTAAAATGTGACCTCAAAGAGATATTTGCACACCCATGTTCAAAGCAGTCTTATTCATAATAGCCAAGATAGAGGCAACTTAAATGTCTAATCCTAAATATCTGCTGATAGATGAATAAAAAAAATATGGTATGTACATACAACAGACTATTATTCAGCTTCAAGAAAGAAAGAAATTGTGTCATATGCTAAAACATGGATGAAACTTGAGGACATTAGGCTAAGTGAAATAATCCAATCTCAAAAAGATGAATAGTACATGATTCCATTTACATGAGATATCTCAAGTGATCCAACTCATAAAAACAGAAAGAGAATGGTGGTTGCCAGGGGGTGGGGGAAAAGGAAACAGAATTGTTCAGTTGAGTATAGTTTCAGACATACAAGATGAAAAAGTTCTAGAGATCTACTGTACAACAATGTATATACAGTAATACTGTATAAACTTGTTCAGAAGGTAAATTTATATATTTTTTACCACAATAAAAATAAAGCATTGCTACATGCTAACTTAAAAGAACCAAACACTAAAGTACCACATATTGTATGATTCCATTAACATGAAATGTACAGGACAGGAAAATCTACAGATTGGGGAGAAATGAAGGGAGGTTAATAAAGGGTACTATGTTTCTTTCCTGGGTGAGGAAATATTCCAAAATTGTTTGTGTTGATGATTGTACAATTCTATGAAAAAAACCACTGAAGTATAAACTTTAAACTGATGGATATTTCATGGTACATGAGTTATATCTCAATAAAGCTGTTAGAAAACAAAATCTACTATGGTAAACAATTTTGAGAATCTTATGTTTAAGGATAGTCAGTTTTACCCTCAACAATTATATTGTATGTAATATTAATATCTTGAAAGACTTCTGCTGTTTTTCTTCTGCTGCTTAGGTAAGATACCCTGGTACTTCAGTTTTTTGTTGTTCTCAAACCTTGTTACAGAAGGGAAGTTAAGACATCTAAAGCCTTCAAATAAGTACTACAGAACACTTTCTTTTTCCCAAAAGCAAACGTCCCTTTTGTCTACATCATCAATGAACCTTCCTTAAACTGTGGTAAAGGAAGCCTAACATTCAATAAAATCTATTCACTTTCTGTAAACTAATAACTATACTTAAATTTTGGGCTCAGAGCCTCTCAATTACCTGCAATGCCAGACTGAGTCCCAAAAAGTTTCATAGATTTAAAAAGGTCGTGGGTTTGGGACACCTGGGGGTAGCTCAGTTGGTTAAGCGTCTGCCTTCGGCTCAGGTCATGATCCCAGGGTACTGGGATCAAGCCCCATATCGGGGCTTGCTCTCTGTGCTCTCTGCTCAGTGGGGAGTCTACTTCTCCCTCTGCCTGTTGCTCCCCTTCCTGTGCTCGCTCTCTCACTCTAACTCAATAAATAAAATTTAAAAAAAGAGAGAGAGAGAGCTTCTGGTAAACATAATTTCTGAAAGTATATGGAAACCTGGCCCTCAAAATTCAGATCTTGTACATAAAGCTCTTTCTTCAAGTGATAGTACTTTCCTCCCAATTTACACTTAGCCCTTCCATCAAAATAGGCCAACTTCAGAAGGGTAACATTATCACCACTACTTCTCTAATCCTTATCATTGTCAGGAGTCCTTACCTGGTTCAGGGAGTTCAGGCTGGGGTGTCAAACTGGGAATTCCCGGCTCTTTTTCCATCTCTTCAATGCTGGCACTGGATTTATCACAAACATTCAACTGTGGTCCAACTGAATCTAAGCGGCTGGCATGATTGGGATCTGCCAGTGTATCCTCTAGTATGTTTGTTGAAGTAGGGGGTCTATGCTCTGGAAACTCATCCCCCTTCTTTACGGGGTCAGCTGGAAGCAAAACCCCAAAGGCACCCTCAGAGTTTTCTTTCTCCCTAAATCTGTTAGTGCGCTTCCGAGGTTTAGTGCGCCTTTGGTTTAAACGCTGCCACCGCTTTTTAGGCACCGCTTGATTTACACTAGTGGGTTCATCATTCTCACTGTTCATTTCAGTATCCACCTCTGGGCCTTTTCTGTTTTCAAAAGAGGGGGCTTTCTCAGGAATTTTATCAGAGTCAGACTGGTTGACTTTGTTATCAAAATGAACACTGGAAAAATGGGCACTGTCTTCACTTGTTAAATGGCCCATTAACTGAAGGGGTTCCTCTTTACCAGGGTCTTCTAGCCCACCTCTTGAGGAACCATTCTCTGAACCTCCACTTGCTCTGTCTCCCTGCAGTGCAGCCTCAAGAGTTACAGCTGGAAGTCGGTTGAGTTTTCTTTTGCGCTCTGTCTTTAAGGCTTTACGGTTCAATGTGTTCTTTCCCAACTGGGCTGAAAAACTATCTCGCAATTTAGATGATGGTTTTGATCGCCCACAGTTGCGCCTAGTAACGCAGTTTGAACGACTTTTACCAGAAGCAGAGACGTCTCTTCTGTCAGACACTAAGCCAGGTACAGATACAGACAACTCTCCAGACACTGCAGAGTCACCCCCACTAGAGCTAGGACGGACTGGGTTCTGAGTGCCATCTCCATTTTTTTCTGAACTGTGAGTGGAGCTTCCTGAAACCAAGACCTTAGATGCACCTACAGGACTACTCGTAGAACAGTCCCCAAGACCAGGACTCCGATAAGAGACCAAGTTCTGAGCAGTCATTAACCGTTGCTCCTTGGTCTTACTATCATGCATATCTTTTAACATCATTAACAATGTACTGAATTTGTAGTCTGGTTCAATAGGTATATGATTCTGACCAGAGGCAGGAGAAAAAAGTAATGGTTTTGATGGCTTTGATGTTCCAGAGTCACTCATATCTTCACTTAAGGATCTATAAGAGAGTTCCTTCAACTCTGACAGAACATGTTTCACCACTGCTGTTTCTATGTCATTTGAATCCCTGGTTTTCTCATGCATGTTGCTCAGTAGTTTTAGCCCATCCACTTTCCCACTTTTGGAAATGCTGGCCAAAGGAGAGCCTTTGGTATCAGAAGAACAGCATTTCAAACTGCAGTCCTCATTTGTAACTGGAGGTTCCACTACAACTGGATTTTCTTTATGTTTGCACTTTATACTTCGGATCTTGGGCTGTTTGCTTTTTGAATGTAATAGAGCTTGATTTGTAGACCCACCTTTTATTAGTGAGTTCTCACTGGAAATGCTTGATGGTGTGTTGAATTTTGGAGAGAAACCATCATTTCTAAAATCCGATTGGGGTTTGCGGACAATAGTAGATACTTTAAGATCAGAGAGATTAACCTGAGATGTCTCAGTTCCAGGCTCTGCTGTCTTAGTACAATCCATTAAGTGGTCTGTATGTGAGTTAGTAATGAGGGACTTCTGCTTTGCTTTTATCTTAGTGTTTGTGGCAGGATACCTAGTATACTTTACCTTTTCATTTTTCTGCACAGATAACATATTCTCTGTTCTATCAAAAGCATCTGTAATTTCAAGGACACTGTTATCAGACTCTGAACTGTGATCTATGGGATCCAGATCACTGCTTCCATCATCAGAAGTGGTACAGATACTAATGGAATCACTTCGCTTTTCTTCATCACCTGCTCCAATGTAACAGAGCTGCACTTTTGAACTACACACCAAACCTCGTTGGAGTTTCTTCTTCTCCCCAGAACGTTTAGAGATCAAGGCACCCTCAGACAAGCCCAGTAAAGAGTCACAATTTGAAGTCTCAAATTCTTTCTTTGCTGTGTTTTTCGCACAAGAAGAAAACAGGAAACTTCCTGGGGCAGTGTTGGACCCTGTGAGGCTGTTTGCTATCCTGGAAAGTTCATTAGAGGCCTGCTTATCAGATACATCCCCAGAAATAAAGTTTAGGCCAAGGTTCTCTGGAATCTTTCCCCTTCGTTCTTCCTTATGTGCTTCAAATTGCATGTGGCCCTTTTTCATACTAGTCCTTTTTGGATTATCAGAACTCTTTCTGGCTCGAGACTTAGCACAAGGCTTTTCCTTCTCATCTGCAGAATGTTCAGAGTCAAAAGCCAGAGATTTCAAGCAGCCATTAAGTAACAGGTCATGTTCTGATTCAGGATCATTTGTACAGTCCTCAAATGGCATGTCCTCCTCACTGTCCAACTTGATTGAACTGGTGACACATCTTCGGTTCTTTGACCCTTTGGGAACATCATACTGTTCAGCAAGACCAACACTGGCTTCCCATTTACTCAAAATTTTCTGAGGAACCTTAAATTTAAAGGAAAAAAAGATTATCACTTATCAAATAAATACAAAAGGGAATAGAGAGATGATCAGTAAAGACCTCTTAAATAAGAAGCCTTTCCAAGCCTTGTAACTTCTTCAAGGTACTTTTATGGTACCAGCCAGGTGGTTAGCACCCATTTTTCATCCAGAGCCTAAGTAAACAATGGGGGATTCTTTGAATCTACTTCTACCACTAAGATCTGTCATTAGAAGAAAGATTAATCCCACACATCCTCTGCTCTCCCTCCTCTACAAAAGAGGGGACCATAACTAGGACTGCATTACTAATCAACATTACATTACTAAATCAAGGAATAATCAGACCCTTCCTATTTACCCCTCCACACTTTAAAATAAGGATTTATTTTCTTCCTGACTTACGAAGGCCAAGCACTTGCTCAGTTGTATGAGAAAGCAAAAGGCTAAAAAAGATGAACATGGAAAAATGAGGATAGGAGAAATGAGGTCAGATCTACCCTAGGAGACCCTAAATTTGAACCTCTGGTTCTCCCTAGGCCCCTTTATTTCTGGTGATGTATCTGATTATTCTATACATGTTACATAAAATCTGGATTATAACCAAGCAGTCTCCTGGGCTGAGTCATGTTGTCCAGAGACACCAAAACACCTTGGGTATTACATATGTGCCTTTCTTGATTCCTCACAGATGGAGACACTGATGCTCTGTGAAATATAACTAATTTTTCAAACTCTTAGTTCCCTCCTTGGCTTCATACAATCATTATTAGTCAAGGGTCTAACTATTAGCCAACTATACTTTAATACTTATAAAAGGGATGTTCCACTGAGCATGTAAAAATTCAGGTCACTGGAAAGGTAACCTCCTCTTATAAAGCAATGAGCTGACCATTTAATTTATTTTACACACAAACACACATTCATTAATTCTCATAACTGTGACAAGAGTAAAACAACTTTCCAGAATCTGAAAGCCCTACTGAACTCCTTTGAAAAGGGGGTTGGTTAAGCTACATTAAAGGCTTGACACAAAAACTCTTAACACCTCCCTACCACCAACCACCCAAAGTATTGGAACTGATGCAGTAAGCCTCCTTCATCATAACAATAACATATACTAGTTGTTTTAGGGCATCAAACTTATGACATATTAAATATTCATCATTATTTCTAATTCTTCCAACAGTTCTAGTGCACATATTATTACACTAGTTTTAAAGATGAAGACACTAATCCTCAGAGAATTCAACTAAGAAACAGACGGGACTGCATAATGACTCTAACTTATCCTAATAACGATTATTAAGTATTTATACACAGAAAAGCCTGAAACACCAACCTAACAGGAACTATTTCACCTTCCAGAATTAACTACAAAGGAATATTAAAAGAAATAAACCAAAATTTTATTCACCCAACTTTAACACAAAACATCAAATAGAACAAAAACACAATATTCTTTATTAAAACATAACTGGGCTGAAACTGCAACTTTAAGTATTAACAACCACAAACAAAAACCAAAACAACACCATTTGCGACAACTTGGATAGGGCTACAGAGTACAGTGCTAAGTGAAATAAGTCAGTCAGAGAGAGACAGATCCGTATTATTTTATTCATATGTGTAATTTAAGAAACAAAAGAGCAAAGGGGCAAAAAGAGACAGAAAGACAAACAAATAAACAGACTCTTTAAACTACAGAGAAAAACTGATGGTTACCTGGAGGAGGATGGGTGAAGTAGGTGATAGGGATTAAGGACTGCATTTGTCTATGATGAGCACCAGATGAAAATAAAAACAAACAAAAACCCAAGACAACAAACAAAAATGTTTAGTTTTATCTCTCTCATTTTTAAGAGAAATAATTAATCCAGAGAGTGAGAAGTAGAATATTTCATTTCAAGGATCATTTTCTTCTTACAAAAGATATGAACAAAGAAGACTGGTCGTGTCATTTTATACTGTCATATCTCAGTGACATGGCAAAAGTTATCTGAAATTATTTCTCAAAAAACTGAGTGTAAATATATGAAAGGCTAGCCCAATTTCACCCCAGGAAAAACATTGCTTTCATTTACTTTCTCACAAATATCCTACTACCAAAGGAAATAACTTATATTTAAATAATATAAGACTTCTTCTTTGCCTCTTCCCTGCCCAAAGAAAATAATTAGAGAGGCTTTATTTCTTTACCTTGTGCCTATATCCTTTTTCTTTTTGCTTCCCTCTTCTCCTAAGAACAGGTAGCTCTTCAAATTGATGTCTGCCTTCGAACATGACGATTGCTTTTCCAGCCACCCAGGCTCTCTCTGAAGGGTCCCCAAAAGCCTCCACGTAGTACTGTCGATAGGGCCTCCGGTTTGAAACTAGATAAAAATAAGAACCAGTGTCATTACTTTTAAACGATGACTGTTCATCTTCAAGAGAACAGCCATACCACCACTGCCAAAGAAATCTCTACTTAAAAAACAAAAAGAGAGAGAGGGGCGCCTGGGTGGCTCAGTCATTAAGTGTCTGCCTTCGGCTCAGGTCATGATCCTGGGGTCCTGGGATCAAGCCCCGCATCGGGATCCCTGCTTCTCCCTCTCCCACTCCCCCTGCTTGTGTTCCCTCTCTCGCTGTCTCTCTGTCAAATAAATAAATAAAATCTTATTTAAAAAAAGAAGAGGTCAGAGGGGGGAATTTTAAATATTCAATCCATGTGGCAAGAAAATGCGTAAGAGATTATGAAACAACTTCAGTGGTTTGGTTTGGTGATATGCGATTGATATATCAATTTGTTCTATGATTGACTAATCAATCAACTAAGTTCCTTTTATCCTCAGTCTATAAAGTCTTATACCATTGTTA
This sequence comes from Eumetopias jubatus, assembly GCF_037043125.1. Taxonomy (NCBI): domain Eukaryota; kingdom Metazoa; phylum Chordata; class Mammalia; order Carnivora; family Otariidae; genus Eumetopias; species Eumetopias jubatus. The sequence goes on from NW_028274811.1 coordinate 89,149,072, forward strand.
CCAGAAAATACAAAGGGCATTTAATAAGCTACAACACCACAAATATAATATTCAATTAGAACCACCAAATTTTTTTTTTAACATTTTATTTATTTGACAGAGAGAGACATAGCGAGAGAGGGAACACAAGCAAGTGGAGTGGGAGAGGGAAAAGCAGGCTTCCCATGGAGCAGGGAGCCCGATGTGGGGCTCAATCCCAGGACCCTGAGATCATGACCCGAGCTGAAGGCAGACGCTTAATGGCTGAGCCACCCAGGCGCCCCACCAAACAAATTTTAAAACACTATGCTAAAACATAAGGGAGGAAAAAAATGCTTCAACGCCTTGCCATGTATGATGTGCTAACATTTACAGAATGGCAACTATGGACTAGGCACTCACTTACACTAGGTGTTTTGCATGGATTCTTAGCCTTCACAACAACCAACTCTATGAAATAAGTAGTATAATACCCCTTTTATACACATGGTAAATAGAATAACTTCAGAGAGGGCAAATTCAGAATGAAACATTGGCTTTGCAGAAAAAGCAGAACCTGATATTTCAAAACACAGAAATTTAAAGCAAAAAAGGAAATCCCGAGAGCAATAAAAAACAAGAAATCCAGTTATCCTATAGTTTCTTAGTTGTCCAAAGTTCTAAACATACAACTAACAAAAATAAAATACAGATCTTGTCTAGAAAAGATTATAATCAAATTTACATTTCGGCATTTTTCATACCAGTAAAAAATGGGTCACAAAAGAAATATATCAGGACTACACAATGTGTAATAATGTTTTCTTTTTTACAATGTGTAATAATTGGCCTTTATTTAGAAAAGGAAATCATCTAATATAAAAATTCACTTACATAGGAACTCACATCTAATCCTCTTAACCATTTTTTAAAAAAACAAAAAAAGAATCCAAACATCTCTTTGAATAAAAAACAGGAAAAATCTACTTCCTTCAGAATAGGAAAAGAAAGGAAAAGAAAAAGAAAAGAAAGGGGAGGGGAGATGTATAAACTCAATATTAGAACAAGTATAAAGAGCTGTAAATACTGTCAAAACTCAGGTATCCACAGTAATTGGAAGAGTAGCCAAAATATCAAGTAAATTTCAAAGGCAGCTTCTTTACAAATGCTAATTTCAAAACTATACAACCAGAGAAAGAAGAGTACCTATAAGCTTTCATAAACTTTAGTTGAAATGGCTATTTTTCTACAAAAATAGTGCTTAATAATAAAATTACAACCTGGTTGAATTTTGATTTTTAATCCATTTCAAAAGTAAGTTCTATGAAAACACTAAACTCCTTAGTCAGGCTTAGTCTCAACCTATTAAATTAAATCCTTCCGTAGAAACCACCTATAAAGGGGGATTAAAATTGATGAGATATATATGTACCTATATAGTAGTTCAGAAGGTCAATTTGAGAAGTACATAATTCTCCCATAATTAAGTAAATTCAATCAACACAGCCTGAACACTTATGATGTGCCAGCACTAAAGAGGACAAAAAAGAAACTTAACTGCCTGGTGGGTAAGACATATACAAATAGATTATGGTAAAAAGAATATGGTAATTACAGTAGCATAAACATTTTATTATCTTTATTTTTTTAAAGATTTATTTATTTATGAGAGAGAGAGAGAGAGCAGAGCAAGAATGGAGGGAGGAGCAGAGAGAGGGAGAAAGCATTTTTTAAGCAGACTCCATGCTGACCATGGAGCCCCAACATGGGTCTTGATCTCATGATGTGAGCCAAAATCAGGAGTAGACCCCTTAACCAAACATTCACTTTTTAAAAATAACATTAAAAAGTGGAGATCATTCTGGCACCTGGATGGCTCAGTCGTGTAAGCAGCCGACTCTTGATTTCAGTTCAGGTCATGATCTCAAATCCTGGGATCAAGGCCCCCCCGCCCCCATGCTCAGCGGGGAGTCAGTTTGAAAATTCCCTCCCCTCTGCCCCTCCCCTCACCCACGTGCATGCTTTCTAGCTCTCTCAAATAAATAAATGGAACCAAAAAAAAAGTGCAGATCATTAACTGGAGGACAAATGGGACACCTGAGCAGAATTTCTAAAGGTAAATAATTTGTTAAGGAGAGAATTACAGTATGAAAGCCCAGAACTTTCAAAGGCATGAATGAATAAACAAACAGCTGAGAACTAAAAGTAGTTCAGAACACTAAATCACAAAAACTTAGGTAAGCAGTGGCTACACCTGAAAGAGCTTGATGCCATGTTAAGAGCCTGACCATTGTGTAAGCTCTTGGCATTGAGGACCCTCATTTAAACTGTGGGACCACAGGCTCAGTTTTGGGTCTTAGAAATATAAATCTCCTTGACCTTGGAATAACACATTCAAGAGGAAACAGACAGAAGACTCAGTAGACCAGAGATTACCAAAATACTGTATAAGCGAGATGACTAGAACCTAAACTAAGGTACTAACACTGGGAATCAAAAAAACAAAATTTGAAAAAAAAAAAAATTTTTTTTAGGGGCGCCTGGATGGCTCAGTTGGTTAAGCATCTGCCTTCAGCTTGGGTCGTGATCCCAGGGTCCTGGGATCAAGCCCCATGTCCAGCTCTCTGCTCAGGGGGAGCCTGCTTCTCCCTCTCCCTACTGCTCCTCCTGCTTATATACTGCCAAATAAATAAATAAAATCTTAAAAAAAAATTTAAAGACAAAACAAAAGGATTTGACAAGTAATAAAAAGTCAGAAGGGTGCCTGCCTGGCTCAGGTGGAAGAGCATGAGCTCTTCATCTTGGCTGGGGTTGTGAGTTCAAGCCTCATGTTGGGTATAGAGATTACTTAAATAAACATAAAACTTAAAAAAAAAGAAGTCAGAACAGATATTTGAACACCATGTTCATAGCAGTGTTATTCACATCAGCCAAAACACGGAAAGAACCCAAATGCCCACTGAAGGATGAACAAAATGTGGTATATACATACATTGGAATATTACCAGCCTTGAAAATGTATGAAATACTGACACATGGATGAACTTTAATAAAGACATTATGCTAAGTGAAATAAGCCAGACACAAATTAACAAATATTGTATAATTCTACTTATATGGGGTACCTAGAATAGTAAAATTCTTAGAGAAAGAAGTGGAATAGTATTGATCAGGGGCTAAAAGTTCTTATCAAATGGGTACGGATTTTCAGTGTAAAAATATGAGAAGGTTCTGGATATGTGTAATGGTAATAATTGCACAATCATGTGTATGTATTTAATGCCACTAAACTGTACACTTAAAAATGGTTAAAATGGGGTGCCTGGGTAGCACAGCTGGTTGAGGGTCCAACTCTTGGTTTCGGCTCAGGTCATGATCTCAGGGTCTTGAGATGGGAGCCCATGTCGGGCTCTACACTCAGCACAGAGTCCACTTGAGACTCTCTCCCTCTCCTTCTGCCCCCCTCCAATAAATAAATCTTTTTTTTTTTAATGGTTTAAAATGGTAAATTTGTGGGGTGCCTGGGTGGCTTAGCTGGTTAAACATCCAGCTCCTGGTATCGGCTCAGGTCATGATCTTGGGGTTGTGGGACTAAGCCCCAGGTCAGGCTCCATGCTCTGCATCGAGTCTGCTTGTCTCTCTCCCTCTGCTCCTCCCCTCCCCACCACCTCCTCTCTCAAATAAATATAAATAAAATCTTTTAAAAAATAAAATGGTAAATTTGTTACGTATATTTTAGCACAACAGAAAAAAGGTCAGATTAACAAGTATTAGTGAGGACGTAGAGAAATTAGAACCCTCACGCGGGTGGACATCTGAACTGGTGTAGCAGCTTTTCAAAACAGTCTGGCAGTACCTCAAAAAGCTAGAGAGAGTTAACATGTGAGCCAGCAATTCTACTCCTGGGTATATACTCAAAAGATTTGAAAACATTATGTCCACACTAAAACTTATAAACAAATATTCACAGTAGCACTATTCTGAATACCTATAAGGTAGAAACAGTCCAAATGTCCATTGACTGATGAATTCATAAATAAAGTGTGGTCTATCCATATAATGGAATACATTTACCATGAAACAGAATGAAATACTGATACATGAATAGATTTTGAAAGCATTATGCTAAGTGAAAGTAGTCATAAAGGACCACACAGTATATAATTCCATTTATATGAAACGTCCAGAATATGCAAAGCTGTAGAGATAGAAAATATATTACTTGTTACTTAGGGCAAAGAGGTGTAAGGGGTGAGAAGACTGGGGAGAGGGTAGATAAAGGGTATGAGGCTTCTTTTTGGGATGATGAATATGTTCTAAAATTGACTATAGATGGTAGTTACTCAACTCTGAATATACGAAAAACCACTCATTGAATCGTATACTTTAAAGGGGTGAATTTTATGCTCTGTAAATTATATCTCAAAAAAGTTCTATACATAATAAAGGATCTGATGGTATAAGGGCACAAAGAAGGAAGAAAAGGGTGACTTCTCATTATTTGGGGTACATAACTAGGTGGCAGGCATCTATTCACTAAAGCAGGAAATGAATAAAGTACTGGCCTGAGGAAGAAAATAATTATGTCAGTTTTAAATAAGCTAAGCTCAGGTGCCTAAAGGACATCCCAGTGAAAGTTTCAAGTACACAGCTGGACTAGCAGATTTGAAGCCTGGGGAAACACTAGTACTGTGTATATAAATTAAGTTTACCGAAAACAGTTAAAACTCATAGTTAATAAGACTGCTATTCAAAAAAGAATAGAAAAGAGGGCTCCTGGTTGGCTCAGTTGAAAGAGCGTGCAACTACTGATCTAGGGGTCGTGAGTTTGAGCCCCACATTGGGTGCGGAGTTACTAAAGAAATAAATTTAAAGAGAGAGAAAAGTTAAAAAAAAAAAAAAAAAGAATCACCCACATTCAACAGCAATGTAGAAGAGGATCCAGCAAAGGATAATAAAAGGAATTTTTAAAAAATTAGTGAAAATAGTGATTATTGTAACAAGAGAACACAAAAGTCAAGGATGAGAGATAAATATTAGGAGGAAAGGGAGTGTTTCCCTGCACCAAATGCCCATAAAATTAAAAACTATTATCTACTGTATTACCAGGTAACTAATGGCCCTGCATAGAGCAAGGTTAGTATAATAAAAGGAGAGAATGGGTGATTTCAGTGCTTTCAGAAGTGAGTAGCACATCCAGAGTGGAGAAAGTTGATGGTTCCTGCAATCATGGTTATGAAGGGAAGATGACAGCTGCCACAGATAGAGTCATAGGTACAGCTTTTTGAACAAAAGGTTTATTCAAATGTTAGTTCTCTTCAGTCAAAGAGCCACAGTAATTCATTGCTCTAGTAAATCAAGAATCTTTTTAAAAACTATTATTAATGTTAAAGTAGAAATCTTTAAAGAATGAGAGTAATACTCTAGTTTAGTTTTGCTCCCCCCTAACTGCCCCCAAAAAACACAGAAAAAGCAGTTTTTAAAAAGAATAAACACAAAATGGGGCACCTGGGTGGCTCAGATGGTTAAGCGTCTGCCTTCGGCTCAGGTCATGATCCCAGGGTCCTGAGATCGAGTCCCGCATCGGGCTCCCTGCTCAGTAGGGAACCTGCTTCTCCCTCTGCCTCTGCCTCTCTCTCTCATGAATAAATAAATTAAAAAAAAAAAACATTTTAAAAAGAATAAACACAAAGGACAAAGCACTGGAAAAGAAACAACAATAAAAATCTGGCAAAGTTCAAAGTCAGATAGTGATTAGAGTTAAAAGAAAATTGAGTAACAGGCCAGCTCTGAGAAAAACTAAGAAGCAACCTGATTACCCAATTGCTTTGCAAAGGGTATCCTAGAAATAGAAGTATAGAAAGTATAGTATAGAAAGATCTGAAAACAAGACTGGCTGAAAGTCTGTTCAAGATGAAGTTAAGAGTATTGCCAGGTCAGGGGCGCCTGGGTGGCTCAGTCGTTAAGCGTCTGCCTTTGTCTCATGTCATGATCCCAGGGCCCTGGGATCGGGCCCCGCCATCAGGCTCCCTGCTCCGCGGGGAGCCTGCTTTTCCCTCTCCCACTCCCCCTGCTTGTGTTCCCCTCTGTCACTGTGTCTCTCTCTGTCAAATAAATAAATAAAAATCTTTAAAAAAAAAAAAAGTATTTCCAGGTCAAGATGAAGAACTGAATAAACATTTCTAAATTCCTTTCCCTCCTAATTTCCACTAAAGCTACAATAAAAAGATTTTCAAGTAATAAGCCCATTAATGACAGGGAGAACAAGGATAACTGAGTGTAAATTACATAGCTGTGCAGGTATGTATAGTTCTGGAAGCTGGGAAGCAAATGGATTAGTATAATGGTAACTATCTTAATAGATTTAAGAATGCCAAATTTTAAGTTTTCAGTGAGTAAAACCAAGAATCAGCTGTTATCTATACCACATACCATCAAAAGGCCCAGGAACTGGCAACACCTGGTACAAGTCTGGAGTTTGAGAGGATAAGACACGGAGAACTGGGGGCGCCTGGGTGGCTCAGTCGTTAAGCGTCTGCTTTTGGCTCAGGTCATGATCCCAGGGTCCTGGGATCGAGCCCCGCATCGGGCTCCCTGCTCGGCAGGAAGCCTGCTTCTCCCTCTCCTACTCCCCCTGCTTGTATTCCCTCTCTCGCTGTGTCTCTCTGTCAAATAAATAAATAAAATCTTAAAAAAAAAAAAAAGACAGAGAGAACTGGTTGAAAGCTGTTAAGCAGCCTTCTCTATTCCAAACCACATTGTCATTGCCTCTCCCCTCCCCCCCAGTAGAAGACTAGAGGTTTTTCCACTAGTTGGGAGTAAAACAGAAAGACTCTAGACTAGCAACACCAAACATAGCTCAGGAGTATAGCAATACCAAAAAATGAGTGAATGCACCGAATGCTACAACTACCTAGTTGAGTTCCCTGACTGAGCACCCAGAATATGAGAAGCCAGATTCTTATTTTTCGGGTAAAAGACTAGACTCTTCTCTGAGGAATCTTACCAAGCCAAGAAAGAAATGGAGAAGATATTACTGACAAGGGATTGGGAGGGGGAAAGGAATCACTCTACAAGAAAATTAAAGGTTAACAAGTTCCACACATTCAGAAGTATCCATATGCTCTTTCATCCAGAACAGAGATCTGAGGAAAGCCTCAAACATAAAAAATAGAGAAGGTACAAAGAGTAAAGGAGAAAAAAAAAAAAAAAAAAAGAACTTGAAACATACTATGTACAGAAGAAAATTTCACAGAAACTATCATTAATAGCTTCAGAAAAGAAAAAGATATTGCACTCATGAAATAAGATGAAAGGAACAAAGAAGGAATCCTTAAAAATTAAGAACATAAGAGCAGAAATGTAAAACTCAAAAAAGGGTTTGAAGACAGAAGTTGAGGAACTCACTATCAAGTAGCAAAACAAAACTGTACCCCCCCCCAAAAAAGAAAAAATTATGATGTCCAGTGCAGGAAAGTCAGTATCTGAGTAAGAGTTACAGGAAAGAATAAACAAAGGGAAGAAAATAATCAATGAAATAATTCAAGAAAATGCCCTAGAAATAAACTAAATTTGCATATCAAAAGGGTCCACCAAGTACCTACCACAATGGATGACTCACAGCAAGGTATAGTCTTGTGAACTACAGGAACAAACAGAAGAGTCTGTGAGCTATCAGAGAGGAACAAAAGCCACAGAAAAAATACCAGAATCAAAATGATTTAACAGCAACTCTGGAAGTAGAAGATGGAGCAATGCCTTTAAAATTGAGCAAAAATAGGGGCGCCTGGGTGGCTCAGTTGGTTAGGCGACTGCCTTCGGCTCAGGTCATGATCCCGGAGTCCCGGGATCGAGTCCCGCATCGGGCTCCCGGCTCAGCGGGGAGCCTGCTTCTCCCTCACCTTCTCCCCTCTCATGCTGTTTCTCTCTCTCTCTCTCTCAAATAAATAAATAAAATCTTTAAAAAAATAAATAAATAAAATAAAATTGAGCAAAAATGATTTCCAGGCTAGTGTTTTATACCAGCCAAACTATCAAACAAGTGTACGAAGAGAATAAAAATGTATTCAGATAATGCAAGGTCTCAAAAAATTTGGTTCCATATGCCCTTTCTCACGAAACTATTGAAGGACTTGCTGTATATTCAAAATGAGTGAGTAAACCAAAATCAAGGAAGACAGAATTTATCAAGAGAAACCTGAAGGGGGGGGTGCCTGGGTGCTCAGTTGCTTAAGCATCTGCCTTCGGCTCAGGTCATGATCCCAGGGCCCTGGGATCAAGCCCCACGCAGGGCTCCCTGCTGAGTGGAAAGCCTGCTTCTCCCTCTCCCTCTGCCTGCCGCTCTGCCTACTTGTGCTCTCTTTGTCAAATAAATAAATAAAATCTTAAAAAGAGAGAGAGAAAGCTGAAGGGAATCTCCAAGATAACAGCTATTCAGACAGAGAATGTGACTAGTATAAATTGAAGGAATATACAGTTGACCCTTGAACAATCCAGTGGCAGCAGGGGGCAGAGGGTTGGTTAGGGGTCCCAACTCTCTGTGCAGTTGAAATCTGCATATAACTTTTGAGTTCCCAAAAATTTAACTACTAATAGCTTATTGCTGACCAGAAGCCTTACCAATAACATAAACAGTCTATTAACACATATTTTGTACGTTTTGTGTATTATATACTGTATTTTTAAAATAAAGTAAGCTAGAGAAAAGAAAATGTTATTTTTTTATAGTGGTATTTTTGTGATGATGGACTTGTTTTGTTTTTAAAGATTTTATTTATTCATTTGAGAGAGCACAAGAAGGGGGAGAGACAAAGGGGGAGGGAGAAGCAGACTCCCCGCTGAGCAGGGAGCCTGATGCGGGGCTCAATCCCAGGACCTGGAGATCATGACCTGAGCCAAAGGCAGATGCTTAACCATCTGAGCCACCCAGGTGCCCAAAAGAAAATGTTACTAAGAAAATCATAAGGAAAACACATTATTATTGTTATTAAGAAAAAAGTAAGGAGAGGAGCGCCTGGGTGGCTCAGTCATTAAGCATCTGCCTTCGGCTCAGGTCATGATCCCAGGGTCCTGGGATTGAGCCCCGCATCAGGCTCCCCCGCTCTGTGGGAAGCCTGCTTCTTCCTCTCCCATTCCCCCTGCTTGTGTTCCCTCTCTCGCTGTCTCTGTCAAAAAAATAAATAAAAAAAAAAAAGAAAATCATAAGGAGAGATAATACATTTACAATACTGTAGTATATTTACTGAAAAAAATCTGTGTATAGATTATATAAGGACCGCACAATTCAAACCTGTGTTGTTCAAGGGTCAACAGCACAAGGCTCCAGGTGAGATTTCCTCAAGATGATGAAAATGACAAATTACCGGAGCACCTGGGTGGCTCGGTCAGTTAAACGTCCCATTCTTGATTTCAACTCAGGTCATGACCTCAGGGCTGTGAGATCTGAGTCCTGCATCAGTCTCCAAACTGGGCATGGAGGCTGCTTAAGATTCTCTCTCTCCCTCTGCCACTCTACCCGCCCTCTCCCACTCTTAAAACAAAAACAAAAACAAAACAGAAAATGACAAATTACCAACCTATCAGATCATGTGGAAAAAATTAAAACTGGGAGAGTTTTACTATGAATCATAAAATACTAAGAACCCTCTCCTTCACCAACACACACACACACAGATAACTGCAGAAAAATCAAAAGGTTCTGAGGGCATAGAAAGTACTAGATACCACATGGCTAAGTTGTGTACACTGTTAACATGATAACATACACACTGAATTCCTAACCAAAATTATAACAGGTAAGCTAGCAGGATGTCGGAGGTAGGTGGGAGGTTAGGCCCAACGCAAGGATGGAAATGACTAATCCACAACTTCTATAGTGAAAAGTAAAAAGTAATTTAGAAGGATGGAATTTTGAGATACAGAGGTAAATATCAAAAGATCCAGCTGACAGAGTTAAAGGTTCTGAGAAAGAGGGATATAGCCACAGCAGACTGTTTTCCAAGCAAAGCCTGTAGCATTAACCAGTTGACTTTTTTAAATTATATGCACCTTGTATAATAAAAGTAAATAATGACTTTAAAAAGTGATTTTATAAAAACTTGGGTTTTCTAACACCATTTGAAATATTTGGCTTTGCTAAGAAAACAAACATGGATAATCACAATGATACGAACACTGCACTGTAATTTTTAATTTTTCACTGATATCAACTAATAATTAGTACAAAGTAGTAATTGCTGCGCCTACGTAAAGTACATATGGGTGTTCATTGTGTTACTCTTCAATTTGTCTATAGGTTTGAAACTTTCAAAATAAAAAGCTGGAGGGGAAAATTACAATGCCACAGAAAGAGTCAAACATTAATACTGGTCATAGTTTCAGCGTGAGGGGGAGCAGGATTACTTTGACAGCAGTCTATATGAAAATTCCTACTATTGGCACGTGTCAATGGCAAGACCAGTAATTGCAAGACCAGTAATTCCACCAGGTTATGTGCTATGAAGGAGATAAGGAGGAAAAGGAGCACATTCAAAGAAAAATGGAGAGGTAACTACTATTAGGCTTTCCAGAACTTGGCTGACTATAGCTTGCCATAAACTATAGGGAAATGAAAACAAAAGTGAAAAATGCTAAAAAGAAAATGGAAAAGGTATTATGAAATAACTAGCTGTAAGGTTAAATAGATCCATTTTACCATATTTTGTCATTTCTTCAGTAGGAAGCTATATAAATTCACCCTTTCTGGGAAGAAGAGTTTTAACCTTTTTATAGCCTGAAAACAAAACATGGTATTTTCCAGTCAGCAATGGCACTTGCTCTTTGGTGTGATCACATTCTTGACTCATGAGAAACAGGGCAGACAGGTACCTCAATATTCAATATTTGAAATATGAAATCAAATCTAGCAATCCCACTTTTGATACATGTATATGTGAAAGTTATTCTTTACACCACTGTTGTGTACACAGAAACATATTTATGTTATATACGTATGTATATAAATATGTATATAGAGACTTCACAACACAAAATCAAAAACAACCTAAATATCCATCAACAGGAAAATGGTTATATATAACATAATCAAAAAGTGGAAAACTATGCCGCTGTAATAAAAAAGAGAAAGTCTTCAATGCACTAACATGGAAAAACCTCTCAAATGTAGAACATCCAAAAAATATGCTACTTTTGTGTTAAAATAAAAAGATGAGAATATATACTTGGATGTACATAAAAATACTTTAGAAACAAACATTAAAAACAACTGCTTACTCTTTGAAAAGAAGGGTAAAGAATGGGGCATGTCAGAGAAAAGGAGGGAGTTGATTTTTAGAATATTATGAATATATGACCTAGTCAAAAACTAAAATACACATATTAAATCACAAAACATCTTAATAGAAAAAAGGCAGCTCAAGATCAAGTTTTAGGGCGCCTGGGTGGCTCAGTTGGTTAAGCAACTGCCTTTAGCTCAGGTCATGATCCTGGAGTCCCGGGATTGAGTCCCACATCGGGCTCCCTGCTCAGCGGGGAAGTCTGCTTCTCCCTCTGACCCTCCCCCCTCTCATGCTCTCTCTCTCATTCTCTCAGATAAATAAATAAAATCTTAAAAAAAAAAAGATCAAGTTTTAGTCCCTAGCTTACAGCATTTTAAGGATACCTGAGATTCAAATAGAACCAAGTAAGAAACATACTACAGTTATTAAAGGGAATGCACTAAATCAAGATTTTACAGTTCAAAATTCAAAGGATTCTTTATAATTATTTCAGCTTTAAAACTTAAGAGCAATGATACAAACCTGAAGACTGAGGTAGAAAAACCTAAATATACTGAAAAGTGATTCTAGACAATGTAAATTTTAGGTAATAAAGCTAACATTTTCCTGGCATCTATAGAGTGACAATCATAAAATAAAATCATAAATCATAAAACTAAAAAAATTCAAAATGGTAAAAATACATTAATAACAATTTATTCACCAAATGCTCAAAAGTAAAAATGTATTACTACTTAAGGCAACAAAAATTAGGCTACACTAAAGGCAACTACAAGTTATTTACCATGTATAATCAACTACTAGTATTACCTTTCATTTTTGAATGTGTGTTAATCAACGGATCAGAACAAATCCTGCAGGGCCACCATGGGCGTCTCTTGAATTTTGCCCAGATGAGATCTCCAACTTCATACTTCAGTGGCGTAGACTTTTTCTTGGGTTGACACTTTAGACAGACAAAACGGGGCATCAATAAGAATCAAAACCTTTTGAAACAGTGTACCATTTTTTTATTAGCCTTCTGAGAAAGCAGAATTCTACAGAAATCTATATAAAAACATTCCACTTAACAAGTACAAAGCAAGTACAACTGAATCATTTTGTCTTAATGTTTATAATACAGCCCTTTATAAAGTAGTAGCTCTATATTTATATTTGTTTTATATAAGCAATCTACCTACGTTCATGGAGAAAATAAATTATTTTCATTAATAAAATAGCTAAAAACTGAAAAAAGAAACAATCATCCCCAGGAAAAGATATCTTTGCCCTAGTCCTTAGATTACAACACAACATGGCGTCAGGGGGAGGGGGTGGATTATAAAAAGAATTTATGAACAATGTCAAGAGTCTACGTTCCCAGGGCGCCTGGGTGGCTCAGTCGTTGGGCGTCTGCTTTCAGCTCAGGTCATGATCCCAGCTTCCTGGGATCGAGCCCCGCATCGGCCTCCCTGCTCGGCGGGAAGCCTGCTTCTCCCTCTTTCACTCTGCCTGCTTGTGTTCCCTCTCTCAGTCTCTCTCTCTGTCAAATAAATAAATAAAATCTTAAAAAAAAAAAAAAGAGTCTATGTTCCCAATACAATGTGTCAATTATATCTCAATAAAATGGGGGGTGGGGGTGCAGGGAGACTGTGGTCTCTTCTACAGGTGATATTCTACATCCTTCTCAAACACAGACATTCCTATTAATTAACAATAATAGCTCTAATGAAATAATCCTGAAAGCTACAGGCTAGACCCTAGTAATATCAATGCAACTGACTTGGACTTTTTCCAGGACCTACAGAACAGTATACTGCACAACTCCAAGGAACACCATTCATGCAGAATAAGTTCAATACGAATCAAGCTCCTTGGAATTGTCTAATGCAGAGACTTTGGCTGCATCTCTTCCCCAAAATCAATATCCCTAATTGATCTGCAATACAACATCCTCCATCTCCACTCTAAATCCATGGCCATGCCTTTAACACACCATAAGCAGACCTCCTGCCTTAAAATGAACACAGCTCTGTATTTAGTAGGACTGAGCTTCCCACATGGTATGCACCACACAAAGGAGTTGCAAGTGTACTGAGATGTTCCTGGGTAGTAGCCAAAAGAAACACCCAGGGTACTTAAACAAAGATCAACCTCTTCCATTTACTTGAAGGAGACATACAAATAACTATGGTTTTCTCTAAGCGCTATGTATTGAAAAAGGCTTGGTGATCCTCCGTCAGACTCAATCTTCCCTTGTTAATACTAAAACGGATTAAGCATTCAATAAAGTATATGCTAGATGAACTGACTGAAATCATTCAAATGAATGATGAATATTGCCCCACTGCAGGGATATCAAAGGATTGGGCTCAATTCAATGATTTATAAGTTACCCATTAAACTTTAAGACTGTTTTCAGACAGAAATTAAATTTTATAGAATGCCTATGAATCACATTGAAAATATTGTGATTAGTTCTGTAAGTATAGCGTTACTAGGAAATGAGACAAACTACATTTTCTCTTTTTTAAGATTTTTTATTTTTTATTAGAGAGAGAGAGAGTACAAGCAGGGGGAACGGCAGGCAGAGGGAGAAGCAGGCTCCCCGCCGAGCAGGGAGCCCAATGTGGGACTCGATCCCAGGACCCCAGGATCATGACCTGAGCTGAAGGCAGACGTTTAACCATCTGAGCCACCCAGGCACCCTACATTTTATTCTTTTAAAGAAAAAAAAAAAAAGACTATTTTTGCCTGTTACCAGTTTGTTAAGTCATCAGGAAAAAAATAGGACTTCAAAACTAGTTAGTTGGCTTTGAAACTTTAAAACCAAGATACAAAGACAGGATGGGAAAACAATTTTTTTTTTTTTTAAGATTTTTATTTGTCAGAGAGAGAGAGCACAAGCAAGGGGAGCTGCAGGCAGAAGGAGAAGCAGACTCCCCACTGAGCAAGTAGCCTGATGAGGGACTCGTCCCAGGAACTCTGGGGTCATGAGCCAAAGGCAGACACTTAACCAACTGGGCCACCCAGATGCCTGAAAACAATTTTTTTATTTGCCTGTACTGAAAACTACAATTTGAGTAGGTTCCCATAAATTTCTGACACAATTTATGATCATTTAATTTATTTGGCAATCACTGGTATTGGCTTATTTATTCAAGTCCTAAATTACTCTAAACATATTAACTAACATTTACTTGATGTTTGCTATGTGCTAGATGCTGTTCCTTTTTTAATCTTCTTAAGGTAGATACTGTATTACTATTTATTTTACTGTGTGTCTAAGGTCATATGGTATTTAATAAGTTGGCAGAGCCTTAATTCAAACCTGGGCAAACTCTCAACCACTGACTAATCCAGTAATAATAAAACCCCATGACTGGAGGCACCTGGGTGGCTCAGTCGTTGAGCATCTGCCTTCAGCTCAGGTCATGATCCCGGGGTCCTGGGATCAAGCCCCACATTGGGCTCACTGCTCAGCGGGGAGCCTGCCTCTCCCTCTCCCACTCCCCTCTTGTGTTCCCTCTCTCTCGCTATATCTCTCTCTGTCAAATAAATGAATGAAATATTTAAAACAAAAACCCCATGATTGTTAATTCTTTATGACAAATTAAGTCATAATCTATGACATGATACTGGTTCACTCTTCCCCTCATATTACTCCAACAAAATGATTATATTATCAGAAAGTATAGCCATAAAACACATGCCTTCAAAGTCAACTATATTTCAATAATTTTTTTAAAAAAATTTTATTTATTTATTTGACAGAGAGAGACACAGCGAGAGAGGGAATACCAGCAGTGGGAGTGGGAGAGGGAGAAGCAGGCTTCCTGCCGAGCAGGGAGCCCGATGCGGGGCTCAATCCCAGGACCTGGAATCATGACCTGAGCCGAAGGCAGACACTTAACGACTGAGCCACCCAGGCGCCCCTCAATAATTTTTTTAAAAAACATACTTTCAGTAGACAGCAAGGAAGGAACATGAGTATTATCAGGTAAAGCCAGAAGCTGAATCACACAACCAGACAAAGCATCAATGAATTCTGTCTTCTAACTCCAACACAAATTACATCATCTTAAATGAGTCACTTAATGCAGCCTCAGTTTCCTAAGCCATAGAATCAGGAAAGGAACATCTGCTCTCTACTATGAACCATCAAAATGAAAACAATAATTCTATTCCTAATATTGTAACCAGAAGAAAATAATCCAACCAAGCAGAATTACAGAAAAATATTTCAAGCAGTTACTTATGACAACAAAAACTTAACATCCAACAAGAGACCTGTTAAACGAATTATGCTGACAACTCAAGGAAATATGCAAAGTGCAGATGAAATTATGGAATACTGAAAATGTAATACACACCCACACATACAATATACCAACCATTTAGAAATCATGCTCAAAATGAAATGATTTAAAAAGATAAAGTCGGGACACGCCTGGGTGGCTCATTCAGTTAAGCATCCAACTCTTGATTCTGGCTCAGGTCATGACCTCAGGGCTGTGGAATTGAGCCCCGAGTCGAGCCCCAAGGTGGGCACCATGCTCAGAAAGAAGTTTGCTTGAGAGTCTCTCCCTCTCCCCTTGTCCCTCCCCCTGTTCACACACTCTCTCAAATAAAAAAAATTAAAAAATATATATATATATATTGGACGCCTGGGTGGCTCAGTCAGTTAAGCATATGCCTTCGGCTCAGGTCATGATCCTGGGGTCCTGGGATCAAGTCCTGCATCAGGCTCCTTGCTCAGTGGGTAGCCTGCTTCTCCCTCTGCCTGCCGCTCCCCCTTGTACTCTCATGCTTTCTCTTGACAAATAAAATCTTTAAAAAACAAAACAAAAAACAAACAAAAAATAATACATATATATATAACATCAAAGAGAAACATGAATAAAAAATAGTTTCATTAAATTAATGGTATCATGGATAAAGATTTTCACAAACCTGAAACATTTATTATCTCCATGTTGTTGTTTCTTTAAGATTTTTAAATGTAATCTCTACACCCAACATGGGGCTCAAACAACCCCAAGATCAAGAGTCCCGTGCTCTACTGACTGAGCCAGGCAGGTACCCTCTCCAGATTGTCTTGACTGATTTACCATGTTGACCAAATACTACACTATATGCAAACCCATTGGAAAATAATGTCTATACAAATACATATTGTCAATACTATTATTAATGGACAACAATAACCAAATCCAACGGACTTTAACACATAAAAAATTAGACACAGGCAAGAATTCCAGACCAAAGCGAGGCCTCCAATTATGAAGTAAAGAAAATAAGAATAAGGAAAAGATACTCTTTTTAAATATGACTCTTGTCTTCAGAAGAGCTTAAATACTTCACCTTGGAAAGAAAGACACCCAAATACACCAAATTGTTAAACCCATAATTCAACTACATACAAACTCACTAAACAACCACAATAGAAAGCTCAATAAGAGACACAATGATGAATTCCTGATCCCAAGACACTTGAAGATATCAGGGAAGACTCAAGTGAAGAAATGTCATCTGAGCTTAGACTGGCAGGATACGCATATTTCAGAATGGTTCTTCCTAATATCTCTATATGTCCAGCTGGAAGAAATATACTGGTGCTAAGCCTTTTTATGTAACTATTGAGCTGAACTGTGCTCACCCAAAAGTATGTCCCACAATATCTGTAAATGAGACCTCATTTGGAAATAGGGTCTTTGAAATAATCAAGATGAAATCAATTAGGGTGGGTTCCTAATCCAAAATAAATGTGTCCTTATAAAAAGGAAAAATTTGGAAGCAGAGAGACAGACATGCATACAGGGAAGATGATGAAGACACAAGGAAGACACCTTCTAAAAACCAAGGAACTCCTGAGGCAACTATACATTAGGAGAGGTATGGAACATATTCTCATAAGCCCTCAGGAAAAAATAACTTGACATTGCATTTCTAGTCCGCAAACCGTGATACTATTAAATCTCTGTTGTTTAAGCTACCCACTTTGGGCACTTTATTATGGCAGCCCTAGAAAACCAATATACATAGATTATCTTGCTTAATCTTCACATTATGAAATGGCATTATCTCCAATTTGCAGATAAACTGAGGATCAAAAAGGTTAAATCACAGTAAGAAAGACTAAGATTAAGCCTGATTAATTCTGAGGCACCTAGGTGGCTCAGTCGTTTATGTCTGCCTTCGGTTCGGGTCATGGTCCCAGGATCCTGGGATCAAGCCCCACATTGGGCTCCCTGTTCAGTGGGAAGCCTGCTCTCCCTCTCCCTCTCCCCCAGCTTGTATTCCCTCTCTGTCAAATAAATAAAGTCTTATAAACCTGATTAATTTTAAAGACCACTTTTTTTTAATTAAAGATTTTATTTATTTATTTGAGGGAGAGAGCACATGAGAGGGGGGAGGGTCAGAGGGCGATGCAGACTCCCCGATGAGCAGGGAGCCCGATGCGGGACTCGATCCTGGGACTCCAGGATTATGACCTGAGCCGAAGGCAGTCGCTTAACCAACTGAGCCACCCAGGCGCCCAAAGACCATGTTTTTTTTAACTAACACTTTTTCCTCCAATTTTAACTGAATAAATATAACCAGAATTTGTTTTCAAAGTGTTTAAAGCAAATCTAAAAACCAATTCGGTTCAAAATCTCCATTTCCATTCTTTTATTGACAGTAACTTATCATTTCAACAGTAAACTTTCCTGTATAAGCTTGTCACTACTATTTTTAAAGGACTGATACTTCTACTTCAGTAACAATCAAGAAGTGGCTCTTTAGCCAAAAGTTATGGTTAGAAGACACCTTAGATATTATCTTTAAGGACTTCCACTAATGAAATTTTAATCAAAGGTATAAACCAGACTGCATTTCTAAGATAAAATAAGCTCAGGTGGTCCAGGTATGTTCTTGGGCTGTATGGGATAAAACTTAAATTGCTATTTTAATGTTAATTGAGCATTACCACAGATGTCCTTGGTCACCAATATCTTTACATGCATATCCAAAATTTAAGAGTTGAGTAAAGTATTTAAAGTCAGCTAACTCACAGAACAACAGTATCTTTTTTTTTCTTTTTAATTTTATTCTGGTAAGAATATATAACAGAGATCTATCCTCTTAACAAATTTTAAGTGTACAATACATGGATGAGTACAGGTACGACAAACTATCTTCTAAAACAACTTTTAAAAGTTTTTTTAAGATTTTATTTTTTTCACAGAGAGAGAACAAGAAGGCAGAGAGGCAGGCAGAGAGGGAGAGGGAGCAGCAGGTTCCTCCCCCACCCAGCAGGGAGTCCGACACGGGACACGATCCCAGGACCCTGAGATCAGGACCCTGAGATCACAACCCAAGCCAAAAGCAGCTACTTAACCGACTGAGCGACCCAGGTTCCCCTAAAACAACTTTTTAAAGAATATACAGTGATACAGAACTTGAGGTAAAGACCTAGGGATGTTATCACAGAACTTACTGCCAACTCTAGGACTCAGTTCTTGTTTTCCTTTTTTTTTTTCTGAGAGAGAGAGAGAGAGAGAGAGAGAGAGAGAGAGAGGAAAGCACACAATGTGTGCAAGAGGGGGGTAAGTGGGGGCAGTAGATGGAGAGGGAGAGAGAGATTCTTAAGCAGGCTCCATGCCCAGTGCTTAGCCCAACTCAGGGCTCCATATCAAGACTCTGAGATCATGATAGGAGCCAAAATCAAGAGTTGGATGCTTAGCCAACTGAGCCACTCAAGTTCCTCATGAATATTTTTAATAACCTGATTTAACATACCAAGTTTTAAAGGTTATACTAACAACTACAATGTACAGAGCTATCTGAATTTTACTTTGGAATTTCACCTTTTCTACCCAGTCAAAAGTGACTCCCTTATTCTGATGATAAAAACAGGTATTTCCACTATTTTACAAATAGGACACCAAAGGTAAGAGATTACATAAAACTCACAGTGATGTTCCTTTAATAATATATTGAGTGGGGGCACCTAGGTGGCTCAGTCAGTTAAGCATCTGCCTTTGGCTTGGATCATGATCCCAGGGTCCTGGGATAGAGCCCTGCATCGGGCTCCCTGCTCCATGGGGAGTCGGCTTCTCCCTCTGACCCTCCCCACTGCTCATGCTCTCTCTCGCGCTCTCAAATACATAAAATCTTTAAAAAATGAAAAAATAATATACTGAATGAATAAAATAAAAATACAGATAATCTTACATTCCTGTTTACAAAAGCACTTTACAAAAGCACTAATGATTTCATTATCATTTGATAATTTCAAAGCTTCTCTAAAAGTCTACACAGCACCAAGCCCACAGTAGGACCTCAGAGACTATAATCACCTAAACAGAGAAAAGAGACTTCCCATACTACCTCCATGCGCAACACTTAGCCCAGTACCTGGCAAAGAGTATATGTTCAATAATTATTGTCTATCTTGATCCAATTAGTCAAACTGATTAATATGCTATGCTTTATTACTTAAAAAAAAAAATTTA
The DNA here is from genome assembly GCF_037043125.1 of Eumetopias jubatus. Lineage (NCBI taxonomy): Eukaryota > Metazoa > Chordata > Mammalia > Carnivora > Otariidae > Eumetopias > Eumetopias jubatus. The sequence goes on from NW_028274811.1 coordinate 89,168,783, forward strand.
AGCATGTATTTCAAGTTAATTTCAAGGGGAGTCCTTTGCCAATCTGCCCTACAAGAAATATTATAGAGTTCTTCGGCTTTAGCTAAAGGACAATGGACATAGCTCAAATCTACATGAATAAAGAACATGGTAAAGGTAAAAAAGAGATAAATACAAAAGACAGTAAAATATATTTTTGTTTACAACACTTTTCTCACATCTGACTTAAAAGACAACTGTGTAAAACAAGAATTCTAAGTGTGTGGATGGGCACACATCATATATAAAAATATATCTGTATGACAATAAAATGACAATGGAGATGTGAAAGACCAATAAAGGAGCCAAGTTTTATTACTACTATTAAAATTAACTTGATATTAATACAATCCACATAATAAATTAAGATTTTAGTTGCAATCTTGACTATTTAACCAGAGCAACCACTAAGAAAATACTCTGTGTATTTGGGGTTGGGGAGGGATGCTATCATACAGATAACAAGGAAATTAAAATATTACACTAGGAAATATCTATTTAATATAAAAGAAGGTAGTAACGGGATCAGAGGAATAGAAACATAAAAAATAGTAAAATGGCAGACAGCAATCCTACCTTATCACTACTTAGATAAAATGTATATGTATTTAAAACTACAATTCAAAGACAGAAATTGGCAGAATGGATAAAAAATATGATTCAACTATATGATGTCTACAAGAAGACACTTTGTATCAGTCAGGAAAGGAGCTGAAAGAGGGGTGCCTGGGTGGCTCAGTCAGTTGAGCATCTGATCAGGAATTTCGACTCAGGTCCCTGCTCAGTGAGGAGTCTGCTTCAGATTCTCTCCTCCTCCCTCTCCACCTCTCCCCCTGCTCATGCAGGTGCTAGCACTCTCACGCTCTTTCTCTCAAATAAATAAATAATAAATTTTTTTAAAAAAAGAAGTTGAAAGCAAAATACTGGAAAAGAAGTACTATGCAAACAGTAACAGAGTGGGGTGGCTTCTCCTCTACATTAACAACACATAAAATATACTTAAAGGAAAAATGTTACTAGAGAAAAAGATCAAAATTTTATAATGATAAAAACATCAAAGAGGAAGGTATAACAATTACAAACACCATGCATGAAACCAGACTCCCAAATTCATGAAGCAATAACTGACAGAAATAAATGTAAAAAAGAGAAACAATAACAGATTTCAAAACCCACTTGCCGTAACGGAGAGAACTAGACAATCCATAAAGACACAAAAGCCTTAAATGGCTCTATAAACCAACTAGACCTAACAGCATCTGAAAAATATTCTACTAAACCGCAAAATATACAGTATTTCTTTTTCTTTTTTTAAAAAGATTTTATTTATTTGAGAGGGAGAGAATGAGAGAGAGCACAAGAGGGAAGAGGGTCAGAGGGAGAAGCAGACTCCCTGCTAAGCAGGGAGCCTGATGTGAGACTCGATCCCGGGACTCCAGGATCATGACCTGAGCTGAAGGCAGTCGCTTAACCAACTGAGCCACCCAGGCGCCCTTCTTTTTCTTTTTTAAAGAGACAGCGAGAGAGGGAACACAAGCAGGGGGAGTGGGAGAGGGAGAAGCAGGCTTCCAGCTGAGCAGGGAGCCCCATGTGGGGCTCGATCCCAGGACCCTGGGATCATGACCTGAGCCGAAGGCAGACGCCTAACAACTGAGCCACCCAGGCGCCCCTAAAGTGTTCTTTTGTGTTTTTTGAATATGGTTGACACACAATATTACATTAGTTTCAACATAGTGATTGGACAAGTCTATTTGCTATGCTATGCTCACTGCAAGTGTAGCTACCATATGTCACCATGAAGAGCTATTACAGTATCACTGACTGTATTCTCTATGCTGTGCCTTTTATTCCCACGATTTATTCATTCCACAACTGGAACTCCTCTATAAGTGGAGTAGGGTTAAAGTGTTTAAGTGTTCTTAGGGTTTGTATACAATTAGGAAGAAATAAAGCATTATTTTTTTTTTTTAAGAAATAAAGCGTTTTAAATTCTTTGTATTGTCAGGGAGGAAGGTAATGGGAATTTTAATTACTGATGAGTTAGGGAGGCTTGTAATTTCTAGAGTAACCTATAGATGAAAAGAAACCAAATATGTAATTTCCAAACTTGCATTAGGGTGGAAGGAGCATAAAAGGAACAATAAAAAAATAATTTAAAACCAAAAAAAGGCAGCAAAGGGGAAAAAGAAAAATAAACCAAAGAGCAAATAACACAGCAAATTTAAACACAAATATATGGCTAATTAAAGTGGAATAAATGTTGCTGTTCATTTGACCAAAAAGATAATATTTAAAATTGTATGCCTCTAGGGGCTCCTGGGTGGCTCAATTGTTAAGCGTCTGCCTTTGGCTCGGGTCATGATCCCAGGGTCCTGGGATCGAGCCCCGTATCAGGCTCCCTGCTCGGCGGGAAGCCTGCTTCCCCCTTTCCCACTCCCTCTACTTGTGTTCCTTCTCCCACTTTGTCTCTCTCTGTCAAAAAAATTAATAAAATCTTTAAAAAAATTTTTTAAAAATAAAAAATAAAATTTTATGCCTCTAATAACAGAGCCTCAAAATACACAAAAACTGGCAGAACTACAAGAAAAAATAACATTACAGTCATAGTGCAAATAAAGCTCTCTCAGTAATTTACATAAAGAAAAAGTCACTGAGGGTTCAGAAAAAATTTCAATATACAAATAATAAAACTGACCTAATGGATATATGTAAACTACTTCACTCTAATTGTGAAATATACCTTTTTTCAAGCATTGGGACCATTTATAAATATTCACCATGTCCTGAGCAAATGAAATGTATCTCAACCATTTTGAAAGGACTGGAATCATATGGAACATATTTCCTGTCCACAATGTAATTAAGTTAGCAATTAATTACAAAAATATACTGAGAATATTTGTTTGGAAATTAACAAGTATACTTTTAAATAATCATTTAGGTCAAAGGACAAATCATAATGAAAATCAGAAAATATTTTGAACTAAATGATAAAATACCCCATCAACGATCAAGAGGAAGGAACATATGCTGGCATTTTTCAAAGAATAGCAAGAAAAACCATGTGGCTGGAACACAGTAAGAAAGAGAGAAGAGGAAGGAATGAGGTCAAAGAAATGATTCAGGGAGAGATGACATAGGTCTTATTATGCTCTTTTACTATGAGTGAGATAAAAGTCTTTGAAGAATTCATGTTTTAATAGGATCACTCTGAGGGCCAAACTGAAAACAGCCTTAGGGGGTCAGGGTAGAATCAGAGTGACCTTCAGTTATTGCAATAATAATTCAGATGAGATAAAACAGTTATGTGAACCAATCTAGGATGGTGAAGGGGGCAAGAAGTAGACAAAGCCAATGAAATTTGCTAATGGACTGGACATGGATGTTACAAAAAGAGAGAATAAGGATCAGTCTGAGAGCTTAGGTCTTAAATACAGGAAAGATGGAATTGCCACTTACTAAAATTGAGAAAACTACAGGAGAAGCAGGTTTGGAGTAGAAGCAGCTGAAATTTGGTTTTGAACAAGTGCAAAACTCCATTTCACAACCTAGTGAAAAATGCCCCAAAAAGCCACTGTAGGGGCACCTGGGTGGCTCAGTCGGTCAAGTATCTGACTCTTGGTTTCAGCTCAGATCATGATCTCATGGGTCCTGAGACTGAGCCCCACATTAGGCTCCTTGCTCAACAGGGAGTCCGCTTGAAGATTCTCTCCCTCTGCCGCTCTCCATACCCATGTATTCCTGGGCTCTTTCTCTAAAAAATAAATAAATCTTAAAAAAAAAAAAAAAGCCACTGTATATATGATTCAGGAGTCCCAAGAAAAGATCCAAGCTAGGGATATAAACGTGGGTCCAGATAAAAGATCAACAAAGTGAGAACAGACAGAGAAAGGTATCTGAGACTAAGGTCTGAGGCACAGAAATAGGTAAGGATTCTTCTTAATCTCTAATGGAATTGCTTGACCAACAGACTCCCCAATTCTATTCATATTCTCTCTTGAGGGGAAGAAAAGAAGAAAAAAAAATGAAACAGTCAAGCTCTTAGAAATAACATCACTATTATCTTTTTTCTAAATATTTTATTTATTTATCTTAGAGAGTAGGTGCAAGGCTGTGAGCACACAAAGGTGGGGAGGGGAGGGATAGACTCTCAAGCACGCCTGGCACTGAATGCAGAGCCTGACGTGGAGCTTGATATCACGGCCTGAGTCGAAACCAAGAGTCAAATGCTTAAATGACTGAGCCACCCAGGTGTCCCACTTACCACTATTATTTAATTTTAGTATGGTCTCCTGGAGAGCAACATCGTAATACCCTTTGAAGCAATACTCACATTCCTGGGACTACATCCTAAGAAATAATCCAAAAAGAAGGTAAAAGACTAAGGGCTATAAACACATTTTCACTTCACTGTTAACTATAATAACAAAAATGAAAACTACAAGATGGCTAAGCAAATTTAGAACAATTTGCTGGTCTATTAAACAGTCATTAAAAATTACTATGGGAAGGGGTGCCTGGGTGGCTCAGTCGTTAAGTGTCTGCCTTCAGCTCAGGTCATGATCCCAGGGTTCTGGGATCAACCCCCACGTCAGACTCCCTGCTCAGTGGGAAGCCTGCTTCTCCCTCTCCCACTCCCCCTGCTTGTGTTCCTTCTCTCACTGTGTCTCTCTTTGTCAAATAAATAAATAAAATCTTCAAAAAAAAAAAAAATTACTATGGGAAGCCAGGAGAGGCAAACCAACAAACTGATGGTTACGAGAAGGGAGGTGGGTGGAGGGATGTTTTCAATAGGTGATGGAGATTAAGAAGTGCACTTGTGATGAGCACCCGATAATGTATGCAAGCATTCAATCACTATATTGTATGTCTGAAACTAATATTACACTGTATGTTAAATAACTGGAATTTAAATAAAAACTTCTAAAAATTTACTATGGGAAGCCAGGAAAAGTATGCTATCAAGAAGAAAAAATACAAAAAGATGTTATTAAAGATCTTACTACCACCGGGGTACCTATGTGGCTCAACAGGTTAAGCAACCAACTCTTGGTTTCAGTTCAGGCCATGATCTCAGGGTGGACGAATCAAGCCCTGTTGAGCTCTGTGCTGGGCATGGAGTGTGCTTGGGATTCTCTCTCTCCCTCTCCCCATGCTCCTCCCCGCTGCAAGCACTCTGGCTTGCTCACACTCTCTCTCTCAAATAAATAAATAAAATCTTTAAAAAAATAAAATAAAAATAGGGGTGCCTGAGTGGCTCAGTCGGTTGAGCATCTGCCTTCGGCTCAGGTCATGAACCTGGGGTCCTGGGATGGGTCCCGCATGGAGATCCCCACTCAGCAGGGGAGTCTGCTTCTCCCTCTCCCTCCCTCTGCTTGTGCTCTCTCTCTCAAATAAATAAAATCTTAAAAAAAAAAAAAAGATGTTACTACCACCGTGGGAACAAAATTTGTATTATAAACACAAATCTTCTTTGTTAGATACAGAACTCTGGTTTTTTTTTTCCTTTTAAACTTTCTTTAATCGTATAATTGTTTTACACAATTCAGTTAAAAAGATATAACAAGTAAAACTGGCCAAACAAGTCATTTAATTTCTCCCACTATTCCTCATTTTAGGATATACTGTTTAATAATACTATAAAAACTTAGGTTACTTGATAGTAGAGATCTCTGTCTCCCTAGCATGTTACATAATAGATGCCCAGATAATGTTTGCTGAGTTGATTCAATTTAGTTTAAGTAATTCATGTTGGATCACTCATTCAAATATTATACTAAGTTTGGAAAGTGGTAAAACAGTGATTATTTCTAGAAGATGAAAATTATGGAAGACTCACTTATCTTTATTTTTCTACAGTAAACATTTATTTTCAAGGAAATTATTTTTCTTTATATTTAAGCATTTTATTTTTTTTAAGATTTTATTTATTTATTTGAGAGAGAGAATGAGAGAGAGAGAGAGAGCATGAGACAGGGAGGGTCAGAGGGAGAAGCAGACTCCCTGCTGAGCAGGGAGCCCGAGGCGGGACTCGATCCCGGGACTCCAGGATCATGACCTGAGCCGAAGGCAGTCGCTTAACCAACTGAGCCACCAGGCCCTATTTAAGCATTTTATAAATATTCTGAGTGCACGACTACTTTCAGGGATTTTTTTTTTTTTTAAGATTTTATTTATTTGTCAGAGAGAGAGAGAACACAAGCAGGGTGAGAAGCAAGCAGAGGGAGAAGCAGGCTCCCCACTGAGCAAGGAGCCAGACTCGGGACTCGATCCCAGGACTCTGGGATCATGACCCGAGCTGAAGGCAGACACTTAACTGACTGAGACACACAGGCGTTTCTCAGGGATTATTTCTATTGGTCATTACTAGAGGAAAAAAAAAAAATTCTGAGTGACATATAACTGAATTTAGAGATGGAACAAACAAGGCCTCTGAGAGCTCAGTCTCTCTGGAAGAGACAAATGAACAAAGTAAAATAATACAGCTGCTAAGGTGGGATTGGGGTGAGAAGTGGAGGGGTCTTGGGGAAGGAAGATTATTAGTAACAAATTTTTTGTAACAAATTATTTTTATTTATTTTATTTATAAATTTATTTATTAGTAACAAATTTCTCAAAACAAACTCCAAGAAATAACAACAGTAAAGGTAAGAAGAGCTGACTCCTTCCTGTAAAATAAGGCTAGTATCTAGATAATATTTGTTTCCAATCTCCTATTTCACCATTTCGTACCTCAAAACTTACACCAAGCTGTCCACAGTTCCCCTCTGAGATCATGCTCTTTATCCCTCCATCTCATTTCTGCCTGGAATTCCTTTCCCCTAGGTCTCCTCAGGACACCTTACTTCCATCACCTCCTATCTCTTGGCTGAGCCAAGTGCCACTCTACTATATCCTATGCCTATCTCTTAGCTTATCATTATACTGAGTTTATAATTTATTCCACCAGTCTCTAAACTTGAGGAAGACAAGGTGTCATCCATTCATGTATCTCCATTACCTGGGACAAAATACATGTTCAATAAAAACATTTTAAATTGAACCTAAATAGGCTGCAATGGGCCATTTCCTTAGCAGCAAAATTAGATGCCTTATTTTGTCCACATAGGCACCTGTCAAAACTTAATGGGTCCTTAATCCACAAAACCTTCATTTGTCTTAAAAAAATGATACTAAAATAAATAAATAAATGACATATTTATATATATCTATATTACAGGTCTTTACTTCAAAGATGACCAGCAATCAGTGTCTACCCCAGAATTCCCTGGTTTGGAAATGAGTAATACCACTAAATTTGGGACAGCAACAGCACATTATAATTTAGTCACAGACTATTAAATTTTGAAACTATAGTTCTCTAAGCAACCTTCAGATTACCAATTAGTCTCCCAAATATCTAGATTTTGGAAAGAGGGTACTCTGGCTATTCAAAACAAATATTCCAGTACAATGGAATTATCTCTTTCCCCAACATTTATTCATCATGGGGGCATGAACTGCAATAAGTCTATTTAGACACTGGATACACTAACAAGTTTGGTTTTCTGTAAAGCTACCGAGTAATCCTAGAAATTCTGGGAAGGGTCACAGATAAACCTTCTCTAAAGCCTCTCTCAGCTCCAACATCAACCTTTCTATATGCACAAGTGAAAAATGGAAGCCCACTTCTAATATTTTATTACTTTAATTTAGAAACATCCCCAGCTATTTCCAATCTAAACATTCATAATCATATGTAAGTACTCAAAATCATTCTAAGTTCCCTAGCCCTCTTCAAAGACAGACCAAAAAAACAAACAAAAAACCCTTCAGCCCAGTCTCACAAGAGTATTTCCCTCAACTCAGAATTGAAAAGAAGTAAAAGTGCATTTCAACCACATCACACACTGAGGAATTGCTAAATAAAATAACTGTACTAAGTATAGTGATTTAACTAGCTACATTGTGCACAATAAAAATCAAACACTGTGCTGAACACTTAATACTTAATAATCTCATAAACTCACAGCAGCTTCTAAGGATAGGCTAGAAGAGTATTTTTCTCCATAGTATGGAGGAAAAAACTGAGGTAGAAATTAAGTCATCTGCTTCTGTTCACAAAACTAGTACCAAAAATAGCAATGCAGGAGAGGATTCAAACTGACTCTGTAAAAATGACTTTTACATTGCACCAGCCTAATTCCCAGAAGATAAACCAGAATTTTCTTAGAAAGGATCCTATATAAATGAATTTTCCACAATATTTAAATATAACTCATGTTCTTCCAACATTTGGGAAGTCCCGATATTCCTCAATCAAGAAAAACTTAAAGTCTGGGTTGCCTGGGTGGCTCAGTCAGTTAAGCGTTGGCCTTCAGCTCAGGTCATGATCGCAGGATCCTGGGATCGAGCCCCACATCAGGCTCCCTGCTCAGTGGAGATCAGTGGAGAGTCTGCTTCTCCCTCTGCCCTCCCCTCTGTTCATGCTCACTCTCAGGCACGCTCTCGCTTACAAAAATAAACAAATAAAATCTTAAAAAAAAAAAGGAAAGAAAAACTTAAAAGTCTATCACATAAGCAAAGCCATTGAAGCTGTTCTTCTGCAGCTGTTGAAATATTTTCTAGTTTGCTAATAGCCGTTTCTTCATCCAAGGAGGGCACTGACTAAAATCTCAGACACGATGAGAGAACATGGCATAGTTCAGAGTAATACTATTTTTTTTTTAAGTAGGCTCAACATAGGGCTTGGCTTACAACCCTGTGATTGAAACCTGAGCTAAGATCAAGAGTCGAACATTTAACCAACTGAGTCACCCAGGCATCCCTAAAAAAGTAATACTTCTAAATGTACCTTAGTCTCATTACTTTTTAAACAGCCAAGAAATGGATATAATCTAAATGTTGGACAGGAACTTGGCTCAAATTACAGAACATCAATATATTGGAATGCTATACAGAAATTTTATACACTCATGTACAGTGGGTAAAAAGGTTATAAAAAGGCACGTATACAATGAATACAATTTTATAAAGATACACATTTTCAGGAGCACCTGGGTGGTGCAGTCAGTTAAGTGTCGGATTCTTGGTTTCAGCTCAGGTCATGATCTCAGGGTCTTGAGATGGAGCCCTGCGTTGGGCACCGCGCTCAGTGCAGAGCCTAGTTGAGATTCTCTCTCCCTCTCCCTCTGCCCCTCCCACTCGTCTGCTCTCTAAAATAAATAAATAAATCTTTAATCAGCATTATCATCCCCTGAATTGTTTTGAAAGAATCTGAAAGTGCCCTGTTTCCGTGCCTCACCTGCATCATGTGTAAAATGGGAACAATAGTACCTACTTTCATAGGGCTATTAGAAAGACTAAATAAGGGGCACCTGGGTGGCTCAGCCGTTAAGCATCTGCCCTCGGCTCAGGTCATGATCCCAGGGTCCTGGGATCCAGCCCCGCATCGGGCTCCCTGCTCAGCAGGAGGCCTGCTTCTCCTCTCCCACTCCCCCTGCTTGTGTTCCCTCTCTCGCTATATCTCTCTGTCAAATAAATAAATAAAATCTTTAAAAAAAAATACTAAAGAAGAGTACCTGGACGGCTTGGTAGGTTAAGCGTCTGTCTCTGGCTCAGATCATAATTCCAAGGTCCCGGGATGGACTCCATCTCACATCTGGCTCCCTGCTCAGCAGGGAGTCCACTTCTTCCTCTGCCCCTCCCCCCACTTGTACACTCGTGGACTTGTGCGCTTGCACACGTGTGCACTTTCTCGCAAAAATAAAAAAATACCAAATAAGATAATATGTAAACACATTAATATATAAAGTGCCAATAGTGGCAATGTATAAGCACTGTAGGTGTTAGCTGATAACAAGTCTCCCCTTATCCACGGTTTTACGTTCCACAGTTTCAGTTACCCTTGGTCAACCTCAGGCCAGAAGCAGATAATCCTCCTCCTGACATTATCGCCAGAAGGTCAATAGTAGCCTGTTTCATCACAATACCTATTATCAATCACTTCCTTCACCTCATCATGTAGGCATTTTATCAGCTCATATCATCACAGGAAGAAGGATAAATACATCACTGACAGATGAACGATAAAGAAGTTTATCTTTGATGAACTTCACACACACAATGGAATATCTATATCTGTATCTATATCTGTACCTATCTCTCTACACACCCACCAACACACACACTGGAATATTACTCAGCCATAAAAAAACAGGCTGAGATCTTGCCATATGCAACAACACGGATGGACCTAGAAGGTATTATGCTAAGTGAAGTAAGTCAGAAAAGACAAATATCATACGATTTCACTTATACGTGGAATCTAAAATATAAAACACAAAAAAGTACAATTCGACCTATAAATACACACAACTGATGACTGCCAGAAGGGAGGGAGTGGGTGGGATGGACAAAATGCATGAAGGGGAGAGGGAGATTCAGGCTTCCAGTTATGGAATGATTAAGTCACAGGAATAAAAGGCCTAACATAGGGAATATAGTCAATGGTACTGTAATCGAGTTGCAGGGTGACAAACAGTAGCTATACTTATAGTAACATAGTGTATGAGTTGCTGAATCACCATGTTGTATACCCGAAACTGATATAACATTGTGTATCAACTACACTCAAAAAATAAAAATGAATAGGGTACACTAAGGTGTTAAAGATCGCATTCACATAACTTTTACTATAGTATATTGTTATAAAGTTTCTATTTTATTATTATTGTTAATATCTTAATGTTCCTAATTTCTAAATTAAACTTCATCATTAAGTATGTATGTACAGGGAAAAACATTGTAAATATACAGTTTGGTTCTTAAAAAATTTAAATTAAAAATATATATAGGGTTTGGTTCCATAGTTTTAGGCATCACTGGGGGCCTTGGAACATATTCCCCATGAACAGCAGGGAATGGAGACTAGTGCATTATTTCAAAACCTTGACATTAGAAGCCTGTTATCCTTCCTCTATTCAAGTCTGACTCTATCCTAAGTAACAACATTCAAAGGTTCTCTTTTTTATCTTAATTATTAGTATGACAACATTTTTTGGAGAGAGAGTACAGTGTAATGGTTACAAGCATATGCTCTCTGGAGTCTTCTTAAAGTTGTTGTAAAGAGCCTGGCTCACAGTAACAATTCAAAAAGCAGTTGCTATAATATTATTCACTGTTACTTCTTTGAAAAGTTACATGATTTCAATTACTTTTCCTCAGTTACATAATTAATAACAGTATAGGTACTCAACCTCCATTTAGCACTATGTTTATGAAAAAATATTTCAAATACCAAATAAATGACCTAAAAATAATGTTTAAATAGAAACACAATTTAGGGGGCACCTGAGTGGCTCAGTCTGTTAAGCATCCAACTCTTGATTTCGGCTCAGGTCATGATCTCAGGGTCATGAGATCTATCAGCAGGGAGTCGGCTTGAGATGCTTTCCCTCTGCCCCTCCCCCGACCTCTCACATGCACGCTCTCTAAAATAAATAAATCTTAAAACACACACACACACACACACAATTTAGCACAATTCCAATGCTGTTACTACTTTTCTAAAAAACCTCTGATGCCTATTACTCTAAAGTACATACCACATACCCAAATAAAATTCAAGACCCACCATCAACTGACCCCAATCTGTTCACTCTACCTTATTTCCTACATAATCTTTTTGCTATACCTTAAAATCTAACCAAAGTGTAATTTGTACTACCTATTTCCCCATATTGCATTCCCCCTGCCTCAGGGTGCCCTACACCTTCACTGTGCCTTGTTTAAATATGTCCCATGCTTCCCTCAAGACCCAGGTTGAACAAACCCTTCCCTCATCAAATAACCTACTCCCACAGCATCTTGCCCTTTTCGCAGCACTTATTTACTATCTTTCAAGTTAATCACTTTAGAGATGCAGCTATTGCCCCTGCTATTAAGCAACTGTCTTGGATCATTCTTATTAAGGAAACTGTAACACATGATAGGAATACGCAGACCACAATGTCACAACATTATCAAACCCAAAATATGCTTACAAATCATTTTTTTCTTTTTGGCTAGCTTAAATCTAATAACAAGATTTACATTATAACTTACTAAAATCAATGTCCTCTCTGAGGGACAGAATACTCCCCAAGTAAAGAATGTGAGGGGCAGAGGGAACAAATGACTTGTCCAAGACTACAGGAGAAGCAAGGTAAGAAGATAAATAGCCACACTACTCTGGGCATTTGTAAATCAGTAAGTCTTTGAAATTTTAATCCTTACATACATTACATTTGCTTATAGTCAAATGTGAAATTATACACACCAAATCATACTCCATTCCAGCCTAACAGAAAGGCTGTGTGTTGGGTTTTGTTTTTTCTTTTTTTAATATAGTTGACACACAATTATTACATTAGTTTCAGGTGTACAACTCAGTAATTCAACTTTTCTATACTTTATGCTGTGTTCTGTGTAGAGAAGCTCTGTGTATATGCAAGAAATGCATGGGACTTAATTGTTTTCTGTTCTACCACTAACCACTATGAGATTTTCGAAAGTTATTTTACCTCTCTGACCTTGCTTCTTTAACTGTAAAAGTGGGATAATACTGCCTCCTATTTGTAGGAGGTTGTATCAACTGAACAAATGTTAAATGTACTCTAAGATAATTCTTAATGCAGTACAGGTCATCAATAATATAATAGCTATTTTTAGTGGGCAACAATTCTTCTACAAGAATTGACTTCCCAGTCTTAATTCAAAACTACAAAGGAAATGTTCAATTCTACAATGGTATGGTGAAGTAAAATACGACTATAAATGTATACATTTATACATTACATGTATACATAATGTATATTGTGTATAATGTATACATAAATGTATACATTTATACACTCACTGCCACACAACCTAATAAACGCATGTGTGTATTCTAGTTGTCAAAGCCCTTTTATCATGTTTTGTATCACCTGAATCTCAAAAATAACCAAGTAATGTAGGCAGCACAGTTTTTCTTATAATTACAGACAAGAAAACAGAGGCTCAGAGCAACCTTACCAGAGGGTTGAGAGCCCTTTAGGAAAAAGCAGGGATCAGAGGCCAGCATCTTCTGACCCCTACTCCACCACACCAACCACAGAAGAAAGGAGTGAACTAGAGTACCTGAAGTCTCCTCCCACCAATCCTCTCTATCTGGCACAGGGAGTCAGAACTCAAGTCTGTTAACTTTTGCTGAGAAGAAAAGGGATCTGTAAAGTAAGCAAATCTAGGCAAGGAGTAGTTAGATAAATGATCTCTGGCAGCATTATAATTTTAGACTGTGGCAAACTAAGGCAAAAGACTACAGATTATCGTAAAAAAGTTCATTGTTACTGAGTAAGAAATGACCCTTGCTTACTGGCTAGATCCCAGGAACAATAGATCAAATAGAAAGCCTGGACAACAGACCAAAGGGAATCACTGAGGTCTTGGAAAAGAACAGAGGAAAAGCAGAGAATTATCCCAATGAATGCTGGAAAGCAGAACTGCTAGGTTGATTGTGGAAACTGGTACACCGAAGACCAGTGACCCAAGCCCAACCTTGAGAAAGGAAGCATTTATTAGATACCCAAGTACCAGAAACTGCTATGAACATTCATATATTTTGTTCTCTTTGAACCTCAGAAACCTTGTTCTCATTCAAACCTTTGAATGAGACAGGTATTAATTACCATGTCCTTGTTATAAGTATAGAATCTGAGACTCAAGAATGGGAAGTCAGCTGGCCGAATGCCAAACAGAGCTGTGTGGGTGGTCTGTTCTATGTCTGTGCTCTTTCCATTCGATACAGAAAAGGAAACATTTTGAAACATTAGTCTGTTTCAAGCCTTCAGTACCTGTAACTACACTTAACCTTGGCACAATTGTGACCATACTATCCCATTCAATGAAGGGATTCTGTTTACAAATTCTCACCAAGCAAATTTTTCTCACAACACCCCTATACTATAATTCAACTAACAGCAGATGTCCCTGGTCTCTTCAAATCAGATACATCATAGGGGCGCCTTGGTGGGGGGGGTTCAGTCGGATAAGCATCTGGCTCTTGGTTTCAGCTCAGGTCATAATCTTATGGGCTGCAGGATGGAGCCCTGCTTTGGGCGCAGTGGGGAGTCTGCTCCAGATTCTCTCTTCCTCTCCTCTGCCCCTCCCCGCCCATTCGTGCTCTCCCTCCCTCCCTCTCTTTTGCTCTCAAATAAATAAATCTTTAAAATAAAATAAGATGAAAACATAAGAGACTCAACTATAAGAAACAAACCGGACTGCTGGAGAGGAGGTAGGTGGGGGATGGGCATTAAGGAGGGCACTTGCACTGGATGTTACATGCAACTGATGATTCACTAAATTCTACCCCTGAAACTAATAAGACAATGTTACCTTAATCGCATTTAAGTAAATTTTTTTTTTAAATTAATAAATCTTTATAAAAAATAATAATAAAATAGGGCTGCCTGGGTGGCTCAGTAGGTTGAGTGTCTGCCTTCAGCTCAGGTCATGATCCCAGGGTCCTGAGATCGAGCCTCCCATCAGGCTCCCTGCTCAGTGGGGAGTCTGCTTTTCCCTCTCTCTCTGCCCCCCCCTTGTGCGTACACTCTCTCTTTCAAATACAATCTTTAAAAAAAAAAAAGTAAAATACTAATTTAAAAAAAGGACAATGATGCTCTCTGACACTCCTAAGTGATTTCCTCAGGACAACAAAGACTAGAACATCTAGCCTTCTATTCTAATGCCTTTTCCCTAAAACCATGTTGTCTTTCCAGTCTTTTCTTTTTAAGTACTTATTTGAGAGAGAGACAGAGTGAGAGTGAGTACAGGCAGGTGGTGGGGCAAAGGGAAAGGGAGAAACAGACTCCCTGCTGAGCAGGGAGTCTGATGCGGGGCTCGATCCCAGAACCCTGAGATCATGACCTGAGCCAAAGGCAGACGCTTAAATGACTGAGCCACCTGGGCACCTCAAAAGCAAGAGCTAGACACCTAACCAAGTGAGCCACCCAAGAACGCCTATTTCCAGTCTTAATATCACATATCCCCTAGCCTTCTCCCACAATAGAAAAGTCTAGGTCACAAGAATTTTTTTTTAAGTAGGCTCTAGGTTCAATGTGGGGCTTGAACTCACAACCCCAAGATCAAGAGTTGCATGCTGGGGTGCCTGGGTGGCTCAGTTAGTAAAGTGTCTGCCTTTAGCTCAGGTCATGATATCCAGCCCCACATTGGGCTCCCTGCTCATGGGGAGTCTGCTTCTCCCTCTGCCCCTCCCCCCTACTCATGCTCTCTCTAATAAATAAATAAAATCTTAAAAAAAAAAAAAAAAGAGTTGGTTGCATGCTCTACCAACTGAGCCAGCCCGGCACCCCCAGGACACAAGAATTTTGGCAGAGGCTGTGGTACTCCACAAAACAAAGTATGAAGCAATCCTGACTATAACACTTGCCGACTGCAAATTCAGACAAGTTAACTTCTCTGAACTTCAAGTCCTTCACTTGTAAAATGGAGATAATGTATTTAGAAATAAATATCTACAGAGCATCTAGCACAGTTCGAGTACAAAATAGGCAATCTATAAATAATTGACATATATTACTTTTAAAATTCACCCACAACTCATGATTCAAATTAACTGATAATCTTAAATCAAAGATAAGCTTTGGTCACTTAGTTACTCTGCTCTGGGGTTTCTGTGACCCACCTGTGCCAGGCCTCTAAAGTCCCTCCAGGGCTGCTCTACATCAGTTATTGCCTCAGCAAGGAGAATACAAGAGAAGGAGATAACTCACAAGAACAAGTGAGCGAGTTTATTTTGTGTACTATTTTTTTTTTTAATTTGAGGGAGTCCATTTACAAAACTAAACTATAACAAACTTGTAAAATGGGACACCTTGGTGGCTCAGTCAGTTAAGCATCTGCCTTCAGCTCAGGTCATGATCCCAGGGTCCTGGGATCGAGACCCCCATCAGGCTCCTTGCTCAGTGGGGACCCTGCTTCTTCTCCCTCTGCCTCTGCCTGCCACTCCCCCTGCTTGTGCTCTCTCTGACAAATAAATAAATAAAATCTTAAAAAAAAAAACCTGTAAAATATCACTTTTGTTCACTGACTCATTCATCCACTCAACAAATATTTACTGACCACCAGGCAAAACTAGGCCTTGGGGCTACAGAGATGATTAAGACATAGTATCTCCCACCCCCGAGCCCAACTTAAAAAAAAAAAAAAAAAAAGACATACTATCTCCCTCAAACAACTAAGTCTAGTTCAAGGTTTAAATCTGTTCTCCAACTACACAGGAATATGCCAGCCTTAATTTGAATGAGATACTCAATTATAGAGCCTGACTTTCGAATAAACAGTGATGATAATTCAGGTCTTCTGAAGGCTCTACAAAGAGTGTTCACTCCCTAGAACCAGAGATGTATAATCTTGTGCAGTTAAAATCCCTTTGGGCTCATCTCTAAAATGGATATAATACCAACCTGCTATTAGTTCCTTTTTTTAAAAGATTTTATTTATTTATTTGACAGAGAGAGAGACAGTGAGAGAGGGAACACAAGCAGGGGGAGTGGGGGAAGGAGAAGCAGGCTCTCCACTGAGCAGGGAGCCCAATGCGGGACTCGATCCCAGCATCCTGGGATCATGACCTGAGCCGAAGGCAGCCACCCAACTGACTGAGCCACCCAGGCGCCCCTCAGTTCCTGGTTAAGTACTGCCAGAATTGCTACAAGTACTCAAATATATATAGGTAGTAGCACTTTAATCAAAATGCCAGGCACATTAAGCCAGTATGAGAACAAAGCTTCCTAATAAGTTAAAACCAATTCCAAGGCAACACAAACTTAAATAAATTAACCTGTTTACCCTTGACTACTAATACAGCTTATAACTGACAACAGAAATTAACTTGTTAATCACCTGAAGATATAAAAAATCATAATTACTTATGTCCTTATACTCATAATTACTCATAAATAATGGCTTAATTTAAAAGTATAATTAGTTGTAACACTATACTTGGATATTTAAATAACTGAAATAAGTTTCTTTCCAAGAAAAGTACTAGAAATGATACAGCATTTTCACATAGTTTGAAATTATTTGGGGGGGTGGTGCAGAGAGATTCTTAAACAGGCTCTACACCCAGCATGGGCTCAATCTCAGAACTCTGAGATCCTGACCCAAGCTGAAATCAAGAGTCAGATGCTTAACCGATTGAGCCACCAAGGTGCCCCAGTTTTAAATTAATTTTTAAGCACATTTAAAAATACATATCTCAGCCTAAGCATTAATACTTCTTTTCTGAATAATTACCAATTAGTAAAAAAGGTAATCTTCCACTTAGTCTAAAAATATTGTCCGTAAAGGGGGGACACCTGGGGTGGCTCAATCAGTTAAGCGTCTGCCTTTGACTCAGGTCATGATCCCGGGGTCCTGGGATCCAGCCCAGTTGGGCTCCCTGCTCAGCAGGGAGTCTGCTTCTCCCTCTACCCCTCCCTCTGTCTGTGCGCACAAGCACGCTCTCTCTCTAAAATAAATAAATAAAATCTTAAAAAAAAAAAAAGCCTGCCTTTTTTCTACCCCAAATCAAAGCAGCTTCATCTTTTTTCTGTCTTGTACTGGTTTATGTTCTGTATGAAATCTTATTCAATGCTAAAAAGTAAAAAACACAAAACCAAGTCCAAGTTCTTAGGCTAACAAATAAAAGGCTTCCTGAAGTGACCCCTATTCAACCATCTAAATTTAGGTCCCACCACCACCTGCATCACATGCTTTACACTTTGAAGTTACACATACATCTCATGCTGTTATACCTCTAGGTCCTCGATCCTACTTTTCCACCTAAGACATGCTTCCTTTCCCCTTCTGACTAGTATCTCCTTACACTTCAAGATTAGACTCAAGAAGCCTCTCTATGGATCCACAATAAGTTTAATTAAGGCTCTGAATTCCTCTGTGCATATCTCTTATTACTGCACTTCACACATTACATTGATATTAATCCCAGATTCTAACAGTCTCTAAGACAAGAGACAGTACCTTATTTTTATTCATTTTATGTCTTACTCATTTTTTAAATTCTAGGACTTACTTGGTAACTCAAAGTCTGCTCAAACACTATCATCAACAAAACATAGACAATGCAGGTACTCAATACTTCTTTGTTAAATAAATAATTTATCCTACAGGTGGGTGGGGGATTAAGAGGTACAAACTTCCAGTTATAAAATAAGTAAGTCATGGAGATAAAAAGTACAGCATAGGGAATACAGTCAGGAATACTGTAATGTTGTATTGTGACATATAGTGACTATACTTCTTATCATGGTGAGCACTGAGTAGTACAGAATTGTCAAATCTCTATGTTGTATACCCAAAACTAATATAACACTGTACATCAACTACTTCAATAATAAATTTTAAAAATAATAATTTACCCTATAAACATATATGTGCTGGATTATGGAATGAGGTACATAGTCATTACAGTACTATTTATAATAGTAAAAAATCAGGGGAAAAAACTAAACATCCATCCCTAAGGGACTAAAAATTAGGGTATATCCATACAATGATCTATTCTGAAATCATAAAAATTATTGAGGCAGTTCTTTATGTACAGATATAGAATAAAATATAAATATATAACATACTTATATATAAATATTATATTTTATATATGCAAATATATTTATATAAGATATATCTTATAAGATATATAAGATAAAAATAAAAATATAATAGATGGAAAAAAGGAAGGTGTGAAAGGAGTATTAAAAAAAAAACCTGGGGTAGAGATTATATGCATCTGCTTCCATATGCATAAAATATCTAAAAGGACAACATACAAGAAACTGATTGACTGCCAGGGAAAGAAACTGGGTGATTATAAGACTTTTTTTACTATAAATCCTTTTAAATTTAAAATTTTACAAATTAAATAATGCCTTTTTTTTTTTTAAGATTTTATTTATTTGACAGAGAAAGACACAGCGAGAGAGGGAACACAAGCAGCGGGAGTGGGAAAGGGAGAAGCAGGCTTCCCGCCGAGCAGGGAGCCCAATGTGGGGCTCGATCCCAGGATCCTAAGATCATGACCTGAGCCAAAGGCAGACGCTTAACGACTGAGCCACCCAGGCGCCCCCAAATAATGCCATTTTCAAGGAGGAAACAAAAAAGAATGCCATTAAAATCTTACCTGAAATAAAAGTATTCCTTTAAAAAGCATCTTGAGACAGTCTAATTAGAACAGAAAGGAAAATCTGGGCACTGGGTGGTATGAAGAGTTTCTACTTAACCCATATCTAATGCTGAACTTTTTAAAAAAGAAAAGAAACCTAAATGGCAAACCCCAGGATGTCCAGGATTCAACCATAAGCTCACAGCCTTCACAAAGTTACCAAAACTACTCTAGCTCCCTTTGGCCTCTACTCAAGCTGGTCTGCCTAAAATGCTTTCAATTCCTTTCTCCCACCCCTACCTTCCCAGGCCCTTTTATGCCCAAGTTAACTCTTATTCAATCTTTGGATCCCAGTCTCTATGTCACTTTCTTAGGGAAGCCTCCCAGAGCACTAAACTACATCAGGCCTCCTGGGGAATGCATTGTCAAAGTTCCTTAACACCTCTCTTCCTAGCCTACATTTAACTGCAATTTTATTATACAACCATTGTGGGATGACTTATTTAATGGTTTCTCCCCACCTGGACTGAAGATCCACGAGGGCTAACCATGTATGTTTTGCTCATCACTGTATTCCCAGACATTAACACTGTTAATGCTTGTTATTCGTTCAACAGAAAAAAAAAATGAAAGAGCAAAAAAATAATGGAATATTGTAAATGTGAAAGTTTTTATCTTTCACTTGTCCTTGGAACATAAGGCAACTTTAAACATGCAGGTGAGAAGACACAGCATGGATTGCAAAGGGAAAGCTTAAATGACCAAGTTGAAAAGCAGCTGTTGGAAGTGGTGTCACACACATTAAACACCATAGCCAATAGGCAACTCTGTCCTCCAGTTGCCAGTAATCTACTAGAAATATTCCAGAAATTTAACTAGTTTCCTCGGGAGAGGTAAGTTTGATTCTCACACAGAGGTAGGGATGAGACAACTACAAAAAACAGTTGAGAAAAGAAAGCTAGTGCTAAAAGACTCCTGATACAAATACGAAGGGACTAGAAAAAGCAGTGTATTCCATACTTAATCCACATTGCTTAGATTCTCAAAGCTAAACCTACTATTTTTCTGGAAATTCTGTATCTAAAGTTTCTGGTAAATAAGTAGGATCAAGTACCATCTTAATGAAAGATCAAAGACCCAACTTAGCAAGTCCACTGAGTCAGTAAATATTGAATTGATCAGTGACATGCGTCATTTAAAAACCTCATGTTTGGGGCCCAGTATTTGAATATTAAAGAAAAATCTTGGGGCACCTGGGTGGCCCAGTTAGTTGAGTGTCTATTGGTTTCAGCTCAGGTTGTGATCTCATGGGTCTTGAGAAGGACTCTGTGCTCAGCGGGGAGCCTCCTTCTCTCTCTTCTCTCTCTCTCTTCCCACCTCTGCTCCTCCTCCACCGTCACACATTCTTTCTCTCTCTAAAATAAGTAACTCTTTAAAAAAATAAAAATAAAAACCAAGATCAAGTTGAATCTCAGGCTGAGAAGAAAATAACTTTTTCTTTTTTTTTTTTAAAGATTTTATTGGGCGCCTCGGTGGCTCAGTTGGTTAAGCGACTGCCTTTGGCTCAGGTCATGGTCCTGGAGTCCCAGGATCGAGTCCCACATCGGGCTTCCTGCTCGGCAGGGAGTCTGCTTCTCCCTCTGACCCTCTTCCCTCTCGTGCTCTCTATCTCTCATTCTTCTCTCTCAAATAAATAAAATCTTAAAAAAAAGATTTTATTTATTTGAGAGAGAAGAATGAGTGGGGATAGGGGCAGAGGGAGAAGCAAAATGCCCCACTGAGCAGAGAGCCCAATGTGGGACTTGATCCCAGGACTCTAGGATCATGACCTGAGCCGAAGGCAGTTACTTAACCAACTGAGTCACCCAGGCGCCCCAAAAATAACATTTCTGAGAACTTTCTACTATGTGCCAAGCCCTTTTTCCACATGTAATAAAACAGAATCAGAAAAATTCTAGTAGGTGGGTATTATCTGCATTTACTATTGAGAAACCCCAAACAAAGTTTCCACTAGGACATCATTAATTGCCAAGTTCAACCCTGAGTGATCCCCAGAGTCTGGGTATCTACCATCTTACTCTCTCCAAAAGGTTGGACCTGGGCTCTGGACTAAGTTCTGGAGTTAAAAGAATCCTAGGGTCACCACCTAAGGCTTTTTTGATAAACTACAAAAAAGAGGGGGCGCCTGGGTTGCTTAGTCGGTTAAGGGTCCGACTCTGGATTTTCCCGCAGGTCATGATCTCAGGGTCATAAGATCAAGCCCCAGGCTGGGCCTTGGGGCTTGGCGACTGGCAGGGAGTCTGCCTGAGATTCTCCCTCCCCCTGCCCCCCCCTCCAGGGCACTCTCTCTCTAAAATAAATAAATAGATCTTTAAAACAAAACAAGGGCACCTGGGTGGCTCAGTCGGTTAAGTGTCTCCCTTCGGCTCAGGTAATGATCCCAGGGTCCTGGGATCGAGTCCCTCGACAGCCTCCTACTCTGCGGGGAGTCTGCTTCTCCCTCTGCCCCTACCCCCACTCATTCTCTCAAATAAATAAATAAAATCTTAAAAAAAATACCCACAAAAATTGTCATAAGCTATACCAACAGGACACATACCTTACAAAAATGAGTACTTCCAGATTTTTACTGTGCTATTCAGGAAAAGTAATGACCAATGCCAATATAAATTATTTTGGTTTTTGGTTAATTAAGGGTGCCTGACTGGCTCAGTCGGAAGAATGTTCATCTTTTTTATTTTTTTAAAGATTTATTTATTTATTTTGAGAGAGTGAGAATGAGAAAGAGAGTACATGGCGGGGGGAGGGATGGAGGGAGAAGCAGGCTCCTCGCCCAGCAGGGAGCCCGATGCGGGACTTGATCCCGGGACTCCAGGATCATGACCTGAGCCGAGGGCAGTTGCTTAACCAACTGAGCCACCCAGGGGCCCAAGAATGTGCAACTTTTGATCTCAGGGTTGTGACTTCAAGACCCACATAGGGTGTACAGATTACATAAATAAAACAAATCTTTTTTTTTTTTTTTTTTTTGACAGAGAGACAGCAAGAGAGGGAACACAAGTAGGGGGAGTGGGAGAGGGAGAAGGCTTCCTGCCGAGCAGGGAGTCCGATGTGGGGCTCGATCCCAGCACCCTGGGATCATGACCTGAGCCGAAGGCAGACACTTAACGACTGAGCCACCCAGGTGCCCCTTAAATAAAACTTAAAAAAATATATTTTGGTTAAATGCAGACAAGAAATGTACTGGCTATACAATCATAAAAACTAACAGAATAATCTAATAGTAGATTATTTCCTCAATTTCCTCAATTCAAAACACTGAGTTTGAAGTCACTGAAATGAAGAAAAGGTGAACATTCAAATGAGAAAATTCTACATCACCAATAAACCTTGTTATAAAATGCAGACAGAATATATCCCTTGCTATTCTAAAGATTAATTTTTTTAAGACTTTAGCCTGCATGTTATTTTAAATGACACACAAAGTATCCTTTTTCCGTATGGTTTAAATGATGGACCACTATTATAGTCAAAGCATTAACATTATTTGCCCTTCCAAGAAAACTCTAAATGCAATTTTCAAAATGCCATTACTTTCTATATAACTAATGTATGCATTCAAATTATCTTTCTACTCACCACAGAAATTAATTACAGAAAATTAACCCCCATACCTTTTGTGACATTTGTGATGACACAACCCAAAGTCAATGAAATAAATATATACAAGTATACACTTGATTCAGAGTTAAAAGGAAGATAACTATTTTGGGAAACAGTGCCCTGTGTAATAATTTTATCCAACTGATTCAGGCTCTCACAGGTCCCAACTTATTTTCTTTTTACATCTCTAAAGTACAAATCTAGCTTTCCTCTCTCCGGGAGGGCCAAGATGAGAAATGACTCAGGTATTTATAGAATACTCATTATAGTTGTAAAATATACTTGTGCATAAGAATACAATTTATAAAATTTGTATATCTGTAAATTATATTTACAGAATACTTATTCACTCCCCTGGAAAAGATTATTGCTTACCTACTTACCAGGAACTGTGCCAGGCTTCAAGGATACAAAATAAAGACAGTTTGCCAAAAACAAATCCCAAACTTGAGTTCTAAATTTAGTGGAGAATACAAGGCACAAAAATTATCAAAATGTATTATGAAAAATGCTGTAACAGTATTATGGGAACACAAGAACTTTTTACCCTCTTCTCTGAAAACCAAGAAGAAATGCTGACCAAAACGTCATGGATGAATATCACGTTACCTATAAACATCCTTCCCATTAATTAGAAAAGTTGTCATTATAGTCAATTTAACTACCAAATTACCGTTTCTAGTCATTAAAACTTAAAATATTAGATGTGCTTAAGAACAAATAATATATTGAAATACACAACAGAACTTGACAAACAGGTATTGTCCTTACAAGACAATAAGAGTTTAATAACTCTTGGGATGACCTATACAAGAAGCTGATAAACTTTTTCGATTAAGGGTGGAGAGCAAGTATTTTAGACTCTGTAAAACATACAGTCTTTTTCCAAACTACTCAACTCTCATCAAAGCACAAAAGGAGCCATAAATAACACATAAAAGAGCCATGTTCCAACAGAACTTTATATATCATTACTGGAATCTGATATGATTCCAACATGTTACAAAGTATTTTCCTTTTGTTTTTCTCTTACCCATTCAAAAATATAAAAGCTATTCTTGGTTCATGGACTGTTACAAACACAGGTGGTGGCCAGATGTGGCCAAAGTTTGCCAAGCACTACCCCTAGGAATTGAACTCTACCTATCACATGATAAAAACCATTCATGTTAATTTCAAGTCACATTTGGAACCAAACTGTTATCTACTAGCTCAACTTCTTCACCAGATTCAATCCTTACTTGATTTTCCCTGATAAAAGCAGCAAGATCTGAAAACAATTACAAAAAATAAGTTCCAAAAGTAATTTGAGCAAAGACTGCCAAAGTGTCTACCAACAACACAAGAAACAAGGAAATAGGTAGGGAACTTCGAGGGTCAATCTCACCACAAAATTAGCAAATAAACAGGAAAAACTATCACAAGCAACTATGAGAACTGGGTAAACTACTAAACCCCTGGGTAACCAAGCAAATATCTAATCAAAAAAAGAAAATAGGGGCGCCTGGGTGGCTTTGTCAGTTGAATGGCCAACTCTTGATTTTGGGTCAGGTCATGATCTCAGGGTCCTGGGATGAGCCCCCTTCTAGTGTGGGACTCTGCGCTCAGTGGGGGAGTCTGCCCTGAGATTCTCTCTTCCCCTCCCCGCAGCCCGTGCTAGCTCTCTCTAAAATAAATAAATCCTTAAAAAAAAAAAGGAAGAAAACCTCTAAAAGGTAAACAAAAAAATCAGCCTATGATCCAGCAATTCCACTCCTATATAACCAAAAGAACTGAAAGCAGGCACTCAACCAGATATTTGCAAACCCATGTTCATAGCAGCAGTATGAAAAATATTAAAAAGGTGGAGGGCGCCTGGGTGGCTCAGTTGGTTAAGCGACTGCCTTCGGCTCAGGTCATGATCCTGGAGTCCCGGGATCGAGTCCCACATCGGGCTCCCTGCTCAGCGGGGAGTCTGCTTCTCCCTCTGACCCTCTTCCCTCTCGTGCTCTCTATCTCTCATTCTCTCTCTCTCTCAAATAAATAAAATCTTAAAAAAATATATTAAAAAGGTGGAAATAACTCATATGTCCACCACTGATGACTGGATAAATAGAATATGGTATATCCACAATGGAAGATTAATTGGCTATAAAAAGGAACAAAGTTCTGATTCATGCTACAACACAGATAAACACTGAAAGTATTATGCTAAGTGAAATAAGCCAAACACAAAGAGACAAATATACAATTGCACTTATGAGTTATCTTACCTAAAAGAGGCAAATTCAAAGAGAGATCTCTATAATCTATTAGAAGTTACCAGGGGCTAGAAAAGGGAACAACATGGAGATACTGACAGGTAAGTTTATCTTGATGATGATGGAAAAGTTCTCAATATAGATATGATAATGGTTATACACAACATTGTGGGTGCAATTAATGCGACTGAATCGAATACTTACATATGGATAAAGGATACATGTGTACTTCACAATAACAACAAAGGGTACTCATCCAAAAAAATTAACACAATACACTACACTAATAAAACAAAAGAATGCTTGACCACCTCAATAGGTGCAGGATAAATATTTAAAACACCCTTTCATGATAAAAACACTCAACAAACTAGAAATAGAAGGGAATTTCCTTAACATAATAAACAATATTTATGAAAAACTTACAGCTGAAATCCTACTCAATGGTGAAAGACGAAATTTTGGGGTGCCTGGGTGGCTCAGCCGTTAAGTGTGTGCCTTCAGCTCAGGTCATGATCCCAGGGTGCTGGGATCAAGCTCCGCATCGGGCTCCCTGCTCACTGGGAAGCCTGCTTCACCCTCTCCCACTCCCCCTGCTTGTGTTCCCTCTCTCACTGTCTCTCTCTCTGTCAAGTAAATAAAATCTTTAAAGATAAATTAATTAATTAAAATAAAGTAAAAAAGGGCGCCTGGGTGGTTCAGTTGGTTAAGCGACTGCCTTCGGCTCAGGTCATGATCCTGGAGTCCCGGGATCGAGTCCCGCATCAGGCTCCCTGCTCAGCGGGGAGTCTGCTGCTCCCTCTGGCCCTCTTCCCTCTCGTGCTCTCTTATCTCTCATTCTCTCTCTCTCAAATAAATAAATAAAATCTTTAAAAAAATAAATAAATAAAATAAAGTAAAATAAAATGAGCGAAGGACTTAGGGCACCTGGCTGGCTCAGTTGGTAGGGCATATGACTCTTCATCATGGGGTTGTGAGTCCAAGCCCCACACTGAGCCTGGAGATTATTTAAAAATAAAATCTTAGGGGTGCCTGGATGGCTCAGTCCTTAAGTGTCTGCGTTCGGATCATGACCAAGTCATGATTCCAGGGTCCTGGGATCGAGTACCACATCGGGCTCCTTGATCAGTGGGGGGCCTGCTTCTCCCTCTGCCTGCTGTCCCCCAACTTGTGCTCATGTGCTCTGACAAATAAATAAAATCTTACAAAAAAAAAAAAAAGAAACTGCCTCCCATTCTTTAAAAAAAAGGGAAAAAAAACGAAAATAGTCAAAGCAATCATGAGCAACAAGAACAAAGCAGGAAGCATCACACTTTCTGATTTCAGAATGTATTACAAAGCTACAGTAATCAGAACAAACATACTGACCAACAGAATAGAATATAGAGTGCAGAAACAAACCCACACATTTAAAGTAAACTGATCTTCAACAACGGGGGCAAGAACATACAATGGGGAAAGGACAGTGTCTTCAACAAATGTTATGTGGAAAGTGAATATCCACTTGCAAAAGAATGACAGTGGACCCTTAATTTATACCATACACAAAAATCTATTCAAAATGAGTTAAAGCCTGCAGCTTAAGACCTAAAATTCCTAGAAGAAAATATAGGGGAAAAGCTTCTTGACATTAGCCTTGGACATGATTTCTTACATGACACCAAAGGCACAGGAAACGAAAAGAAAAATATATAGGCTTCTGCACAGCAAAGGAAATGATCAGCAAAGTGGTAAGGCAACATACAGAACAAGAGAAAATATCTGATAAAAAGGAAACATCCAATATATATAAGGAACTCTTGCAACCCAACAGCAAAAATATCCAATTTAAGGATGGGCAAAAGAGGGTCACCTACCTGGCTGGCTGTCAGTAGCATGGGACTCTTGATCTTGGGGTTGTGAGTTCAAGCCCCCACACTGGGTAGAGAGCTTACACAAAAAATAATAAATAGGGGCACCCGGGTGGCTCAGTCAGTTAAGTATCTCCCTTCACTAAGGTCAAGATCTTCCACGTCAGGCTCTCTGCTCAGCAGGGAAACTGCTTCTCTCTCACACTCTCCCTCTGTGCTCTCCCGCTCTCCCCCAACCCATTCTCTCAAATAAATAAATAAAATCTTAAAAAAATTAAATTAAAAATAAAATAAAAAATAATTAATAAATGGCAAAGGATCTGAATAGACATTTCTCAAAAGACAACATAAAATGGTTAACAGGTATGGGAAAGGTGCTCAATATCAGTAATCACCAGGGAAATGCAAGTCAAAACCACAAAATAGTATCACCTCACACCTATTAAGACGGCCAACAGCAAAAAAAAAAAAAAAAAAAAGGTGAAAACATGGAGGAAAAAGGAACCCCTGTACACTGTTGTGGGAATGGAACTGGTACTACGAAAATCAGTATGGAGGTTCCCCAAAAAATTAAAACTAGGAAAAAAAATTAAAATAGAACTACCATAAGATCCAGCAATCCTGTATCTGGACATACACCCAAAAGAATTGAAATCAGGATCTCAAAGAAATATCTGCATTCCCATCTTCACTATAGCATTATTTACAGTAGCAAAGACACGGTAACTACCTAAATATCCATCCGTAGAAGGATAAAGAAAATGTGGTATAGGGGTGCCTGGGTGGCTCAGTCATTAAGCGTCTGCCTTCGGCTCAGGTCATGATTCCAGGGCCTGGGATCCAGCCCCGCATCGGGCTCTCTGCTCTGCGGGAAGCCTGCTTCTCCCTCTCCCACTCCCCCTGCTTGTATTCCCTCCCGCTGTGTCTCTCTGTCAAATAAATAAATAAAATCTTTAAAAAAAAAGAAAGAAAGAAAGAAAGGAAAATGTGGTATATACATACAATGAAATATTATTCAGCCTTTTTTTTTTTTTTAAAGTAAGCTTTGGTGGGGGGCGGGGGCTGGGTCTGGGCTCAGCTGGTTAAGCATCCGACTTGATTTCAGCTCAGGTCATGTTCCAGGGTCAGAGGATAGAGCCCCGAGTCAGGCTCCCCACTCAGCAGGGAGTCTGCTAGTCTCCCTCTCCCTCTGCTCACTTTCTGTCTCAAATAAAATAAATAAATCTTTAAAATAAACAGACAGCTAAATAAGTAAAATACAAAAAGTGGAAACAAACCGATGTCTATGAACTGATGACTAGATAAACAAAATGTAATACATCGGGGCACCTGAGTAGCTCAGTCGGTTAAGCGTCTGCCTTCAGCTCAGGTCATGATCCCAGAGTCCTGGGATCGAGTCCCACAATGGGACTCCTTGCTCAGCGGGGAGCCTGCTCCTCCCTCTGTCTCCCACTCCCCCTGCTTGTGCTCTGACAAATAAATATTTTTTTTAAAAATGTAGCATATCTACAAAATGGACTATCATTCAGCCATAAAAAGGAATAAAGTACTGATAGATGCTGTAACACGGATAAAACTTGAAGACATGATACTACCTACATAAAAGAAGCCAAGAATAGGAAGCCACATACTTTAATTCTGTTTATATGAAATGTCTAGTTTTGGATATCCATTAAGACAAAAGAAGAGAGGCATCTGGGTGACTCAGTCGTTAAGCGTCTGCCTTCAGCTCAGGTCATGATCCCAGGGTCCTGGGATTAAGCCCCACATCAGGCTATCTGCTCCGCAGGAAGCCTGCTTCCTCCTCTCCCACTCCCCCTGCTTGTGTTCCCTGTCTCACTGTGTCACTCTCTGTCAAATAAATAAAATCTTTAAAAAAAAAAAAAAAAGGACTAAAGAAGAATAGTGGTTCCCACAGAAAAAGGAAGGGGTGCCTGGCTGGCTCAAAGGAGCACGTGACTCTTGATATCAGGGAACGTTAAGTTCAAGCCCCAGGTTGGGTAGAGATTACTTAAAAATAAAATCTTTAAAAAAAAAAGGGAGAGGAGAGGGACAATGGGGGGATTAACTGCTTAAGGGATAAGGAGTTTCTTTATGTGATAAAAATGTTCTGCAATTAGATAGTGGTAGTAGCTACACAACACTATAAATAAAAGAAATGCCAATGAATTGTATACTTTAAAATCATTAAAATGGTAACTTTTTTAAAAAGATTTTATTTATTTATTTGAGAGTGCATGCACAGAGGGAGAGGGAGAAGGAAAAGCAGACTCCCCACTGAGCAGGGAGCCCTACTTGGGGTTCGATCCCAGGATCCCGAGACCATAACCTGAGCCGAAGGCAGATGTTTAACCAACTGAGCCACCCAGGCGCCCCAAAATGGTAAATTTTGTTATTTAAATTTTATCTCGGGACGCCTGGGTAGCTCAGTCAGTTAGGTGGCTGCCTTCGGCCCGGGTCATGATCCCGGGGTCCTGGGATCAAGTCCCGCATCGGGCTCCTTGCTCAGCAGGGAGCCTGCTTCTCCCTCTTGCTCCCTCTGCTTGTGCTCTCTGTCAAACAAATAAAATCTTTAAAAAATAAATAAATAAATAAATAAATAAATAAATTTTATCTCATTTTCTTAAAAAGTGTCTAGCTTCCAACATTTTATATCTGGTATGATAAACTGGAAAAACATTTCATTGCTTCATAGTTACACTTACATCGTGGTTATTTATTAGTGAACAAATATAAATTCAAATCAGACAGAAATAAACTCTCATACTATAGAGAAGTTAACATGTAGCTCTGAAATACAGGACAGATTTTCAGGTAACATTTGTCTTTCTAATCATGTTTTTAGGCCAAATTGACATGGAGACATGAGAAAAACTAACAAATTTCTATCTCACTTTAATCTTCCATTTATAACAAAACAAGAATCCACTAAAAATACATTAGTAATGAGCAGTGCCCTTAGTTCTTTGTAACAGAGGAGGCAGCATAGCAGAGAGAAAATGCTATGAAGCCAGATGGCCCTGACTGGAATACCAGCCCCATCACTTGGGAAACCACTCAATCTGTCTAACCTTCCACTTCCTAATGTGTAAACCTAAAATAATGACTGTGCCTAGCAACTCATGGGGTTGTTCTGAGGATTAAATGAGATAATACTTAAGTGCTTAGTAGAGAGCCTGACTACCTGGCATATGGTACTCAATATATGTTAGGTATTATAATTAACAATAGGAGCAAATATCCACCATATGCCATGAACTGTGCTAGGAGTTAATTTTCAAAATATTTTATGCATTAAGAAACTAAACACAGAAGTCTGGTCTCAAAAGGAGATCTGTCCAATTCCAAAGCCCACATTCTTTCTATAATCCCAAACTGCCTTTCTATCTAAGACATTCATCTTTATCACTTTGTCATTAGTTGTCAACTGAAGGAGAAGTTAAATTACTTCACATTTACTACAGAAAAGTAAAAACATAAAATGATTAAATACACTATTAATAAATACTATTTAAAAATCTGTAGGTAGGGGTGCCTCGCTGACTCAGTCATTAGAGCGTGTGAGTCTTTTTTTTTTTTAAGATTTTATTTATTTAGGGAGCCTGGGTGGCTCAGCTGGTTAAGCAGACTGCCTTCAGCTCAGGTCATGATCCCAGGGTCCTGGGATAGTGTCCCATGTTGGGCTCCCTGCTCAGCAGGGAATCTGCTTCTCCCTCTGCCCCTCCCCCCACTCGTGCTTCCTTTCTCTCTCTCTCTCTCAAATAAAAGCTTTAAAAAAAAAAAAAAGATTTTATTTATTTACTGGAGAGACAGTGCGAGCACCGAGGAAGAGGGAGAAGCAGACCCCCGCTGAGCTGGAATCCCGATGCAGGGGCTCAATCCCAGGACCCCGGGATCATGTCCTGAGCATAAGGTAGATAGATGCTTAACTGACTGAGCCACAGGTTCCCCGAGCATGTGACTCTTGATCTTGAGGTTTGTAAATTTCAATGCAGAGATTACTTAAATATAAAAAAAAAATTAAAAATCTTTAAAAATACATATATATATACACACACACACACATACTGTGATGATTTCTAGATTGGTTTTGTTTATTTTTAAAAGATTTTATTTAGGGGCACCTGAGTGGCTCAGGTGGTTAAGCATCTGGCCTTCTAATTGGGTCACGATCTCAAGGTCCTGGAATCAGGCCCTGCCTCAGCAGGTAGTCTGCTTCTCCTTCTCCCTCTGTTCCTCCCCCCCCCCCGCTCTCTCTGTCTCTCAAATGAATAAATTTTTAAAAATTGTAAAAAAAAAAAAAAAAAAGATTTTATTTATTTCAGAGTGAGCAAGAGAGAGAGAGAGAGCACAAGTTGGGGGAGGGGCAGAGGGAGAGGGAGAAGCAGGCTCTCTGCCAAGCAGGGAGCCCGACTCAGGGCTTCATTCTGGGACTCTGGGATCATGACCTGAGCCAAGGCAGATGCTTAACCAACTGAGCCACCCAGACGCCCCTAGTTTGGTCAATTTTATTTATTTATTTTTAAAGATTTTATTTATTTATTCATGAGAGAGAGAGAGAGGCAGAGGGAGAAGCAGGCTCCCAAGGAGCAGGGAGCCCGATGTGGGACTCGATCCCAGGACCCTGGGATCATGACCTGAGCCGAAGGCAGACGCTTAACCATCTGAGCCACCCAGGCGCCCAGTTTGGTCAATTTTAACAAATCCTTAATAACAGTAGAGAAAGACTCATGATTTTTTTAAATGGGTTTTTTTTTTTTTAAAGATTTTATTTATTTATTTGACAGAGAGAGACACAGCGAGAGAGGGAACACAAGCAGGGGGAGTGGAAGAGGGAAAAGCAGGCTTCCCGCCGAGCAGGGAGCCCGATGCGGGGCTCGATCCCAGGACTCTGGGATCATGACCTGAGCCGAAGGTAGATGCTGAACAACTGAGCCGCCCAGGTGCCCCTAAATGTGATTTAATCTATGCTTTTTCCTGATGAGTAGCAGCCAAAAGTAAGAAACAGAAGAAGATTAATACTAGATTCAAAAATCAGAGTTCTGTCCAGAACGGGATGGGACTACACCAAATAAAAAGCTTTCGTACAGTGAAGGAAACAATCAACAAAATGACAACGCAACCTACTAAATGGGAGAAAATATTTGCAAATGACATATCTGATAAGGAATTAATATCCAAAATATATAAAGAACTTATACAAATCAACACCAAAAAAAGAAACAATCTCATTAAAAAAGGGGCAGAGGACGTGAATAGACATTGTCCCAGAGAAGACATACAGATAGCCAACAGATATGAAAAGATGTTCAGTATCACTAACCATCAGGGAAATACAAATCAAAACCACAAGTTACCACATCACACACATGAGAATGGCTAAAATCAAAAACGTAAGAAATAACAAGTGTTGGTGAGAAAAAATAACCTTCATGCACTATTGTGGTAATGCAAATTGGTGCAGCCACTGAGGAAAACAATATGGAGGTTCCTCAAATAATTAAAAACAAACACTACATTATCCAGTAATTCCACTACTATTTACCCAATGAAAACAAAAACACTAATTCAAAGACACCTATGTTTATGCAGCATTATTTATAATGGCCAAAATACAGAAGCAACCCCAGTGTCCATCAATAGATGAATGGATAAAGATGTGATACACACACTGGAGTATTATTCAGCTCTTAAAAAATAATGAGATTTTGCCATTTGCAACAACACAGATGGACCTGGAGGGTATAATGCTAAGTGAAATAAGTCAGAGAAAAACAAAAACCAGTCATGTGTGGGATTTAAGAAACAAAACAGAAAAAAAAGAGAAACCAAGAAACAGACTCTTAAATACGGAGAACAAACTAGTGGTTGCCAGAGGGGACGTGGGGGGTTGAGCAAAACAGATAAAGAAAATTAAGAGTACACTTGTGATGAGCACTGAGTAATGAATAGAACTGCAGAATCGGGGGCTCCTGGGTGGTTCAGTGGGTTAAGCGTTCAACTCTTTTTTTTTTTTTTTAAAGAATTTATTTATTTATTTGACAGAGAGAGACACAGCCAGAGAGGGAACACAAGCAGGGGAAGTGGGAGAGGGAGAAGTAGGCTTCCCTCTAAGCAGGGAGCCCGATGCGGGACTCGATCCCAGGACCCTGGGATCATGATCTGAGCCGAAGGCAGACGCTTAACGACCGAGCCACCCAGGCACCCTTAAGCGTTCAACTCTTAATTTTGGCTCAGGTCATGATCTCATGGGTGATGAGACTGAGCCCTTGTTGGGCTCCGCACTCAGCGGGGAGTCGGGGAGTCTGCTAAGAACTGCAGAATCATTATACTGTACACTTGAAACTAATAATACTGTATGCTAATTATACTTCAACAAACAAAAAAAGAATGGAAAAAAAATATGATCAACTCAGTAGATGAAAAAACATTTGACAAAACCTAATACCCTTTCACTATAAAAACATTCAAGAAACTAGGAATAGATGGGGCATCTGGCTGGCTCAGTTGGTGGAGCATGCGACTCTTGACCTCTGGGTTACAGTTTGAGCGCCATGCTGGGTGTAGAGTTTACTTAATAATAAAACCTAAAAACCAAAAAAAGAAAAAACAAAGTAGGAATAGAAAGGACCTTTCTTGATCTGATAAAAGAGCATTTATGAGAAACTTTCAGACAAAATCATGCTTAATGGTAAACAAATGAAGGCATTCCCCCTAGGACCAGTAGTAAGAGAAGGATGTCCACTCTCACCATTTCTATTCAACATCAAACTGGAGGTTCCTGCCAAGATAATTAGGTAAGAAACAGAAATAATGCATTAGGATTAGAAAGAGGAAAAAAAAGTAAAACTGTATCTATTTACAGACATGATCTTGTATAAAGAAAATCATACAAAATTAAAAAACTATTAAAACTTAGTTCAGCAAGATTGCAAGAACAATATACAAAACCCCACTGTATTTCTACGTACTAACAATTAGCCATCCAAACCAAATTAACAATTCCATTTAAAACAGCATCAAAGGGGCGCCTGGGTGGCTCAGTTGGTTAACCGACTGCCTTCGGCTCAGGTCATGATCCCAGGGTCCTAGCATTGAGCCCGGCATCGGGCTCCCTGCTTGGCAGGGGGCCTACTTCTCCCTCTCCCTCTGCCGCTCCCACTTCTTGTGCTCTCCTGTTCTCTCTCTGCCAGATAAACAAAATCTTTCTAAAAATAAATAAATTAACTTGAAAAACAGCATCAAAAAGGGGAACCTGGGTGGCTGTCAGTCAGGTAAGCCTCCAACTCTTGATCTCAGGCTTTTTTTTTTTTAAGAGTTATTTGAAAGAGTGAGAGAACATGCACACGCATGCAAGCAGGGGGAGGGGCAAAGGGAGAGGGAGAGAATCTCAAGCAGACTCCCCACTGAGCACAGAACCTGACATGGTTTGATCTCAGGGCCCTGAGATCATGACCTGAGCCAAAACCAAGAGTTGGACGCTCAACTGAATGAGCCACACAGTTGCCCCAACTCAGGTTTTGATCTCAGGGTCATGAGTTCACACCCCACATTAAAAAAAAAAAAAAAAGCACAAAAATAAGCTTAGGAATAAATGTTTAAAAAAGAGTGCAAGAGGCACCTGTGTTGCTCAGTTAAGCATCTGACTCTTGATTTCAGTTCAGGTCATGATCTCAGGGTTGTGAGATCAAGACCCACATCAGCCTTTGCATTATGGAGGAGTGGAGCCTGCTTAAGATTCTCTCTCTTGGGGAGCCTGGGTGGCTCAGTCGTTAAGTGTCTGCCTTCGGCGCAGGCTCAGGCCATGATCCCAGGGTCCTGGGACTGAGCCCTGCGGTGGGCTCCCTGATCAGCGGGAAGCCTGCTTCTCCCTCTCCCATTTCTCCACTTGTGTTCCCTCTCTCGCGGTCTCTCTGTCAAATAAATAAATAAAATCTTAAAAAAAACAAAAACATTCTCTTTCTTCCTCTGCCCCTCCCCAACAATAAATTTAAAAATGGTTAGGATGATAAGTGTTATGCTATGTGTATTTTACCACACAAAAAAACTAAAGAATTCTCACTGAAACAGGCACATTGATATAATGGTGATTGGGACTGTAAATATATATACTTACTCTTTTAGTGGGGAGTGTGGCAGTATCTTTCAAAGTTATATATGTATTTAACTTTGGCCCACAAGTCCAATTCTTGAGTAGAGATTTATTCTACACATGTATTGCTTATTTGCATAGTTGTTCACTTTCAGCAAAAGAATGTATGAATTGAAAATGCCCAGATTCAGGGATACCTGGGTGGCACAGTTGGCTGAGCATCGACTCTTGGTTTCAGCTCAGGTCATAATCTCAGGGTCGCAGGATCAAGCCCCACTTAGGGCTCTGAGCTCAGCGAAGAGTCGGCTTGTCCCTCTCCCTCCCCCTCTGCCCTCCCCCCACTCATGCTGTCTCACTCTAAAATAAAATCTTAAAAAAAAAGAAAATGCCCATATTCATACAATAGCATAGTATCCAGGTGTAAAAAAAGAGTAAGAGAACTATGTCATAAAATGGAAAGATTTTCGAGGCACGTGGCTTGCTCAGTCAGTAGAGTATGTGACTCTTGATCTTGGAGTTTTAAGTACAAGCTCCACTCTGGATACAGAAATTACTTAAAAATAAAACTTTTCGGGCGCCTGGGTGGCTCAGTTGGTTAAGTGACTGCCTTTGGCTCAGGTCATGATCCTGGAGTCCCGGGATCAAGTCCCGCATCGGGCTCCCTGCTCAGCAGGGAGTCTGCTTCTCCCTCTGACCCTCTTCCCTCTCGTGCTATCTCTCATTCTCTCTCTCTCAAATAAATAAAATCTTAAAAAAAATAAAAATAAAAAAATAAAAAAAAATAAAACTTTTCTTAAGAACTTATTTATTTGGGAGAGAGCGCAGGAGCACAAGAGAGCACAAACAGGGGGAGTAGTAGAGGGAGAGGGAGAAGCAGGCTCCTCACTGGGCAGGGAGCCCGATGCAGGGCTCGATCCCAGGACCCTGGGATCATATCCTGAGCTGAAGGCAGATGCTTAATCGACTAAGACACCCAGGCACCCCTAAAAATAAAATCTTAAAAAAAAAAATGGAAAGATTCCAACAATTATCTAAGTGAAAAAGGTTAAGTGTATATAATCTGCTACCTTTGTCATAAAAAAGGTGGGAGGTACCACATGAACTGAAGGTACTAAATCAGCAGACAAGGTACAAGGGTACTTCACTGGTTACCTTTTTATATTATGCTTTCGCGCCACATATCTATTCAAAAATTCAATTCAGGGGGCGCCTGGGTAGCTCAGTCGTTAAGCGTCTGCCTTCGGCTCAGGTCATGATCCCAGGGTCTTGGGATCGAGCCCCACATCGGGCTCCCTGCTCGGCAGGGGGCCTGCTTCTCCCTCTCCCACTCCCCCTCCTTGTGTTCCCGCTCTCGCTGTGTCTCTGTCAAGTAAATAAATAAAATCTTAAAAAAAAAATTCAATTCAGTTTAAAAGTAAAAAGTAATCACAGCCGATTTTGTATACTTAAGAGCTTTCTCTAACTAAAACTATTCATTTCTTGTTGGGTAGGTGTGGTAACCAGCCTCCTAG
The DNA here is from genome assembly GCF_037043125.1 of Eumetopias jubatus. Taxonomy (NCBI): domain Eukaryota; kingdom Metazoa; phylum Chordata; class Mammalia; order Carnivora; family Otariidae; genus Eumetopias; species Eumetopias jubatus. The sequence goes on from NW_028274811.1 coordinate 89,205,340, forward strand.
ATGGTCCCCAATGGTTCCCACCTTTTGGTATTCTTGGTATTCAACCCATGGTATTCCCCTCCCACATTATATCCCCTTACATCTTCCTGCTTGGTCTCTCTCAGATCACTGACCCTGGAGGAAGCCAGTACATATTGTGATCACTTGCACTCCTATGGAGAGCCTCACCTGGCAAGGAACTGAGGCCTCATACAAACAGTCAACCAGCAGCCATATGAACCATCTCGGACAGGGATCCTAGCTACAGCCTTCAGATGACTGCAGCTCTGGCTGACATCTTACTTGTCATCTCATGAGAGACTGACCCAGAACCACCCAACTAAACCACTCCAGGATTCCTAACCCTCTGTGATATAAATGTTTATTTTTTTAGGCTGCTAAATCTGAAAGTAATTTGTGAGGCAAAATAAATAACTAATAGAGAGGGAAACATTCCCTCCACAGCTCTAAGAATTTATGTTTTCAAGGGACACCTTGGTCGTTCAGTCGGTTAAGCCTCTGTCTTCGGCTTAGGTCCTGATCCTGGGGTCTTGAGATCGAGCCCCATCTCAGGCTCTGTGCTCAGCAAGAAGTCTGCTTCTCCCTCTCCCTCTCTCCCACACTCTCTCTTTACCTCAAATAAATAGATAAAATCTTAAAAAAAAACAAAAACAAAAACACAAAACTGGAGCCCCTGGGTGGCTCAGTCAGTTGAGCGTCTGCCTTCAGCTGGGGTCATCATCTTGGGGTCTTAGAGCCCCAATCAGGCTCCATTGCTCAGCAGGGAGTCTGCTTCTCCCTCTCCCTCTGCCCCTCCCCACCCCTCATGCTCTGTCTCAATAAAATCTTTTTTAAAACAAATAAATATAAATAAATAAAAACTTAAAATGGTGCAATCCTTTTGGAAAGCCATACAGAAGTAGATACATCAAGACACAAAAAAATCTAACCCATTGCCCAGATAATTCCACTATCAGCAGTTTATCCTTAGGAAATAAGTCCACAAACATTATTATGAAATTATTACTAGAAAGTAATTCCACAGATATTAACTATCAAGACTTTACTTACAATTCTAACATCTACTCCACCAAAGAACCGATCTCAGTGGTTTTATTACCTGTACTGTAATACTTCTGCCCCAAAGCTCTACTATGTTAAAGAACACTTTAAATGTAGATTTTTATTACCTCTCAACAACTGCTCTGCAATTCTTTACAGATGACAGCACTGTGCTTATTCCTTGATATAATTATAAAAATAAATTCAATACATTGTCAATTGAACCAAATGCAATGTTAGAGAAATGCCTTTGGAGGTAAAATTCCAATGACAATTAGCATGGCATTAACGTCTATTATTTTTACTGAGTGCAAAGGTAACTTGTACATCACCTACTTGCACTAGGGATCCCCAACAGCTCCAATTACACCATGAAGAGAAAGTAGAGATGACAAGGGGAATATACCCTCATAATTTACAAAGAAAGACTACCTTCAGACTCTTCCTGGTATGTAAGGGGATACCATATAACCAGTAATTATTTTTAATTTAACATGCAAATACAATTGTTCATACTCTAAAATGGACTTTATCCTTCCAGCAATCTTTACCAGAGTATTATGGTATTTTATACAACATTACTGGATATGTGAAAAGAACTTCAGAAACCTTAATAAAGTAATGTTGCCTAACAAAAGCAACCCTAAAATCTGTTTCAATTTATAAAAGGGAAACCACGAGTATGTATGGCTTTGCTGGTTCTCTAATAAATTATCTAAAAGTGGAAGCAATGCTTAAAAATTATGGTTTGTATGTAACCATTACAAAGAATGTAGATCATCTAGCAAGAAACTCTTAAAACTCAAGTAAAAAAAAAAAAAAAATCAAACAATCCAATTAGAAAATGGGCAAAAGAGATGAACGTATTTCACCAGAGGATATATAGATGGCAAATAAGCACACAAAAAGATGTTCAACATCAGTAGCTATCAGGAAAATGCCAATTAAAACCATAATGACATATTACATAACTATCAAAATGGCTGAAATAAAAATAGTGATGACACAAATGCAAATCAAAACCACAATGAGACATCACCTCACACCTGTCAGATGGCTAAAATCAAAAACACAAGAAAAAGTGTTGGCAAAGATGTGTTGAAAAAGTAACCCCCATACATTGTTGGTGGAATGTAAACTGGTACAGCCACTGTGGAAAACAGTATGGAGGTTCTTCAAAAAAATTAAAAATAGGGCACTTGGGTGGCTCAGTTGGTTGAGCGACTGCCTTCGGCTCGGGTCATGATACTGGAGTCCCAGGATCGCGGCCCGCATCGGGCTCCCTGCTGGGCGGGGAGTCTGCTTCTCCCTCTGACCCTCCCCCCTCTCATGTGCTCTAATAAATAAAATTTAAAAAAAAAATTAAAAATAGAATTACCAGATGATCCAGTACTTCTACTACTGGGTATTTACCCAAAGAATATGAAAACACTAATTCAAAAAGATATATGCACCCCTATGTTTACTGCAACATTATCTGCAATAGCCAAGATATGGAAGCAACCCAAATGTCCACTGACTTATGAATGGATAAAAAAGGTGTGGTGTAGATATATACAATGGAATATCAGTCTTAAAAAAAGAATGAGACTTTGCCATTTGCAACAACATGGATGGATCTAGAGGGTATAATGCTAAGTGAAATAAGTCAAAGAAAGACAAATACCCTATGATTTCTAATCATGGGTTTGTGTGTGTGTTGTTTTTTTAGAGAGAGAGAGAGCACACATGCTTGCACAAGCAAGCAGGAGGTGGGGAGGGGCAGACAGAGAGGGAGAAAATCTTAAGCAGGCTCCACTCCCACCTCGAGCCCAATGCAGGGCTTGATCTCACAACCCCAAGATCATGACCTGAGCCAACATCAAGACTCAGGGGCACCTGGGTGCCTCAATCGGTTAAGCTTCTGCCTTCGGCTCAGGTCATGATCCCAGGGTCCTGGGATCGAGCCCCACATCGGGCTCTCTCTGCTCAGCGGCGAGCCTGCTTCTCCCTCTCCCTCTGCCGCTCCCCCTGCTTGTGCTCTCCTGCTCTCTCTCTGTCAAATAAATAAAATCTTTAAAAAAAAAAAACAACAAAATCAAGACTCAGATGCTTAACTGAGCAACTCAGGCATCCCTGGAATTTAAGAAACAACACAACAAAGGAAAGAGACAAAAGACTAGACTCTTAAATACAACTGATGGTTACCAGAAGGGATATTGGGGGGGGGGGGTGAAATGGATTAAGGAGATTAAGAGTACACTTATTATGATGAGCACTAATGTACAGAACTGTTGAATCACTAGGGGCACCTGGGTGGCTCAATCGGTTAATAGTCAGACTCTTGATTTCAGCTCCAGTCATGATCTCATGATGCCTGGATTGAGCCTGCCTAGGGCTCTGCACTCAGTATGGAGTCTGCCTGAGATTCTCTCTCCTTCTCCTTCTGCCCCTCTCCCCCGCCCCCCCACTCATGTGCACACTCTCTCTCTTGAAGTAAGTAAAATCTTAAAAAAAAAATTGCTAAATTATATTGTACGCCTGAAACTATACAATACAGTACATTAATTACAATGGAAATGAATGAATGAATGAGAAAAAGAAAAAGAAAAAAGGGGTGCCTGGTTGGCTCAGTTGGTAGAACATGTGACTCTTGATCTGTGGTTTTAAGTTCAAGCCCCTCAGGGGACATAGAGATTACTTAAAAATAAAAATCTTAAAAAACACTGGGTGTTATACTCAAACAATGAATCATGGAACACTACATCAAATAAATAAATAAATAAATAAATAGAAAAAATATATTAAAAAAAATAAAGTAAAAAAAATTTTTTTTAAATCTTAAAATACAGAAAGAAAAAAAATAATGACAACACCAAATGATAGCAATGATGCAGACAGTGCTGGTGAGAATGTAAATGATACAGTCACTCTAGAAATCAGCTTGGCAGCTTCTTATAAAACTAAACATGTCACTACCATACGATTCAGCAATTATCCCAGAGAAATGACAACTTATGTTTACACAAAAACCTATATACAAATGTTCATAGCACTTTTACTTCTAATAGCCAAAAGCTAGAATAAGGCCAGATGTCTAACAGGTGCATGGTTAAACTGTGGTATATACATTCTATGGAATCCTACTTAGTAATAAAAAGGAATAAAATATTGATACACTTAATAAACTATATGAACCTCCAGGGACTTACATCTGTAAGTGAAAAAACCCAATCCCAAAAAACTATATACTGGGGCGCCTGGGTGGCTCAGATGGTTAAGCGTCTGCCGTTGGTTCAGGTCATGATCCCAGAGTCCTGGGATCGAGTCCCGCCATCGGGCTCCCTGCTCCTTGGGAGCCTGCTTCTCCCTCTGCCTCTCTCTTTCTCAATCTCTCTGTCTCTCATGAATAAATAATAAAATCTTAAAAAAAAAAAACCTATATACTGTATGATACCATTTATGTAACATTTTTGAAATAACAAAATTTTACAAAGGACAGATTTAGTAGTTAGCAAAGGCTGGAAAAGGAGTTTCAAGAAAGAAGATGGATATGACATAAAAGGGCCACAGGACTCCTGTGGTGTTGAAACTATTCAGTATTTTGACTGTGGTGGTACATATACGAACCTATACAGGTGAGAAAAATGTAGGAAACTTAATATATATGCTGTATACACTATGCACTACACAAAATGAGTACAGGTAAAACTGAAGATATCTGGAACATATCTTTTTAGAAATACAGAATTTTCTTTTGGGGAAAAAAAAACAACATGAAAAACAAAAGCTGGGGAAACCTGAACAAGATTGGTGGATTACATCAACATCAATATCCTGGTTTTAATATTAGACATCTTCACAAAACATCAGCGTTGCAAAACCAGGCAAAATGTATATGAGATTGCTCTGTATTTCTTAAATTCTAAAACTACATTTATCTCAGTAAAAATTTCAATAATAAAAGAGAGTGGAGATTTATCTACATGCTCATATGAAATATAACCTTAACATATTAACAGAAGTATTGAATAATATTCAGACCACTTACATTACCAAAATATAAAAAAAAAGATACATATATAAAGAAAATTCTAACAAAATATCAAGAGTGCAAATGAAATATGAGGGGTGAAACAAAGAGACGTTTACATTCCATTTTTAAGTTTGATTTTTTTTACCATGATACCTTATTACCTCTCTTTTCCTTTTTTTTTAAGTAGGCTCCGCACCCAACGAGGAGTCCAACAGGGGGCCTGAATTCAGGACCCTGAGATCAAGACCTGAACTAAGATCAAGAGTCAGACGTTTAGGGACGCCTGGGTGGTTCAGTGGTTAAGCGTCTGCCTTCAGCTCAGGTCATGGTCCCAGGGTCCTGGGATCGAGCCCCACATCGGGCTCCCTACTCCGCGGGAAGCCTACTTTTCCCTCTCCCACTCCCCCTGCTCCTGTTCCCTCTCTCGCTGTGTCTCTCTCTGTCAATTAAATAAAATCTTAAAAAAAAAAAAAGTCAGACGTTTAACTAAGCCACCCACGTCCCTATTTGTTACTTTTCTAACCAAAAGAATTATAGCCCTTTCTTCAAAAGGCTACACTTGAGATTGTTAAAAAAAGTTTAAGAAACAATCATTCAATGAAAATCAAACCCACCACCGCAAAAGAGATGGGATCTTCTTTCAATGGGTTCCCATGAAAACCAGGGGATAGAGATGGAACATTTATATACACAGCAATGACAAAAGACAACGAGCAAAATGCAACAACATAATAAAGTTATACCACTTAATAGGTAGAGTACAGAAAGATCCTGATCCTACTGCAAATTAAATTCTGATGACCAAGCAAAAATGGATAAAATTCTCCTGATTATTAAACAGAAACAGAAACTGTCAATGGTAGTTAATCTCCTTAATTTAGCAAGTTGAAGCACAAGTGTTTGGAACAATAGAAAAAAAAAGCAAAAATGCAGAGATATAGTTCTCAAAATTCATGACCAAATCTTCCAAATACGTGTTAGGTTTGTGGCATAAAATAATAGGCATCATTTACTGAGCACCTACTTCAGAACTAACACCATCAAGCTGCTTCACATAAAGTATCTTGTTGCACATTCTCAAACAACCCTATAAGGTACTAGCCTCAATTTGGAGATTAGGAACTGGGCCTCAGAGAGACTAAAGGGACTTCTCCAACTAAACAGGAAGCACAATACACACTCAGATATCTGTTCAATTTAAAACCATTATGATTTAATATCCACAATTAAAAAACTGAAAGTAAGAATGGTGAGGAAAAATAAATGCTTCAGATATTAGGGAGCTCAAATTGAAAGGCCTTAGAAATTGAGTGCATAAGGAGATAAAGTAAAAAAAAAAAAAAACAAAAACAAAAAAACCTCTGAAGTTTTGAAATTTGGTACATGGAGGATGAGAGCTGACAGTCCACTCATTCACCTTCCTACCTGAAATTTACTCCTCTCCCAACTTGTACCACTGTACCATGCACTCTTTGACTCAGTCACTACAGAGAAGGTACCATGTTACATACTGTTAATAGGCAAAGATGAATCAGACCAGGAGGATAAAGGCATGAGCCAGGGCTGAGTGTGAAGCAAACCATCACTAATAGGGCAGTCTGTCTGAACCCAGAACACCTTGGGTATAGCATATGATATTTCAAAAAGTCAGGAAAGGGTCCTATCAAAAGAGGCACTAAGTATGGGCTTTATTTGTTAGGCAAATAGGGAAAAAAGTGAGGCATTCATTGAAGGTAAAGCTTTAACCAGGGACCTACTATTTCTCATTTTGGAAGTCAGAGGTAATTTTGGGTAAGAGAGACTGGAAAGAAAAACTATATGAAGACAAGTGATAAAAGCCTCGTAGCAGAATGGAAATGAAGAAATGAAAAAGACTGGAAAATTTGTATAAATTAGAAATCGCATAATCTCTACAGGCTCCTGGCAGGCTTAGTCGGAAGAGCAAACGACCCTAGATCTTGCAGTCATGAGTTCAAGTCCCACGTTGGGTGTAGAGACCACTTAAATTTAAATTTAATTTTAAAAAAGGGGCACCTGGGTGCCTCAGTCAGTCAAGTGCCTGACTTCGGCTCAGGTCATGATCTCAGAGTTCTGGGATCAAGCCCCGGGTCAGGCTCCCTGTTCAGCAGGGAGTCTGCTTGTCCCTCTCCCTCTGCCCCTCCCCACACACATGCACATGCTCTCTCTCTCAAATAAATAAACCTTTAAAAAAACTTAAAAAAAAAGGACTTTAAGGATGGCATACAAGGCCTATCTCTATACTTTGCCTCCTGACAAGCCCACTCCTCCCCAGATTTCTATCAAATAATTTCTTGGCACTCATATATGCTATTCCTTCTTACTTACTGGCATATGTCTGCTCAATTATACATAACCCCTCTGTGAAGTTCTTCCTGATTACTCCAGACATGCCACAGTACTGTATATCCTCCCGTCTGCTACAACTGTTCTTTTTATAAGTCACAGATGACACTTCAACACTATATTAGATTTGCAGCATTTGACTACCACTTTTTTTATTATTATTTATTTATTTGAGAGAAAGAATGAGAGAGAGATTGAGCATGAGAGGGGGGACAGTCAGAGGGAGAAGCAGGCTCCCCAATGAGCAGGGAGCCCAATGAGGGACTCGATCCCGGGACTCCAGGATCATGACCTGAGCCAAAGGCAGCCGCTTAACTGACCAATCCACCCAGGCGCCTGACTACCACTCTTTTAAACAGTCCTTCGACTGCTTGCTCTCTTTTCTTCCTCTTTCATTTTCCGCAGTCTCATCCACTTTCATGGATTCACTTTATTGCTACTCTGCTATTAGACCACTTAGTATTCTCTACTGTCATTGTCTACATTTGTCTTCCTTAAACAATAAAGTTCCCTAAAAACAAACACTATGTCTTAACTTTTTTTTTTTTTAATACTAGCAGTGCCTGGCACAGAGGAAGGACTCATATGTGGTTTGATCACATAAATGAGTAAGTTACTCCAAGGTTTCCACCCTTGAAATGAACAGGAGGATGATGCCATCATTAACACAGAAGAAAATGCACGTTTGGCAATACAAGGGATAGGTTCAAAAGTGAATGACTTGGTAGGAGAAGGTGGGTTAGTAACTAGAATTTCTTGGTTTGAAGCTCAGAAGTCAGGTCAAGTGCATTTTCACACAGCAGAGTAGCAGTAAAGTGAATCCATGAAAGTGGATGAGACTGCAGAAAATGAAAGAGCAAGAAAAGAGAGCAAGAAGTCAAAGGACTGTTTAAAAGGAGTGGTAGTCAGGGGCGCCTGGGTGGCTCAGTAGGTTAAGGGGCTGCCTTTGGCTCAGGTCATGATCCTGGAGTCCCGGGATCGAGTCCCGCATCGGGCTCCCTGCTCACTGGGGAGCCTGCTTCTCCCTCTGACTCTCCCCTCTCTCATGCTCAATCTCTCTCTCTAATAAATAATAATAAAAAAATTTTAAAAAAAAAGGAGTGGTAGTCAAATGCCGCAAATCTAATATAGTACTGAAATATCATCTGTGACTTATAAAAGAACAGTTGCAGCAGATGGGAGGATATAAAAAAGCCAATCCACAGAGCATTAAGGAGAGGTAAACGAAGTAAATAACTCTTCAAAGAAATTCTCCATAAAGGGGAAATATCCCTGGAGAGATTATAGGATACACAAAGATTCCTTTAGAATAGGAAGACGTCATCCCATTTTTAGGCAGAAAAAGCGATATGTTAGAAAAGTAGAGAATAAAGACTCCAGAGGAAAAGAGGAAAGAATAATGAATAACATAAGGTCCTCACCAAGGAGGGAGTCAAAGAGTAGAACCTGAGAGGCATGGAGATAGGATCTATTTTCTTCTGAGACAGGAAAGGAGAGAGCAGAGAATTGCTGCAATGAGAGCAGAGAAGAGAATCCCTGAGGAATCATTATCTCGGGAACCAACAAAAGCCTTACGTATCATCTGCACTCACCCTCTTTTCCTCAAATCCAGATTCCAATTTTGCCTCCAAACCAGGCAGCCCAGAAGGACTGCCCAATTCCCTCCTCTGAAATAATCTTTTGGACTATCCCCCTCTTTCTTTCTACTACTGACTCAGCCCAAGTCCAAGTTTTAATTACTATTGCAACAGATTCCTACATCCTGTTGCTTCTATTCTTCCCCAGTCTAAGTTTTCCAAACACAAATTTTATATCATTTCTCAGCTAAAATCTCTTGCTGGCTCCCAATCTTATCCTTTCAACACCAAATGCCACAGTCCAGATTTCTAGGCCCTATTACCTGACTACACCCATGCTACTCAACCAATCCCCAACAAATACCCCCTGAAAATACTATATTCATTTTTTTAAAGATTTATTTATTTGAGAGAGAGAGAGAGAGCATGAGAGGGGGGAGGGTCAGAGGGAGAAGCAGACTCCCTGCTGAGCAGGAATCCAGATGTAGGACTTGATCCTGGGACTCCAGGGTCATGATCCAAGCCGAAGGCAGTCGCTTAACCAACTGAGCCACCCAGGCGCCCCAATACTACGTTCACTTAATTCTCCACATCCAAAGTACCTTTCTAAACCTAGCCAAACCCAACCAAGACCAATTCAAGTTCCAATACTTCCTTGAAGCTTGAGTACTCTAGGTTTCACTCATCTCTCCACTTAACTCTCTAACCACTTAATCATCCACAGCACAGAACTCAGTATAGGGGGTGATTTTTTGATACTTCATGAGAGAGAGAGACACAGCAAGAGAGGGAACATAAGCAGGGAGAGTGGGAAAGGGAGAGAGAGAAGCAGGCTTCCCGCGGAGCAGAGAGCCCGATGCGGGGCTCGATCCCAGGACCCTGGGATCATGACCTGAGCCGAAGGCAGATGCTTAACGACTGAGCCACCCAGGCGCCCCTTTGAGTACTTTATGAATCCCCAAGATTGTATGGGATTGTTACAACACCAAAATACCTATTTTCATATATTTTTAAAGATTTTATTTATTCATCTGAGAAAGAGACAGAGGTAGTGAGAGAGAGCATGAGTGGGGAGGAGAGGAAGAAGCAGGCTCTCCCCTGAGCAGGGAGCCCACAGCAGGGCTCGATCCCAGGACCTGAGCTAAAGGCAGACCCTTAACCGACTGAGGTACGCAGGCACCCCCAAAATATCTATTTTTAAATGGCAAAAAAGTCTCCATTCAGAGGCGCCTGGGTGGCCCACTCAGTTAAGCATCCCACTCTTGGTATCAGCTCAGGTCATGATCTCAGGGTCATGAGATCCAGCCCTGAGTCAGGCTCCTCCAAGCATAGCGGGGAGTCTACTCGAGATTCTCTCTCTCCCTCTGTCCCTCCCCCCACCTGCCACCCCAGCAGGTGTGTGATCTCTCTATAATAAATAAATCTTTTTTTAAAAAGTCTCCAGGGGAGCCTGGGTGGCTAAGTCGGTTAAGTGTCTGCCTTCGGCTCAGGTCATGATCCCCGGGGTCCTGGAATCGAGCCCTGACTCGGGCTCCCCGCTCAGCAGGGAGCCTGCTTCTCTCTCTCCCTTTGCCCCCTGCTTGTGCTCTCGCTCTCTCAAATAAATAAAATCTTTTAAAAAGTAAAAAATAAAAAAAGTCTCCATTGAAACATCTTCCTATGGACAATACAGTGTCTAACTCCACCTAATGAAAAAAGTTAATATTATACTGCCAATTACAATTAAAACCGCAAACAAATCTGGTGAAAAGATGCTGTTTCTTTTTTTTTAAGATTTTATTTATATATGAGAGAGAGAGATAGCAACACAAGCAGGGGGAGCAGCAGGCAGGGGGAGAGGGAGAAGCAGGCTCCCCACTGATCAGGGAGTCCGATGCGGGGCTCGATCCCAGGACCCCGGGACCACAACCTGAGCCGAAGGCAGATGCTTAACCACTGAGTCACCCAGGCGCCCCAAGATGCTGTCTCTTAAAGTCAATGTAAATAAAGAAAAACCACTCTGATTACAGGCAAGGAAAGGATGATCTAGGTCAACCAGTAAACAAATGACAACTGACAATAATACGACAGGAGCTTCAAAGAATAACATGATAAACATCAAAGGATTAAGAAATGTAAGTGAACGACACAATGGAGGGAAGATAAAACAAGATGGGTAAAATAGCAGTTATTTTTTCAACTGGATACGTATATGGGAATTTCTACTGTTCTCTCTTCTTTGGAACATGCTTGAAATTTTCCAGAGCCTACATTTCTGAAAGAGAACCTTACTAAAACTGATTAAGTCCTTAACTATTTTACAAAAATTTATCCTCTTCACGATCACAATGAGAGTGAACCAAAATAAAGTATGTCATCTCCCTATTGTAGAATTTCACTGGACAAGGGCGCCTGGGTGGCTCAGTTGGTTAAGCGACTGCCTTCGGCTCAGGTCATGATCCTGGAGTCCCGGGATCGAGTCCCACATCGGGCTCCCTGCTCAGCAGGGGGCCTGCTTCTCCCTCTGACCCTCTTCCCTCTCGTGCTCTCTATCTCTCATTCTCTCTCTCAAATAAATAAATAAAATCTTAGAAAAAAAAAGAATTTCACTGGACAAAATTTCTTTTCATCTATTTGATTCTTGCCTTATTATGATAAACAGCTGCCATCATAACCAAAGTTTTGATAGAGGTTTAAAAAATTTATTTTCATAAATTTTTTTTTTAAGATTTTATTTATTTGATAGAGAGAGACACAGGGAGAGAGGGAACACAAGCAGGCGGAGCAGGAGAGGGAGAAGCAGGCTTCCCGCCGAGCAGGGAGCCCGATGTGGGGCTCGATCCCAGGACCCTGGGACCATGACCTGAGCCGAAGGCAGACGGTTAGCGACTGAGCCACCCAGGCGTCCCCTATTTCATAATTCTTAATTTACTTTTCAGTATAAAATCTTGGGGTGCCTGGAGTCCTGGCACAGAGACCAGCGTCAGGGTTCCTGGTCAGCGGGCAGTCGGCTTCTCCCTCTGTCCCTCCCCTCCTCCTTGTGCTCTCTCTCTCAAATAAATAAATAAAATCTTAAAAAAAAAAAGCACATAAGGATAAACTGATGAGGCTGCTTATTTATGACAGGAGGCAAACAGTCTGCTTATAGCTAGATATACAAAACAACAGACAATATGATCTTGAATCATGTGTCTTTCTCTAATTCTAGACAGGGAATATATAATCCTAATAACTACTCTGTCACATAATAAAAGAATCTTATTCTACCATAATATCACAGAACAAAAAAACAAAGAGCATTTGCTAATGATTTTCTAAAATTTCCAGCCCTGAGGAGCCTGGGTGGCTCGTCAGTTGAGCAACCAACTCTTGGTTTCGGCTCAGGTCATGATCTCAGGTCCTGAGATCAAGCCGCACGTTGGGCTCCATGCTCGGTGCTGAGTCTGCTTGAGATTTCTCTCCCTCTCCCTCTGCCTCTGGCCCTCTGCTCGTGCACTCACTCGTGCTCACTCCTGCTCGCTCATGCTCTCTCTCTCTCAAAAAAATAAAATAAATCTCAAAAAAGTAAAATATCCCGCCCTGAGCATAGAATCTAATGCACAGTAAGTGCTCTATACCTGATGTATCAACTGTGAATGGTCTGTATTAATAGCGTGTGATCATATAGAATTACTTTTAATTACACCTTTCCCAAGCTATGTCGTTCAGCTGAATTTGCATTCTCAGAATTTGACTTTTTCAAATCTTCAGTTAAAAAATATCAAAGGCAAAAATCAAAGCTATAGATTGCATCCACAATCTAAAACCAAAGGCCTAAAATAAACAGGTTACTTGCCTCTTCAAGCCCATAAAGTCTTTAAGCAAATTTAGACTTTCTGCCAGAAAAAAAAAAATTCTATTTATACAAGTTTTCTAAATCCCAGTTTAGATACCTAACATACTGTCCAGAGGCTCCAATATTTTCAATTCTTTATAACAGAGCCAATACTCCACTGACATCTCTTTGGATGATAAACAGATTTGTATTTCTATATATATGCTTCTAGAGGATTCTCTATCTCCACTGTTAGACCTAGGGTTTTATGTAAATACAAAGGCAAAAAACTATACACGTAAAATAATTTCAATGTGAACCCAAGAAAAAGGGTTTGTCTAAGCTGCCAATAGGCTGCCAACACAGCCTAGCCACCCTAAAAAATATTTAGGACACTACAGACTCAAGATAACCACCAAAACAAATTTTTCAAAATCTGCAACTGCCAGTTAAGAAACCAAGGAGTACTAAAGAATATTTTATATATATCAACAAACAAAAGTGACACACCCACATTCTCTGTGACTTTAAAGAACATCAAGGCTATCTGATAGCCTTGAATGTTTAATGCACTCAAAACGATCACCACATAAAATTTTTTCTGATTAAATCCTTAAAGATTCAGAGTCATCATGGGGTAGGGAGATCTTCTGTGGTGACACTAAGATGACCTAACGATACATCTGAACAGAAACAAAATTAGAATCAAGTATTTAAAGCTGAGGGGTATTTTTTAACAACCAAGAAGTTTGATTTTAAAGGTGATGAAACTGAGACTAAAAGAAGTCAAACTGATCATTATGCTAACTGATCAAGAAATTCTGCAAAAGATCAAATAAAAAGGAACTTTATCATTTACAACTCTTTAACAACAGCACACACCACTACTGAACAACTCAAATTAGATTTTCTATTTCTATACACGTACACATACCACACACATATACATACATAAATTTTAAAACTAAAAACTAGAAAAGGCTCAAGAGCCTACTCTGATGGTGGCATTTATCTAAAACATAGGATGCTATACCTTCAGAACAGGTAGTTCAGAAAAACTGGCCTAATTTAAATTTTGACTGATGTCCAAGGTCTTCTCATCTTAGCTACTTTCAATTTGTACCCAAAATGCACTCCAAACTGAAGCAAGAGTCAACCCATCAACTAAAAAAATAAGCCATGTCTTGTGTAAAAAAAGGACTCCAGGAAATTGGTTCACCTGTACTCATGATACCAGCAAGCCAAAGCATTTAAAAAAGAAAAAAAAAAAAAACACCTAAACAAATGTATACCTCCATTTGAAAAATAAAATCTGAACTCAATCAAATGCCCTTAAAGTTCTCTTAGCCAGTCCTCAATGGAAAGTTAATTGGAAAAAATCTGAAAAGAACCAAACTCATACAACAGAGATAAATTTAAAAATCAAAGTAAAATTTCCCCAAAAAGCCTATCATTAGCAATAGGCTCTCAGCCATCAACTGATAAGCAACCAAAAACCAGTAAGTTATGTTTCCCTTTAATTTGCCTGTATATGTACATTTATGTATATATTTAAGTTGTACCAAAAACTGCTTACAAATGGCAATTCCTGTGAAGTAGATGATGATGAAGTTCCAGGTAATTCTAGCATGTTTCCTAATGTACTGGTACTGGAGTCTGGATCATCCTGAAAAGATAAATTTATTGAGTTTAATTGCTCTTCTATGGTAACGTTTGTATCTCCTAGTGAAAAGGGGGCTGGGAGAAGGGCTGCTTTTTCATTGCTGCCGTCCACTTCATTTCTTTGCTTATTTTTCTGTGTTTCAGTTTGAGGAGCTAATGGCAAGAATGGCGATTTGACTACACCGTGTCTACTCTCTGGTGTGCTGTCTTGTTCATTTCCCATGGCCACGTCTACACCATTCTCTGATTTAGGCTCATAATTGCAGGTGGCATTGGTCTGAGTTTCCTCAAAGATCTCCTCTATACTCTCATCCTCTGTGACTGGCTGTTCTGGGTCCATTTCAGAATCTACATCTGCATCGTCCACACAAGTAAAATTCTCAAAGTGCAGAAAGCCATTCTTGATAGTCTTTGTTACTTTTACCTGGAGTTCAGGGGAGTTATTACAAGAGGGTTCCTGTTTCATAGCAAGTGCTGTTGGACCACCAGGACTCAAAGAAGTGCAAACAACTGGCGACTGAGCTCTTGAATCACTTTTTTCAGGGTCTTGAAAGGATTCTGATCCATCAGCAGACCCATTTAAATACTCTACATTGATCATGGAGGCCAAATCCTGTAGTCTCCGCAGTGGAATGTAACAAGATGGAGAATCTTGTCCATAAGCATTTTGGGATGTTCCACTGGCAGTCGATAACTGCATAGTACACCCATTAAATGGCTCAGAAAAATTGGATTGACCATTACCGAAAGGGCTGTCCTTGTCTTCAGGGGCATCTAAATTCACTGGATTGGAAAAGGGCAGCAGACAATTTCTTCTAGATAGTTCACAGGTCTGATCCATCCTGGGCCAGCATCAACCTGGAATCCAAAAACAGCAATTAATCGGAGTTTATAGGCCATTTGACTCTTATCTTCAAAATGGCAGCCAATTCTCAAGGCCTAGTGGCCTCGATGCCTTTTTGCTGCACTTCCATGGGCGGAAAAAGTTCCCCAGCTGACGATGGAAAAATGGCCTCGGTGAGCCTCCGCAAACTCCATCTTCCCGGAGCTGGGCAGATCTTGCCACATGCAAACAGCCCGTCCCTTTTTCCTGCACTGCAGACTGGTGGACAGTTGGGCTGAACTAAAATTAAAATCCCTTTGGCAGTAGAAATTCCTAAATCTCAAACAGGAATCGCCCTCCCCATCCCCCGCCGGGGGGAGGGGGGGTGTCCAGCGGCCGGATCTCCAAAAGGGAGGGGGCTGTAGGGCTCCAGGGGGGCTCCCGGACGCTGCACAAAAAGGTTACCCCCCCCTTCCTGGCTCGCTCGGGCGCAGCGGTCACAATAGCGCTGCACCCTGCGCCCAGCCGGCGCTGAAGCCCTTGCAGCGGCCGTGCCCAGGCCGCAGGCGAGTCGGCCGAAGCGGGTGCACCCCGAACCTCGCCTTCCAGACTGCAGGACTGCTCAGTCCACGGCTGCAGGGCCCAGAGGCCGGGACGGGCAGGGGGAGAGAAACGGAGGCAGCCGGTGAAGCCGAGTCAGGGCAGCAGCAGCTGCTACAGCTTGACAAACATGGCTGCTGCCGACGCCGCCGCCGCCTGCCCGGGCCGCGCTCCTTCCCGCAGCCGCGGCAGCACCTCCTGGCCGAGCCGATCGCACTCATCAATATTAAGCAGCAAGCAAAGTTTGCCGCAGGAGGGCAGCCGGCCCCGCGCCCACCAGCCGGCTACCCGAGGGGAGGCGGAGGCCGAGGTGCGCGCGGGAGGCCGGCAGGGCAAGGGCCGCGCCGGGAGGAAGTTCGCGGCGGCCGGGCCGGCTAGGCCTGAGCCCGGCTGGTAGTGATGGAGGGGGAGGGGGCCCGCGGCTACAACGCCGCGGGCCACCAACACCGCGCCGCGCCCGGCCCTCCCCCGCGCCCCTCACCTCACGGCCACCACCATCTTCCCCGCCCGGCCACCTCCTCCCTCCTCCTCGCGCCTGCCCGCCACCCACCCCAGCGCACTAGTTACCGTGCCCCGCGCCCCCTCCCGGGCCGGCTGGGGGGAGGGGGTGACCCTCATTACACTGGGGCGCGAGCGGAGCCTTGGGGAGAGAGCGGAGCCGCTCGCCGCACCCCCCTCCCCCCGCGTCTCTCTTCAGGGGAGAAGGCAGCGAGCGCGACCTGCCCCGGCCTATTCCGCCGCCGCCTCCTCCTCCTCACACCCCCACCGCGCGCGCCCCCGCGGCGGCGCGTGCGACCCAGCGCCTCGCGCCGGCCCGCGTGCGGCTGGGGCACCGAGTGCGCGCGCACCCCTTCCCCCACCGCGCGCGCGCTCCCTCGCCTCACTCTTCGGGGTTCAGGGCGGGTGAAGTCGGGCTCGCGAGCGCGCCGCCCAATCAGCGGAGCCGCCGCTGCCGCCCCCTCCCCTCCCCTTGCGCGCCCGCTCGCGGCCCGGGCCTACGGGCCGGCCCGGCTGCCCGGGCGGGGCCTGAGGCAGGCTCCCCAGGGGCCTCGCGCGCCTCCCCGGAGTGTCTGGGCCTGCGGGCGTCGTGGGTGGCACTCAGATCCCCTCACTTACCTCGGGGCGCTGCGCCGGCCCCGAGCTGCACACGGCTCCTGCACCCTACCCAACTCGAGCCCCAACCCCGGCGGCACCTGGCCGGGCTGAGGCCTGTCCGACCGCCCCGCCAGCCCCGCTCGGGCCCGCGTCAGTCCCGACCTCCATCTTAGGTTACAGCCCGGCTCCCCATCCACTGGGCACCTGCCCTCAGCCCGCTCGGCTCGGCCCGAGGCCAAGGCAACCCCCCCTCCTACCGCGGGGCTCACCTGGGGGCTTGGGCTGGGGTCTTCGAGGCCTCAGGCCCCGAGCAGGCGCGGCCGCAGGTGAACCCCCTGCCCGGCCGCACCCCAAACCCACACCACCATCACCACAGACCAAGCTGAGCAGGAAACAAAATGGAGGCAGCAGCTCGGGTCTGCCTCCCCGAGCCAAGCTTGTGCAGCCTCAGGGCTCCCTCCTGCCGCAGGCCCGACGCCCGCGAGGCAGGGGGCTGGCTCGTCCCGGGCAACACAGGCAGCCGCCCTAGAGCAGCGCAGACAGGCCGGGGACTCGGCCCTTCGGTCCTCACAGCCCCTCACCCACCACCCTTTCCCTTCCCCCTCCCCCTCATTTCTCTCCCTCCCCCTGCCCGGCCTTGCGGGGTGAGCAGCGACCGGGAGCCGGGTCGGGTCGGGTTACCCGCCCGGGCACTGCTTGCCCGGCCGTGGGTTCGGCCGGGGAATGAGGCCAGGCGACCCCCGCGCTGAGCCCACCCCCCGCACCGGAGCCGGGCAGCAGCCTGACAGCGCGCCCGCACCTCGGCCTGCCGCCGTGCGGCCCCCGCCCTGTGAGGCCGTGTCCCCTGCCCGGGCACCGCCGGGACGAAGCTCCCTCACCACCCCCGGGCCCAGGGGTCTTCGCTGCCTCGGGCGGGGCAAGGGGCGCGCTGGGGGGAGGGGTCCACTAATCCCTGCACCGCCTCCCGCGCCTAGTCTGGGTCTGGGCCTGGCACGGGGACTGGGGACTCGGGCCGCGGGCGCGGGCGGGCGTCAGTAGGTGTGTGCGCGCGGGGCAGGGGACGCGGGCTGGGGGCCCGGAGGGGCCGCGCCTCGCACCGCGGACGCTGCAGTTCTCCGCACCCAGGCAGATGGCCCTCTCGTGCCACAGCCGCCCAGCGCAGGCCGCCGGCTCTGCAGCCCTGATCCCCCGGGAGCGCGCGCCTCGCCCCTGCGAGCCGGGCTTCGGGACCCCGGCGGAACTGCGTTGGGAGGGCGGACCGCCGGGCTGGCCCAGCAAGGTCTAATGGCCTAATCTTCAGCCCGGTGCTGTCTGCTCCCAGGGCGCCTTGGACCTCGAGGCCTGCACCCAGCGCCCCGGGCCCCGCAGCCCTGGCCTAGAGCGGCCGCGATGCGTCCAATCATCAAAGGCGGTGCAAGGACAGGTCAAGGAACCCAAACCCAGCCTCACCCCGGGACTCCGGCCCCCTAGGCCCTTCCCCCAATTCGGTCTGACTCCGTCGCCCCCTGGGCCTGTACCCCGGCAAAAAGCTCACCGCGGCAGCTAGCTGTTACCAAAAATGCTAAGGGCATCCTCGTTGTTCCCAGAGAAAACCACGATCTACCGCCATAAAAATCCCGCCTCCTCCAGAAAGCCTTCTGTGATTAGAGTTAACTCCATCTCAAAGCTGAGGGCACCGCCCTCGAGAGCCACGTGACTACCATTCCTCCCTGGGCTTAGTAAATGTGCATAATTATTGCCCCAGTGGAGTGTTTACCCGCAGCCCTTCTATCTGTTAGCCGTGAACCCACTTGGGAGAAAGGCCACTTTTGGTCTTGCCCTGTACGGTATCGGCACGGGGATCCCTAAACTCCACCCTTCAGCCTTTCCCGTCCTTCACCCCGAGATTGGTCCCGGTAGGCTAGGAGCTCAGGATGCCCCTAACCTCCTACTCTCCAAGGCCCACAGACCAGCCATGGAGGCACACAAGTAAACACAGGCTTAGCACACCGTAAGTGCTGGGATGCAGGCCCTGCCAAGACAACAAGCAGACTTTCTGGCAGGGTAGATTACCCCCTGGAACCAGAGTAATGCCCCCCCTCCAACTATGACCCCATAGGGGTCCCAGGGGGCCTCTGAGATACTCTGAAGGTTCCCAAGTGCAAAGTAAGGTTGGCAGTGTTCTGTGCACTAGGACCAGCCAGAGAAGAGCTGGGTCTACACCCCAGGGTCCCGCCCTACAGGGACCAGCCCTTGTTCTGCTAAGGAGAAACTCCTGCCAACCCCTTCTGGGCAATTCAGTGGGGAAGCTTTGACTGTTTCCTTCTTCACACCTAATAATTTGAGCTAAGCATTTCTGACTGACAATTACACCCTGCCAATTGCCCCAATTCATCAACGCTCCTCTCAACCTTTTACTTTCCCACAGACCATCCTGAGGGCCTCAGAACTGCCCCTGTTTGGCCTTGAGCCAGTCACTTAATAGCCCCAAGCCTCAGTTTCCTCATCTGTGGCTTCCAATGCACAGGGTGGCGTGAGGTTTCTCTAAGGTAAAGGTCAGTTTCAGGGGCCTGTACAGACTAAGCACCTGATGAATCCTGAAATTAATTCATTGCTTCATTCGGCAACCATTTCCTGCATTCTGGGCAATATGCTGGGTGCTGGGAAAACAAGGGTGAGATGCCTGCCTCAGGAAGCCCCAGGCCTCCAGAAAAGACAGTTAAATAAAGGTGCTAAGGTATGAAGACGTGCTGGGACCATGGTTACTCCCAGAGCTGACCTCTGGACATCACTGCCCTACAGGAAACCCTCTTTCCAACGTCCCAGCCCCCAAGAGAAAGAAGTAGGGGCCAAAGGGAGACAGGCAGCTGGGATGAACCTGTTGGGCCTTGGGGAGGCTGGAACCCCAGGTAAAACCTCCTGGACTTCCCTGGGGTGACATCAGGGGGCCCTTCCTGCCTCTTAAGTAGAACTTGACTGCAGTGGTCTCAACTACAACAGCCTCCCTCTGGGGCCTCCGCATCCAGCATGTCCTGGCCAAGCACCTCCTGTGGGTCAGTTCTGGGTTGAGGGGACCCACAGGACCCCATATTCTCACAAGGACACTGGCTCTTGAAGTCAGGGAAGAAGGGACAGGGCTCTGTCCTACCCTCCTCATCTTAGCTCAGGGAACTTTTCTGGGCCTGAGTCTCCCATCAATAAGACAAAGATTAGAATCAAATACTTGCTAAGTCTATGCTGTATACTGGACTGGACACCATGCTGGGTACTTGGCACACGTTAGTTCCTTTAACCCTTCAGCAGCCCTGTGAAGAAGTCCAAAAGTTTAAGCTCTTCTGCAAGGTCTCAGGGCCTTAACTGTCACCTGGTGTGCTTGGCCTTGTATCTGTTGCTCTTAGCTGGCACACAGATACCATCTGTGAGTGCCCAGCACAGTGCCTGCCTCACCCACAGGTGCTCAGGAATTTAAGTGTCAGGCAGTGAGATTACCTTAGCCTCAGTTTCCTCATCCATGAATTATGGTTACTGATAATTCCTACCCTGCTGAGATAGATACTTGTCAAGGCATTTGGCCAGTGTACAGTGACCCCTTTTTTCTTGGAACTGCCCCCTTCATTCATTCATTCATTCATTCAGCAGATATTTATTGAGTTCTCCACTCATAGCCTTGTGAGGAAGGCAGATAAGTGAAAACAAGTTAGAGAGCTGAGCACTAAGAGAGAAGCTAAAGGTGCTGGGAGTTCGGGGCGGGGTGGTTCTCAGGGACAGTCAGGGAAGCAGTAACAGGTCTCAGGTGAGGATGGGAAAGGCCATGGGTGCCTGATCATGCAGGGCCTTATTGTTCAAGTTAAAGAATTTAGGCTTTCTCTAGAGGGCTGTAGGGAACCATAGAAGGTTAAGGAGCAGATTCTAGATCACATCTATGCAGTACAAAGCTCACTCTGCCAGCAGTGTCCAGAAGAGATTGATACTTCCCCTAGAAACACATCCTTGGCCAGGGCCTTGCCTCTGGGATATGCTAGAACTGCCTTGTTCCAGTAACAGTTGTGGCTTCTCCTCCTTCGTGCCAGATGTTCTCCAAGACACCCTCTCATTTAGTCCTGAGTGGGGCACTGTTGTTATCTCCATCTTCCAGAGAGGAAGCATGACTTTGTCAGAGCCAAACTCCTAACACATCTCCCAGTTCAAGCTCTTCATCCCTCCTGGACATGGGCGTCATCTGCTTTCTGACTAAACAGCCAAGTTTGGTAATTAATCCCAAATGCTGCTGGTGAACACCACAACCATCCCTTCTTATGGGTCTAGGACTTGAGAATTCCTTTCTCTTCCCACTCAGTGGTTTCCCCAGAACTGGATCAGGCTTCTACTTAAGATCAAGGAAGGCTTGGTCACATCTGAAGCCATACAGCTTTCCAGCAGTGTTTCCTTTCTACCCCAAATACCAGGTTTCTGTCTGCTAACCTGACCCTGTAGCCCAGCCCCAAGGACTCAAGTTTCCACCTTCAAGTGTTCTTTTTCTCAGACATTCTCCTTTGAAAGCCCTGTGTGTGCTGGCCACTAACCCCTGCCCTTTTGCCCTCATCACTTCCTTGGCTGCCCAGTGGACTCCCTGTGCCAGGACAGGCCACATTTCATCCAGCCTGTGCCCATGCTCCTCCCTTTGCCTTTTCTCCTGTTCGGAAAACTCCTGCTCAACCTCCGGGGCCCAGTTTAGAAGACTCTGCCTCCTGGAACCCTTCCCTGATCCCACCCCAGCATGAGCCACTGCAGTAACTATTGGCTTCCAAATATGGTCCCAGCCAGGGACAACAGGCTCAGGGCGTGCACTTCTCTGATCTCCAATGACCAAGCCCAGGACTGTGAGGCTCAGAGTAATTACCAGAGAAACATTTCCTGATGCCTGATCTGTCCCCTCCCCTCTTCTCCAAGCTTGTGTCTCCATTAGACAAAAGAATTATGGTTTGAATTATGGACCAAATGGGTAAAACTTCAACCCTCCCTAAATGGATTCTCAGATGTTTGGGAAACACACATTCCTCTGTGCCAGACAATGCTTTCAGAAACTGTAAGACAATCTATAGGAGCTGGAGTCAGATAGATATGGGGTCAAAAGAGTAAGAGAGCCTATAGGATCTGGAGTAAGAGAGCCTGTTAAGTTGCACCCTCAGCCCCCAGCCTGGCACTTCTGAACGTACTGATTCCAAGGGGAGGAGTAGGAAGTGGACTGGGGGGATACAGCCTGCAGCCAGCAGAGTGGTTGCACCTTCTACCTGCTAAGGATTACCATTTTACATTCACCCCCTAATTATCTTCCTGCATGCAGAGCATATTATCCTATCGTACAGTTGGAAATAGAGGCAGGGGCACCTGGGTGGCTCAGTCAGTTAAGCATCTGCCTTCGGCTCAGGTCCTGATCTCAGGGTCCTGGAATCGAGCCCCGCGTGGGGCTCCCTGCTCAGCGGGGAGTCTGCTTCTCCCTCTCCCTCTGCCCCTCCCCCCACTCGTGCTTGCTCTCTCACTCTCTCAAATAAATAAAAAATCTTAAAAAAAAAAAGAAAGAAAGAAAAGCAAAGAAAATAGAGGCTGAGAAAGGAGTGGCTTGTGAAAGACCCTGCTCTGGCAAGTGGTGAGATGGCACAGAGTTCATACCCAGTGTCATTCCAGAAGTACTAGAAGGAGGTCAGGTAAGATAAAAACAGAGATGAGACTCTGAGGTAAGGGCTTAGCGAAGTAAATGGTCTTCCACATTTTTGATCAAGTGCTCCTTTAAAGAATTTCCAGAGAGTATGTATATTAACCTGCTCACAGTTGAAAGGTGACATCTAATTTGACTTTTTTTTAGATTTTTTTTTAATTTATTTATTTGACAGAGAGAGAGACAGCGAGAGAGGGAACAAGAGAGGGAACACAAGCAGGGGGAGTGGGAGAGGGAGAAGCAGGCTTCCCGCGGAGCAGGGAGCCCGATTGGGGCTCAATCCCAGGACCCTGGGATCATGACCTGAGCCGAAGGCAGACACTTAATAACTGAGCCACCCAGGTGCCCCTAATTTGACTTTTTTTGAAGTCATATATTACAAGTAATATAATTTTTGGTGTATTATATGTGCACTTTTTTTGAGATTTTATTTATTTGAGAGAGAAAGAGTGAGCACGAGCGGGGTTGGGGGGAGAGGGAGAGGGAGAAGCAGGCTCTCCGCTGAGCAGGGAGCCCGACATGGGGCTCCATCCTAGGACGCCGGGATCATGACCTGAGCCAAAGGCAGATGCTTAACTGACTGAGCCACCCAGGCGCCCTGTATGTGCACTTGAAATTATTTCTTCATCAAAACCTTGGGCCTATAGATTCAGCTCTATTGATCTAGAGAAAACAGCCCCCATATTTCTAAAATGGCAAAGCCAGGTCCCATCATCAACTCCCTCAGCCAACTGATTGACTATCAGTCCAAAAAGATGACTGCACTTCTCAATGAAAGCCATTATGCTATTATTCATCCCCATGACAACCATCCCCTGCTGGGTTCTAGTCCTAGGACAAACAGCCTAGAGCCTTGCCGTGAGTTTGTAGTGAGGTCCTTGGGAAGCTCTGAGGGGTCTCCCAGCACCCACTTTCCTGAGGAGCTCTGCTAGGGAGATTTATTTGGATGAAATGTGGCTTTTCTCATTAAAACCATCTGAAAGGAAACATGGAGAGAGGCATTTCTCAGGTAGACCAAGGATTTTATATGAAAGGTATGTAAGTATGAGAACTTGTTTCATAAACTTCAACCATGTCAGAACAATCCAGAAAATCTTTTGCACCCATCAGGTACAGACTTCAGGCAAAAAATGTGATTGGGAAAACAACCATGCTCAGAATACTCTGGAAAATCTTCACATCCCCAAGGTGAAGACCTTAGGCAAAAACTATGTTTGGAAAATGCATGAGTGGCAGCAACTGTTGGAGAGGGGCCAGAGAGAGAGGGATTTTTCTGAAGGCAATAGAGACTTGGTCTTGTGTAAACTGTTCCACATCAGGGCCTGTGTTTGTTGTTTACTCTGCCTGGAAGACCGCCCTCCCACGTCTCCCAGGATTCTGTCAATCAATTCAAGAGTCCGTCCGTCTTCAGACAGGGTTTCCTGGCTCCTCCCTCACCTTGAGGAGCCCCTCTCCACCCCAGGTCACTCTATCACATCTTTCTTTTGAAGTGACTTATACGAATTACTATTCTCCAAAATTATCTGATTTTTTTTTCACTCCTTATTTCTGTTTTCTTTTTACTGAGATATAATTCACACACACCTTTTAAGTGTACAATCCAGTGGTTTTTAATATACTCACAAAGTTATGCAATCATCATCATTATGTAATTCCAGAGCATTTTCATTACTCTAAGGAGAAACTCTGTGCCCAGTAGCAGTCACTCCCCTTCCCTCCCTTCTCCTAGGCCGCGGCAACCACTAATCTACTCTTTTTCTCTATGGATTTGCCTATTTTGGACATTTCATATAAATTAAATTATATAATATGTGGCCTTTTATTTATTTAAAACATTTTTTATTATGTAATCTCTGTGCCCAATGTGGGGCTTGAACTCACGACCCAGAGATCAAGAGCCACATGGGCTTGACGGGCCAGCTTGGTGCCCTTAGTACGTGGTCTTTTACTGAGTATAATGTTTTCCAGGTTCATTCATCTTGTAGCATGTATCAATACTGCACTCCTTTTTATGGCCAAATAATAGTCTATTGTACAGATAGACCACATCTATTTATCAACTGATGTCCGTCAGTTCATGGATATTTGGCTTGCTTCCACTTTGGGGCTATTATGAACAATGTTACTTTTAACATTTGTGTACAAATTTTTGGGTGGACATATGTCTTTATTTCTCTTGGGTATATACCTAGGAGTGGAATTGCTGTGCCAGATGGTAACTCCATGTTTAACTCTGAGGAATTTTCTGAAGATGTTACCAAAATGACTGCAACATTTTACATTCCCACTAGTGATGTATAAGTGTTCCAGTTTCATCACATCTTTACTAACACTTGTTATCTACTTTTTTGAGTACAGCCATCCCAGTAGGTATAAAATAGTATCTCATTGTGATTTTCATTTGCATTTCCTTAATGATGCATCTCCCTAATGATGACTGAGCACATTTTAGTGTGTTTATTGGCCATTTGTATGTCTTTATCAGATTATTTGTGCATTTTTAAAATTGGGTAATTTGTCTGGGACGCCTGGATGGCTCAGCTGGTTAAGCATCTGCCTTTGGCTCAGGTCATGATCTCAGGGTCCTGGGATCCAGCCCCACATCAGGCTCCCTGCTCAGTGGTGAGCCTGCTTCTCCCTCTCCCTCTGCCTGCCACTCCCCTGCTTGTGTTCTCTCTCTCTCTCTCCCTCTGTCAAGTAAAAAAATAAATTCTTTTTTAAAAATTGGGTAATTTGTCCTTTTTTGTTGTTGTTGTTGAGTTAAAAGAGTTCTTCACATATTCTGGATACAAGTCCTTTATTGGATATAAGATTTATAAATATTTTCTCCCATTCTGTGGATTGCCTTTTCTCTTTCTTTTTTTTTATTTTTTTTTAAAGATTTTATTTATTTATTTGAGAGAGAGAGAATGAGAGATAGAGAGCACGAGAGGGAAGAGGGTCAGAGGCAGAAGCAGACTCCCTGCCGAGCAGGGAGCCCGATGCAGGACTCGATCCCGGGACTCCAGGATCATGACCTGAGCCGAAGGCAGCCGTTTAACCGACTGAGCCACCCAGGCGCCCCTCTCTTTCTTGATGGTATCCTTCAACATACAGAAGTTTTTCATGTCTGTGCAGTCCGACTTGTCTATTTTTTCTTTTGTTGCTGTGTTTCTGGTAATATCTAAGAAACCATTTCCTGATCCCAGTTCATGAAATTTTACCCTATGTTAACTCCTAAGAGTTTTATAGTTTTAGCTCTTACATTTAAGGCTTTGCTCCATTTTGAATTACTTTATAATGTGAGATGGGGATCTAGCTGTATTCTTTTGCATGTGGCTATCCAGTTGTCCCAGTACCATTTGTTGAAGTCTGTCTTTCCCCATTGAATGGTCTTGGCACCCTTGTTGAAAAATCAATTGACCATAGAAGCATGGATTTATTTTTGAATTCTCAATCTGTTCCATTGACTGATAAACCTATCTTTATGCCAGTACTACACAGTCTTCATAGCCTGATTTGGCGGGCATGGGAGAGGCAGTGGGAAAACACAGGAAATCTAAGGAGAATTCCAGGGAGTTTCCAGAGAAGTCAGTGGTAAGACCACCTGAGGCCTGACAATCAAAAAGGCCCCCCACCTCCTGGGTTCCTGGGTGGCTCAGTTGGTTAAGCGTCTGCCTTCGGCTCAGGTCATGATCCTGGAGTCCCGGGATCGAGTCCCGCATCGGGGTCCCTGCTCGGCATGGAGTCTGGTTCTCCCTCTGACCCTCCCCCCGTTCATGGTCTCTCTATCTCTTTCTCTCTTTCAAATAAATAAAATATTAAAAAAAAGGCCCCCACCTCCCAAAAAAGTCCTGGGTCCCTCATGTGGAGAGTCAATTTATGGGTCTAGAGTTGATAATAAGCACCTTGGGGAGACTTTCAGAGGCCTTAAATGATAGGGCATCTCCAAGATCAAAACTGGAAGCACAGGCTTGGATAGTCAATGGGAAGGTGCAGTTGGTTTCAGAAGGTCTAATTAGTTTATTAATGAGCCTACAGCAAAAAATAAGATCAGAGAGGAGGACTTGGGGGTCTTCGAGTGGCATCTCCAGCCCTGCCCAGGGAGGGATCCCAGGGGGCTGCCAGGGGATTTAGGGCCAGGATGAGCCTGGGTCTCCAGGCCTGGCAGGGACTGAAGCTAAACCACAGTGACAGAGGCCCCTGCTGCCTTTTACATCCCAGGCCTGTGACAGTTAGGGGTCAGAAACACCCTTGGAACACCCTGTTACATGCTTCCCGTGTGCCGACACCAGCTCCTCACTGTGGCCTAGGACTCCTTCCAAGATGTGGTCCTGCCTGCAAGTCCAGGCTCATCATCTACTTTATTCGCCTCCTTCTCCACCCTTCAACCATACTGACCTCCTTTAGTTCCTGGATGCAGAAGGCCTTGCCCTGTTAGTCCTAGCCTTCTCCACGGTTCCATGTGGTGGGTCTCTAGTGTGCCAGCCGGTGTTTGAGAGGCATCATGCTCTGAAGTTATGAACACAGACTGTGGCCCAGAAGGCCTGGTTTGAACCCCCAGCTCTGCCACTTAATAACTATGAACCTCTCTGTGCCTGTGTATCCTCCCTGCAAAGTGGGATTGTTGAGAGTTAATATGAGCTTTAAATAGTGCCTAGCACCTGTAGAGTTCTGCAGTGGTTATAGTCATGATTATCATATTGTTCTAGTGAGGCTCAAAGAGATCAAGGTCTGCCCAATCTCTCAGAGCTGGCCTTCAAAGATGTTCTTCCAGTATACCCTGTTGTGTCATAAAATATCCCCATCTAACGACTGAAGTTTTCTGCATTATAAATCCCATGATTTTGTGTACTCTGTTCTACTACTACTGTTTCTGTAGGTTAAATTTACCCTTGTGAGACCAAATGAAGGGATTGTGGGGTTAGAAGACTGAAAAGGCATATTGGCACATCCTTGTTGACAAGCAGTTTACATTCTACTAATGTAATAGGAGTAAAAAGTAGCCTTGGGGCACCTGGGTGGCTCAGTCGTAAGCGTCTGCCTTCCGCTCAGGTCATGATCCCCAGGGTCCTGGGACCCAGCCCCACATCAGGCTCCCTGCTCTGCGGGAAGCTTGCTTCTCCCTTTCCCACTCCCCCTGCTTTGTTCCCTCTCTCATTGTGTCTCTCTCTGTCAAAAAAAAAAAAAAAAAAGTAGCTTTAACACAAGTCTGAGCGTGACAAGGATGGCGAGTTCCTTGAGGAGAGCAGTATCAACAATCATAAAAAATATAGCACCTGGGTGGCTCAGTCGGTTGGGCATCTGCCTTCAGCTGGGGTCATGGTCCTGGAGTCCCCGGATCGAGTCCCGGGATCGGGACTTTACAGTCCTCACAAAAATACCTAGGTATTAGCAGTCCCATTTTATAGATGAGGAACCTAAGGCTCAACAATATTAAACACCTGTCCTAGGTCACATGGTGATTGAGTGACTTGAACTTGATTCTGTCTTCCTTCAGATCACCACTTTGGGAGCGCCTGGGTGGCTCAGTGGGTTAGGCGCCCGTGACTCTTGATTTCCACCCAGGTCATGGTCTCCCGTGGTGTTAGCGAGGCCTGCATAGGGTTCCGGGCTGGCAGAGTCGGCTTGGGATTCTCTCTCTCTCCCTCTCCCCATTCAATAAGTCAATAGAATCTTTAAAAATAACAAATCACCGCTTTGGACCCGTGGGCCAGGCATTAGAACCCCGTCAGAGAGTGGAAAGAGGATTTAGCAAAAGGGCTTGGGTTCTTGGCTTCTGGGCGGGCGGAAACGGGGCGTGGTGGGAGGAGGCGGGGCACAGCCTCAGGTTCCGCGAGGGCCGGAGGGCATATAGGCACGTGGCCCTCCGGGCCCCCAGGTCCCGTGCAGTTTGGGACACCGCATCCCTAGGAGAGCGCCTCTGATTGGCCGGCTCCGTCAGGTGAGTCCCGCGGACCAATCAGCGGCGGCCAGGCCTTGGGGCTGCCAGATCCTCGCTGCTGGTGTGGAGTATAGGAAAAGGTGGTCTTTGTTGGGATGTACCCGGAAAAGGCGGCCAATACCCGGTGATGTCCGGCGTGCCAGACCTCAGACCGGGTAGTCCGCTGGCCCTCCACGTCACCAGCCTTTCCCCAGCGCTCCCAGAAGACGGAAGTCCACTGTGCCAGCCCTCCTCTGGGGATCTGGATCCCGCCCTCCTGATTCCTCCGGCTTTTGTTCATCTTGCTCCTCTTGCTCCTCTGGAGCTCCAACTTTCCGGTCTTCTTGCTCCTTCCTGGCAGCCCACAAACTGTAGTCTCTCTCTTAGGAGAAAAACCTCAATGCCCCTCTAGCCAGACTCTGCCTCTTTTCCCCTCCACTGCCTCTGGCCTCCCTTCTTCAAATCCTCCCTCATCTTCCTGCAGTCTGTCTTCAGGTCACCAACAGCCCCACTTTGACCAAATCTGGTGGCATTTCATAACTTTTGCTGCACTTCTGGGAGCATTTGACTGTTGACCTTTTGGAACTGACAAGGTTTCCAGGGACTCCCACTTTTGTCTGTTACCCCTTCTATCAAGCCTTTCTCTATGCATTCACATTGCGGGGATGCCTCCCAATTTCCCTGTCCAGCAAACAAGCCCACTTTGCTGATCATTTACCAGTCTCCCTGAGGGATCTCATCTACTCATCACTGGCATTCCCTAAATGCTGGCAATGCCTGAGTCTCAATCTCTAGATTTGTCTCAGAGCTCCAAACTCATTCCCTGCACATCTTAGGTACCTCAGGCTCAAGGTAGGTCATTCACTCAATATTTATTAAGCGATGTGCTCATTTATAATATAAATATATAAATATTTGTCGCTGTGTGCCAAAAATTGTCTCCTGTGACCAGCACACAGTAGATGCCTCATTACTGTGTAGTGATTTCTTTCTTTTTTTTTAATATTTTATTTATTTATTTGACAGAGAGAGACACAGCGAGAGAGGGAACACAAGCAGGGGGAGTGGGAGAGGGAGAAGCAGGCTTCCTGCAGAGCAGGGAGCCCGATGTGGGGCTGGATCCCGGGATCCTGGGATCATGACCCCAACCAAAGGCAGACGCTTAACGACTGAGCCACCCAGGCGCCCCTGTGTGGTGATTTCGTGTAGGAATGAATGTCCGGCCTAGAGCCTGGCACAGAGGAGGTGCTCAAAGTTGCTTCATCCCTCGTCCTGGTTCCTCTCTATCCTGGGATGGAAACAGTCCCATCACCTCACCTCCGGTGCAAAAGCCACATAATTGAGCTAAACTTCAGAGAGAGAAAGCCAGAGTCAAAGTTCTCCTTGTTCTGTCTAACATTTCACTCCCACGGTAGTCTGATCTGTAGACTCAGCAAAGGCAGCACTGCCCTAGTGATGGGAGCAGGAGCTCTTAGAGGAACGTAGAAGACATTGGAACTTGGCTCTGGTTTTGGCGGAAAGGGGGGTGAAGAGGACTTTCGTGTTACACCATTGCCACCGTGTGACTAGCTGGGGAATTACATACAGAGGGGTGGTTCTCCAGCCTGGGAAGGGCTACCTGAACACAGGTTCTCTGAGCACTGAGAATGTGTCCCCGGCTGCCAGTGTCTTCCTCTGCTGTCCTGGCTCCCGCGGGCCTCCAAAGCCAGTGCTGTCACCTGTGGAGGAGGAAGCATCTCACCCCTAGGTTTAGGAACTATCTGTGCTTCTCTGACTCCAAAACTTTTGGGGGCTTCTCAGTGTGGCATTTAAGACCCTGAAGAGCTGGTGCCCTTGACACCTGCTCTGTGCTTGGAACTCAGGGTGACCTGTTCTGGACCTGCCCAGAGATGCTATCTCTGCTTTCTCCTCCCTTCCCAGCCAACCAATCCTCCCCCCTGCCCCCCTGCAGGCTTTGTTTGTCCTTCCCCTGATTCAGGAGCCTGAACACACCTCCCCAGTGAGCATGTTCAGTTCCTGGGACAGTATTATTGTGAACAGCAATCTTTATTGAGCACCTACTATATGCCTGGTGCTGTGCTGGGCCCCTTATGGGCATTTATTCCATATATTCTTCACAAACCGCATAGAGCAGTTTACTATGATAATTCCGATTTTGTAGAAGAGGGTGCTGAGGCAGAGAAAGGTAAAGGTAAAGCCAGCCATCAGGTGACAGAGCCCTGCCTGTAACTGCCAGCCCAGCTAGTGTGCTGAAGGAGGCAGACAGACTCTGGCTCAAATCTCATCTCTGCCACTCTCTACTGACTTCCCAACTTTGAGACCACTGTCCTGTCCAGCTCTAAAATGGGATGGCAGGGGCGCCTGGGTGGCTCAGTTGGTTGTGTCTGACTCTGGATTTTGGCTGAGGTCATGATCTCAGGGTGGTGAGATCAGGCCCCCAGTCACGCTCCTCGCTGACTCCTCCTCCCTCCCCCCAAATAATAAAATAAAATGGGATGGCAGCTCCCACAGTACACTGGTTCTGGCTCTGAGGGGCAGGCAGCAATGGAAACCTAATGCCAGAAGATGAGAAGTTGGGGGCAGGGGGCTGCAGTAGGCAGCCCGAGCTGGTGTGGAGCACACTGGGCTAAGTAGGGGTCCTGTCTGGGAGGCCACAGCCCCAGGCAGCAAGAAATAGGGGCTCAAGGGTCCAAGCCCACATCATCTCCCATCTATGCAACCCCTACTTATTCTCCCCACACCCACTTTAGCCTCTTCAGTGCCTTTCTCTCTTGGCAGCCTCGTGTGGGTCTTTCCAAACACACATCTGATCATGTTCTTTGCTGCAGAAAATTTTGTCATTCACCAGGGAATCAACCCCTCATCCCGGCCCGTGAGCCACGTGGGGGTCTGTGGCTGCAGCCCTACCAGCTCTGTCAGCTCTGTAATTCTCTCTGGTCTCTAGCCCCATGCCATTTCCTTGAAAACATTGTAGGCCTTTGCACATGCTGTTTCCACTGCCTGAAACACTCCTTCCCTCTCCTCTTTGCCTGGTTAATGTCGGGGTGCTGGAAGATCTCCTCCAGGCTGATGGGGAATTTGAGACCTGAAAGAGGAGTAGGAATTTGGAAAACCAGTAGGGAGCAGAAGAGTGTTCTAGGAAGAGGAAACCTGTGAAAAGGGATGGAGATGCAGGGGTCCAAGAGGGGTGGGGGAAGGAGGAAGAGCAGAGGGAGAAAGTTGGGATTGAAACTAACAGGAATGAGGGGCGCCTGGGTGGCTCGGTTCGTCGGGCAGCTGACTTTGCCTCGGGTCATGATCCCAGGGTCCTGGGATTGAGTCCGCATCGGACTCCCTGCTCACTGGGGAGCCTGCTTCTCCCTCTGCCTGCTCTGCCTGCCACTCTACCTGCTTGTGCTCTCTCCCTATCTCTCTCTCTGACAAATAAATAAATAAAATCTGAAAGAAAGAAAGAAAGAAAGAAAGAGACTAATAGGAATGAAGTGTGCCTAAGGCCAGGGCCAAATCCTCAAATGCTTTGTTAAAGAGCCTGGACCCAGGGGCCCCTGGCTGGTTCTGTAGGAAGAGCATGCAACTCTTGGCCTCAGGGTTGTGAGTTTGAGCCCCCACGTTGGGTATAGAGATTACTAAAAAATAAATAAATAAACTTAAAAAAAAATGGGGCCCCTGGATGGCTCAGTTGGTTAAGCGTCTGCCTTCAGCCCAGATTATGATCTTGGGGTCCTGAGATAGAGCCCTGTATCAGTCTCCCTGCTCCCTCCTCTGCTTCTCCCTCTCCCTCTCCCCCTCCCCCCGACTCGTGCTCGCTCTCTTCTCTCAAATAAATAAATGAAATCTTTAAAAATTTTTTTAAAAAAGAGCTTGGACCCAATTCTGAGGGCAGTGGAAGGTTTTTGAGCAGGGATAATTATAGTAGTTTTGCCCACCTGGGTACAGTAGCAAGGGGCTTACCAGCACT
The DNA here is from genome assembly GCF_037043125.1 of Eumetopias jubatus. Lineage (NCBI taxonomy): Eukaryota > Metazoa > Chordata > Mammalia > Carnivora > Otariidae > Eumetopias > Eumetopias jubatus. The sequence continues at coordinate 89,237,844 of NW_028274811.1, forward strand.
ATTCTGAAAAATACAGCACCCAGAACTGAATGGTCCTCCAGGAATGACCTGATCACCACCAGCAGGGGAATACATCTCTTCCCAGGATCCCTGGGTGGAACCTCTGTAGGGATATCCCAAGGCCCCCCCATCCCCACTCTACATGAGGATGAAGTGGGATGCTGCACTTCTTGTCGCTTCCAGCAGGTGGCACCATCACCCCAGTGTGTCCCCCTCCACTCTAGTCCCTGTGCTGGAGACCCCTCCCAGGGCGCAATTATAAGGCAGAGACCTCAGAGAACGGAAGAGATGGATGAGGAAAGGAAAGCCAAGGGATGAGGCTGGGGGAGGTTGGGATGCAAGGCATGAGGATGGGAGAGTTAGGGTGGTGGTGTTTCCCTGTTGCTTTTTTTCAGAGTCAAGCACAGCACATTGGTCTGACTTAGATTTTCACCATTATCTGCCCTGCCCGCCTCCTTGCCACCCTTCTTCAGGCCCCTGAAACACTCACGTGGACTCCACCTGGTCCCCAATTCTTCGCCCTTTTGCATCTGCAAGTTCTTGAACACCTTCCTGCCCCCATTAGCAAATCCTCTTATTCTACGTCTTAGATCAATTTCCACTTCTCTCCATCCCTTGGCCACCCCCTGGTCCAAGCCTGGGGGACTGCAATGCAACTGTCCAGGATAATGCTGGTCCCAGGTCAGATAATAAGAGGGGAAGTGGACAGTCCCTCTATGGCCTCATTATTTCTGTCCCCTTGGGAGACCACATGTGTATTTTGGGAGTGCTGTCCCAGTTCCCAGCTCTGTCTCTAGACTGCAACAGTCCCCTCACCCATCTCCCACATCTGCATCAGCAGTCCCTTGCTTCCTGGTCTCTTCACTCCCCTAGGGATGAAATCCACAGCCTGCAAGGCTCTCTATAGTGTGGCCTCATCTCGTACAATGTTTTCTCTTACTCTGTGTATGTTCTGCCCAAGTGGCGAAATTAGGATGCCTCAAATTTTCCCTACTCCTGCCTGCTTTCCAGACCTTTGCAGAGACTGTTCCCTCCGCCTGGGATGCTTTCATCCTACTAATCCCAAGGCCAAGTGCTCCCCTCCTTCACCACAAATACCACTTCCTCATGGAGCCCTTCTCTGAGTGGAGTCAGGATCAGTTACCATTGTAGATGCTCAGAGCTGCAGAAAATTGGCCTGGGGAGTCTGTGTTTAGTCAGCACTTTCCTGGGAGTTGGTTTAATGTCTCTCTCCACCTCTAGATTTTACCTCAGGACAGGAGCCTGTCTTCATCACAGGGTATATCCAATGAGTAGAATGGCACCTGGCCTGTAGTAGGTGCACAATAAACGTTAAGTTGATTTACTGTGCCTTCTGGCCAACAATGGGTGCACACACACACTCAGACCTTCTGCCTGGTTAGCTCTTCATTCTTCTCAACCTGAGCACCCAGGTCACCTCCTCTGGAAGTATCACTGAACTTCACTGGGGAGACTGCTGCTCCTGGGCTTCATTCCTTTGTCTGTTTTTTTAATTCCCTTTGATCCTCATTCCCCACTCTTATCACCCTGCCCCTTAGGCAGTTGTGCTAATGATTTTGTGTGTGTTCTCATAATGTGTGTTTTCTGTGTCATTTCTTTCGCGCAAATCGCTTTGTGCGTTAGAGCTCATTCCACTTCTTACCCTTTCCCCTCAGCACTAGGTTTCTGAGGTCCTTCCATGTGGCTATGTCCATGGGGTCCTCCGGACATGTTACAGATCCATCTCCCAGTGATGGACTTCAGATGATCTACAACCCTACCCCCAGCCTTCCCGTGTAGTCATTTTTGAGGATTGAGAGTGGGGTGTGTACAATCAGGGCAAAATGGCTAGATCACAGGGTATGTGTGTATATAATTAGCTGAAAGCTCCCAGACAGCTCTGTCCTCCAGTCCAGAAGGGCCCCCCGTATTCCTGCCAACACCTGGCATTCTCTAGCTTCCTAACTTTTGTCAGTCTAATAGGTGCAAAATGAGAGCATCTCTTGGACTGACTCTTCTTGAATGTTAGGATTCTCACATGCTTGTTAACCTCTGTGTATCCTTGTCAGTCAATTACCTTGTCATATGCTCTCTGTATTTGTATTTTGAGGTACGTCTTTTTCTTGTAGGTTGGCAGTCCTTTCTTAGTTATTGGTCCCTTGTCTACCATGCTATCCTCAACATAGTGTGGGGGAATGCTGGTTTATAAGCAGATACCCTGAGATTGTCTTTTTTTTTTTTTTGAGAGAGAGAGAGAATGTGAGAGTGAGCAAGTAGGGGGGGAGGGCAGAGGGAGAGAGAGAATCTTTATTTTTATTTATTTATTTATTTGAGAGAGAGAGCGTATGAGTGGGGTGAGGGGCAGAGGGAGAAGCAGGCTCTCCACCAAGCAGGGAACCCAACATGGGGCTCGGTCTCGGGACTCCAGGATAATGACCCGAGCTGAAGGCAGACACTCAACCGACTGAGCCACCCAGTCCCTCCCCCCGTTTTTTTTTGTGTTTTTTTTTTTAAGATTTTATTTATTTATTTGACAGAGAGACACACAGCGAGAGAGAGAACACAAGCAGGGGGAGTGGGAGAGGGAGAAGCAGGCTTCCCGCCTAGCAGGGAGCCCGATGCGGGGCTCGATCCCAGGACTCTGGGATCATGACCTGAGCCAAAGACAGATGCCCAACGACTGAGCCACCCAGGTGCCCCTCTCCCCCCGTTTTTAAAAGATTTTATTTATTTATTTGAAAGAGAGAGTGAGAGAGTACAAGCAGCGTGGGGAGAGGCAGAGGGAGAGGGAGAAGCAGACTAAGACATACGCTTAACCGACTGAGCCACCCAGGCGTCGCAAGGGAGAGAGAATCTTAAGCAAACTCCATGTCCAGCGAGAAACCACATGTGGGGCTCAATCTTATGACCCTGAGATCATGACCTGAGCTGAAATCAAGAGTAGGATGCTCAACCAACTGTGCCCCCTAGGTGACCCCCCTGAGCCTGTCCTTTAAGGGCAGTGACAGTCCTGAGGCCTCCCTGGGTTTCCACAGGACTGGGCCTTAGGTCAGAGGATGGGTTGACCATTCCTCTGTGGATACTGTGGGGGCTCATCCTGAGGGGAGGCTATGTGTACATTGCAGGGGCATTGTCTCAGCTCCCAAAGGACTTGGGAGGCCTCTCTGAGATCAGCTTGCTAGTCTGGGATTTGAATTTTGAGTTTGGGAAATTCATTCAATATGTACTCATTCCATGAACATTTATGGAGCACTTATGTGAAACACCCCATTGTAGACATTTGAGGTATGGCTGAGGACAGGACAGCCCCCTAGCTTCTCAGAGCTCACCTTCTAATGAGGTAGCAACCACTAAAGAATGAACAAATAAGATCATTGCAGAAGAAAACAAACAAAGGGCTAAAATATGGAATAACAGAGGGAGGACTTTAGCCAGGGTGGTCAGGAGAGGCCACTCTTAAGAGGTGACCTTTGTTCTGAGAGCCAGCTAGAAGAACCAGGGGACTAGGTTTCCAGGCACAGACCTGCAAGTGCAAAGGCCCTGAGGTTCATGTGAACTTGGTGATGCAAAAAGAGAAAGAGGCTCACTGGGGCCAGAGACTAGATGGAGGAGGGGTAAGTGAGGGGTTTGGGGAGTGTGGGGGGGTCAGTTTGGGCTGTGTCTAGTGGGCCTTGATTCCAGCCTGGGCTGGTGTGTGAAGCAGGGAGGAGGACAGTGTAGCTGTTTAGGAGAGTGCTGGGCCCTAGAAGCTCTGCAACCCACTCTGGGGCAGCCTGAGGTTTGGGCCAGGCAGCCTTGGAAGCTGTCCTGTATGCAGAGGGGATACCTTTCTTCTCTGGTATTTTTTCTTTACTTTATAAGAAAATTTTCTATTTTTAATTTTTGTAAACGTACCAGATACAAAAATAAAAAGAAACAAAGGTCCTACCTCGCCCATCTCAGCCACCTAGTTTCCCTCCCCAGAAGCAGCCATTGTGACCACTTGCCCACTGTTCCTGAGCAAATGCATCCCTACAACCTCAGGCACATATTTCACATGGGTGTGAACACACTGTGCACACTGCTTGTACCTCAGATTTTCCTCTCACTAGTGTAAGTTGGGGAGAATTCCTCATCCGTGCACTTAGAGCAGCCCCTTTGTGAAGGCTCTAGAGCTGTCCTGTCAAGACACGGCTCTTTAAATGAACTAAAATAGGGGCGCCTGGGTGGCTCAGTCAGTTGAGCGAGCAACTCTTGGTTTTGGCTCGGGTTGTGGTCTCGGGGTCGTGGGATGGACCCTGCATTGGGCTCTCGCCCTCTCTCCCTGCCCCTCCCCCTGCTCGTGTGCACGTTCTCTCTCTCTCTCAAAATGGATAGATCTTTAAAAAAATAATAAATGAACTAAAATAAGCCAATCAGTTCCCCAGTCACAGGAGCCACATTTGGCTAGTGGCTACTGTCTTGGACAGCACAGATCTAGAACATTTCCATCATTGCAGAAAGTTCTGTCGGACACTGCTGCTCTAGGGAATTCCATTCTATCCATCGTTTATTTTTAACCTGTCTTCAGGGGTTGCTTGGAAGGGGCCCACACCCATAGGGGCAGAAGCTCTGCTGTGTTTGTGAAGCTGTCCTCGGCATATGCCGTGGGTCCCCCAGCAATAATAATAATCTTGGTCCTCCAGGATCCAAGAGCCGTTTCGTTTTAAAGATTCTAGAGCTGTGCTCCTGATATGGGTCACACTGTCTCAGCCCTGCCAGCCAACCCACCTCTTCTGGGCTTCAGTTGTTGAAGGAAAGGGCCTGTCTTGCTGGGAACCACATCGTCACCATTCCAAGTCATTTAGTTATTTGACAAGCCTTAGGGTGGCCTGCTCTGCACTGGGCCTGAGTTCCCAGAGGTGGAGGCTGAGAGACCCCTGCTCTGAGTGGGACAGAAGGAGACATAAATGGGTCATACTAGTCGTACATAGAGGCAGAATGCCTCGGCTGCGCTGCGAGGTCACCGTGGGCTTTCTGGAGGAGGGGATAACTGAGCTGAGTCCTGAAGGGTACAAGGGTGACCTGGAGTTCGAGAGCTGTGAGGAGCCCACAGCCATACTATGTAGGGCCAGTTGGTGAGATGAGTAGGGCCCTGTCAGGCTGGGCCCAAGTACCCACACAAGAACATGAGCCTGGCACTGGGGGGCCCGGAAGGAGCTGGCCTTATGGAATGTGAGCCGCCACCGGGTTGGAGAGGATGTGGAGAAAGGCTGGGTGTGTTCAGCTGTTGGCAATTTCACGCCCCCTCCTCAGCCATTTCTTGGGGACAGGCCCCAGCCGTGGGGCCCAGGTGCCGACAAAGGTCAGATTTCTATAGCAAGAGAATACAAGGAGATTTCCTCCAGAGGAGAGCCCTCTCCCCTCAGAGAGAACTGCAGCTGCCTCAAACACATACTCCGGGATTAGGCTAAATCCTATAGCAGGTGGAGAAGTGGGAGGAGAGACTCCCAGTTAGGGAGCTGGAGTGTGGGAAGGGGTGGGCAGTGGCCAGCCCGGGTGCGCACCTGAGTGTGTCTGTATCTGGGAATGGGTCCCTTTATTGTCCTTCAAGGCCATACTGTGCCTTAGTTCGGCCAGGCGAGGCTCTGGATTTTGGGGGCAGGAACAGTAACTGATAAATTAGATCAAGGGCTATACAAGCAGAAAGAGGGGAGGGAGCATGCAAGAAGACTCAGAAAAATGGGGGCAGTTTCCCCTGGGGAGCAGAGAGAATGGGTACAAGGGGTTGTTTTTTATTGAAAATCTTTCTTTTTTTAAAGATTTTATTTATTCATCTGACAGAGAGAGACACAGTGAGAGAGGGAACACAAGCAGGGGGAGTGGGAGAGGGAGAAGCAGGCTTCCCGCCGAGCAGGGAGCCAGATGCAGGGCTCGATCCCAGGACCCTGGGATCATGACCTGAGCCGAAAATCTTTTGTGCCATTGGAATTTTGGTTTAAATTGTTTAAACTGTGGGGGTACCTGGGTGGCTCAGTTGTTAAGCATCTGCCTTTGGCTCAGGTCATGATCCCAGGGTCCTGGGATTGAGCCCCTCATCGGGCTCCCTGCTTGGCAGGAAGCCTGCTTTTCCCTCTCCCACTCCCCCTGCTTGTGTTCCCTCTCTCTGTCAGATAAATAAATAAAATCTTAAAAAAAAAAAATGTGTTTAAACTGTGAATGCCTCTTTAAAACCGGGGTTTTCCAGGGGCATCTGGCTGGCTTAGTTGGTAGAACATGTGACTCTTGATCTCGGGGTTGTGAATTCGAGCCCATGTTGGATGTAGAGATTACTCAAAAATATAAAAATCTTTATTTTTATTTTTTTATTTTTTTTAAAGATTTTTTATTTATTTATTTGACAGAAAGATAGAAGCACTAGTAGGCAGAGAGGCAGGCAGAGGGAGAAGCAGGCTCCCCACGGAGCAGGGAGCCGGATGCGAGGCTCGATCCCAGGATTCTGGGATCATGACCTGAGCCGAAGGCAGCCGCTTAACTCACTGAGCCACCCAGGTGCCCCGATTTTTATTTTTTTAAGATTTTACTCTAGGGGCGCCTGGGTGGCTCAGTCGTTAAGCTTCTGCCTTGGGCTCAGGTCAAGATCCCAGGGTCCTGGGATCGAGCCCCGCATCGGGCTCCCTGCTCCGCAGGAAGCCTGCTTCTCCCTCTCCCACTCCCCCTGCTTGTGTTCCTGCTCTCGCTGTCTCTCTGTCAAATAAATGAAAAATTTAAAAAAAATCTAAAAAAAATTTTTTTTAAAAGATTTTACTCTATCCATTTGATAGAGAGAGAGAAAGAGAGCATAAGCAGGGGGAGCAGCAGGTAGAGGAAGAGGGAGAAGCAGGCTCCCCGTGGACAGGGAGCCCAACGTGGGGCTCGATCCCAGGACCCCAGGATCACGACTCGAGCTGAAGGCAGACGCCCAACCAACTGAGACCCCCAGGTGCCCCAATAAAAATCTTAAAAAAAAAAAATTAAAGAAAGGGGCGCCTGGATGGCTCACTCAGTTAAGCGTCCAACTCTTGATCTCAGCTCAGGTCTTGATCTCAGGATTGTGAGTTCAAGCCCTGTGTTGGGCTCCACGCTGGGTGTGGAGCCTACTTAAAAAAATAAATAAGTAAAATAGGGGCTCCTGGGTGGCTCAGTCAGTTTGTTGTCCAACTCTTGGTTTCGGCTCAGGTTGTGATCTCTGGGTCATGGGGCTCCACGCTCAAGGTGGAGTCTACTTGAGATTCTCCCTCCCTCCTTTCCCCTGTGCCCCTCTCCCCGGTCACGCGCACGCTCGCACTCTCTCTCAAATAAATAAACAAATAAAATCTTAAACAAAAAAATTAAATAAATAGTAATAAATAAAACCGTGGTTTCCAAAGTGTGCTGCTCCAGACCAGCAGCATCTGCATCCCCTGAGAACTTTGTTAGAAATGCAAATTTCCAGGCTTCACCTCAAACCTACTCAATACAAACTTCTGGGGTGGAGCCTCACAATCCAAGCTTTCTAGGTGATTCTGATATATGTTCAAGTTTCAGAACTACTGATTGAAAAACTATCAAAGCAGTGCTTGCTTCCTGGTGTTCAGTTTTGGGGAAGGAGACTATTGAGAGCATCTCCTCTTTAGCCTCTGAACAGGGGGGCTCAGCAGGGAGAGGAGGCCTCTTGGAGAAATGAGGTTTGAGTGAGATCTACAGGGTGAGTAGGGTTTGGCTAGATGACAGTGGGGAAGAGTGTGCCACAAGAAGCATGTTCCCCTGGGGGAGCCGCCCATGTGAGGTAGCAGGGTTGAAGGCCATAGGGCTGGAGTTCTGTGCTAGGGCGTTGTGAATGTCCATCCACCCTGGTACATGGACATTCTATCAGCAGATGTCTCCTGCTTCATGCAAATCCGGAAGCTTTCCTGGTTCTCGGAATACTGGGCAGTCGGGGCTGTGGGAATGAGTTCTGCACTAGGACAGAGCACTTGGTCCAGAGCACCCAGTCTCCCACTTGCCCCCATGTAACCGCGGGCCAGTCACTTCTTTCTTCTGAGCCTCGGTGTCCTCATCTGGGCAACAGGAACAAAAGTGCTTTCCAGGAAGGGCTGCCATGAGGAGGGAATGAGATCATGGCAACCCGGCCCTGGGGGCCATTCCCTCCTAATCCCTGAGCAACAACAGCCATTGTGGACTGAGCACTTCCAGCCATTCTCTGAGACATGTCATCATTCCTGTGTTTCAGGCTCAGAGAGGGTAGCTTCGGTCATAGCATCTCCCCCGACTGCGCCCCCCCCCCCCCGCCACACACACACACACACACACACATTGTGGACAACCTGATCTTCCCTCCCAGGTGCTGATTCCCTCCCAGCATCCTCCTGTTCCCTGGCTTGCACTTTCCAGATTGGGGCCGCTATCTGTTGCTCCCACCAGAGCCCTGACTAATACACACACACAGCCAGTGAGTGGACGAGTCTAGAAGTGACCCAGGGCTTTTTCTGCAAGCTCCCAAGGCCAGTATCACTGGCTAGGAGGCCACTCAGAACTCTAGCAGACTGAGGGGACAAGGCTCCAGATGCTGCCATGCTGTTCAGAGAGGCTTGGGGGAGGGGAGATGGAGCAGGAAAGCTTGCATGGGGAATTAGCAGCATCTGTCTCATTCTGACTTGGGATGTCAGGAATGTGGCAAGCGTGTGCCTGCCAGGGATGCTGGCAGGGAGGGGGCACAGGGTGGGTAACAGCTCCTCCTGGCCCCTGAGACCAACCAGGCACCATCTGCCCCTGTCACTCTGAGTGACCTGACTCTGGTCTCCAATGTGCATAGGACCTGCCGGGAACCTGGACTTGGGGGAACTGGGAGGGGGTCAACTCAGCTCCTTCCTTAGTCCCCCATCCTTGTGACCTTGGGCCTGTCACATTCCATTTCTCCGTCATTAAACTGGGGAGACTGATCTTTGTCTGGTGAGGCTGTGGTGAGACACAGTAGTGGGTGGCTGAGCCTAGCTCAACAGTGGGCTCACAATGGGAAAGTGGAGAAATGGGAGTTCTCATTCGTCATCCCCTGTCCTTATACACTACTCTAGCCTCCCAACCCTTTCCTCCCCCAGGTGGATTCTGGGACCTGCCTGTCCTGTGATTGACTGGGCTGGGCACAGTGACCTCCAATGGGAGACTAGGTTTGGGAGGGGGGCTCAGTCAGAAGGAGAGTGCATAGGTGGGGGTGTGAAGAGACCCAGAGCAAGAAGAGAAGCGTGGCCATGAGCTGCTGCTCAGTCTGCCAGGACAGCCCACACCCTCTTAGATCCGGGCCCTTCTGACCCTATATGTATTTTCAGCTGCCACCCTCTGGGAGGCCATGGGACAATCCAGGTGGCCCTCACAAAGGGTCTGTCCTGTCCCAGGAGAGGACAGGCCAGGAGCGGGCACCAGGCGCTGGGTCAGGTACCTCCACCCTATGGTTCAGGAGCTGGAGAGCAGCAGTAACTGGCTGGATGGCCCCCAGGGAAGGTTCCAGGCTCAGAGCCCTGGGAAGCTGATCTCCCTGCTCCCCCCAGAGGGTGTTTGAGAACAAGGCCATGGCGGCCTCTCCAACAGAGGACCAGGCAGGCAGGGACAGCTGCAGCCTAGCTGGGCGGCAACCAGCTGCTGCCCGGGAGACTGGCCAGGGTGGGGCGGGGCGGGCACAGCCCCCACAAGCCCCCAGTCTGAGCAGCAGAGCGTGGGAGCGGGCAGCAGCCTCGAAGCTGGGTTTCAGGCTTTCACGCTGTGTTAACGGTCAGCTTGGTTAATGCTGAGCAGATGGGGGAGGGGTGCTGCCAGCTCCCTTGGGGACAGTCCCAGGGCAGGCACATGCACATGCATGTGCAGAGGGTACAAGAGTTCCACCCAGCGGATAGGGGTGCCGTGTGGACTCCTCTGCCATTAGCGCTCATTCAGACCATCACGTACACAAGATGGTGCTGGTAAGACAGACCAAGACAGAGGTGCACACAGGTTCCTGGGGGCACCCTGGGGTAGCTGTAGGTGGACGCAAGCCCGAGGCCCGGCACAGAGCCCTCTGTTTGTATCACTCAAGCAAAACTTCCAGCTTGGGGATCCCTCCACCCTATTTCCCCTCCATCCACTGCAGGGAACACACCAGGAACACAGAGGTTTATTTCAAAAAATAATTTATAAAAGGCCATTTGCTTCTGTGTTTTCGGCAGGCTTCCAGCTGCTCAGCTAGGAGCACAGGGACAGATGCTCTTTCCACCAAGATGCCAGGACAAACAGCAAAGGGGAGGCAGGGGAGACCAGGGGAAATGGGGTTCAGAGGCCCAAGACTTCCCTGGGTACAAGGAAGCAAGGAGGTTTAGGACAGTTCTACAGCTAGGTCCAGCCAAACCCCTGGATCAAGGACTGAGTGCCAAGGCCGAGGAGGCCAGGCAGAACCCTAACAATCAGGCCATCAGAACACTGGGGCCATGACTGCAAAGGCAGGGGCAGGGCCTTAAGACTGGGCGTGCAGCCTGGCCTGGGAATCCGAGGCCAGAGCAGGAAGCCTCATCTAGGGACCCCAGGAACAAGAACGGACCTCCCCAAAGCAGAACTAGAGGTCTGGGACAGTACCCTGAAGTTGGGGCCTGAGGCTGCCGAAGTCAAGCGCTGCCAGGTTGCAGCTAAGCCGGGGAGGTTGAAGGCCACCGGCCTGCCTGGCTACCCAACCTTGTGCCCCAGCTCATGTCTGCGCCGCATGGAAGGAGAAGGCGCGGGGCCCCAGGGGCAGGGGGTCGTGGCAGAAGACAGAGTCGATGGAGGAGCAGATGCTGCTGGCATCCCCACCGGTGGGGGCGTAGGGTCCAAAGGTCAGGCGGAGGTCTAGGTACTACGGGGAACAGCGCCGGTCAGTCCGGGTGGTCAGCTGGGATGAGGGCCCAAGGGGAGCGGGCAGAGGGGGATGAGGGCCCGAGGGGAGCAGTACCTCCTCGGAGACGGCCAGCAGGACCTTGTCCAGTGCCTCCACCAGCTGCTTGAAAGTAGGCCTCTGAGAGGGCGCTGCGTGCCAGCACTCTCGCATCAGCCCGTACCTGGCGGGGGCGGAGGCTCTGTGTCAGGGGCAGGGTTTCATGGGGGGCAGGTAGGGCCACTCAGCGGAAGGGCCCAGACACAAGGCTAGGACCTCCCCTTAGGGCTGAGGAGGGGATGGTGACAGTGAATTAGGAGGCTGGACCTTAAGGCCAAGGCCAAAGGCCGAGGATAAGGACTGTAAGGTTGGGGAGAGGGGTGTGAGGCCTCACAGCTCTGGGGGGCAGTTCGGGGGCCGGTCCATCCGATGGCCCTCCCGCAGCAGTGAGAACAGCTCCTCCACGGGAATGCCGGGGTACGGGGAGCCCCCAAGGGTGAAGATCTCCCACAGCAGGATCCCAAACGACCACCTAGAGGCAGGACCAGGGCTCAGCAGGGCGCAGCTTTGCTCCCTACTCCTGGGGCTGGGATGGGGGACCTCGCAGGCCTGATCCACCACGGAATCTGGCCCCACTCAGGTCCCAGGGTTGTGCGACCTTGGGCAATTGCGCTGCCCTTTTTGTGGGGTAGGACAATGATCGCTGGCAGATATTCCGGACCCCCAGCCTCCAGGACTCACACGTCACTCTGGTGTGTGTAGACTCGGTCAAATAAGGCCTCAGGTGCCATCCACTTGACAGGCAGGCGGCCCTGGATGGGAGAGGCAGGGGCATTGGCGCGAAGTCCCACAGGTCCTGGTACCCCCCAACCCCCTTTCCAACTCTGCCCCGCCTCCCTCACATTGCTGGTTTTCTTGTAGTAGTCAATGTGGTGGACACCACGGGCCAGCCCAAAGTCGGCAATCTTCATCACATTGTCCTCTGTCACCAGTACGTTCCGGGCAGCCAGGTCCCGGTGGATGCACTGGGGGTAGGGCAGGGGACTTAGGTTTATTAGGACACGTGGCTGGATGCTGGGCACACTGTACTTCACAGTAACCCTGGGGGGAGGCATCATCCACTCGTTTCACAGATGAAGAGGTCAAGATTCAGAGATGAGAGACTAAAGCTAAGTTCAGGGCCCACACCCTCCCGCCCACATGGCCTCTTCCCTTGCCCCGTGAGTTAGGGCCTGCGAGAGGAAGGACTGCGGACACGCAGTGTCAACTGTGTACGGATGGGGGGTACAGAAAGGCTTGGGGACATTGAGACAGGGCAATGGAAAAGGGGAGAGAGGGACAAGATGAGGACATTCAATGCTGGGGGCAGGACAGTGTACAGATGGAGCAGTGAGGATGCTGCCCACCACCCATACCTTCCTGGACTCTAGATAGTGCATGCCTCGGGCCACCTGGTAGGCGCAGGAAACCAGGGCAGGGAAGGAAAGCGGCCCCTCACTGCTCCTCGGCCCGTCAGGGCTGAGGTCGGGGCCTGGGGGCCGCCGGGCCCTCAGGAACTCCCGCAGGTTTCCCTTGGCGGCACACTCCACAATCACATACAGGGGCCCTGTAGAGGTGAAGGGGACAGGGAGGCTGCTGAGGCTACGGCTCCATACCCCACCGTCCCTGCCCTTAGCCCCCTTCCAACCCACCTTCCTGAGTACAGACGCCCAGCAGATTGATAATGTTCTTGTGTCGGCCAATCAGCTTCATCACCTCCATCTCAGAGACCAGGTCTGCCAAGTCCTTGTCGGAGGCGTTGTCTGCAGGGATGACAGCCAGGGTATACACATGGAGCTGCAGGGTCACGGACAGGACATGGAGTGCTGGACCTGGAGTCACAAAGGTCTGGACCCGAATCCCCGCTAGGCTGTGTGGCCTTTAAAAAAGTCTTCTAACTTCTCTGAACCTCAGGATCCTCTTGTATCAAAGGGGACAATGGATCATGCCCTACCTCTCACAACAGTTGCAAGGAAACAACAAGATCAAGGGTCTACAAGAGGTCGGCCTCTCTGTGAGTGGGACCAGGAAACAGGAGAACTCTGAATAGGAAGAAGCTCTATCTGGAGGTTTGGCATTAGTTCCCGGATGGGGTGAGAGCTCCTGGGGGCGGGAAGCTGCCTGGCGCCCTGAGATGGGACTGGGGCCTGGTGTGCATCTGGCCTGAGAATTCAGGGAGCGTCCAGTGGGGTGCAGCTAGGGAAGGCTGGGAAGAAGCTGCTCCAGATTCTCTTGAGAAGGCTGAGGACCAGGGGCTGACCTGTGGCCCTGGGCCAATGACATACCCTCCCTGCCAGACCTTACAATGCACATTTCTCAATCCCTGCCTCCCAGAAAGTACCAGGTGGCCCCAGCTGTGCAGAGGGGAGGGGATGGGGGAGGAGAACAGTGGTTTGGGCTGCTCTTGTAGAGGGGGTGGGGGACAGCAGTGAGAGGCTCCGATGGTAGGTCCCAGGTATGTCCTATGCACTTTGGGGCTGGTGCTTGGACTGTTCTCCTAGACTGGTGGACACAGGAGGACAGATCTGGGAAGGGCCCAGGGTTGGGGGGCTGAAGGTGTGACTTGGGGGTACTCAGAAGGAATGAGGTGGAAGCCTATGAGGCTGACAAGGTTATTCAAGGCCAAGGCTGACATGGGGCTAGGGCTGAGGTGGGGGTGTCTGACCCCAGTCACCCCAAATCCTTAGTCATCATCATTCCAGTGGTTAAGATTTTACGTATCAGGCACTTTTCACGAACCTCAGGCCAGGAGGTAGGGACTATTATTTACTCCCAGGTGACAGGTGAGCGAATCAGCTTTGAAATGGCTTGCGAGGGCTGGTAGCAGAGTTGGGCCCTAGGCCCAAGGGTGGGATCCTATAGCCTTTCTGGCCACCAGTGTTCAACTGGTAGCACCATGAGCCTCTTCTGTTAGTCCCAAGGCCACAGCACGTCCCCCGGGGACACCACTCACCCTTGAGCATCTTGACAGCCACGGTGCTGGCTTGGTCAGGCCGGGTGGGGTCCATGCCGAAGGCCTCTGCCCGCACCACCTGCCCAAAGCAGCCCTCACCCAGCGGCTTCCCGAGCACTAGCCTGGAAATGAGAATGCCGGGGCCTCAGCCATGGGAACGTCCTTCCTACCTGGAGCCTGCACGCCCATCCTCTCTCCATGCAGCGTACCTGTCCCGGGGGAACTCCCACAGTGGGTCGAGAGGTAGGTCTAGACTCACAAGGCCAGCGAGCAAGGGAGGGCCACTGGAGGAGAGACGGACACCCCGCACCAAGGAGGAGCTTGACTTGGCCGAAGAACCCGACTCCAGGGAGAACTGTAAGGCGGGTGACTCGGTCAGCCTGCTAGAGCTGAGCTGGGCTGGGGAAGGCAGGCCAAGAGCTTCACTATGGGGACACGATAGTGGGTGGGGAACAGCATGGTACCTGTCGGGCCAGAGGGAAGCGGGACAGCTTCTGCACGGTGGCGGGCTGCCTGGGGTGCCGGCTGATGAGTACCTGCCCTCGATACAGCCCGGCCAGCAGCAGGAAGACAACCAGAGCCAGAGAGCCTGACACGTACAGAATGATGTCCGTGTACCTGGCCTCCGGCGCCGCTGCTGTCCATGTGAGGTCCTCCTCTGCCCACAGACAGACACATATACAGACAGAAAACGGATCGGTCAGTGGTTAGATGGCCAGCCCTAGATCCTCTAACTCAGGCCTCACAGCTCCCAACACACACCGGGACACTCACCAAGAAAGCTGCAGTTATATCCCGCCCTGCACACCCCTAACCCAGAGGGTCACATGGCAGTCGCATGTGGACATGCACAGAAGCACTGCCACTCGAGGAATCAAGCCCACAAATCCGCATGCTACGTCCCAAGCCCCACAGGCCAAGGGACACAGCCTGCTGCCAGGTCAGAATGGGATTCTTGCAGCCTCTCCTGGCCCCCTCGAGCGCTCACCTGGCAGCACCGTGAGCCAGGCTGACTGGTAGGAGAGGCCAATGGAATTGCCCGCCAGGCAGGTGTACTCGCCCGCATCCTCAGCTGACACGTTCCGAAGGTATAGGACCTCCACCTCTGAGCTATTGATGTCTGCTGTCTGGGGATAGGGGACATACTCAGGGGTCACAACAGGGCCAGGAAGGAAGTGGGGCACCACCCCCCACCTCCATGCCCCATGGGAGGACAGTAGGGTTCAGGGGCTGGTAGGGGCTGGACCTTCAGGACTTGCACGTAGGGGAAGCCGTCGGCCCCAAAACTGCTGCCATTGATGACGATGTGCTTCAGCCACTGGATGTGGGGCTGGGCATCGCTGTACACCTTGCAGAGCAGCTCGACATTGCTGCCGGCCACAGCTGTGGTGTTGGCCGGAAGCCCCGCCTGCAGGATGGGCCGGTGCGGGGACCGCTCTGGGGGCCGGGCCAGGCGGTCAACCCTGACCAGTGGCACCCACAGAAGCACCCTGGTCACCCGCCTCCAGCAACCCCCCCCCCCGCCTCAGCTCAAGGGAGGGAACTTCCTGATATGCAACTCAGACCTTGTCCACCCCTGCTTACCCTGCTGAAACCTTCCATAGCTCCCCGTTGCCTTTGGAGTCAAGGGCGACTTCATAGTCTAGCATTCAAAACCCTCCACACGCATGGCTCCCTGCTTAAATGCCACAACCCAGGCATACACCTCTTCACAAATGCATTGTATTCATTACACCTAGGACCTTGATTCAGCCCGGGCCCTCTGCCTGGATGTCTCTCCCACTTTTTCTCTCAGCTGACCCCTGTTCCTCCAGGCCAACATTACCCCCCATGCTTCCCTCCCACCCACGGGGACACCTAGGGCAGCTTGAGCCATCTAAGACTGAGTCCGTCTTGCCTGCCAGACTGGGCGCTACCTGAGGGCAGTGCCAGGGCTCCCACCCCCAGACCGCCTTGCCTGCCCGTCCGCTCACCCAGCACATCCAGCAGATAGCTATAGCGGATGCTGCCCATAGAGTTCTCCACGAGGCAAGTGTATGTGCCACGGTCCGAGGGCACCACACTTTCCATCACCAGGCTCCAGTGCTGGTGGCGCAGCTGGGGGCAGGGGAAGCATCTATGAGTGGCCATCCACCTGTGCCCACCCAGGAGTCCAGGGCAAGAAGAGGCTAGATCCTGCCCACAGGGTTCTTCTCAAGCTCTCCAGGCCCTGGGGAGGCCAGGCCAAGGCCAAGAAGTGTCTGAACCCTTGGTTTGAGCTTTTGAGTTTTAGCATGGCCTCTTCCCGGCTGTACCACCATGAGTCAATTTTTGCCCTCTCGGAGTCTCAGCTTCCTCACTGCAACCTAGAGCTGACCCTGCAGGGTCTTCCCAGGAGAATTAGCTACTAAAACTCCATACCTGCCAGTCAGTGAGCCTTCCCACTTCACAAGGAAAGCTAAGGCTGAGAGATTAAGTCACTGGCGGGAGGGTAGCAGAGTGGGGACCTGAATCAGAGCTGTCCCAGTCCGCCGTCTAGTGCTCCTTCTAAGGCCGGAGGCTGCCTTCCTCATTAGAGAAGGAATGACTTCGAGGTCTGAGCAGACCATTGGGGGAGTGAAAATGGAGGAGCGGATGGTCTTAGAACCTAGAGACTCACCCGAATGCCTCCAATGCGATGCTCCCCATGGAAGTCCTGTCCATCCTTGAGCCAGCGGATGGTGGGCGTGGGGTTGCCTGCAGCTGGACAGCGGAACTTGACAGTGTTCCCGGCAGGCACTGCATGAAGTTTTTTCTCCATGCGCTGAGGGTGTGTCCAGTAGGGAGCTGGAGGGGAGGGGAAAGGAGAACTCAGTGCCCCCAGGATAACCACCTGTTTCCACACAGGTCTCTTCTTCTCAGTGACCAGCTGGGAGGTAGGGAACTGAGTCCCTGAGGACTCATACTGACCTTGCTGGGGGTAAATGTGCCCATTCAAGGGGTCCCCGTGGGCTTTAGGGTCCTCATTACCATTGCTGGAGGGCAAGGAGTCTATGTCAGGGACAAAGAGAGATGTCTGAGGTCTAGGATGGGGAGGGTCTCTCTCCCCAGGCACCCTTTAGCCCCTGGTAGGCCCCCTTACCATCTACAACCAAGGTAACATTGCGCAGGACAAGCATGGAGCCTCGTGCCAGGCAGAGGTAGCAGCCAGCGTCCTCCGGTAGGGAGCTGGCGATCTCCAAGCGGCCCCTCCAGCCTCGTACCCGGCCAGCAGGCGGTAGGCGACTGCCTTCCTTGTACCAGTGGCCACCACGCTCAGCCTGGCCACAGCATAGCCGCACAGGCTGCCCAAGGGCCACAGTCAGCTCCGGCTCTCGCTGCTCCGGGCTGGGGGCCAGGCAGGGCTCTGTGGGCCAAGGGCAGAGGTCAGTGAGCCCCCCACAGCCCCAGCTGAGGGAGCCCCCTGCGTACAGAGAACATGCTGCACAGACAGGGCACAAGCATCCCTCGACACATGCTGGACAGCTGCTCTTCAACATACACACATCATCACATGCTACAGACACTGTATGTGAGGCAATTGCCATGCCTCTGTGTGCATCACGCACACGGTGCAGAGCATACATGCTGGACTGGGCATGCCATTGCCACACACAAACACACACCCACCACATGCTATAGGTGCCACATCCAGGGCACATGCCACACCTCCAGGGCACAGCACACTCACGGTGCATATATCACACATGCTGCTGGGCCTCCCAAACCACACACCCGGTGCACAGAACACACACACACACACACACACACACACACACACACACACACACGCGGCCAGGAGCTCACCACCAGCTCTGCAGCCCAGCTCAGGACCCTTCACCCTGCAAGGCCATTCCTCTCTTGTGGACATAGAGATAGGTGGACGCTTGCTGGGAGCCAGACACTGAGTCTCAATGGTTGGGCCCTGCCCTGCTGTCACCTCCTCAGGGACTGGGCCAGGTCCTTTCCAGTTTTGCTCAGCTAGTAGCCCCCTCCAGGTTGCCCTCCCCTGCCACCCTCTCCCACCTTAAAGGCCATACCTAGCTCCATTTCCTCAGAGGCTTCAAGGGACAAAGCTGGAGCCCCAGGCACCTCCACCAGGACCCCCAGCAGGGCCAACAGCAGCCACATATCCTCTCTGCTGCTCACAAGGACCCAGGCTGGGCTTACCACCAACTGCCTTCCTGCAAAGGAGGGAGAAGAACTCCTGCTGGGCATGCACCTTTGGTGGTGCTATTCCCCTATTTTGCAGATGAAGAAACTGAGACCAGAAGTGGTCAGAGGACTTGTCCAACACCCCCCCCCCCGCCCACACAGCAGCATGGCAGAGACTGGAAGAGGCTCTGCCGTTGCCAGAGCCCAAAGCTTCTTCACAGTACGTTGTGCAGGGGGGCAGGGCCGGGCTTCCTGCTCTCCTCTGGTCCTGCTGAGACCCTGGCACAAGTTCATAGAAAGGGCAGTTTGGGGATTCTTTCTTTGGAGGAAAGCAGAGAACGGAGACATATCTTCTGCTCGCTCTCAGCACACATAATTTATTTTTTGCTGAATAAATGAATTTATTGCTGAAGAACCCAAAAAAAAAATCTAATACAAGGCCAAACTTCAGCATCTGGATGTTATCTGAGCTGACCCACACTTCTTCTAGCATTGCTGACATTTTCATGGCCAGCTTTGAATACCTTCAGTGGCAGGGCACTCACTCCTAACAAAGCAGCACATTCCATGGTGAGCAGAAGTTCTTCCTCATTCTGAACCAGAATGGCATGCTGGGAATACATCTGCTTTTTGTGTCCTCACAACTCTGAGGCAACGGGCTCTATGTCCAACAAAGCCAAGTTCTAATCCTGACTCTTACCAACTTGCAAGTCCCTGTCCCTCTCTGGGTGCTGTCCTCCAAGGGCTGCTTTGAGGATAAAAGAGACCATATATGTAGGGGTTGGGAACACAGAATGTTGGCATGTTCTTCCCCTCCCTCCCCGTGACTCTCACCCTGGGTCTGCCTTTGGCCAATTACCTCTGATTCTGGTGCGGTTCCTGTCAGGTATGATGTACACACCCACCCTATCCATATGCCAACAAGGATGTCTCCATCTCCCAAAAGAACACTCAAAACTCCCTCAGCTGGGGCAGGGGAAGAGGAGACCAACGTAGTCCCAGGGGACTACTGGCTATTACCTGGGGCTTCATAAGTCAGGAGGCACTGGTGTCTATGAATCTATCTTGCCCAGGAAGCTCACTGCACCCTCTCTCTTCAGCCACTGCCCCCTTCCAGCTCTGGCTGAGGCAGGGGGCACTTAGCTTGTCCTGACCAAAACCATCACCTCCCCCATCCAACTGTTCCTTCCCTGGGTTGCCCCCGCAGCTGGGGCATCATCTCTTCCCATCTGCCTTCACCCCTCCTCTACTTCCAGTCCCATCTGCCTCCTCAATCCTTCTCCAGTCCATCTCACCTCCCTTGCTTGGACCCAAGGCAGGCCATGGTCATCTCTAGCTTGGGCCTTTGCAAACATCTCCCTTGGCTCTCTAGCCTCCACTCTCCAGCAGGGCTTTAGAAATTACAAGTATCTGCCATGTCACCACCCCATATCCCCAGCTTTCAAGCCCTTAATGGCTGCCCATGTCCAGCAGGGTCCAATCCACAGTTCATCCAGCATTCTAGGCCTCCCTCCCTGCCCTTGTCAATATCTTTAGCTGCACAGTCTGCTCCTTCAACCTCTTCAGCAGGAAAGCCATTGGCTTTCAAAACTGGGCATGTCTTCTCTCTTGCACATACATACCTCTGTGTCCCCATTTCTCTTCTCCACCCGACTCAGATGCCACTGTCCCTGCA
Organism: Eumetopias jubatus; assembly: GCF_037043125.1. Taxonomy (NCBI): domain Eukaryota; kingdom Metazoa; phylum Chordata; class Mammalia; order Carnivora; family Otariidae; genus Eumetopias; species Eumetopias jubatus. The sequence continues at coordinate 89,257,512 of NW_028274811.1, forward strand.
CTCACCCCCAGTTTCCATGGCCCTCTTCCATAGAATCCCCCTACCCTGCTCTGCTCTGCAGGGAGAATAGCCCTCTGGGTCCACAGCTCCAGTTGGGAGAGGGGCCGAGGCCTGGGGATTTTATTCCCATTCCTAGGCTGCCCCGACCTCGTAACCTCAGGACCCTTCCTCGGATCACACGCGGCCGCAGACAGACCGACCCACCGCCTTGCTCAGGGGCTGATGGGCCTGCCTTTGGCATCAGACAGTCCTGGGTTCTCCTCCAACCTCCCGGACTCAAGCGTTGGGGGACCCTGGGCAAATGACCGCACCTCTCGGATCCTCAGCTTCCTCATCTCTACTCCGGGCGCGCAGACGGTCCAGCAGCCGAGGGACCAGCGCGCTTTTCTTCCTCCACCCTTACCCTGCCACCCTGGGGGGAGGTGCGAGTCGGCAAGTCCAGAGGGGGAGCTGCAAAGACAGCCGGCCCGCCCCCGTCCGGGTGGGCAATGAGTAACCAGCTCCACGGCCAGGGTGCTCTTTGGACGGAGCGGGACAAAAGGCCCTGTGTGCGCTGCGGGTTACTGATTTACCGTCTCCTCCACCCCCCTTCCGAGAGGACGCCCAGGTCCCCAGTGCTGGGAGGGGGCAGCTCCCTGAGCCCAGCTGCCGCTCGCCCTCTGGCGGCGGGGAGCGCAGCCTGGGCCCGCAAGGGATCCCGGCTCACCTCGAGCCTCTGTGGTCCCGCTCCAGGCACAGGGTCCCAGCTCACCTGGGTCCTCCGCGGCCCTGCTCCTAGCTCCGGCCAGTGCCGACACCCGCGCCCAGCGGGGACCGCAGACTCAGCCGGGGCGCTCCTCCGCCCCGGGCCAGAGAGCCAGGAATGCACCCGCGACAGCGGGGTGGCCGCGGGAGGCCCAGCGCCCCGCCCCCCTCGGGCCCCGCCCCTCCTGGACCAGCTCTATCCTGACAGCGGCTTGGCTGGGGACAACCCAGCGCCCCGCCCACCCCCGGCCCGGCCCCTCCTGGACCAGATCTACCAAGACAACCACGACGCGGCGAGTAGCACAGCGTCCCGCCCACCTGGGGACCAGTCCCCAGACCCAACAGAGCCGAGTGTCCCACTGGGTCAGCCCAATCCCGGGGCCCCGCCCCGGCCTGCCATCAGACTCCGCCTCTTTTGCCGCACCCAGACCAGGCTTCCAAGTTTTAGTTATTTGCGTTATCCTGTGCTCTTCACCCCTTTTAGGGAGCAATGCCCAACAGTCCTGACCGGCCAGCCTCCACAAACCTTGGCCTAACCTGGCTACTCTGTCTTCTGTCACCATACAGTGGCTAGGAGATTCCCCTCTGCCTCCAACCGCACCCATCCGTTCTCAGCACAACCTTTAGAGTGATATTTGAAATACAAATCTGGGGGCGCCTGGCTGGCTCAGTTGTTGGAGCATGCCACTCTTGATTTTGGGGTTGTGAGTTTGAACCCCACGTTGGGTGTAGAGATTACTTAAAAATAAAATCTTTTTTAAAAAAAGATTTTATTTATTTGAGGGGGGAGGGGCAGAGGGAGAGGGACAAGCAGACTCCTCGCTGAGCAGGGAGCCCAAGGTCCGGCTGGATCCAGGAACCCTGAGATCATGACCTGAGCCAAGTCAGACACTTAACCAACTGAGCCACTCAGGCGCCTCTTAAAAATAAAATCTCAAAAAAAAAAAAAAAAGGAAAGAAAGAAAGAAAAGAAAAGAAAGGAAAAGAAAAGGAAAGGAAATAAATACAAATCTGATGCTTTAAAACTTTCCACTAGCTTCCCATAATGATTCTTGGCATGACCTGGCCCCTGGCCACATCTCCAGACAAATCCTTCATTTCTTTCCTTGGTCCCACTCTATCTCTGGGCCTTTGCACATATGATTCCCTCTTCCTGGAATGATTTTCCCCTCCAGGTCTGGTTGGTTCCATCTCATTCTTAGATGTCAGAGCACTTCCTCAGGGAAGCCCTCTGGACCTGCCAGGTTCCTCTTAGATGCCTTCTGTCCTGTGAGCATGGAGAAAGAAGCAGGAAGTGAAGTGATTCAAAGCACAGATTTCAGGACTCAAATCTCAACGCCATCACACTTGGAGTAACCTTGGCAGGTTAGTCCATCTCTGTGTTTTCATTTTCTCATCAGTAAAGTAAGTATAATGATAGTATCTTCCTTATGAAGTTTTTGCAAAGAGTAAACACGTGTAAGCCTGTAGAACACTGCCGGGTATATGACACTTGCTTTGTAATGTTAACTATGATTATTTAGGACCTGTTATTTCTTCATCTTCATGGAACATTCCAGAACTGTAACTAAACAGTTGTGTACATAGGAGGCAGGAACTGCCTACAGACTTCAACATTGTATCCCAAGTGCCTGGCACACAGTAGGTACCCCCAAATAGTTCTGCTCCACCTTGCTCAGGTCTGCCTCACTTGAAGCATCTCTCCCCTTGAGCAACTAGACAGTGGCCGAACTAGGAGGGCAGCTGAACTTTGACCTCTGCCCGAGCCACACCTGAAGTCTAAGCCCTCCACTCCGGTTGGCTTCTTGAGGAGAAAGGAAACCCCTAAGCTGGGGTCTCAGACTCATCTCCCCGTGCCCCTCTGGCTGGTGGAAACCCTGCCCTAAGGGAAGCAGTTTCCTTTCCCATTGTTATGCAGAGGAGTCTAGCTTTCTCCACCCTTACTCCCTACGGGATAGAGGCTTTTCCTTTGCATAACTAAAAAGCCCAATAAAGTGATTTTTTTTCCTTCTCAAACAAAATAATGGTCTCCTCCCAAAGATAAATCAAAAAATAATTGGCTATCTTTTAAAACCAGCTGGTTCTGATTCCCCGTATTCACGGTCCTTCCTTGCTGGAGCACCTGGAAATGTTGAGGCTCCTGGCACTGGGGGAGCCCAGCAAATGGAAGCCTCCAGCACAAAGAAGCCTCACCGGACCTCCTGGACTCCTGGAGAGATCCAGCTCCCCACCTCTGGTCGTCTGCTGGCTCCTCTTAGTGAAGGTGGTTGTTGGGGGGTAGGGTGAGCTGCCAGCAGGGGCTGGACCCCACACAGCTTTCATTCAACTTCCAGGCACTTCTCAGGTTTACCTGAGCCAAAGGCAAAGGAAAGGCTTTCATAGCCCAGGCTGCGCAACCTCCCTGCCTCCTGAGATGCCCAAATTCCTTAGACTGGCAACCATATACTTCCCACCCCCCCAAGTCTGCACATCCCTTGTCCACCTCCCATCCCACACTCATGACCTCTCACACTGACCCTCTGTGGCATCTGATGCTCTTTCACGTTATTCATTCATATACACATTCATTTGCCAGGTGTCAATTAACGGTTCATTATGTGGTATGCACCGTTCTAAATAGTGGGGATAAAGCAGTAATCTGACCCAGCCCCTCCCCTTCAAGGAGCCGCTGACATTGTAGTGGGGAGAGATGGGAAAGTAAACAGAACACAGAAGGAGACATGCTGAGGAAGTCTGCAAGAGGCATCCAAGCCTGTCTCCCCATCATGGTCTCACTCTCTTGGTAACAATCTTCCACCAGTAACATTCGCAGTCTCTCTCAAAACCTTTCAAACATGACCTCTCTCCACTCTCTCCCTCTCTCTCTCTTTCACATACACACACACACACACACACACACACACACACACACACACACACACACACACACACACACTAGCAGGGGCTCAGGAACCTGCCATCCTAAGATCCTACCTTTAGCCTGCCTCTGCCTCAGTTTCTCTATCCAGAAAATGGGCACACTCCTGCTTCCTTTTCCCCAGGGATGTTGGAGGAAGTGAATGAGTTAAGAGATGGGAAAGGGTTTCAGCAGAACAGGAAGCAGGGAGGAAGTTCTTGCCTTGGCTGAGCTCCCACTGTCTGCCAAGTGACATGCTAAGCTAGGTGTTACATATGCATTATATCCTTTGATCCTCCCCCCAAACCAAATGTGGTTAGAATCCTTAGCTCCATTTTGCAGGTAAGGAAACAGGAGCTCAGGCAGATGGAATGACTTGTCTAAAGTCATGTAGCAGGGCGATTGACTGGCTTAGTCAGTAGAACATGTAACTCTTGATCTCAGGGTCATGAGTTCAAGTCGCACGTTGGGCATAGAGCTTACTTAAAAAAATAGTGAAAAAATAAAGTCACAGGACTGAGCCTTGAGCCCTGATCTTCTGGGACAAAGAGGGAGAGCTCAGGGTGACTCTCCACAGAGTTGGGATTTTTAGTATATGTGCTGCCGAAGTGAGCACCAGAGTTGGGATTTTTGATGCTACTGCATCAGCCTGTTTTCTACCCCCATCCTTAACTTCAGTCCAGGAAGGTGCATACTCACCCAAAGGTGAGGCACTGGGCACTGCTCTCCCTGCCCATTTGGCTAGTACTGATGGGGCACCTATGAAGTAGCAGGCCCTAGGCAGAGGGTTGCAGGCTCTGGGCTCCCGAAGGGCAAGTCTGGGACAGGAGGGACTCCTGAGGCCAGGCCCTGCCCCCCACCTGCCTGAGAGCAGAGTTGGGGGGAGGGGGCAGACGTTGCCTGGTGCCGACCATGTTGCTCTTGGATGGCAGCCGGGCCCAGGGAACACTGGGGCTCTTGTGCGGAACGGCTGCCCTGAGCCCCTGCCCAGGCCCCATTCCAGCCTAGGCCTGGCCCAAGCCCTGGCCTCTGAGCCAGCCCTGTGCTTTCTTGTCTTCTTTCCTTCAGAATGATTTTTATTTTGAGAAAGTTTTAAAATATATATAAAAAAATGCACAGGGTAATATCATATACTTGCTACTCAGAATTGACAATTGTTATTACTTTTTCACCTTTCTAACCCCTTTCACCCTGGCTTCTCTCACAGACTCCAAGGAGGTCTGGTTTGGCTTGTCAACACGGAGGTGACACTGATAGCAAGTCAGTGGTGAAATGTTGGGTGTTAGAGCCAGACAGATAAAGGTTTGAATCCTAAAAACTTGGGACCTTCGACAAGTCACTTAACGTTAAGCCTCAGTTTCATTTTCTGTAAAATGGGAATAATAGCTTTTCTGGGAGGACTCAGTGTAATGATGTATTGGAGCCCAGTGCCAATGCCTGGCACATAGCCCATGCTCAGGAAAAAGCGGCCAATATTAATAATAGCAGCTGTGGGTCTAGGTGAGACCTACCCAAATGTATGAGTAACACACTTTTTAAAAAATTTTTTTATTGTTTGTTAATCACCATACATTACATCATTAATTCTTGATGTAGTGTTCCATGATTCATTGTTCGTGCATAACACCCAGTGCTCCACGCAGAACGTGCCCTCTTTAAGAGTAACACACTTTTGTGACCAAGAGGGAGGACTGTTAGGGTCACCCCTGTCCCAACCCTTATATCTCCTCATTCCCCACCCACTGGGCACCTTTAAGTCCAATTTCTACCTGGGGAAAACAAAACTATGAATTGCCGGCTGCCAGGGCATCATGGTGGAGGCAGGGAGCCTGGTGCTGATGTTGGCAGCCTGGGATAAGACGAAGCCAGACAGAGGGGGATGGGCTAGGAGGAATCCAAGGTTCTCTTTGGGAGAGTCCTGGTGCTTCCCAGAGTCTCAGCAGCACCCTTGGCCCTCTTGTCTGCTGGTCCCAGACGCTGTGGACCCATGTCTTGGGAGACTTTCAGGGTTTGCCAGACTCAGCTCTCTCTAGACTTGGGCCTACAAACCTCACACCTACTGGGGCTTGGCATGCATATATTTTTGGAGGAGAGAGGGGGCCAGGACAGCTGTGAGGTGGCAGAAGCTGGGCAGGAAAGGTTATAGGGCTGGTAGTCTGCATCAGGAAAGAAGCCTCAGAGGGGCCCTCACCCGTCCCTACCTTGCCTCATGCCCACCTGGACCATATAGGATTTTGTCTGGGCACAAAAAAACAGAAAACCTAAATGGCAAGGGCTTTAACAAAACAGGTTAATTCGTCCCTCATTAGTCCCAGGTCTCCCAAGTCTGGACATGGGTGAAGGTGGGTCTGAAATGAGGGTTGAGGTCCCTTTAGTTCTCTACACTTTCCCCTACTGGTTGCAAGATGGTGGCTTCAGCTCCTGCCATCACACTTGTGCTCAGGCAGGAGGAAGAAAGAAGCCACAAAGAGTCGAATCTCTATTCAACTACTTCTGATTTTATCTCTTTGGTGAGACTGTAATACATTGCCACCCCTAACTGCAACAGAGGTCAGGAAGGTCTGCTAGAAAGAAGGGGTGACTGAACATCAGGCAGGCTCTGTATCATCAACCTTCTCTGATGATACAGGCTCTGTATCATCAATCTTCAGTGCCAAAAGGACTTCTTCATTATTATTATTTTTTAAGTAAACTCTACCCCCAATGTGGGACTCAAACTCAAGACTCCTCCGAGATCAAGATTTGCATGCTCCACTGACTGAGCCAGCCAGGGGCCCCACCAAAATGACTTCCTTAAAACACCGATTTAGGGGCACCTGGGTGGCGCAGTCGGTGAAGTGTCTGCCTTTGGCGCAGGTCGTGATCCCGGGGTCCTGCGATCGAGTCCCACCTCGGGCTCCCTGATCAGCAGAGAGCCTGCTTCTCCCTCTCCTCCCTACTCATGCTCTCTCTCGCTACCTGTCTCTCTCTCTCTCTCTCTCTCAAATAAATATATAAAATATTAAAATAAATAAATAAATAAAATAAAAATAAAACACAGATTTAACCAACTCACTCCTCAGCTTTAACTACCCTTTCCCTCCCTCCCTCCCTCCCGCTGGCATGCCCAGCTCCTCAGCCTGGCACTGGGGGCCCTTGGAGACTGGTCTCTGCCGCGCTGTCCTGCCCCACGTCCCCGCTGCTTTGTGTGCCCGCTGCCCCAAGCTCCCAGCGAGCCCTCCTGAACGTGCCTTAGTGCCTTTATACTTGCTGTTCTTACTGCTGGGTGTGTCCTTCCTTGGTCCTGCCTCTCCTCTTCCCTTCCCTCCAGCCATCACACCAGACGACTGCCATTCAGCTTTCTGGACTCCTCTTAAGTGTTCCCTCTTCTCTGAGAACCTTCCTGACCACCTTGAACTGGACATCTGAACACGTTTCCTCTCTCTGAAAACAGCTCTTCCATTTTCTTTGAGGTCCTGGCCTTCCCCTACTCCCAGCCCAGTGGGATTTGGGGGGAGCCAACTTCTCCCTGGTTGCTGTGGTGGGCATGTGCCCCAGGACTTGGCTGATGAGAATATTCCATCCCCCAGGCTATTATTATTGGGTCAGGGATGAGCATGTGACCCAAGCAGGGCTAATGAGAGCCAGTCTGGGTCTTTCATTAGAACTAATGGGAAACTAACACTCTCAGAGGTTACTGAGGCATGAATATGGAAGCCTAGCACTGCTTGAGAGAGCCTGCTTATGAATGAGGCCAACACAGGAAACAAGAGGGCCAGGAGACCAAGCCTGCCTGGATTCAGCCATGCCTCAAGGCAGAAATTACTACTTTGAACATTTCATTAATGTGAGCCAAATTTTTTTTCTTAAGCTAATTTGTCTTTTTTTTTTTAACTCTTTATAAATAAAAGGCCCCTAATAAAGGTCCTCCCAGTAGAAATGACTCCTCCTTCCTTTGTGTCTCCACTATCCTCTGTTGGCTCTCAGGCCATAGTATTCACCTGTTTACATGTCAGTGAATTCATCATGTCATTGCCCTATTTCTTTAAAACCTTTCAACAGCTTCCTGTTGCTTTTATTTTTTATTTTTAAAGATTTTATTCATTTATTTGAGAGAGAGGCAGAGCACAAGCAGGGGGGGTGGCAGGCAGAGGGAGAAGAAGGCTCCCCACTGAGCAGGGAGCCCGATGCGGGACTCAATCCCAGGACCCTGGGATCATGACCTGAGCCGAAGGCAGACGCTTAACAACTGAGCCACCCAGGCGCCCCTTCCTGCTGCTTTTAGAATAAAGACCTGTATTAGTTACCTACTACTACGTAGCAAATTACCCCCAAACTTAATGGCTTTAAATAACAAACATTTGGGGATGCCTGGGTGGCTCAGGGACGCCTGGGTGGCTGAACTTAAACTAGCTGGAGTTTGTTTCTTTCGCTTTCAGCTGAAAATCTTGATACACCCTGAGGGACCTGGGTCCTGCCAGTCTCTTTCCTTATCTGGTGACAGACTTTCCCTGTTTCAAGGTGATAAGCATCATCTTGCCTCAGGACCTTGGCACATGCTTTTCCCTCTACCTGGAACATCCTCTCCCCACCTCTTCCTGCTTACCCACGGGCTAATTCCTATTCACCCTTCAAGTCTCAGCTTGCGTGTCACTTCCTCAGAGAGACCTTCCCTGCTCTGCCTCCCCCTGCCACCCCACGCCTAGGCTCAGTCCTCCTATTATAAGCTCTGGCTACACTGGCATTTTCCTTTTAGTATTTTATCACAACTGAATGAGGGCTTCTAGGACATGAAATTGTGTCTCATTCCAGGGTTCTGGCATATAGTAGGGGCTGAGGAAAAATAAATTCCTCTTCCCACACTCTCTAGGGACCTCTGTCTTTACCCTAACAGCCCTCAGACACACACTGCTCAGCTTCCATCAGACTTCCCGACTCTCAATATTTTCATTCAGGTGCAAGTGAACAGATATCCCAACTCAAAAGGGCTTAAGCAAAATAGTGAATGTATTGGCTTATGTAATTTTAAAGTCCAGGGGTGGATCAGCCTTCAGGAACAGCCTGACCAAGACTCATTCTCTCTTTTGCTTTCTTCCCTATGGTTCCATTCTCTGGCAGGTGCTCCCCAAGAGATGACAAAGAAGGCTACCAACGGCTCTGGGCTCAAAACCTTCCCATTTAGCAACTCCTTCCCAACTGTTCTAGCAGAAGCCAGGAGGGTGGAGGTTATCTCCACCCAGATCACATCAGCTGAGCGTGGGGTTCCTCAAAGAAGAAGAAAGGTAAATAAATACCAGGAGGCCCCAACAAGGTATGGTTACTATACTTGGTGATTCTGGAAGTCTTTCTGCACAATAAACCATTCCTGCACATGGTGATTTAAAACAATTCTGTGTTGGGGCGCTTGGGTGGCTCAGCGGTTAGGCGTCTGCCTTCAGCTCAGGTCATGATCCCAGGGTCCTGGGATCGAGCCCCACATCGGGCTGCCGGCTCGGTGGGAAGCCTGCTTCTCCCTCTCCCTCTCCCCCTGCTTGTGTTCCCTCTCTTGCTGTGTCTCTCTCTGTCAAATAAATAAATAAAATCTAAAAAATAAATAAATAAAACAATTCTGTGGATTAGGTGGGCTCAGCTTGGCAGTTCTCCTGCTGGTCTCTTCTGAGGTTGCTTATGCAGAATGTGCTGTGCTGGATGGTCTAGGATAGCCTCCTTTACATGCCTGGAGCTGGCTGCTGGCCTCTCTCCACATGGGCTCACATGTCCACTTGGTCTAGCCCAGGATTCCTTTTATAGTGGCAGGAGTGGAAGCTGCAAGGTTTACGTTCTAGCCTTGGAAGTTGCACAGTGTCACCTCACTGCATCCTCCAATCAGAGCAAGTCTCGAGGCCAGCTCAGGTTCCCCATCTCGGTGGCCTGAGTGACAAAGCCACGTCACAAAAAGCACACAGATGCAGGGAGGCAAATGGCCTCATGAGAGGCCATTACCGAAACAATCAACTGTACTCCACAGCCCCTCTCTTCTAGGTCCTTGCACTTACTCTCCTCCCAACCTGGGTCCTTTGACTTTGATAACCACCAGAAGCTCAGCTCCTTCAAGAAGTCTTTCTGTGAAATCCTAGCAATAGTCCCTACCAGCCCGGGGCGCCTGGGTGGCTCAGTCATTAAGCGTCTGCCTTTGGCTCGGGTTGTGATCCCAGGGTCCTGGGATCGGGCCCCGCATTGAGCCCCGCATTGAGCCCTGCATCGGGCTCCCTGCTCAGCGGGAAGCCTGCCTCTCCCTCTCCCAATCCCCCTGCTTGTGTTCCCTCTCTCACTGTCTCTCTCTCTGTCAAATAAATAAAATCTTAAAAAAAAATAGTCCCTACCAGCTCATACCGACTTTTACCTTATCCATGAATTGACTCAATCGCTAAGCAGTTATTAAAGCAATCACCGTCCTCTGCTGGGCACCAGAGACCCACTATGATAAGATCCAGTTACTGTCCTCAAAGAGTTTCTAGTCTTAAATGAGGAGACAGGGAATTGACATAGTATATTAAGGGCAATGCTAGAGGGGGCACAGGGCATCATCAGAGAGCACAGAAGGACAGCCAACTCAGCCTTGGGGGTTGATGATCCTCTTAGGATCGCTGGGTTGATAGGGAAGCTGGAACTTGTATTAGACAGTACTCCTGGTCGTGATAGAAACCCACCTTAAATTGCCTTCAGGGATAAAGAGTATTGACTTATAACTAAAAAGTCCTGAGAGTATTGGTTTCAGGCTTGATTGGATCCAGGTGCTCATCAGAAATCAGTCACTTCTCAACTCTCAGCTGTTTTCCTCTGTGATGATTTAATTTTCATGCAGATGGTCTTTATGTGTTGGCAAAGATGGCTACTAACAGCCCCAGACTTATTCTGATTGCCAGGGAGTGGGGTCAGTCTCTCAGAACTACAGGACTACAGGTGGAAGAATGGGAGAGATATTACCCAAGGGAAAAGAGTATAAGAAAAGCTAATGAGTAGGGCGGCCATCAGGTGTTCTCCCAGGCAGGTGACTAAATTACAGCCTTCAAACAGTGTCCTCTGGAAGGAAGTGTCCTAAGGGAAGGGCAAGGGGGCGTTTGGAAGTAGAAATAGCATGTGTGCTAACAACAACTTGGAAACATGGCAGTCAGATCCCTCCATGTCTACTTCTTGGTTGTGTAAACTCTCCAAGATTTTGCCTCTGAGTTTCCACTGTAAAATCGAGCCTTTTCAAGTTCTTGAGGGCTAAATGAAATATCAAATCAGGGGCTCAGGAAAATTCATCTTATTCTCTTCAGTCTTCAAATAGGCCCTGGGACTGATCTGCTTTGTCCAGCCAAAAAAAAAAAAAAAAAAAAAAAAAAGGCAAGTTCTCCCCCTAGTGGCCACCAGGGTCATTGCGCTGTATCGTTGACGCACTGACAGAACCGTCCTAGGTTTCTTCTGAGTTTTGGAGGCCCTGGACAGATGAAGCAGGATTTGTGGACAGCGAGCCTCGGAGTGCCAGAACAGGGACATGCCTGCCCTCTCTGTAACGTGGGCTTGGCACAGGGCAGAGTAGGTGAGGTTTTTAGGTGGAGAGACGGCCAGAGGGAGAAATTGTTTTTTCCTGCTCTATTTGACACAGCTGAACAGAAGGAAGATCTGGTTAGGGATGGGAACAGCTCATCTGGTAGGGGCTGCTGTGAGGGAAGGGCTTTCTTTGTTACCTCCTTGGGAGAACCCCTAACTGCCCAACCATCACCACCTCTTCAGGACTCAGGCTCAAACTGTGACTTCTTACAACTTCGACCTGACAGAAGATAGCAAGGCTTCAGGTCACATGAAGTTGGTGGCAGGGCTCAGACCAACACCCAGGGACACTGAATCCCAGACCAGTGTCCTCCATGACATGCTTCATGGCTGCTATATGGCCACATACATAGCTGCGGGTCTGCACTGAGTGGTTATTACATCCCAACTTGCTTTTCTTTTTTTTTTTTTTTAAGATTTTATTTATTTATTTGAGAGAGAGAATGAGATAGAGAGAGCATGAGAGGGGGGAGGGTCCGAGGGAGAAGCAGACTCACTGCTGAGCAGGGAGCCCAATGCAGGACTCGATCCCGGGACTCCAGGACCATGACCTGAGCTGAAGGCAGTCGCTTAACCAACTGAGCCACCCAGGCGCCCCTTTCCCAACTTGCTTTTCATCCAGCTCTGGGTTAAGAGCTTTACATGCATGATTCCATTGTGTTCTCCTCAGATGTCATTGGCTGCGGAAACTGAGGTGCCCCTGAGATGCCTGGGCTAAGCTGAGGGTCCTTAGCAGTGAAAGGTGACTTCTGGCTGGAGCCCTGGGAAGAGCCACCTCTGGCCAGCATGTCCCCCCCACCCCCCAATCAGATTGAATTAGGTTTCTGGCATTTCATAAATCATTGACACTTAATACAGGACTCTGTGCCAGATGCCATCTCCTTCTGGCCTCACATCCCCAGGGAGACCCAGGGCTTACTTCAGGCCAATAATATAAGGAACATTTACATAGTCCTCATTTACATAGTATCTATCACATGTCAGGTACTGTAATTGTTTCATATGCATCTATTCTTTTAATTCCCCAAACAACCCTCTAAGGTAGATAGTAATGTTTCAGGAGTAGGTACAGGGCAGTTTGCCAAGATCACACAGCCCTGAAGAGCTATGATATGAACCCCTGAACCCCGGCTGCCTGACTCCAGCTTGAGTTTTTGCTGCTACACTAGACCGCCTCTTCAGGGCTGACACCTCTCCCTCCATGAGACCTTTCTTAGCCACCAGAGTCACGGGCATGAGCTCCCTCTGATGTTTGCCTTTTGGATTGGGTATTGTGGGTCCTGGGCACTGACATGAGAGACCATTCCAGGCTAGGGAAATTCAAATCTGATCCCAGGGATGCTCAGAGTAAGAGGGGCCCTGATGTGAAGTCATGTGCCACAACAATGTCCAATATTAGAAAGACTGACAATACCAAGTGCTATCAAGTTGTTAAGTTGGTAGAACCACAGTGGAAAACCATATGGTAGTATCTAGACGAGCTAAGCACACACCTATCCTATCATGCAGCAATTCTATTCCTGGGTTTATGTGTGTGCATGTACACCAAATGACACATACAAAATTTTTCATAAGAGCTTTATTTATAATAGTTCAAAATGGAAATAACCCAATCGTCCATCAACAGAATGGCTAAACTGTGGTGTATTCATATAATGGACTACGACTACACAGCATGAAAAAAATGAACTTCTCACACACACAAAAACATGGATGAATCTCAGACATAATATTAAGCAAAAGAGGATGTGATTCCATTTTTATAAAATTCAAGAGCAAGCAAAACTAATCTATGGTGATAGAGGTCAATACAGTGTTTACTTCTGGGAGATAATAACTAGGAAGGGGAACAAGGGAAACTTCGGGGGAGCTGGCAGTGTTCTGTATCTTGGTCTGGAGGGTGACTGCCCAGATGTGCACACATATGTAAGCATTATCAAATTGTACTTAAAAAATTAGAGCACATTACAAAATGTAGCTCAGAAAGCTAGGGAAAAAGTGGTATTTCAAATAAAGACAATTTCTGGGTATGGCTTAAAGCAGTTATTTTTGCCCACCCCCAACCACTCTTCTCCCTTAGTCTGGAAGGAGCCCCACACTTTCTTCTTTTCTCTTCCAGTCAATGTGTTTTAGGTGGAGCTCATTCTTTCCCAGGCCCCAAATCAGGGCACCATTTCCCCTAGTTGCAGTGACTGGTTTAGGAATCGGAACAGGGCCAAGTTGGCTAATGAATCAATCCAGAATTTTTTCTTGGAACTAGTAAGAAAAGATGTTTTTTCTGTACTGTAGTTGCCTATCTATCAGGATACAAGCCTGGAGCTGCCACTGGCCATCTTGCTACCTTCTGGAGAGTCTGCCTGAGAAAGAGGCCACATAGAGGAAAGCAGAGTGAGATTAAATTCTTCCTGAAGACAGTGTGTCAGAACCTGGATCTAGCCATTCCTGTACTGAAATTTTTCATTTGGTGAATCAATAAATTTTCCTTTTTAGCTAATCATTTTGACTTCAGTTTATTACAGTAATAACTAGAGTCTAATACACTGGAAGTCTTGGGTAAAATTATGAGAAGTATGCGGGGGCTTGGAATATAAAATAACCACTGAGCCTTGTCCAATCTATTTTATGGTTGCTTGCTCTGTGAGACCATAGCCCTGCCAGAAGGTGGGTGGCACAGACCCAGGGGTCCTGTGGGAAGGATTCTGGTCCTTGTTTGAAAAGGGTTCCAGACTAGCAATCTAGAGAACTGGATTCCACTCTCCATTTTGTTGCTTCTTAGTGGCAGGACCTTGGGCAAGATACTATACCTTTCTATAAAATGGAATATCATTACCTAGCTCAAAAGGCTGTTATGTAGATCAAATGCAAGTTTCCCAACTTCTCCAGCTTTTTCATACCCTTAGGTGAGTTAGTGCCCGCATCTGGGCATTCTCATTGCACCCTTTATGATCCTCTGACCATCGCCATAATGATCTTTATAGTGTGTGAGCTCCCCAATGGCAAGAAAATGTTCATCCCTGTGCCCTCTTGCCAACAGGGCTGGGCACACGGCTAGCAGAGACTCCTGAATCCAGACTAAGAGGTCTTATGGGCCAAGGGCTCATGATCTGACAGCCCACCCACCCTTCGGCCCTTCATTCCCTTGCCTGATAGATGAGGCTGATTCTGACACTCTGGATAAGGTAAGGACTCCAGGGAAACTGCTGGGACAGTCCTGGGCTTTGAATGCTGAGAGCTGAGAATCCACCATGGGGGCTGCATAGGGCCCTTCCCAGCTTGTCAACAGCAGGTGCCAAGAACAGTTTGCTGAGTGAAGAATGGGGGCTGAGGCTGCCTGGGTACCCTCCTCAGATCTGGCTGTCTGAGACAAACATTGGACAAAGGGCTCCTGAGGCCATCACACTCACTCCTTCCGTAGCTCATTTCTGGGTCATAGAAAAGCTTCCTGCAAGAATCTCTAGGCCTATAAGTTGATGGAACAAACCTAGTGCTAGTAAGAGCTGTGTTGGGAAAGGCCATCTTTCCTTATACACCCTCATTCATTCATACATTCATTCATTCAACAAACACTTCATGACACACCACTCCACATTAGAGAAGTAGAGATGAAAGAGGCTAGGTCTCAGCCCTGAAGGGATTAGCCTGGAGAGAGCCGTATTGGACACAGCCTCCATTTTGGCTTCCCCGTCTGTCTCCTGCCCTGCTCCCCTGCATCTCTTCTCCACCGAACAGCCAGAATGATCCTCTCAAACAAAGTAGATTCTCAGCTTAACCCCCCTAAAGACCTCCATAAAGCCCTCAGTGACAGGGGGAAGTAGAGTGGACGAGGTGGTATTAAGTTTAGGGCGCCTGGGAAGGCTTCAACAAGGTTGCCAAGCAATTTAGATGTTTATCTCTGTCCCACCTCTTAAGATCAGTATTTGGAGCTCTGGGAGTCTGAGAGGGGCGAGGGTAAGCGGTCAAGACACACATATTAGATCCAACGGCAATCTGGCACCAAATCCCAGGTCTGTTAAGTTGCAGTCTGGCTCATGGGAGAAATTCTTTATTTCGATGCTTCAGTGACCAAGAGACAGAGCATATGCGCACGCACACACACCCATACACAATACAGCAAGGCGTTTCACAGGCAAAGGGACAGGCAATCGGGGGACAAGGCCATGAGAGCAGCTAGGAGCTTCTCTGACTCAATGAAGAGGGGCCTATGATGGTGACACTCCTTGGAATTCCTGCTTGAAAGCTACAAGGAAAAATCCACTCCCATTGAAGTCCTCAGCTATAAAACACAGCAGAGTTGGAGAAATCGAAGCTTGGGGCCTGGGAAACATCTTTTTCCTCATTGCAGAAACCTGTACCAGCTCTCTTTTCTTTCCCTGGGGGTCGTATCCTGTTCCCTGGTACCCAGGAATCTCCTGGTGGATGATGGGAGAGGGCTAGCACCACAGCAACCTGGGCAGGTGGTCTGCTGCATAAGGAGAAGGAGAGGGCTAGAGGGCCAAGGAGCAGCGATGAACCTCAGAGCTGGCTGGCATGAGGTGGTTTGCCTTTAATGGCACAGAACCATCAGAGGAATTTGCATATGGGGACTTGCCCACATGCCCCTGGGTCAGAGCACCTCTCTGACAGAGGAGGAGAAAGACCCCCCTTGGAGCTTTCCATGATGCCATAGGGTACTGAGGCCTCCTCCAGCTCTAGCTTTTCCCCAGCTGCTGCAGATCCTTAGCACCATTCAGGAACCGTGGAGCAGGGGCAGGAAGGACAGCACTGCTCTGCCGGGACTGTGTCATTGCTCCAGGAGGAAACCTCGCAGTGGGCAGAAAGCTGTCTAACTGGCCAGCGTCTGGTCGCAGGCTCAGGAAAGCCTGTACTTTTTGAGGAAAAGGGGAGTGTCATATTAGCTCCAAGCTTCCGTGGAGCAGCCAGTTCCATCTACCCTTTCCCACCTAGGCCAAGGTCCGGTGTGAAAGCTCCAGGTTTCACTGGAGCTGCCTAGAGCCCAGGGAGAGCTCGGTTCTTTAGCTGCAGACACTGGTTCAGAACTGACCTGCAGAGGAAAGACAGGCCTGGGGCTCATGACATATGGCCCAAAGAGGCTGGGGAAGGGGAAAGGCCATCCTCCAAACTGCTACCCCGCGAGGCCCCAGGTCCTCTCAGGATTCACCCCCTTCCCTTGTCCCGACCTACAGGGCCCATTCCAAAGGGGAAAAGCAGGGGTGAATTTCCTTGGACCAATCAGAGGCTACCTGTGGCCCACTCCTGCCTTAGGCCTATGTGTTCTCCAGGTATAAGAAACGAGGAAGAGGGAGCCAAGGGCTGACCATGGTCATGGGAAGCTGGCTCATGGCTGGTTCACCCTGGGATGCCAGACAGAAATATCTCTAGTCTTCCAAGGTGGCTGAGTCTTTCTGAATCGGCTGCCTTTGCACTGGAATCTGGCCCAGGGGTGATGCCATTGTTTTTGGTGACCTGTAATTTGAGAAGGAATAAATGCACAGGGTTAGTTTGTGGCGGTTGTGATGGTGCTCCAGGTAGTTTATTCTAAGGATAGTACAGCTCTTCCAGGGCCCTGGAGTAATAAGGAGGGCAGCTCTCCTTTACTGAGGGCCACTGCATGCTATGCACAATGCTTTGCTTCCAGCATCCTATTTCATCCTCATGGCAATTCTACAAGGGGAAGGAGATAGTACCCCCATTTTATATATGAGGAAACTAAAGTTCAGAAAAGTTTAAGTCACCTGCCCCCAGTAAGCTTTTTATTGTTGTTTCTCATTATTCTAAAAAATCCCCCCCTCCCCGTGTAAGCTTTTTGAAAGTGTGGTTGATTCAGGATGGCAGCCCATGTCTCTCCACTATACCAAGCCATTTATTCTGCCTACAGGGCCCTATATGACCCTGTATGACCTGGATAGTACAGACTGATCATTCTCCCTCGCACACTGAGTCAAAAGTGGCTCTCTTGTCACTCTCCATCCCACTCTCTGAGCATCTAGCAACACCTGATATTGTCTTATTTGTTTATGGATTTGTTTAGGATCTGCTTCTACCACTAGATAGGGATCCAAAAGATCAGGGAACACTACTGGTCTTGGTTCCTACTGTAGCGCTAGTGCCCCAAACAGGGCCTGGCACATAATAGGTATTCAATAAATATTTGTTGAATGAATGAAAGCTTACCTCTAATAGCTCCCCTTTTTGGTACTAGCACTACACATACATTATCTCTAACTTTCATGTCAAACTCCACTTGGAATGGCAGAGCACAATGAATGTACTTTGGAATCAAAAGATTTGAATTCTGGGTCTAACTCCAAGTAACTGTGCAATCTTGGGCAAGTCACTTAACCTACCTGATATAAGGTTTCCTTGGGTTGGAAAAGGGGGGGTTTGTGTGTCTTTAATTCAGAGCTGCTATTGCGAATTAAATGAGACTAAATTAGGTGTTCAACAAATTGTATCTATAATCTCACAGAAAAGGAAGTGGAGGTTCAGAGAGGTTTACTGACTCACCCAAAGTCCCATAGCTGAAAGTGTAGGAAGAAAACAGTAAGCGCTAGCATTTTCAAGACGGGGTAGCCCCAGGGTAGGGCTCTGGCTGGTTCCAGGTGGTCTACTGAAACTGCCACCAGTCAAGCTGCAAGGAGGGTATGCTGAAATGGGAGTGAGCCTCTCCTGCTGGATTGTGGGGGCTTGTGTCAAGGTCATATCTAACAGAAGCCTCAAGAGTCCTCCCAATTTAAGATATATATACAAATAAATAAGAAGATCTGCTGCAATGTGGGAAGGGAAACTTCAGGCAGAGAGGACCAAGGACATTTTGACTCTAATATTCTGTGTTTCCACCACCTTTAATTCATTCAGCTCTGTGAGCAATACAGAACCTACCACCAAAGTCAAAGAAATCATTTTAGTAGACTTGCTTGCCTGAAACTCAGTTCCCTCATCTATAAAATGGGGATATTCCCATCTCAGAAAGTTACATAATGGCACACTGTCCACACTACCCAGTTCCCTTCTGAGAGGAAGGGACAGAACCACATGAGCCCTCCCCTGGCCAGGCCCTAGCCTCCTCATATCGCACGGTGCCACAACCCCCTTATAAGCATGAAGCCTTGGAGGGGTGTGCTGTGAGCCAGACAAGCTTTAGTTTGAATTATAGGCTCTGCCTCATACTATCACTTGGAATGGTGGCTGCCTCTGTCTGTAATAATTCCTTCTTCCTAGGGCTGTTGTGAGGATTACCTGAGAGAATTTGCTTGGCATATGCCCTGTAACAGAAGAGCGGCTCAAAGAATGTTAGTCATGTTCAAGGTTTATATGAACAGATGACTGATTCTGTTTACCTCTTTCCTTCAAAGCACTTATCACAATTTGTAATTATTGGTTGTTTACTTGTTTATTGTTTGTCTCCTCCCATCAGAATGTAAGGTCACGAGAGCAGGGCATGGGTCTCTGGCCACCACTCAGAGGGTGTTCAATAAATATTTGGTCAAGGAATGAACAAACCTGGTCATATTTGGTAATAACCTGTAGAGGGAGCTCTTGCCATAGAATTGATGACAAGAATTCTTTAGGCCGGTGGTGGGGACCAAAAAAAGCTTGCTTAGTCAGACTGTTAAAGGGTAGAAAATCTAAGTACTTTTAGGAGACCACCAAGGAAACCATGTTTCTCTACTAAAACCTTCAGCCCAGCAGGTCCAAAGGCTGCAGAGAAGCTGACGGGAGAAAAGCTTAAAGAGGAGACACTTCTTTCTGCTAACTGATTGATTTTCTGTTGACTGAGAAAAGGCTGCCAGGATTCCATTTTAGCAAAGGAATACTTGGCTTTGTTTTTATTTAGAAGCCCTGAATTCTTGTTGCAGACCCTTGAATTTCAAAGGACGATTACTCACTGGTTCTTGTGTTTGAAGCCGCTGACATGAGCTTGATACTGTTCTATGGAGTTCAGTACTATCTTACACGTCTTGCAGGGGTAGCCCTTCCCAGCTGAAACACACATAAAAATCAAGATGCTTAGTTATCCAATAAAACGGGACCCGGGGACTGCTGCTTTTGACAGTAAATGCCCTTCTGAGGATGTCAGATGGTGGGGTGAGGTTAGGTGGTTGGTCCTGATGAGAATCCCAGAGGGCCTCATTGCTCATGGTGACAGAGGCTATGTGCCTGTGTACTTCCTGGGATTGGGAACCTCCTCATGCCCTGCAGCATCCCCAGCATTGAACCTGGTCCAGAGTAGCTGTCTGCTGAGTAAATAAAAGACGGACAGAACAAAGCGGTGACATTTGGTCTAACTGTCTTTTCTACCTTCTAACTGTGCTAAGTGGCCTCATTAATAATGCCCTTCACTGAGAGATCTCTGGGAAACTGTCACTCTCCTTGGGCTTGCAATAATAGTAATTAATGAGAATGCCTGCTATGAAAATTAATCTGTCTTTCTACCTTGGGGCCCACAGACACCCAGTCTCACTACCATGGTTGATCCAATGACAAAGTGGTCTTTGTCCACATGGTCCAGTAGAGAGCATGGGTCAGGAGCCAAGATACGGAGCTGGACTCCTGGCTCTGCCTTCATGTGATCTTGGCTAAATCCCTTCCACTTTCTGATCCTCAGCTTTTCTCAACTATAAGCCAATTACACCATAACTTATAACCATAATACTTAAAATAAAAAGCAGCATTTAACCAAGTACCTGATATAGGCCATGCACACTAAATAATTTTGTCTGGCCCTCATAACGATCCTGTGAAAATCATTACCATTATTTTATAAGTGAGGAAAATAAGGCACAGTCACATGTCTAAGAACACAGAGTTAGGAAGTGGCAAACTCAGGCTTGGCTGGCCACAAAGGTTGTACTTATTCTAGCATGCCAGATATTAGCTGTACGCATAACTTCAAGAGCCCTCTGGTTCTGACGCTTTTCCAATCATCTGTCATCCTAAAGTTTCACAACTCCGGAGTGAGATCACCTAGGCTCAAATCCCAGCTCTATCATTTCTTACCTGTAGGACCACAGGCCAGTTACTTAACCTCTCTGAGATTTGGTTTCCTCATTTGTAAAAGTGGGGCTTCTCTGAGACTCAGGTTCCTTACCTATAAAATGAGGTTAATATTAGTATCAACCTCATAAGGTTATTGTAATGGTTTAAGTAAAAGCATTTGACACACAGTAAGTGCTCAACAAATGTGAGCTTTCATCACTAGTATTATTTTACTCTTATGGGTTCAGCGTGTCAGTCTGGTAAAGAGGTGGAGCGTATCTTTTAACCAGCCTTTTCCTATGGCAGCTGTAGCTACTGTGAACACCAACGATCGCCTCTACTCCAATAAACTAGCCAATGTTCCCAGCTACATTTGTTTCCTTTGTATCTTCAGGTATTTCCTGGAAGACACATCCCTTAAAAGAATTTAAGGGGAAAATTATTGCAATCAGAATTCAGGTCCTTTTTAGACATTAATGGACAGAATTTCCAGAAGCCTTTATTTCAAACCCTCAGCTCTTCTCTCTCTAAACTCTCTAGGGGGTCTGATTCATTCCCCTGACTTTAATTACCACCTAAAACATATGAAACTACCAATATTTAACAGCTACTGACCTACCAAATGGCAGTATCTCTAACCCAGACCTTTCCTTTGAGGTTTAGAGCTGTATATCCAACTGTCTACTTGGATATCTCATGGGCATCTTAAACTTAAGCTGATGAAACCTGGCTATCCACCTAATAGCTTAACACTAAACCTGGTCACCATTCTTGACTATTCCCTTTCCTTCGCCTCCCACATTTTTTTTGGTAAAGATTTTATTTTTATGTAATCTCTTACACCCAACATGGGGCTTGAACTCACAACTCCAAGATCAAGAACTGCATGCCCTACTGACTGAGCCAGCCAGGTGCCCCTTGCCTCCCACATTTGACGGCCAAATCCTGGCAGTTTTACTTCCAAATAGCTCTTGAATCCATCTACTTCTGTCTACCTTCTCCACTGCCACCTTAGTCCAAGCTCCCATCTTCTTCAGTATGAATTACTACAACATCCTCACTGCTGGGGTCTCCATACTCCCCTTCCTCCCTGTTCCAAAACATTCTCCACTTTGTAAGCAGAATGATCTAATAATGCTTAAACTGTCAGTGGCTTCCCAATGCTCTTAGGATAAAGGCCCAAAGCCTTAACATGATCACCACCACCATGACTGGATGCTTGCTCATCTTCCCAGGATCGTTTTGCCCAACACTATTTTCTCCTTACGCTCTGGGAAGCCTTCCTTGATCCCTGCTCCCCCATCTTAAGTTATCCCATTTTGTTTCCTTTTTTTTTTTTGAAGAAAGAGAGCGCACACATGTGCGGGGGGGCGGGGGGGGGCAGAGGGAGAGAATCCCAAGCAGATTCCCCATGGAGCCAGATGTGGGGCTCGATCCCAGGACTCTGAGATCATGACCTGAGCCAAAATCAAGAGCTGGGTGCTCAACCAATTGAGCTACCTAGGTGCCCCCCTACTTTTTAAAAGATTTATTTATTTATTTGAGAGAAAGAGAGAGAGCAAGAGCAGGGGGGAGGGGTAGAGAGAATCTTAAGCAGAATCCAAGCCGAGTGCAGAGCCCAGTGCTGGGCTCGATCTCACAACCCTGAGATCATGACCTTAGCCGAAACCAAGAGTCAGACGCTTAACCGACTGCTCCACCCAGGTGCCCCATTTTCTTTCTCTTTAATATTTTATTTTTAAGTAATCTCTATACCCAACTTGGGGCTCAAACTTACAACCCTGAGATCAATAGCTGTACACTCGGGATGCCTGGGTGGCTGTCAGTTAAGTGTCTGCCTTTGGCTCGGGTCATGATCCCAGTGTCCTGGGACTGAGTCCCGCATCGAGCTCCCTGCTCGGAGGGGAGCCTGCTTCTCCCTCTGCCTGCTGCTCCCCCTGCTTGTGTTCTCTCTCTCTGACAAATAAATAAATAAAATCTTAAAAAAAAAAAAAAGAGTTGCACACTCTCCTGACTAAGCCAGCCAGGTGCCCCATTTGTTTAGTTATTTGCTCAATGCCTACCTTCTCTGCTAACCTCTAAGCTCTATAAGAACATGGGCAATACCTGTCCTGTTCACTACCATATATACAATGCCTGGCATAAATTAGGAAAGAACCTAACAAATATTTCTTGGCTATATATGAATTTAACAAGACCTGAAAACCTGTCTTATGTAGTAGTTGAAGAAACCAGAGGGATCAGTATGGGGCAGAGAAAGCAGACCTGTTCTATGTAGGAGGAAAGGCCCTACGTAGGAAGAGAAAGTGATGGGGTAAAGCAGAGGAGGATCCCGGTAACCTCGGGATGTTGAATGCTCTGGCATTTGGAAGGATTTGACTGCCTGAAATGCAGGCTTTAGTTATGGTATTCTTGGATGAACAAGAGACATATGAGCCTTAATTACAAAGCAAACTCCAAGTCTTTGCTCTGCTTGGTGGATGCTGCAACTTCTGCTTGGGGGAGAGATCTGGACACTCTGGGTCATCTCACATTTGATCCATACTTGTCAGGAGACACTTTGACAAGAGCCCCATGGAAACTATTCTCTGGACCCAATATAGAACTTGACCTGAGTTTCAATGCTGGCTCTGCCTGCTGCTGCCTAGTGTGGGACTCAGGACAAATCACCTCATCTTTCTGATCCTAATGACCTCATTTGTAAAATGGGGACAATCAAACTTGCACAACAGAGCTGCTGTGAGGATTAAATCAGGTAATTACATGTGAGAGCATCTAGCTTAAGCCTGGACTGCAGCCGCCGCAGGTAAGTATAGGATGACTGACTGATAGAAGGAACAAACAAGTTTTGGCAGAGGCCAGCAGGGAAAAGTCAAGCTGCTAACAAACCTAAAACCTTTACTAAGGCGGAGTCCCTATCAGCTCAAGTCACTGCTTTGCATATCCTAGATCAGCATCCTACTCTGTGGGTGAGAAGGGGGTCAGAGTGCATTCAGTGCCTCTACTGATGTCCTGTAGTTGGAAAGCCTCCTGTCAATTATACTCAGAGCTGGAGGCAGGAGGAAGGAGTGTAAGTTTTGGAGCCAGACAGAGCCAGAGACACATACTAATACTGTCACTTAACAACATCAGGTCCTATCAGCTGTTTGACCTTAGGCAAGTCACTCTGAGTCTCAACTTCTTTATCTGTGAAATGGAAAAAATCGTACCTATTTTTAGGAATGCTGAGGGAATTAAATTATAATATATATGTTAATATCTAAGGGGGTGTGATACCCCTGCCCCTGCCTAGGTTTTCATGAAAAATTTTGGCTGGTCTGTAAAGCAGTCAGATGCCTTAAGCAAGAAGAAAGGACCTAGGATACAGTTCTAGGATTAAGTATGGTAATTAGTCTTAGACAAATGGAGGAGTAGATATAGGAAGGAGACTTTGGCTTAAGATAATAGAATGGATACAAGTTAAGATAAGCAGCCTAAAATATGGCAGTGTCTAAGTCCCGGCAGTGGACAGAGATAATGAGAAAATGACCAGGGCAGGGCCAAATAAAGGAGGGCCAGGAGCTGGAGCAAAGAAGTGTCAGCTGCAAGAGAACCCTGGGTCATGCCGGCTGGATGCTATGTTGTCTCTATCAGTCTCAGGCCAAAATAGGAGGGTGTCATAGAAGAAGGGTTCTGAGGAGCTTGGTTCTGAAGTTTCCAGATTCCTCAGCATATGGGGCTGATCCTGTTAAAGGGGAAGGCACTACTTGTATGTGGGAACACTACGTAAATATCCAATTTTCTGTTTTTTCTTTTTTAAAGATTTTATTTATTTATTTGACAGAGAGAGAGAAAGAGCGAGCACACAAGCAGGGGGAGTGGCAGGCAGAGGGAGAAGTCGCCTTCTCTTCTGATGTGGGACTCGATCCCAGGACCCTGGGATCATGACCTAAGCCGAAGGCAGACGCTTAACCAACTGAGCCACCTGGCGCCCTGTAAATACCCAATTTTGAAGAGGTTTATAAAGCAAGGTCCTTCAGTGGCACTGGAAGAACACTCCTTAGCACCCTGCTGAAGCCACTGTTTCATGCCCATCTCATCTTGTCAGTACTGCTCAGTGACGACCTGTGTTTTATGGCTGCTTTGGGTTTGGGGGTTATTAGAGACGCATGATCTCTCCCCTTGTTCATCTGTGGTTTGGAACATCTACAACATCTGGGTGTTCACCTTTCCAGGACTGTGGCAGGCACAGATGACTCTGACCAACAGGTTCCCTGAGGCCAAGTTGTTTGTACTTGGATGCCATGGGGGCCTCAAGGGTTGACTGTCTGGTGCTGCATCTCCATGGCCTGGGTGGAAACCCTGAGGACCCACTGCATGCTCATGTAGGCTCCAGGAGACAGGGACTGTTCCCTCAATGAGGGAACACAGTAGGTGCTCAATAAACATTTACTGACTGAATGAAAGAGACAATAACAATCTTCCCCTCCCCTACTCTTATTATAAGCCCTAAATAGTTACTGTGATTGGGAAGGGCTCTTTTTTTTTTTTTCAAAGATTTTATCTATGTATTTGACAGAGAGAGACACAGCGAGAGAGGGAACACAAACAGGGGGAGCGGGAGAGGGAGAAGCAGGCTTCCCGCCGAGCAGGGAGCCCGATGCGGGGCTCGATCCCAGGACCCTGGGACCATGACCCGAGCCGAAGGCAGACGCCCAACGACTGGGCCACCCAGGCGCCCCTGGGAAGGGCTCTTAACTCTTCATGAATGCTTACTCCTGTGATGCTGACTGGCATCTTGAAGTCAGGGAAAAACTAATGTTCTCTGAGTCAGAGTGGTGTCCTTCACACTATCCCAAGGATATAGGCAGGCCTGAGCTGCTGAGAGATGAGGGGCCCTGAGGATACTCTAAAATCTGACAGAGGCTACTGAGGTCCTCACATAGGAATGTGGATGAGAGGGAGCTTAAATCAGAGGTTGCAAACTGGTGGCCCTTGGCCCAAATCTGGCTTGCAGACAGGCTTGACTCACACAGGGTTTAACATTTTTAAAATTTGGTAGTACATTTAAAACTGAGGGTTTTTTTTTTTTTAAGATTTTATCTTTAAGTAATTTCTACACCTAACATGGGGCTTGAACTCAGAACCCCAAGACCAAGAGTCGTATGGTCTACTGACTGAGCCAGCCTGGTGCCCCTAAAAATGAGGGGAATTCTTAAAGAAATCTGACTTTCTAGAGTCTTTTGAAAAACGGAAGATATGGTAGTAACTAGCTGGAGCTGCCTAGGAGAGGCATATATTCTTCAGCTGATCAAATCCCCTCTTGGCTCTTTCACTTATTTAAATTTCCTGTCTGGTTTCTGCAAGCATTTGAGTTTGCAACGCCTGCTTTAGGAGATGTAAGGAAGAAAAGGCATAGCTTTGGTAGTCGGGGGAACTCCAGTGGTCAGGCCCTGATCCAGCTCTGGGTGTGAGCTGGGCCCTCTTACCTGATGAGTCAGTGACAGCAGGGTCTGCCAGCCGCCCATAGTGTGCCATGAGTTTGAGCTTGGTTTCCTGTTTCCTGTGTTTCTTGCCCACATAATGTTGTTGAGCCATGACAGGGTCGTTGAAAGTCGCATGGCAGAGGCTGCAGAACTTGTCTGGGTCTATCATCTCTCTATTCTGGTGCAAGGCTAAGGTGGAGGCCACAAGGAAAGGGTTTGTAAGGCGTTTCGACAGAGCTGCGGTGAGAGAGTTCAAACAGAAACAATGAAAAGACCCAGAAGGTGCCAAGCTTTCTAGTCTGCTGAATGGAAAGAAAGGCTGGGTCACTAATCACACTTGCAGATGTGGCACTGCCTGTATGACTCACACAGGGAAAGCCTTCTCTAATTGGGAAAATTGGGAAGATTTGGGGGAGCTCAAAGACCAGCTACTTGATCAGCAGCTTTCACTACTTCAGGTACATGAATCCTGATTATCTCATATTCTGAGGAGGCTTCTGCTATCAAGTTGCCCAGTTACAACAGACTAGAAACGTACATGTTTGTAGTCTTTTTATCCCTCAGAATTCCTGAGAACTTCATAGCAAGTGGGACAAGAAATTTGGATGTTTTAGTCCCACCCTCAAAGTGCCCTAGTTACAGAGCTGGGAGCCAATGCACAGATGTAGCAACTGAGGGCCTGAGGACCTGGAGGGTCATTTAGAAAAGGCAACCACACTAGGGAGGCCTTTTGGGTTACACTGCCTTCTAGGCTGAGTAGGGGAGAGAGGGGATGACACTGACATTTAGTTACATGCTTTGTATATATTATTTCCTCCTTTGGTCCTCAGAACTATCCCATGAGATAGATATCATTTTGCCACATTATAGAGAAAAAACAAGGTTCAGATGGGTAAAGTGACTTATCCAAGATCACCCTGCTAGCGAGTGAACCTGTGTGACCCTAAAGACTATGCTGTCTTTGCTATGCCAGGCTGCCAGAATGTGGTAGGGTAACCTGAGGGCTACAGATCATGCTTTCACCTTCAGAAAACATCCCTGGCTTTGGTCAATGAATTCAGTTAGTCAGAATCTGTTATAGGCATATGCATAAGCCTCCTGTGGGTCAACATATATCCTGATACTGATGGCAGGCCAGACTGCTGCTTTATGAAGTGGATGCCAAGACTCACTAATGAGTCCACGTGGCTAGAATGGTGTCAACCTAGTAACCACTGCTTTAAAAATGTGGCCTAGAACCCCCACCAATGGTGGAAGAGAAGTGGGGCTCAGCAGCACTCAGATCGATGGCTCAGATGCTTGTTCATACCTGGACCACTTCAATGGGGGAAGTTTCGAGGATTTTTAGCAAGCCAGAGGAAACTTGCTGGCTTTTCTCACAATGATTTTCCAGCCTAGGAATCTCAATTTCCCTGACCACTAACTTTCCCTGTCCATTGTTTCAGCAAGTCACTTGAAAAGTAATGCACATGTTGTAGAATACTTAATATATGAGAAACTATTCAGTATGTGGTGTTATGTTAAAGAAAAAGCAGGTTATACAGCAATCTATTTATGTCCTCAATTTTGTAAAATAAACAAATGAAAAAACATACCGGTGATGCATGGAAAAAAGGCCAAAGGCATAGAGTAAAAGGGTGCGTTTCAGTATTTTCCAACTTTTCTACAATGAATATAGATTTTTCACATCAGAAAGGAGAGACAATAATGGTTGTTAAGACATAAAAAGGTCATTCTTTAAAAGATACTGAAGAGAAACATCAGAGGTAAATGGTTAAGTAAAGTTGGAGGAACCGCTTTATGGACATCCAAAAAGTAACAACTATGGGGGTCTTCTCTCAGGAAACAGCTGGAAGTACGTAAAGAGTATTCTACAGGGGTGTTTGCTGTACTGTTATTTATAAATATCAAAAAGGGGGAAGGGGGAAATGTTCAACATTAAAGGAATGGTTAAATATGGTATGATGGGCTATTATATAGTCATTAAAATGTTTATAAAGAAGTTTTTAATAACATGGGGATATACAAATGTTACATTAAACAGAAAGCGTATAAAATTTTACACACAATATGATCTTATCATTGTTAAAAGATATATGCACAGTCTTTATGTGTTACTGGTATTCTGAAAATGTCACCAATATTTTAATAGTGTTTCTCTTTTGGTGGTAGGATTTGGGGGATATTTTACTTTCTTCTTTGTACTTTTTGCATCATTTGTGCTAGAATTACTCATAGCGAGTATGCATAGTATCATTTTTATAAACACGATAAGGCTAAAGTATTCTATGTTTATATGGACATATATATATGGATTTAATCTGGATATACATAAAACAACTATACACACAGATACACACACATACACATAACAGAAGATTATAGAAGAAACAGTACTCTACAAAATGTTAACAGTGGTTATCTCTGAGTGGTAAAATTATAGGTACGTTTTCTTTTCATATACCTATATTTTCCATATTTTCTACAACATGCTTCTATTACTTTTACATTAGAAAAATGTTTAATTTCAGAAATAGAGTTCTACACTCACATAATAACATGGAAATGTGCTTAAACTACAAAATTCTGTGAAAAGTAAAAGCAGGATACAAATGGTAGATGCACTTTGATTACAACTATATCAAAACTTATCTGTATGTGGCAAAGCCTAAAAATGAATATGGAAAATAATCTCTTTGTATGGAATCTTTGAGACCTGGCATATTCCAGGAAATTTTCCCATTTATGGAAAAGATCAATCCATATAAAGATAAATGACCTTATAAATAAAGTTCTGTTCTTAAGATAGTTTCCCTTGGCCTAATGTTTTAATCTCTTTGGTACCATTCATGGTTCCAACACCGACTTTATTTTTTTTTAAGTTTACGTATTTTTTTTTTTTTAGCAATCTCTACATATAACGTGGGGCTTGAACGCACGACCCCAAGATCAAGAGTCACATGCTGCACTGACTGAGCCAGCCAGGCACCCCCAACACCAAGTTTAAACAAAAGCCATTAGTACTAGTATAACTTAATGATGAACGAACCATAAGCGAGGCCAATGACATGCTCCAGGTGGTGGATGCCTGAGCAAATACTACATTTCATAAGGGGATTCCACTTATGCTGGCTATCTCAATGATGGTGATAATACTAACAGCAGCAGCTGTCATTTACTGAGCATCTATTAAGTCCTAGGTTCCTTATATACATTATTTCATCCTCATAACCCATAAAGTAGATAGTATTATTAACATTTTATAGGTGAGGAAACTCAGGTTCAAAGAAGTTAAGTCATATAGATGGTAAATAGCAGCATCAGGATTTAAACCTGCATGTCTGTGACCTCAAAGTCCATATTCTGTTGTTTCATAGCATGAACTAGATTTGGGTGTGTTTAAGAGGGTATAATTATGAGTGATTTTTCACCTTATCTTCAAAGTCTTCCAAAACACTGTTGTCTTGTTTCCATAATACAGTATTATAAAAAAGAATAATAAGTGTTATAAATAGTACAGCCAGTTTACTTCTTGGTCCAAAATAAATAAAGAAGCAAAAATTACCAAGAAAAAAATGAAATAAAAATCAAAGAACTTTCATTCTTGGCTGACTGCAGTTAGCACAGGTTAAAAATTCCCAGAAAGTCAGGAGTTAATGAGATGAGAGTGGGGGTTGAGTACCAGTGGTGACAAGATAAAGGGGACTATTTTAGAAGTCACTGCACTGGAAATGAATTCATGACAGTTGCAAACATGGCTTGCTGGGCACCAGTGGCAGCACTAGAGTATCCCGCTTTGAAAAGCAAGTCCCTGTCTTGAGGAGAACAGGCAGCTTTGAGGATTAAAGTGAGCAGGGCATAACCTGAGCACACGAAAAAGACAAGGATTTAGCTTTCAACTTGGAACACATGGTAATAAGGGCAGGTGGAGGCTGGGAGAGAAAAACCTAAGTGGGAGAGGTAGGAGATAGAATGCTCTCATGGTATGCTCGGCCTGGAGGACTTTGGCACCCCTAATTATAATTATTTGTCAGGACAAAAGCTCAGGGCTAAGATGCTTCTACAGAGAAAAACTGATGTAACCAAAGAAAGGGAAGGTAGGTGAGCACAACTCTGAGGCTGCATTTCACTGAAGCTGGGTCTACTTTGATATTTTTAAGGGTTCTCAAAAGTAGTTCAACCTCTCCAAGTCTGTGGCCCCAGTGAGCATTTCTGGTAGCACCTGGCATTGGTGCCCTGAGGATGGGAGGGGTACCGATATAGCACTACTCAGGAAAACCAGTACCTTCCACCTTAGTGGATTGCTGCTTCAGCTTTAAGTTCTTTGCGTGGGTCTTCCCCAGGTAGTGCGACTGGGCCACGACAGGGGAGGAAAAGGTCATGTTACAGATGGGGCAGCACTGGTTCTTGTCTTTGCTTCTGCTGCTCTTCTGGTTGGGAGAAAGAACACAGGTCTGATCACGCCACTGCCCAGCCAGAAAATCTTCAATGGTTCCCCATTGCCCATAGAAGAATGGGAATTCAAGGCCCCCTTCACATACTAACCCCAACCTACCTTTCTGGATCTTTCTCCAGCTACTTCATTTCAGGCTCTACTCACCATTCCCCACTTTATTCTCTGTTGCTTCCTTGCTTTGCTTGGGCCATTCCTGCTACCTAGAATGATCTTCCTCTTTTCCTGCCTGGCGTGTATCTGCTTAGCCTTCAAGGCCCATATATATATACACACACACATATGTCACTTCTGGGAGATTATTACGCAAGAAAACCATTCAGTACACAATTATTGAGCTGCTTTGTGTGGGTATTCAGAAAAAGTTAATCGTCTTCCATCTCTGCATGCCCAGAGTACATTAAACAGACCTTTATCATACCACTTGTCATCCAAACTGACAGTGTCACAGCTTAGGAGGACTTTGGGCATGGACCACTGGACTCATCTGTTTCCCATCCTTAGCACCCTGCTGGAGTCTGGCACACAGCAGATATTCAGGGTTTGCTGAACAAGCAGATATTTGGGTTTTATTTGTTGATTGTGATTAGGCCAGAAAACAATGTATTTCAAGCCTATGTTAAGAGTTCCCAGCTCTCTGAGGTCTGATCTGTGAATAGTATTTGTTACAAGAGCATTTTACAATTTTGGCACTATTGACATTTTGGACTAGATAATTCTTTGTTATAGAGGAAGGGGAATGTCACTTCATTTGAACTACTGGACCACCCCGAGGGTTGAAATAATCAAGATACAAAGAGGTGAAGTGACGTGTCCAGAGTCATACAGTTGGTCTTGTCTTTCTGAATTCTAAATCATAAGCAGAAGGGCCACTAGGGGATGGGTCCAGTGACTTTGGAGAAGGATGAGTAAGGCCCTTCCAAACCTGTGACCTCTATATATAATAGGAAGCAATCTGTAAATTTTCAGTCACTGAACATCCACTAGGAATTGGAATTATACCTCACAATACCCTTAAAAGGTAGGAATTATTATCTCCATTTTATGGGTAAAGTAGAGAGGTGAAGTGATTTGCCCAAAGTCACCAAACCAGTAAGTTGCAGAGCTGGTATTGGGCCCTCATCAGTGGACTTCTCATCCCATGACATTTGAACAACCTCCCATGGAACAAAAATAATGGTACCCCTGAGGGACTAGGATTGTTTCAGCATAATTCTCACAGTATTTCTAAGCTAAAAAGCAAGTGCATTTACACCTCAATCAGAACAGGCATTTGGAAAGGTGTTTTTTCCACTTGTTTATTCAAAACATTCAAGTGCTGAACTCAGCTCTTTCCCTCCCATTTCAAGAAAGCAAGCAGCCTGGTTTCTTTCCCTTTTTTCTCCTTGAGTAGTGAAGGGGAAGCTTCTTGTCCTGCTCCAATAAACCACTGGGTGGTAATGCATAATAATGGCTTGATTTACTGAGTCCTACTATGTGCCAGGCTCTGTGTTTGCTGCTTTTTATAAACCTTCCCTCATTTTAGTTTGGAAAAATCCTAAAATATAGTTGATATTAGCATTCTCATTTTTAGGGAGGACAATATCAAGGCTTAGAGAAGTAACAAGACTTTTCCAAGTCACACAACATGGCCAGGATTTGAAGCCAATTCAGTCTGACTCAAAGCCCACCTTCTTTCCACCACACCAACCTGCCTGTTGGCTTCATCAGAAAGTGAGCAGTCTCAACATGGCAGCTGGATTACCTGATCTGAGTCTAGCTTCTTCGTTTCCCCTTTTAATGTCTCCATTCCATGGATTGCTAGGTATCTCTTCACTTTGTTGGCATGTTTTTTGCTCTGCAAGAACCCAGGAAAAAGATCAAAAATAGCCAAATGCCATTTCATATCTAAGGCACTCAAAAATACTAGATTTCCATCTGATCCATCCTCACAAAAACTTTTGAGGAGGAGAAGGTAGGGGAAGAAACCTAGTTTATTGAGCTCCTACTCTGTTCAAGGCACTTTACATGCTATCAAGTCTAACCTTCACAGCAATCTATGAGAAAATTACCATCATCTCTATCTTACAGATAAGGAAACTAAGACTGAAGATGGTGAGGTGTCTTGCCCAAGATGAGCAGCAGAGTTGTGATTCTAACTCAGGTCTATTTAAAGCCAAAGTGCATACTTTCTACTATACCACACTGAGAGGGAAGATATAAGTATGATGATCCTGATTTGGATGGGAGAAATGAGACAAAGAAAAATTAAGTCAACCTTCAAATCACAGTCAACATGCATGGAGGCAATGTCTGGGTGGCTAGGAAGGAATCACATACACTTCATTGTGCAAGCCAGGGAGAAGTGAAGGCTTGGCACTGACTGTGGAAAATAAAGTATTTCTTTTTTTTTTATTTTTGGAAAGTAAAGTATTTCTAAAGGTACAATGGCATACCTGGTAGTGTGCCAGCTTCTGGGACTCAGAAATGAGCAAGGCGCAGCAAACCTTACACTGGGTATTGGTAAAGAGACACTGGTTCTTCTGGATCATGTGCTCCACTACAGAGAGGAAAATAAAAAATCTTTGAGTTAAAAACCTACCTCAACAGCACTGTCTTTGAACCCGGTCTCAAATGTAGGCACTGAGTAATGGAATGCCATATCGTTATATCTCGACACACCTTAGTCACTCCTT
The DNA here is from genome assembly GCF_037043125.1 of Eumetopias jubatus. Taxonomy (NCBI): domain Eukaryota; kingdom Metazoa; phylum Chordata; class Mammalia; order Carnivora; family Otariidae; genus Eumetopias; species Eumetopias jubatus. The sequence continues at coordinate 89,290,275 of NW_028274811.1, forward strand.
CCCTATGCTTTCATGACTCATGCTATATTCTCATATCACCTATATAATAACTTTACAATTTTGTGTAAGCCAATTTTCTTTACTAAGTAAATTTTTTTGAGTTATAATTGATATACAACATTATATCAGTTTCAGGTGTACAATATAATGATTTGATATTTATATATATTGCAAAATGGTCACCATGATAAATCTAGTTAACATCTGTCATCATATATAGTTACAAATCTTTGTCTGGTGATGAAAACTTTCCAGATTTACTCTCTTAGCAACTTTCAAATATACAATACAGCATTATTAACTATAATCACCATGATATAAATTCTTTTAAAAAGAAATCTTTAGATCATAAATTTAAATAGGTACCAATTGAGCGCTGTGAATTGTGCAAGACTGTTGAATCATAGATCTGTACCTCTGAAACAAATAATGCAATATATGTTAAGAAAAAAAAAAGAAGATAGCAGGGGGGGAAGAATGAAGGGGGGGAAATCGGAGGGGGAGACGAACCATGAGAGACGATGGACTCTGAAAAACAAACTGAGGGTTCTAGAGGGGAGGGGGGTAGGGGGGATGGGTTAGCCTGGTGATGGGTATTAAAGAGGGCACGTTCTGCATGGAGCACTGGATGTTATGCACAATGAATCATGGAACACTACATCAAAAACTAATGATGTAATGTATGGTGATTAACATAAAAATAAAAAATTAAAAAAGAAAGATACCAATAAAAATGAAGTAATTCTAGACCGACACTGGTACCAGAGGCTTGGAGCTCGCCTTATAAAGACTATGAGAGCAGCAACTGTGAAGAAAGGTGTTAAGACATTTTTCCCAGATAGAATCAGAAAGATTGAAAGACTTGAAAAGAGAATCATTTTTATCACTTTTTTAAAACTGTAATAATAAATTCTGTATCTTTTTTATTATTTGTGAACATTTTCTGTGGAATTAAAAATAAAGCAACACCAACATTTATTCCACTAAAAGATCAATAGCATTTTCTGATTTTATTATTTATTTTATTTTTAAAAAGATTTTATTTTTATGTAATCTCTTCACCCACTGTGGGGCTCAAACTCATAACCCTGAGATCAAGAGTTGCACGCTCTACTGACAGAGCCAGCCAGGTGTCCTGCATTTTCTGATTTTAAAAATTTACATTGGTATAACTGTACACAGCGTTTTGGTTAGAAAATTGTATTGGGGTTTAGTTATTGAAAGACTAGAATATTCTTTTTTTTTAAGATTTTATTTATTTATTTGACAGAGAAAGACACAGCAAGAGAGGAAACACAAGCAGGGAGAGTGGGAGAGGGAGAAGCAGGTTTCCTGCGGAGCAAGGAGCCTGATGCGGGGCTTGATCCTAGGACTCTGGGGTCACGACCTGAGCCGAAGGCAGACGCTTAATGACTGAGCCACCCAGGCGCCCTAGAATATTCTTTTTGTATGGAAAGAACGTGAGTTTGTTTATTAAGGAAACATTAAAAATTGGTTTCTTTCGAATAAATCAGAAGATTTGAAAAGCAATTTTGGAGGATAAATATCAATTAGAAGATGCTGCTGGATGATCTTTTACCTTCATGAGAAAAGGTAAATTAATCCTGTTATTATATAGTAAACACAAACTATTATCTAATACCAGTTAAATGTGTGTGGTACAAATCTTGGTTAGGAACTTGGGCTCCCCAGGCATGCTGACTTGGGTTCAAATCCTGCTGCTGTTTCTGTGACTGTGATTTTATAGAAATTACTTAATCTGAGGGCGCCTGGGTGCCTCAGTTGTTAAGTGTCTGTCTTCAGCTCAGGTCATGATCCCACCATCCTGGGATGGAGCCCTAAGTTGGGCTCCCTGCTCAGCGGGGAGCCTGCTTCTCCCTCTCTCTCTGCCTCTCCCCCTGCTCTTGCTCTCTCGGGCACATGCTCTCTCTCAAGTAAATTAATAAAATCTTAAAAAAAAAGAAATTAATCTCCATCCTGTGGTTTTCCTCTGTTTATAATGGGAGTACAGAAGCCCTCCCTTATCTGGCAGTTTCACTTTCTGTGATTTCAGTTACCTACGGTCAACCATATTCTGGAGGCAGATGATCTTCCCTCTCACACATCTTCAGGTCAGTAGTAGCCTAATGTTATGTCACAATGCCTACATCATTCATTTCACTTTATCTCATCATGTAGACATTTTATCATTTCACATTACCACAAGGGTAAGTACAGTAAGATATTTTGAGAAACAGAGATACCACATTCACATAACTTTTACTACAGTAAATTATTATAATTGTTGTTTTATTAATAGTTGTTATTGTCAATCTCTTACTGTACTTAATTAATTAATTAATTAATTAATTTATTTGACAGAGAGAGACACAGCAAGAGAGGGAACACAAGCAGGGGGAGTGGGAGAGGGAGAAGCAGGCTCCCCGCGGAGCAGGGAGCCTGACGCGGGGCTTGATCCCTAGACCTGGGGATCATTACCTGAGCCGAAGGTAGATGCCCAACAACTGAGCCACCCAGGCGCCCCTGTGCTTAATTTCTAAATAAAACTTTATCACAGATATGTATGTATAGGAAAAAATATAATATATATAGGGTTCAATACCATCTGTGGTTTTAGGCATTCACAGCAGGGATCTTAGAATATATTCCCCATGAATAAAGGGGACTACTGTACTGGAAACATGTATCTCATAGAATGTATTATCCTTGTGGTTTTCCATACAAAGCACTTGGTGCCGTGCCTGGCTTAGTTAGTACACGTTCGTTGTCAACGGCGAATGTTATATGTCAAATTCTTTTTTGGGTCCTGTGCTTCTGAGAAAACTAATTATTTTCTAGATTGTACCTGTGAATATATATATATATTTTAAAGATTTTAAGTAATCTCTATACCCAACGTGGGGCTTGAACTCACAACCCCAAGATCAACAGTTGTATGCTCCATGGTCTAAGTCAGCCAGGTGCCCTAAGATATTTCTTATTCTAGAACTTGGTAAGTGTTAAAATTTTTCTTGATCAGACTTTGAAACACTCAATTCACCTAACATATTATACAAGTTCTACACTGTAGGAAACCATGACATTAACTATTCTTAATTGTTGGGTGGGGAACTAAGCCTTACCTTTGGGGAGGAAGTAAAATTTCACTCAAGGCATGAGTTCTATCATGACACCAATAATCTGAGGCAGGGACAGAGTCCAGAAAACTCTGAGGGGACAGCAAGCTCATGTTTTTTATCTTCCACTCTGAACCAAAACGAGGTCAAGATGCCCGGGAGGGAGGTTCTTGGTAGGAAACTTTTTTTTTTTTTTAAAGACTTATTTATTTATTTGAGAGGGAGGGGCAGAGAGAGAGAATCTTCAAGCAAGACTCCCAGCTGAGCAGGGCGCGGCAATGTGGGGCTTGATCCCATTACCCATGAGATCATCACCTGAGCTGAAACCATGAGTCTGATGCTTAACCAACTGAGCCACCCAGGTGCCCCTTTTGGTAGGAAAGTTTTTAAGGTGACTTTCCCTACTTTACAAGATCTAAAGCTTATCTGTGCCAGCCCTTTTGGGCAGAAAGGCTGCTGTCTGGCTGTATTTCTGCCCCTCAGAGTCACTGTTTATTTCCCCATTTTTCTCCTATGGTGCTTGGTAAATTTTTGTGAAAGACCTTGCTGGCCTCAGCTGGGTTCAGAGAAACCAAGGGAAGTGGGTCTGTGAACACATCTGGGCCAGAGCTTTTATTTTAACCAACTCAGCCACCCAGGCGCCCTCAGAGCTTTTATTCTAAAGGGAGGATGAGAAGATCCTCAGAATGCAAAGCCCGTTAAGAGTCACACTCCAGTCATCCTCCCCTGACCTGGAGATGTTGGATATTTTCTTTTTTTTAATTAAAGAAGATGAGGTTCTTTTTCAAAGATGTTCAGAATCTGACTCTCAAAGGCTAAACAGGGCAGGGACCATGTATGACTTTGTATACCAGTATCTAGTACAGTACCCGACCCATAGCAGGGCCTTGGTGAGTATCTGCTGAATGAATGAAATGCACCTCTCTAGCCTCAGGGAGTATATCCACACAGTCCACAAATATGTATCTGGAATGCTTTTTTTTTTTTTTTAAGATTTTATTTATTTGACAGAGAGAGACACAGCGAGAGAGGGAACACAAGCAGGGGGAGTGGGAAAGGGAGAAGCAGGCTTCCTGCGGAGCAGGGAGCCCCATGTGGGGCTCGACCCCAGGATCCTGGGATCATGACCTGAGCCGAAGGCAGACGCCTAACGACTGAGCCACCCAGGCGCCCCTGGAATGCTTTCTATGTGCCAGCACTGAGGCCATATCAACAAGCAAGACAGAATACAAAGTAAATAAAAAGCAAAATAGTGACAGAGGGAGAAATGCTATGAAAACAAAGTAAGTAGCTCTCTCTGTAAAATAAATAAATAAATAATCTTAAAAAAAAAAAAAAAGAGGGGGCGCCGGGGTGGCTCAGTCGGTTAAGTGTCGGCCTTCGGCTCAGGTCATGATCCTGGGGTCCTGGGATCGAACCCTGCATCTGGCTCCCTGCTCGGCGGGGAGCCTGCTTCTCCCTCTCCCTCTGCCCGCTGCTCTGTCTGCTTGTGCTCTCTCTGTCTCTCTGCCAAATAAATAAATAAAAAATCTTTAAACAACAACAACAAAGTAAGTGGTAGAGAATGATAGGGGCAGTATAGTCAGTGAAGACCATCTTATAAGGCATCAGCCATAAGGAGGTCTGGGGGAGGGTGCCTGGGTGGCTCAGTTGGTTAAGCGACTGCCTTCGGCTCAGGTCATGATCCTGGAGTCCCAGGATCGAGTCCCACATCGGGCTCCCTGCTCGGTGGAGAGCCTGCTTCTCCCTCTCCCTCTGCCTGCCTCTCTGCCTACTTGTGCTCTCTCTCTATCTCTGTCAAATAAATAAATAAAATCTTTAAAAGAGAAAAAAAAAAAAGGAGGTCTGGGGGAAATAGTGTTCCAGCCTGAGACAGCACCAGGTCTCTGAGGCAGGGATGAGTTTGGCATATTCAAGGAATGGAGAGGAGGTCAGTGTGGCTATAGTACGGTGAATGAGACAAAAGTGGTAGGAAATAAAAGTTGGAGAGGCAGTGGGAGGCCTATCAGATCATGCTGAATGAATATATGGCCTCAAAAGCCATGATTTGAACTATGGATTTTGTTTTTAGTGCCATGAGAGGCAAAAAGATCTGGCTTATATTTCAAAAAGATCACTCTGATCACTGTGTCAGCAGACTGTATGGGGATGCCAATGAAAGCTGGCAATGGAGATAGAGAAAAGTGTATGGCTTTGGAATTACATTCCAGAAGTAGATCTGATATGCAATTTCTTAGATTGGATGTGGGGGAGTGAAGGAAGGAGTCAAGAATAGCTCCTAGGTTTTGAGCTTGAGCAACTGAACAGATGAGATGAAAACTGGATGACAGCCTTGGAGAATTTAAGACTTTTCTTTGGCTATGTTAAACATGAGTGGTCTATCAGATATATGGGTAGAGATATCAAGTAGTCAGTTGGAGATTCAAGTCTGGACCTCAAGGGAGAGGTCAGAGCTGGAGATTATAAATTGAGAATCGTTAAGTATATCAATCATACTTTAGGCTATGGACTGGAAGAGAATGCCTAGTGTAGATGGAAAAGGAAAGAGGTCCTGGGACTGAGTCTTGGAGCCCTCCAAGCCCTGAGACAGAACTGTCCAGCCAAGCCCTTCCTAAATTCCTGACTCACAAGAACCATGAGAGTTTTACAAGTTTGGAGAAAGCTAAGGTCCACATTGGGAAAAAGAGCTTCCATAAATTATCAGAATTCTGAGAAGGTGGCCTGAATGTGTGTCTCTATTGCCCTGATATGCACATATAACTTTATTCATTTATTTATTTTTAAAAAGATTTTATTTATTTGTGACAGAGAGAGGGAAAGTGAGCACAAGCAGGGGGAGTGGCAGACAGAGGGAGAAGCAGGCTCTCCACCGAGCAAGGAGCCTGATGCGGGACTCAATCCCAGGACCCTGGGATTATGACTTGAGCCGAAGGCAGGCGTTTAACTGACTGAGCCACCCAGGAATCCCTCCATCTACAACTTTAATCCAACTACCAACTACCTCCCCAGAATGGGACAGGTTTGATATAAGAAATTAGATGCTTAGAAAACCATTGGAAAGGCACTGAAGGTACTTGGTTGGGCCTTCATAAATGTCTCTAGGAACAGTATATGACTGTTCCACAGAAAGCTATAGTTTGAGGCCTCCATTGCAACCTTCCTGAAAGTAAGAAGCTTCCATTGTCAATGAACCTACATCTCAGCCTCTGAAGCTTGATAATGGATTCTGGAATACTGATGGAGGATGATCTCATAGTTCCATGACCTTTCTTGATAGTAACAATAGCCAAAAGTCATAGGAATATGATCTTCACCGCATTTCTGTCTTCCAAACCTATGATACTGGCAGGATTGGATTTGTATCCATATTGTAGCCAATCAGAAGATGTACAGGACAGAGACTGAGAGATCTAGCACAGGGCTGATTTTCACAGGGTCAGTGAAGTATGGACAGAGAGAACTAGTGTAGAGAAGCAAGATAATTCATAAACTTAAGGAATGTAGGAGAAGTAGTATTTGGGAGACAAATGATCATGATACCTCAATATAAGTTACAACTGTCTTCAGGTGACTTAATGTGCTTAAAGTTGCCTTAGGATACTTAGGGCCAGAATAGCTGGTCACTGCGTGACTAAATGACCTCCTATATTCCAATTAATGGTGAACACTGCTAATCTATAATGACTTGCCTTGGCCCCATATGTGGCCTTAGACTCTTCAACTCAGCTCCACAGAAATTCATCAATTTCTGTGTGAAGATGGTCCTCAGAGATGTAAATGATTTAGTAGCCTGCTTATTATGGCTTTTTGGGGGGTAGTGGATTTCTAGGTACAGCTACAGTTAGAAAGCAGCATACAACAAAAGATCCTAGTAAAAGCAAGCTGGATATCATCTACCAGTGGGTCAGAAGTGTTAGGCAATGTAGTCTAATGGGCAGGGTGGTCTACAAGAATGAATTGAACAGTTAGCCCCACTAAGATTACTTAGCCTCAGTACTTCTATTTTGGGAATCCATACTGTTGATGGTCTGAAAAAGCTCAAATTTTATCATAGAAAAAAGGCATGAAGAAAGCAAATGTAATGGTACCGAGATGTGGTGTTAAAATTATTCTACTTAGAACACGTATAAAGCAGAGTTGAAGGGCACCCAGGTGGCTCAGTAGGTTAAGCGTCTGACTCTTGATTTCGGCTCTCGCTGTGATCTCAGGGTCATGGGATTGAGCCCCTCATTGGGCTCCATGCTGGGCATGGAGCCTGCTTGAGATTCTCTCTTTCCCTCTCCCCCTCTGCTTCCTGCTCTCTCTCTCAAAAACAAAAAAACAAAAAAAAACAAAAAAGCAGAGTTGAGCTGAAAGTACAATAAATAAAATGAGAAATCCACGAGAGAAAATCAACATCAAAGTAGAAGACAGAATCAGTGAACTTGCAGATAGATCAATAGAAACATTCAATCTGAAGAGGAAAAAAAAATGGAAGAATAATGAATAGAGCCTCAGAGACTTGTGGGATACATAAAGCATACCAAACAAATATATATGGGAAATCTCAGGAGAGAAAGGAGTAGAAAAAAAATACTTGAAGAAACAATGTTTGAAAACTCCCCGTATCTGATTAAAGAAAAACATTAATCCATACAGTCAAGTCTCAAGTCTCTTGCGGCACCTGGGAGGCTTAAGCAGCTAACCATCTGCCTTCAGCTCAAGTCATGATCCCAGAGTCCTGGGATCGAGCCCCGCATCAGGATCCCTGCTCAGTGGGAAGCCTGCCTCTCCTTCTCCCTCTGCCTGTCGCTCCCCCTGCTTGTGTGCTCTGTCAAATAAATAAATAAAATCTTAAAAAAAAAAAGCCTCAAGTCTCTCAAAACAGGATAAATACCAAGAGATCTACACCCAGATACATCATAGTCAAACTACTGAAAGATAAAGATGGGGTGCTTGGGTGGCTCAGTCAGTTAAGTGTCTGACTCCTGGTTTTGGCTCAGGTCGTGATTTCATGGGTCTTGAGATCAAGCCCCTTGTTGGGCTCTGCACTCAGTGAGGAGTCTGCTTGAGGATTCGCTCCCTCTGCTCCTTCACCTGCTTGTGCTCTCTCTCTCTCTAAAATAAATAAATAAATACATAAATAAATTTTTAAAAAGAAAGATAAAGACAGGAACTCTTTAAATTAGCAAGAGAAAAATGACTCATAATGTATAGTGGAATAATTTGATTAACTTCTCATCTGTAACAATGAAAGCCAGAGGGCAGTGACATAACAGTAGTGAGAAGATCAAAACTGTCAACCAATAACTCCATGTCCAGCAAAACTATCCTTCAAACATTATGCTAACTGACAGAAGCCAGTCACAAAAGGCTACATATTATACAATTCAATTTATATGAAGCATCCAGAATAGGCAAGTCTATAGAAACAGAAAGGGAATGAGTAGTTGCCAGAGGTGACTGCTAATGGGTACAGGGTTTCTTTCTGGGGTGATGAAAATGTTCTGGAATTACTGGTGATGGTTGCACAATTCTGTGAATATACTAAACCACTGAACTGTATATTTTACAAGGGTGAATTTTATGGCATATGAATTATGTATCAATAAAGATCTTATTTTATTTTATTTTATTAAAAGATTTTATTTATTTATTTGAGAGAGAGAGAATGAGAGATAGAGAGCACGAGAGGGAAGAGGGTCAGAGGGAGAAGCAGACTCCCTGTTGAGCAGGGAGCCCAATGTGGGACTCGATCCCGGGACTCCAGGATCATGACCTGAGCCGAAGGCAGTCGCTTAACCGACTGAGCCACGCAGGCGCCCCAATAAAGATGTTATTTTAAAAAATTATTCTTTAAGACTGAAAGCAAAATAAAGACATTCCCAGATAAAGACTGAGAGAATTCACTGCTAGCAGGTTTGCTTTGCAAGAAATACTAAAGGAGGGATGCCTGGGTGGCTCAGTTGGTTAAGCAGCTGCCTTCAGCTCAGGTCATGATCCCAGGGTCCTGGGATCGAGTCCCATACTGGGCTCCCCGCTCAGCAGGGAGCCTGCTTCTCCCTCTGCCTGCCACTCCTGCTTGTGCTCTCTCTCTCTCTCTCTCTGACAAATAAAAAAATAAAATCTTAAAAAAAAAAAGAAATACTAAAGGAAGCCCTTCTAGCCGAAAAGAAGTGGTACCAAGTGGTAACTTGAATCCAGAGGAAGAAAAAAAGAACACCAGAAATGGTAAATATGTGGGTTAATATAAAAGACATTATAAATATTTTTTTCCCCTAATTTCTTCTCTTAATTTCTTTAAAAGACATATTGTAGGGGCGCCTGGGTGGCTCAGTCGTTAAGCGTCTGCCTTCGGCTCAGGTCATGATCTCAGGGTCCTGGGATCGAGCCCCACATTGGGCTCCCTGCTCAGCGGGAAGCCTGCTTCTCCCTCTCCTTCTCCCGCTGCTTCTGTTCCCTCTCTCTTTGTCCAATAAATAAATAAAATCTTTATAAAAAAAATAAATAAAAGACATATTGTATACGGGTGCCTGGGTGGCAGAGTCAGTTGGGCGCCTGACTCTTGGTTTCAGCTTAGGTTGTGATCTCCAGGTTGTGAGATGGAGCCCTGCATCTGACTGTGCACTCAGCAGCAGAGTCTGCTTGAGATTCTTTCTTCCTCTCCCTCTGCCCTTCCCCATTGTGCCGCCCTCTCTCTCTCTCTCTAAAATAAATAAATCTTGGGCGCCTGGCTGGCTCAGATGGTTAAGCGTCTGCCTTCAGCTCAGGTCATGATCCCAGGGTCTTGGGATCGAGTCCCACATCGGGCTCCCTGCTCCTTGGGAGCCTGCTTCTCCCTCTGCCTCTCTCTCTCTCTCTCTGTCTCTCATGAATAAATAAATAAAATCTTAAAAAAAAAAAATCTTTTTTTTTAACATTTTTATTTATTTTAGATTTTATTTATTTATTTGAGAGAGAGAGAATGAGAGACAGAGAGCATGAGAGGGAAGAGGGTCAGAGGGAGAAGCAGACTCCCTTCTGAGCAGGGAGCCCGATGTGGGACTCGATCCCGGGACTCCAGGATCATGACCTGAGCCAAAGGCAGTCGCTCAACCAACTCAGCCACCCAGGCGCCCAATAAATTTTTTTTTTTTTAAAGATTTTTTTAAGTTTATTTGAGAGAGAGAGACACAGTGAGAGAGGGAACACAAGCAGGGGGAGTGTGAAAGGGAAAAGCAGGCTTCCCGCCAAGCAGGGATCCCGATGCGGGGCTCGATCCCAGAACCCTGAGATCATGATCTGAGCCGAAGGTAGATGCTTAACGACTGAGCCACTGAATAAATCTTAAAAGAAAGACATATTGTATGAATCAATAATTACAACACTGAATAATTAGGTTTATAACATAAATCGATGTAATATATATGACAATAATATACATGACAATAATACTACAAAGGAGGGGGAGGAATGTTTTTATATTTTACCAGAATTAAGTTGGTAGTATTAATTTGAAGTAGACTGTGATGAGTTAAGATGCATCTTGTAGTCCCTTGGGCACTAATAAAATAAAAAAGTAAAAAAAAAAGTATAAAAAATATGAACAGAGAAATTAAAATGGCCCACTAAAAAATACTTAATACAAAAGAAGTCAGTAAAGGGGAAAGGAAAGAACAAAATGTAAAGGAGATAAATAGCAAAGTGGAAAATGTAAATCTAGCCATACGAATAATGAAATTAAATGTGAACGTCTAAACAGCCCACTCAAAAGGCAGAGACTGTCAAAGGATAAAAAATCAAGATCTATACAATGAGATTCTATTTTGCAACAAAAAGTTATGAAGTACTAGTACACAGTACAACTTGGCTGGACCTCAAAAACATGCCAAAAGAAGCCAAATGCAAAAGACTACCTATTGTATGATTTTGTTTATACGAAATGTTCAGAAAAGGTAAATTTATAGAGGACAGTGGTTGCCTAGGGCAAGAGGTAAGAGTGGAGATTTAATGTAAACAAGCACAAAGGAACTAACTGGAGCTATAGAAATATTCTAAAACACAACTCTGTACTTTTACTAAAAAATCATTGCACTGTACAGTTACAATGGGTGAATTTTACGGTATATAAATTTTAACTCAATGAAAGTGCTAAGAGAAAAACAAAACAAAACGAAAACCAAGGTGAGCAGAACTTGGTGTTACAAGTATCTACCTAAACCTCATACAAATATTGGAAGGTAAGGAGAGTAGGAAAATGAACTGGGTCCTAAGTGACACTGTACATTCATACACACATAAGCAATTCACTTTTTAGAGCACAGCTGTGTTCTCTGCTTCAAGGTCTAGGGGATGCCCTCCCTGTCCCTCAAGGACAAAGGTCACTCCCTCTTTGTGCACAACCAACTCTTATACATTCCTCTTCACCGCACCCATTATATTATACTGAAACTGTTTTGGTGTCTGCTTCCTGGACTAGACTATAAACCCCTCCAGGGCAAGGACAGTATCTTCCTCATCTCTGTAGCTCTGATGCCCAGCCAGTCCTGGGAACTGAGCAGGTATCAATGACTGTTTGTCAAATTAGTGAAAGGAAATTGGGATACGTTTGGGGGGATTTGTACCAAACAAGTTCAAAATTATGAGGCAGACAGAGAGCCCATATTAATTTAGGAGTCAGACTAGACTAGTTTTAAAACTGGAGAAGTATACACAAGGGTATAGGGCTGTGTACCACCCCAAATTTAAATATATCTTCCTTGGGTATGGTTAAAATTCCGTTTTATCCCAGGGCAATCAGTTCACAAGCAACATATTAAACTTTCCAAGATTAGTCTGCTCACCAAGCAAACAAACCATCTGATTTTACTGCAGATTACTTGACAGGATTAGCAAAGAAGGCCAGACAGTTCTTGTACTTCTGGGTTAGCGTTAAGCAGCTAGCTCTCCTAAGGACTACAAAGGGGGTCACACAACCAGGTCAGGCCAGCGCTTTCTATCCTCCTCTATCTCCATCTTACCCAGTGCCAGGTCAAATGCAGAGCAAGCTGGGAAGCTTCAGCCCTGAAGTGACCCCCGGTGTACCCTGTTCTCAACTTCTGTACAAGCGTGGGATGCAAAGAAGCTGGAGCCAAAATATACCCTAGCCAGTTTCTCAGGTTCCTGGCCCTGACCTCATAAAAGAGACCCAGGTAGTAGAGACCAGACACCTAGAAACAGGGGTAAATCAGGTTGAAGATACCAAGGCCAGGAGGAACAGGGTAAGAAGGCCTTTTGGAGTCCTTGGCAGTGTGGGGCATGAGAGAAGGCAGGCAAGCGACACAAGGGGTGGAAGAACCTGGAGACAGGGACGATGCAGAGTCAGGGAGAAATGGTCAAGGGCTAGGAGTCTGGCGGGGAAGGCTCTGTGGGTCTCCGAGAAGGCACGGATAGGAGTTTAGGAACAGCTGTGCTCTGGTGGGTGAGAATGGAAGGGGAAAAAACCCCGCGTCCTGAGTATGAGAAGGCCCCTGGCCATTTGAGCGCGGAGACCTCATTCATGTGGTGCGGCGGCTTCAATTTTCAAGGGAGCTGGCCCACGGTAGCCAGGCCCGGCCGGGGTGCACGAGTCAAGAAGTCCCGGGGCGCGTCACGCAAGGGGGCGGGCCGGGCGCCAGGGGGTGTGACCGGAGACCCGGGGGCTGGTCCGCGTTCCCGCCCCGCGCTTCCGCCACTCCCTGTGAGACGAGCGGGCGGGTGAAAGACTCGCTGCTTCTGAGGTCCCGGGACTCACCTTCCTCCCTCCCCACTGGTTGGGCCCCGGACACTGCTTCCCACAGGCGGCGCGCTCTCTCGCGGTCGAAGCGCAGCCCGTCCGGTTCCCGTCCTTCTCGCTCCTCGGAGCTGTTGTATGGCCGGGCCCCTCCACTGTCCGCTGCCTCCACGGTGCCCAACGCGGGATACTCCATCTTTCCTGCAAGCCCTAACCGGCAGATAGCCTCTCATAAACCTTAGTCTCGCGAGATGTGGGTGGGCGGGTGACTTTGCCCGGCCAACAAATCTCGCGAGGTTTGGGCGCCGCAGACCGCGTTGCGGTGCGGGCCCAGGCGCTTCTTTTTGATCGCTGCTGGGGGACCTCGGAATAAGTACTATGGAATTATGTCAGTCGCTGGCTTTACAGCAGCCCCCTCCCTTCGGTACAGGTTCGTGCAAGGTTCTCACCTTGCTCACCGTCAGCCTTCGACACTTCTCATTTCGTTCTCTTGAAGGCCCTGTTATGTGGGAATATTTTCTATATTTTACTGTTAGGGAAATTGAGGCCCAGAACCTAAAATAGTTTACTCAACAGTTTGCGACCAGAATGTGGTAGAGCCAGGACTCCATCTCCATGATTCGGTTACTTCTTCTTCTTCTTTTAAAGATTTTATTTATTTGTTTGACAGAGAGATAGAGCAGGAACACAAGCAGTGGGAGTGGGAGTGGTAGAGGGAGAAGCAGGCTTCCTGCTGAGCAAGGAGTCCGATGCGGGGCTCGATCTCAGGACCCTGGGATCATGACCTGAGCCGAAGGCAGATGCTTAATGACTGAGCCACCCAGGCGCCCCTCGGTTACTTCTGATAATAAATACCATTTGAGTTTCAAGTTCTAATTCCCAGCCCAGACCTCCCCCTTAAACTGTCAAATCTGAAATTTCATCCTCCATCCCCACAGCTCCTCCCCCAGTCTTTCTGAGCCACCATCTCTTGCTAAGGTTATTGTAGCTTCCCTGGTCCTTTTCCTTGCCCTTCAGGTATTTTCAGCACAGCAGCCCCAGCAGTCCTCTTATAACAAACCATATCATGATACCCTGATGCTCCTACTCTCCCAACGGTTTCCCATCTCACTCTTGATAAAAGCCAAAGTCCTTAGTTTAGCCAAAGGGCCCTTTACAGTTTGACTTCCCTTAACCTCCCTGATCTCATCTCCTATTGTGTTAGCCTCCAACACCTTCATTACTGTCCCAGTTACCCTGACCTCCTGGAATGCATTTCCCCCATATATCCTCATGGCTTAGCCTCTCATTTCATTCTCTGGCTACCCTATCTAAAATTTCACACCTCCACACACATTTCATGTCCTCTTTTCCTGCTTTATTTTTTTCCCTCTTTAACACTTAACATCATCAGATATAGTATGTTTTTACTTTTTACCTTGTTTTTTGTTTGTTTTCCCACTAGTAGGCATGCCCCAAGAAAGCAGAGGTTTTTGTTTTGTTCTCAGTTGAATCCCCAGCACCTTGAAATGGAGCCTGGGCTCTCATAGGTACATATAAAATATTTGTTGAATGAATGAAACTTTTGATATACTTTATTTCAACTTCATTTATTCAAATGCGTATTGAGAGTTTACTATGAGTTAGATGTTATTTTGGGCATTGGAATACAGTTGTGAACAAGACGGGGAAACTCTAGCATAGTGTTTTTTATTCTAGTGGAGGAGAGTATAATAAGTTAACAGATAGTAAGAAGTGCTAAGGAGAAAATAAAACAAGAATAGGTATTGGGTGAATGATGTGGAAGGAATATTAGTCAGGGTGGTTAGAGAAAGCCTCTGAAGAAATGACATTTTACCTAAGACCTGATTGATGAGAAGTGGAAAACCATGCAAAGAGCTGGGGAGGAATGTTCCAGGAAGAGGGACCAGCATGTCCAAAGTCCCTGCAGCAGGAGTGAACTTGCTGTGTTGGAAGAACAGGAAAAAGGACAGTATGGTTGGAGCCCGGTGAATAGCGAGAAGTGGTATCAGAGGAGGCAAAAGAGAGGTAGAGACAGAGATGTTTCTTGCCTGAGATGACACAGCTCACCAGCAGAATTTACTTATTTATACAAATTATATATATAATTATGTATAATAACATATAGTATATATCATAAATATTATATTTATACTATAGTATAAATATTTATACTATAGTATAAATATTATAAATATTGTGCATCAGCTCTGTCAGGCCTCATGCCTGACTCATCTATTACAATGCAATAGATGATTGATGTTTGTGCAGTGTTTTATAGTTTATGAAGCACCTTTAGCATACATTACAACATTTAATCCTTAGGTTGGTTCTCCTATGAAGGATTCTTTCTTATTTGACAATAAAGAAACAAACTGGGAGAGGTGAAGGTTTTATCAGGATCCACAGCTAGTCAGTGTCAGAGCCCATGCTTGAACACGAGACCTCAGACTGTAAATCCATGTCCTTTTGCCAATACCAGATGACCAGCCTAAAAACCAATGACTATACATTATTTATTTATCTTAAAGAAAGTTTCTAGTTGCCCAGATTTCCATAGCATGAGTTATTCAGCTGGAAATCCAAAGTTATAGAGGACATCTTTGTCAAAGTCCCAGAATTCAAACATATATATTTGACACAGTGAAGCAAAAAACAGTCCTCTTTCACTCACTCCCAATCTGATTAGATGCTCAAAACAATTTAGATTATTCTCCAGTGAATGCTATCATGAGATTTTCTACTTCTCAGCTCTGTGAACACATCTCTAGTTGTTAGAAGTAACCGTAAATCAGGTTTTACTAATAGGATTTGTACAAGCATTATTTGACTCAGAATCTGAGATTGGTCCAAAACAGCAGGGTTTCCTCTTGAGGAAAACTGTGACAAAGCTATGTTGGCGAGGGAGAGGGGGCAGGGATGATGATCACACACACACACACACACACACACATACACCCGCACATCTTTGTTGCAGTCCTAGTCCACTGCTCAAGATGGGTCATTTTATAAAGTGTCTTCAGGGCTGCAGGGAAGCACTGTCTTCAGGACATGCCAGGTTTTAAATCAGTGACTTTCCAAGGACAGGTTGAGGGTGTAGGGGAGTTTGCTGATCACTGGATTGGGATTTCTAGAGGGTTTTGAGGAGGCAAAGGAGAATTAGATTCAGGTAGAGCTTTCCAACTTTTTCCATGTCACAGCCCACTTAAAAAATGAGCATATCAGTATGGCAAGTTAGACTAAACAGATAAGGCAGCTTCTCATCACCCCAGTGGTGGTCCAGGGACTCCCAACTATTCCAGGCCCTACTGAGCCACACTTGGGGCAGGAGGGCTGGATGTTCAGAGCCCTGTGAAGTGCAATGGATGGCCATGATGTCTTACACCCCAACAGTGTCTGAGCCGAGCAGGATTGGGATTAACTCCAATAATCTCAGACATAAACAGGCGGTCAGTTAAAGTCATGAGATACTCAGCTTGATGTCAACTGCTCCATTCTGCAGTCATGACCTATGCAATATTAGGTAAATTATTTAAAATTTGTAAGTCTGCTTCTTCATCTGTAAAATGAGTAAATGATGCCTGCTTTAAATGAAGATTAACCAAAATAATTTCCATAAACTACTTACCAAATTGCCTGGCACAAAGTAAATGGTAGTTGTTACCAGTTTATTCTGAAAGCTATATTTTTCTGATAATTTCACAAGCTGATATTAGGTTCTAGTCTCCATCTTGGTGAAGCTAAACCCCACTTTTCTAGATC
Organism: Eumetopias jubatus; assembly: GCF_037043125.1. NCBI lineage: Eukaryota > Metazoa > Chordata > Mammalia > Carnivora > Otariidae > Eumetopias > Eumetopias jubatus. The sequence goes on from NW_028274811.1 coordinate 89,306,862, forward strand.
TAGAGTTTTAGATCCCATAATTTCTAGAACCAGTTTCAATTAATTGTGCATTTGCTTATGGATCAAAGTGACTTAGTTTAGTTTAATGTATCCAAGGAAATAAGAGTGGCTTTTTTTAAAAAAAGATTTTATTTATTTGACGGAGAGAGAGAGCACAAGCAGGGGGACAGCAGGCAGAGGGAGAGGGAGAAGCAGGTTCCTTGCTGAGAAAGGAGCCTGACGTGGGACTCAAGCCCAGGGTCCTGGGATCCTGAGCCAAAGGCAAATGCTTAACCAACTGAGCCACCCAGGCACCCCTAGAGTGATCCAGTGAAGCTCTGTCATCTTCACTGAAGGATTGCCAAGAAATCGGTATAGATCTTGAACTGGTATAATAACTTGAATCACATTGAATCAACAGGCTTTATTTTGGGCCTACTACATTATATGTCAGTATCTTTGTCCATTTGGGCTACTGTAACAAAATACCATAGACCAAATGGCTTAAACAACAAGTTTATTTCACACAGTTCTGGAGGCTGGAAGGTCCAAGATCAAAGTACTGGCAGATCTGGTATCTGGTCTCTGGTGGAAGCTGTCCTCCTGGTTTATAGACAGCCATCTTTTCTCTCTCTGTCCTCACAAGGCAGAAGGGGTGAGAGAGTTCTCTAGGGTCTCTTTCATAAGGGCACTCATCTGATTCATAAGGGCTCTACCCTTATCACCTAATCAGTTCCCAAAGGCCCCACTTCCTAATAGTATCACATTGGGGGTTAGGATTTCAACATCTTAATTTTTGGAGGAAAAAAGCTGTCTATTATAGCCAGGCACTGTACTATACTCCCTGACCGACAATATTTAATGGCTTCCTGTTGCTCATAGGAGAAAGTTAAAAAGTTAAAATGTCCTACTGTGGTATAAGAGGCCCATTATAAAGTCTTTCTCCTTCCCTCTCCACTCCCTTCTTCTTTTTAAAAGATTTTATTTATTTATTTGAGAGAGAGTGAGAGGGAGTGTGAGCAACAGGAGGGGGGAGGGGCAGAGGAGGAGTAGAGGGGGCAGAGAGGGAGGGACAGAGGATGAGGGACAGAGGGGGAGGGACAGACGGGAAGCAGACTCCCCACTGAGATCATGATCTGAGTTGAAGGCAGTAATTGACTGAGCCACTCAGGTGCCCCTTCCATTCCCTCCTTCTGATACTCTCCCAGGCACCTTGTGCTCGGCCATACTGAAAGGACTTTTCAGCAGTGTGGTTTGTTTCCTGGCTGGGGCATCCTTTCATAGCTCTTTGCCTTTGCATGTACTGTTCCCATTGCCTTTAATGCCCTTCTACTATCTTGTCTTGTCCATTTGATGTACTTTGTTGATTTTGCTTTGTATTCTTTGGCTGTAATGCATCATAGCCATGAATGCAACTGTATACTGAATCCTGAGTCCTTGAGTCAGTCATCGAACCTGGGTGCTCATGGGACCCCTGACATATCTACTAAATGAAATTCTCCTTAACTTCTCCTCTTCCTCTAGGAAGAAGTAAACAATTCCTTTCTCCATGCTTCTATAACTTTCTACCACCTTTTCCTTCTTTAAAAAAATGTTAATTTATCATTTAATGCATATAAAATATTACATATTTATATAAAGAGTAATAATATAATGAGTACCGATGAATTCATCATCCAATCTGAACTAGAACATTATTACCCCACCTATTCTTTTTTTTTTAAGGTTTATTTACTTATATGAGAGAGAGAGAGAGCAAGAGTGTGTGTGCTTGAGCATGAGCAGGGGATGGGGGAACCCTGAGATCATGACCTGCGCCAAAACTGAGAGTTGGACACTTAACCAACTGTACCACCCAGGTGCCCCATATCACCCCACCTATTCTTTTTTCCCCCTAAGATTTATTTATTTATTTATTTATTTGAGAGTGAGAGAGTGAGGGGGGTGGGGCAGAGGGAGAGAATGTTCAAGCTGACTCCCCGCCAAGTGCAGAGCCTGATGAGAGCTTGATCTCATGACCCATGAGATCATGACCTGAGCTGAAACAGAGTCAGACACCTGACCAACTGAGCCACCCAGGTGCCTCCCCCATCCGCCGCTTTTTTCAAAAGATTTGTTTATTTTAGTGTGCATGAGTCGGGGGAAGTGTAGAGGCAGAGGGAGAGAATCTTCAAGCATACTCTCCACTGAGTGTGGAGCCCAATGTGGGGCTCCATCCCAGGACCCTGAGATCATGACCTGAGCTGAAATCAAGAGTTGGATGCTCAATGAACTGAGCCCCCCAGGCGTGGCCCTCACCCCACCTATTCTTAACCATTATTCTGAATTTTGTGTTTTTAATTTCCTTGCTTTAAAAAATTATGTATATCAGGGTGCCTGGGTGGCTCAGTCATTAGGCGTCTGCCTTCGGCTCAGGTCATGATCCCAGGTTCTGGGATCGAGCCCTGCATTGGGCTCTCTGCTCCGCGGGAAGCCAGCTTCTCCCTCTCCCACTCCCCCTGCTTGTGTTCCTGCTCTCGCTGTGTCTTTCTCTGTCGAATAAATAAATAAAATCTTTAAAAAAATTATGTATATGCTTAAACAACATATTAATTTTGCTTGCATTTGAGCTTCATAAACATGGTATCATACTGTCTGTATTTTTTCTGTGACCCCTTTTTCACTCGACATTTTTTTTTAAAGATTTTATTTATTTGAGAGAGAGAGAATGAGAGCTGGACAGCATGAGAGGGAAGAGGGTCAGAAGGAGAAGCAGACTCCCTGCTGAGCAGGGAGCCCAATGCGGGACTCGATCCCGGGACTCCGGGATCATGGCCTGAGCCGAAGGCAGTCACTTAACCAACTGAGCCACCCAGGTGCCCTCACTCGACATTTAAAAAAAAAAAATTATTTGAGAGAGAGAGAGCATGAGTAGTGGGGAAGGGGAGTGGGAGATGGAGAAGCAGACTTGAGCAGGGTGCCTGAGGTGGGACTCGATCCCAGGGGGGTCACAACCCAAGCCAAAGGCAGATGCTTAATCAACTGAGCCACCCAGGCAACCCTCAGCATTAAGTGTCTAATATCCATGTTCTTGCAAGTGACTATAGTTCATTCATTTTTTTTAAGTAGGTTCCATGCCCAATGTAGGGCTTGAACTCACAACCCTGAGATCAAGTTATTTGCTCTACCTACTGAGCCAACCCAGCACCCCTAGTTCATTCATCTTTCACTGTGTGATAATATTCTGTTATGTGAATGTACCATAATTGATTTATCTGTTCTAGTGTTGAGGGACATTTGAGATGTTTCAGTTTTTGCTATTATGAACAGGGTTACTATTTTTTTTTTTAAAGATTTTATTTATTTATTTGAGAGAGAGAGAATGAGAGATAGAGAGCATGAGAGGGAAGAGGGTCAGAGGGAGAAGCAGACTCGCCGCCGAGCAGGGAGCCCGATGTGGGACTCGATCCCGGGACTCCAGGATCATGACCTGAGCCGAAGGCAGTTGCTTAACCAACTGAGCCACCCAGGCGCCCCGAACAGGGTTACTATTAACATTGTTTTTTTTTATTAATATTTTTAGTTTTTTAAAGTGACCTCTGCACCCAATATGGGGCTCGAACTCACAACCCTGAGATCAAGAGTCGCATGCTCTACTGACTGAGCCAGCCAGGTACCGCAACATTCTTATACTTAACTCCTGGTGCACTTGGACAGGAGTTTCTTAGGATATACACCTAGGAATTGAGTCTCAGTCGGTAGGGTATGTGAATGTTGTACTTTACAAGCTAATGCCAAATTGTTTTCTCAGGTGGTTGTATCAATTTATATTCTCATCAGCAAAGTGTAAGAGTTCCTATTGATTTTCATTCTCTCCAGCACTTGGTACTGTCAGACTTCTTTATCTTTTGCCAATCTAGCAGGTGTAAATGGTATTAGATGTGTGGTAGGCCTTTTCATTCTATTCTTTATCTCTTTCGTTTTTTAATTCATCAAACATTTATTAAGCATCCTCCATGAACTAGATATTTTGTTAGGTAAGAGAATTTAATGTGTCTCTTTTTTTTCTGATTTACTTTTTTATTGAGGTATAACTTACATGGAATAAAGTATACAAGTACAAATCTTGAATAAATTTTTATATATAAATACAGCTGTATAGTCACTACCTATATTAAGATATAGAACATTTCAAGTCCCAGAATGCTCACTGTGCTGCTTCTCAGCCAAAAGGAATCATCCTGAATACTATTGTTACAGATTAGTTTTGTCTAATCTTGAACATTGTATAAATGAGTTGCTAATTTCCAAATATTTGGGGCTTTTCTAGATTTCTTATTGTTAATTTCTAATTTAATCCATTGTGATCAAAGAACATATTCGGTAAGACTTCAGTCTTTTGAAATCTTGGAATTTGTTTTATAGCCCAGCATATGGTCTATTTGGAGAACGTTCCATTTGTATTTGAAAAGAATGTGTGTTTTGCAGTTGTTGGGTATAGTATCATATAAATATTCAATTATGTCAATGTGGTTGATAGTGTATCCAGATCTTCTGTATTCTTACTGATGTTTCTTTAGTTCTATTGATTACTGAGGTGGGGGTGTGTGTCTTCAAATCTCCAACTGTGACTGGATTTGTCTACTTCAATTTTTGGTTCTGTTGTTTTTTTGCTTCATCCATTTTATTTCTGAATATATAATAGGAAAGTCATATTTTTCAGTTAGACACTTTTATCAGTGTGAAGTGCCCCTCCTTATCTCTAGTAATACGTATTATCTAAAGTCTACTTTATCTGATATTAATTTAGCTGAGCTAGTTTTTTTTAAATTTTTTTTATGAGCTAGTTCTTTTTTGTATTTACATAGTACATATTTTTACATCCCATTGTTTTGTGTTCTTTTAACCTTGATGACGTTATATTTAAAATACATTTCTGTAAATAGCATATAGTTGAATTTTTAAAATCCAGTCTGATGGTCTTTTTCTTTTACTTTTATAAGAATGTTTGGCCCCTTTCCATTTAATTTAATTACTGATATAGTGAGTTTATTTTTACCATTTTGCTGTTTTCTGTTCACTCCATCTGTTCTTTGTTCCTTTATTCTCTTGGTTTTTTTTTTTTTGGCGTTCTCTTGGATTGAACAATATTTTCTCATCCTGTTTTTTATACTTTATTTTTTATTGTTATTTAACTATTCAGATATTTGATCATTATTTGATTATTCTTTTAGTGGTTGCTCTAGAGATTATAATATGCATCCTTACCACATCACTACAGAAATAAGAATTTAGTCTACACTAAATTCTTATTTTCCACACCTCCTGAATAATGCTAGCACTTTAAAATTGTTTAACTCTTAATACTTTCTGCTTCCTGTGTTATTGTTGTCATATATTTTATTTCAATGTATTGTTTTAAATTCCACAAGACATTATTTTTGCTGCTTTAAATTGTCAGTATTCATTTATATTTACCAACTTAGTCACCATTTTGGGTATTCTTCATTCTGTTTTTTTTTTTTAAAGATTTTATTTATTTATTTGACAGAGACACAGTGAGAGAGGGAATACAAACAGGGAGAGTGGGAGAGGAGAAGCAGGCTTCCCGCGGAGCAGGGAGTCCAATGCGGGGCTCCATCCCAGGACCCTGGGATCATGACCTGAGGCAGACGCTTAAGGACTGAGCCACCCAGGCGCCCCTCTTCATTCTGTTTTGCAGTCCCATGTCTCCATCTAGCTCATTTTCCTTCACTTAAGATTCCATTTAGTATATCTTGTAGTGCTGGTCTGCTCCTGGTGAATTCTCTCAGCTTTTGGTTGTCAGAAAATGTTCTGACTTGCCTTCATTAAAATATTTTTTAAAATGCTGGTGGATCGAGCCCCGCATCGGGCTCCCTGCTCAGCGGGAAGCCTGCTTCTCCCTCTCCCACTCCCTCTGCTTGTGTTCCTGCTCTCGCTGTGTCTGTCAAATAAATAAATAAAATCTTAAAAAAAAAAAAATGCTGGTGGGGCACCAGGGTGGCTCATTCCGTTAAGCATCTGTCTTCTGCTCAGGTCATGATCCCAGGGTCCAGGGATCCAGCCCAGCGTCAGAGCTCCCTGCTCAGAGGGGGAGTCTGCTTGTCCCTCTCCCTCTGCTCCTCCCTCCCTACTCCCTCCCCGACTTGCGCGAGCGCATGTGCACTCGCTCTCTCTCTCTCTCTCTCTCTCTCTCAAATAAAGAAAATTGTTAAAAAAATAAAATGCTGGTAAGATATACATAGCATAAAATTTACCAATTTCACCATTTTTAAGTGTACAGTTCAGTGGCATTCAGTAATTCACATTATTGTGCAACCACCACTACCATCCATCTCCAGAACTTTTTCATCATCCCAAATTGAAACTCTGTACCCATTTAATGGTAACTCTCCATTCCCCACTCCCCTTAGCCCTTGGTAACTACTCTTCTACTTTCTGTCTTTATGAATTTGATTATTCTAGGTACTTAATGTAAGTGGAATCATATCATATTCGTCCTTCTGTGTTTGGCTTATTGAACTTAGCATATGTTTTTTAAGGTTCATCCATGGTGTATTATGTATCAGAATTTCCTTCCTTCTTAATTCTGAATAAAATTCCATTGTCTGTATATATATATATACACACACACATATACATATACGTACATATACATATATATACCACATTTTGTGTACCCATTCATTCATCATTCAGTGGATACTGGTTGCTTCCACCTTTTGGCTTTTGTGAATAATGCTGTTATGAACATTGGTGTTCGAATATCTGTTTGAATCCTTGCTTTCACTCCTGGATATATACCTAGAAGTGGAATTGCTGAATCATATGTAAATTCTATGTTTAACTCTTTGAGGAATTGTTTTTTTTTTTTTAAGATTTTACTTATTTATTTGACAGAGAGATAGAGAGAGAGCACAGGTAGGCAGAGCAGCAGCACAGGGAGAAGCAGGCTTCCCACTGAGCAGGGAGCCCAACTCGGGATTTGATTCTAGGACCCTGGGATCATGACCTAAGACGAAGGCAGCTGCTTAACCGACTGAGCCACTCAGGCGCCCCATACTGTTTTATATTTTATAGCAGCTATACCATTTTACATGCCCACCAGCAACACATGAAGGTTCCATTTTTTCCACATCTTTGCCAACACTTGTTATTTTCCATTTCCTTTTCTCAGGTTCCTCACCATTTCTTTTCTTTTTTTTTTTTAAGATTTATTTATTTGTTTGAGAGAGAGAGAGAGAGCACGTGTGCGAGTGTGTGCCCATGTGCGCGCACAAGAGTGGGGGTAGGGAGAGGGAGAGAGAGAGGGGCAGACTCCCCACTGAGTGTAGGCCCAATGCAGGCTCAATCCCATAACCCTGAGATCACGATCTGAGCTGAAATCAAGAGTTGGATGCTTAACCAACTGAACCACCCAGGTGCCCCCTCACCATTCCTTATATACTTTGCTTTCTGGCAGAACAAGATGCTCCAGGCTCATCTCATACTTTACCTACCCCAGCCATATAATGGAACAGAATCAGTCATTTTCCCAAAGAGTCCTGGATCGTTTTAGTGGAGAACAGTATTTGGAAGCCATAGACTAGGCTCTAGGTGTGCTCATTGTCACTGGGGTGGTGCTCTCTGGCCCTCTCAGTAGACACAGCTATGGCATCCCATTCTGGATCACCTTTTCTTACCCTGTTCAGACTCTGACACCCCAAAAAGGGCTACCCCTCCATGGAGAAAGCTTCCTTACTCCATTCAGGCTCTCACTTCTTAAGCTGGGCTGGCCCCCTATGTGGACAAGCTCCTTACACTGCCCAGGCTCTGATACTCTTGCTAGGTGGCTGCTCTGCAGGATGTTCTTTTTATCCTACTCGGGTTCTACTCCCCACTCTTGGCAACTCTCCCATGTGAATGTTCTCCTTACGCCTGGGGCTTCATTATGCTCTGGGCCACTGTAGCTCTTCCCATCCCAGGGACAAATGCCTTTCTTTTTTACACCACCTTATTGCTTTAGAACTTAATTGTTCAGGAAAAGAGGGGGAAAGAAGTGGAGGGAATGGAAGAGGGCGAAGGGGAAAGGAATTATTATTCTAGTTGAACCTCAGTTTTTTATGACTCTGGCTATGGATTGATCTTTCATTCCGATAGTTTTTTTTTTTTTTAATTTTGGTCCTTTTGATATCACCCTATAAATCTTTGGAAGCTTATTTGCTTTCTGGCACAAATGAGATAGTCTAGGCTCATCTTGTACTTTCCATGTGCCAGACCTTGATTCAACCATTCCTCTAAGGAGCCCAGTGTTGTTTGCTTGTTCGTTTTTAGTGGGGAATATTAGACATTACAACGTGGATGATTGAAAACCCTTTGTTAATGGGGAGACATAGCTTCTAGTCCATTTTGGTGGATAGCATTTAAAGATACACATTAAAATAATTAGTTCATATTGGTATTTTCCTTTCAGGTTTAACATTAGGGTATTTTCATTTCATTTCATTTTCTTGATTTCAAAATTATACACATAAATGTCTTTCTTTGAAAATCTTGATTCCTGGGATGCCTGGGTGGCTCAGTTGGTTAAGCGTCTGCCTTTGGCTCAGGTCATGATCCCAGGGTCCTGGAATCGAGTCCCTCATGCTCCTTACTCAGCGGGGAGTCTGCTTCTCTCTCTCCCTGCCGCTCCCCCTGCTTGTGCTATTTCCCTCTCTCTGAGAAATAAATAAATAAAATCTTAAAAAAAAAGAAAAGTTTGATACCTAATATCATTAACATAATTATTTCTTTGCTTTAACCTAAAATATAAAACAAAGTCTAAAATGTTAAATCTGAAATTACTACAAATAATTTAAGTGCTAGGTAAAGTTTAAAATTTCTTTATATATCTTTTTGTTCTTGGATTGTGTCCCACTTAGGATGTGCAGTCAAAATACTGTTTTCTAAAGTCCTTGAAGTAAATCTTTTCTTTATGTGGTTACCAATTTGATACTCACTTTAGTTGACTAATTTCTATTTATTTTCAACTTAAGGAATTTTTAAAAATTAGGGTTTTGTTTTTTGATTTTTTTTTTTTTTTGGCTAGGTGAAACATATACACAATCCAGAGGTCAAAATTGCCTTTTACCCATTCCTGCCTTCTTCCAACTCCTTTGTCCTTTATTCTGTAAAAGTAATCATTTTTGTTTATTTATCCTTTCATCATTTCTTTTTTCAAATACAAGCAAATATATATATATCTTAATTCCCTCCTACTGTTTCTTTTTTTTTTTTAAAGATTTTATTTGACAGAGAGAGAGAGACGAGAGAGGGAACACAAGCAGGGGGAGTGGGAGAGGGAGAAGCAGGCTTCCCACTGAGCAAGGAGCCTGGTGCGGGACTCCATCCCAGGACCCTGGGATCATGACCTGAGCTGAAGGCAGACGCTTAACGACTGAGCCACCCAGGTGCCCCCCTCCTACTGTTTCTTATATATAAAATATACTATATACATTTTATCTTTTTTTAAAAAAGCTTTATTAAGGCCTAATTTACATACCATAAAATTTATGCATTTAAAGTGTACACTTCAGTGATTATTAGTCTATTTACAGGGTTGTATGACCATACCCACAGTGTATTTGGAACATTGTCATCACCCCAGAAAGAAACCTTATGCACTGGGGCGCCTGGGTGGCTCAGTCGTTAAGCGTCTGCCTTAGGCTCAGGTCATGATCCCAGGGTCCTGGGATTGAGCCCCACATCGAGCCCCACATCGGGCTCCCTGCTCCGCGGGAAGCCTGCCTCTCCCTCTCCCACTCCCCCTGCTTGTGTTCCCTCTCTCGCTGTGTCTCTCTCTGTCAAATAAATAAATAAAATCTTTAAAAAAAATCTTAAAAAAAAAAGAAACCTTATGCACTTTTGCATCATTTCCATTCCCATTCCCATTCCCAGGTCTAGGTAACCACTAATCTATTTTGTGTCCCTTTTGATTTGTATTTGGTCTTTTTTACTTAACAGTATATAATGGGAGACCCCTATACATATCTCTAGAGATCTTCCTTAGTTTAAAAAAAAATGTAAACCTCTTTTACTCTTTAACTACATTTTAAAAAAAGATCTATTTATTTATTTATCAGAGAGACAGAGAGAGTGCACAAACAAGGAGAACAGCAGGCAGAGGGAGAAGCAGGCTCCCCACTGAGCAAGGAGCCCGATACGGGACTCGATCCCAGGACCCTGGGATCATGACCTGAGCGGAAGGCAGGCACTTAACCAACTGAGCCACCCAGGCATCCCAATTTTTATTGAAGTATGATATACATATAGAAAAGTGCACAAGTGATAAATATATGAGTTGGTTAATTTTCATACCATGAATGCTCTGGTGTAACCGGAACCAAGATCAAGAATCAGAACATTACCAGCACCAAAATAGTCTTTCTTGTGCCACCTTCCCATGACTACCACGACCATCTACCCTGGGATAGTGACTATCCTGACTTCTAACATCATAAATTAAATTTTCCTGTTTTTGAACTTTATGTAAATGGAACCATATGTTTGTGTGTGTGTGTGCTTTTTCTTTCCTAATATTTGTGAGACTAATCAAAATTATTGCATGTAGTTGTAGTTTGTTCACTCTTATTACTACATAGTATTCTATTGTGTAATATTACACAAATAAGTTACCTATTGTACCACAGATGGATATTTGATTTGTTTCTAGCCTTTGGCTTTTATATAAACTGTTGCTATCAATATTCTTGTATGGGGGGCGACTGAGTGGCTCAGTTGGTTAAGCAACTGCCTTCGGCTCAGATCATGATCCTGGAGTCCCAGGATCGAGTCCCGCATTGGGCTCCCTGCTCGGCGAGGGGCCTGCTTTTCCCTCTAACCCTCCCCACTCTCATGTACTCTCTCTCTCATTCTCACTCTCTCAAAATAAATAAATAAATCTTAAAAAAAAAATTCTTGTATGTGTCTTTTCTTTTTTAAAGATTTTATTTGCCAGAGAGAGAGAGAGAGCACAAGCAGGGGGAGTGGCAGGCAGAGGGAGAAGCAGGCTCCCCCCCTGAATGGGGAGCCAGATATGGGACTCGATCCCAGGACCCCAGGATCACGACCTGAGCTGAAGGCAGACGCTTAACCGACTGAGCCACCCAGGTGTCCGTCTTGTATGTCTTTTGATGAACTTTAGTACTCATTTCAGATGCATATTCACCTAGGAGTGGAATCACTGGCTCATATGGTATGCATATGTTCAGCTTCAGTAGAAACTACCAAACAATTTCTCAAAGTAGTTCTACCAATTACACAGCAGTTATTCTACATCCTCACCTACACTTGATATTGTCTGTCTTTTTCATTTAGCATTGGTTGTGGGGATGTAATGAAATTGCCTGTGGTTGAGTATTGCATACATAATAACTAATGCAGCTGGCTACCTTTCATAGATTTATTTGCCATTTGGTATCCTCTTTTGTGCAGTGCATGTTTAATTCTTTTGTCTATTTTTCTATTGGATTATCTGCCTTCTTCTTCCAAGCAAAAACACACTGGATACAAATCCTTTGTGGATATATGTATATATATGTATATACTAAAATATCCTTTTCCAGTCTTTTTTTTTTTAAGATTTTATTTATTTGGGGGCACCTGGGTGGCTCAGTTGGTTAAGCGACTGCCTTTGGCTCAGGTCATGATCCTGGAGTCCCGGGATCGAGTCCCACATCGGGCTCCCTGCTCAGCGGGGAGTCTGCTTCTCCCTCTGACCCTCTTCCCTCTCGTGCTGTCTCTCACTCTCTCTCTCTCAAATAAATAAATAAAATCTTAAAAAAAAAGATTTTATTTACTTGTCAGAGAGAGAGAGAGAGCACAAGTAGGGGGAATGGGAGAGGGAAAAGTATGCTCCCTGCTGAACAAGGAGCCCAATGTAGGACTCGATCCCGGGACCCTGGGATCATGACTTCAGCTGAAGGCAGCCTCTCAACCAACTGAGCCACCCAGGTGTCCCTGTTCCCAGTCTTCTGGTTTGCTTTTCACTCATCTATTACATATTTTGATGAACAGAAGTTCTTAATTTTAATATAGTCCACTTATTTTTTTTATGGCTAGTACTCTTTTTATTGTGGTAAAATACACATAACATAAAATTTACTATCTTAACCATTTTTAAGTGTCCAGCTCAGTGATATTGAGTACATTCATACTGTTGTGCAACCATCATCTCCAGAACTTTCTTCATCTTGTAAAATTGGAACTCTATAGCCATTAAACAATAACTCCCCATTCCCCCCCCTTCCTCTAACCCCTGGCAACCACGATTGTACTTTCTGTCTCTATACTGGCTTATTTTATTTATTTATTTGTTTGTTTGTTTGTTTGTTTATTTAAAGATTTCATTCATTCATTTGTCAGAGAGAGAGAACGTGTACAAGCAGGGGGAGCAGCAGGCAGAGGGAGAAGCAGGCTCCTCGGTGAGCAAGGAGCGTGATGCAGGACATGATCCCAGGACTCTGGCATCATGACCTGAGTTGAAGGTTGACACTTAACCGACTGAGCCACCCAGGTGTCCCTGGCTTATTTCATTTAGCAGTGTCCTAGGATCATCCATGTTGTAGCATATTGCAGAATTTCCTTCTTTTTTAAGGCTGAGTAATATTCCACTGTATGTATATACCACATTATGTTTATCCATCATCAGTGAATGCTTGGGTTCCTTCCATGTTTTAGCTGTTGTGAGTAATGCTGCTATGAACATGGGTTTACAAATATTTCTTTGAGATTCTGCTTTCAGTTGAGTGTATATCCAAAAGTGGAATTGCTGGGTCATGTGGTAATTCTATTTTTAGTTTTTTGAGAAACCTCCAAAATGTTTTCTGAAATGGCTATACCATTTTATATTTTTACCAACAATGCACAAGTGTTCCATTTTCTCTACATCCTTGCCAATACTTGTTATTTCTTGTCTTTTTGATAATAGCTTTTCTAAGGGGTGTGAGGTGATATCTCAGTGTGTTGTTTTTTTTTTTTTTAGATATTTATTTATTCATTTGAGAGCAAGAGCAAGAGAGAGAGAGAGCATCAGCAGGGGGGAGGGATAGAGGGAGAAGCATACTCCATGCTGAGCAGGGAGCCCAACACAGGGCTCAATCCCAGGACCCTGGGATCATGACCTGAGCCGAAGCCAGACATTTAACCGACTGAGCCACCTAGGCACACTCAGTGTGGTTTTGATTTGCATTTCCCTGATGATTAGTAATTTTGAGTATCTTTTTGTGAACCTGTTGGCTATTTGTATGTCTTCTTTGGAAAAAATGTCTATTCAGATATTCTTATTTTTATTTTTTTAAAACTTTATTTGAGAGAGAGAGATAGAGATAGTGAGAGAGAGCACAAGCAGGGAGGAGAGGCTTAGCAGGGAGCCTAACATGGGGCTCAATCCCAGGACCCTGAGACTATGACCTGAGCCGAAGGCAGACACCCAACAAACTAAGCCACCCAGGTGCCCCAGATATTCTCATTTTTAAAAAGGATTATATGCTTTTTTCTTTAAGAGAGGAAGAGAGAGGGGTGAGGGTCAGAGGAAGAGGGAGAGAGAATCTTAAGCAGGCTCCATGCCCAATGTGGAGCCTGATGTGGGGCTCCATCTCACAACCCTGACATCATGACCTGAGCCGAAATCAAGAATTGGACGTTTAACTGACTGAGCCACCCAGGTGCCCCAGCTTTTATTTATTTATTTTTTATTGAGTTCTTATATACTTTGGATATTATGAGTCTATGCTTTCAGTTCTTTTGGGTATATACCAAGGAGTGGAATTGCTGGATTATCTGGTAATTTTGTGTTTCTTTTTTTTTTTTAAATGTTTTATTTATTTATTCATGAGAGTCAGGGAGAGGGAGAGAGGCAGAGGCAGAGGGAGAAGCAGAATCCCTGCTGAGCAGGGAGCCTGATGCGGGGCTCGATCCCAGGACCCCGGGACCATGACCTGAGCCGAAGGCAGACGCCCAACCATCTGAGCCACCCAGGCGCCCCTAATTTTGTGTTTCTTTTGGAGGGATTACCAAACTGTTTCCCACAGTGGCTACACCATTTTACATTCCCAGCAGCAATGTAATAGGTTTCCAATTTCTCTACATCTGGGCAACACTTGTTATTTTCCACTTATTTATTTTCAAAGATTTTATTTATTTATTTGAGAGCAAGAGAGAGAGAGAGAGAGAGCACAGAGGGAGAGTGAGAGGGAGAAGCAGACTTCCCACTGAGCAGGGAACCTGGTGCGGGGCTTAGTCCCAGGACCCTGAAATCATGACCTGAGCCAAAACCAAGAGTCAGACACTTAACTAGCTGAGCCACCAGGCTGCTTCTGAGTTTTGTTTCATTTTTTAATATAATTTATTATAGCAACTGTTATGGTTAATTTTATATGTCAACTTCACTGGGCTATGGGTATCCAGATATTTGGTCAAACATTATTTTGGCTTATTATGTTTTTTACTTTTATTTACATTTATTTATTTATTTATCTATCTATCTATTTATTTATTTTTAAAGATTTTATTTATTTGACAGAGAGAGACACAGTGAGAGAGGGAACACAAGCAGGGGGAGTGGGAGAGGGAGAAGCAGGCTTCCCGTTGAGCAGGGAGCCCGATGCGGGGCTCGATCCCAGGACCCTGGGACCATGACCTGAGCTGAAGGCAGATGCTTAAAGACTGAGCCACCCAGGTGCCCCTGTTTTTTTTATTTTATTTTATTTTATTTATTTGTTTTTTTTTTTTTTAAAGATTTTATTTCTTTATTTGACAGAGAGAGACACAGCGAGAGAGGGAACACAAGCTGGGAGAGTGGGAGAGGGAGAAGCAGGCCTCCCACGGAGCAGGGAGCCCGATGCGGGGCTCGATCCCAGGACCTGAAATCATGACCTGAGCTGAAGGCAGACGCTTAACGACTGAGTCACCCAGGCGCCTCTGTTTTTTATTTTTTATTTGAGATTAACATTTATAGCAGTAGACTGAGTAAAGCAGATTGCTCTCCCTAATGTGGTTTGAATTAATCCAATCAATTGAAGGTCTGGAGAGAACAAAAAGGCTGACCATTCTTCTGTAAGAGAGAATTCTTGCAACTGGACTGCCTTCAAACTGGGACATTGGCTTTTACCCTGCCTTCAGACTTGAACCGAAACATTGACTCTTCCTGGATCTCAAGTCTGCTGTCCTTTGGATGAGAACTACACCATTGGCTCTCCTCATTCTCAGGCCTTTGGTCTTGAAATGGAACTAAGGCCATTAGCTTTCCTAGGTCTCTAGGTTGCTAATTCACCCTTAGGATCTTGGGAGTTGTCTGTCTTCTTAATTTTGCAGACAAATTCCTTAAAATCTCTCTCTCGGGGCTCCTGGGTGGCTCAGTCGTTAAGCGTCTGCCTTCGGCTCGGGTCATGATCCCAGGGTCCTGGGACTGAGCCCCACATCGGGCTCCCTGCTCTGCAGGAAGCCTGCTTCTGCCTCTCCCACTTTCCCTGCTTGTGTTCCCTCTCTTGCTGTGTCTCTCTCTATCAGATAAATAAATAAAATCTTAAAAAAAAAAAACTCTCTCTCTCTCTTTCATCTCCTATTGGTTCTATGTCTCTGGAGAATCTTGACTAATACAGGAACTCCGAGTACTGGTCCCTTCAACCCGCCAGGACTTACTGTTATTTGCTTGTTTATTTGTTTAGTGATTGGCTGGATTATTTTAATGAAATCTGTTTTCCAGTCCCCCACATTAGTGTTAAGCCTCTGATGTTGTTCCTCAGGGTGACATAGCTTTTGATATGTCCACAGTAACCCTAGGATGACAGTGATTTTGGTAGGGCTCTATTCATCTCTTTTCTTGATCCTACCCAGGTGTTAAACTTTTCTAATTGCCAGCTGATTGCTGTATGTTTTCAACAATGCCCTGGGGCATAAATTGCTCTGTAAATATATACAATCAAATTTGGGTCCTTTGAAATAATCATTTCTGAGGTCAGCATTTATTTATTCTGACTCCAGTAGTACTCCTCCCAGCTGTATTATTCTCTAGCTTTTTCCTGTAGACCAACTGGCCTGTAATTTATCCTGCACCTTGATTCTTCTCCCAATTAACTTTTACTACACCCACTGCTTTTCTTTTTTTTTTTAAAAGATTTTATTTATTTATTTGAGAGAGAGAGAATGAGAGATAGAGAGCACGAGAGGGAAGAGGGTCAGAGGGAGAAGCAGACTCCCCGCTGAGTAGGGAGCCCGATGTGGGACTCGATCCCGGGACTCCAGGATCATGACCTGAGCCGAAGGCAGTCGCTTAACCAACTGAGCCACCTAGGCGCCCCACCCACTGCTTTTCTTGTGAAAACCCTTAGGCTTGAACTTCTCCAAGCTTTGTTGTAAATGAAGTCAGTTACTTTGGGAAGAGATTAGGAGCTACCTGTTCTCTCCTCCTCCCTCCCTCCACCCTTCCTGCTTTTCCCTGGGAGCAAAATCTAAGCCAGGGCTCTGGAGCTGCAGAAAATGGGACCAATGACAAGCTTCTCTCTGAGTGATCCTCCTACTCTAGGATCTGAGGACTTGGTTTTGGGACCTGAGGACCTGTTAGCCTGTCTATCCCTCTGTGGAACTGTTACTGAAAAACCCAAGTTCTGCTGCCTGTAGCTTAAAAAGCCAATACTCAAGAAATGAGGGTTTCCCCCCCCTTTTCAAGTTTTTATTTAAATTCTAGTTAGTTAACATATAATGTAATACTGTTTTCAGGAATAGAATTTAGTGATTCATCACTTACATATAACACCCAGTGCTCATCATAATTGCCCTCCTTCATACCCATCACCCATTTAGCCCATCCCCCACTCACTTCCCTCCATCACCTTTCAGATTGTTCTCTCTTGTTAAGAGTCTCTTACGGTTTGCTTCCCTCTCTCTTTTTTTCCCCTTTCCCCTATGTTCACCTGTTTTGTTTCTTAAATTCCACATATGAGTGAAAGCATACAGTATTTGTCTTCATCTGACTGACTTATTTCACTTAGCATAATATGCTCTAGCTCCAACCACATCATTGCAAATGGCAAGATTCCATTCTTTTTGATGGCTGAGTAATACTGCAATATCTATCTATCTATCTATCTGTCTATCTATCTATCTAATCTTTCATCAGTTGATGCACATTTGGGCTCTCTCCATAGTTTGGCTGTTGTTGATAATGCTGCTGTAAACACTGGGGTGCACGTACCCCCTCAAATTTGTATTTTTCTATCCCTTGGGTAAATACCTAGTAGTGCAATTGCTGGATCGTAGGGTAGTTCTATTTTTAACTTTTTTAAGGAACCTCCATACTGTTTTCCAGAGGGGCTGCACCAGTTTGCATTCCCACCAGTTTGCATCCTTGCCAACATCTGTTGTTTCCTGTGTTGTTAATATTAGCCGTTCTGATAGGTGTGAGGTGGTATCTCATTGTGGTTTTGATTTGTATTTCCCTGATGATGAGTGATGTTGAGCATCTTTTCATGTGTCTGTTAGCCATCTAGATGTTTACTTTGGAAAATGTCTATTCATGCCTTCTGCCCATTCTTAACTGGATTATTTGGTTTTTGGGTGTTGAATTTGGTAAGTTCTTTGTGTAGATTTTGGATACTAGCCCTTAATCGGATATGTCATTTGCAAATATCTTCTCCCATTCTGTAGGCTGCCTTTTAGTTTTGTTGATTGTTTCCTTTGCTGTGCAGAAATTTTTTATCTTGATGAAGTCCAAATAGTTCATTTTTAAAATTAAAAAAGTTTTTTCCCCAATAGTTCGTTTTTTCTTTTTTCTTTTCTTTCTTTTTATTTATTTGAGAGAAAGAGAGAGAGTGAGCAATTGGAGGAGGAGAGGGAGAGGGACAAGCAGACTTCATGCGGGGCATGGAGCCTGACACGGAGCTTGATACCATGACCCTGAGATCAGGACCTGAGCAGAAACCAAGAGTCTTGACAGTCAACCAACTGAGCCACCCAGGCGCTCCGATCAATAGTTAATTTTTGCTTTCGTTTTCCTTGCCTTTGGCAATGTGTCTAGTAGGAAGTTGCTGTAGCTGAGGTCAAAGACGTTGCTGCCTATATTCTCTAGGATTTTGATGGTTTCCTGTTCCACATTTAGTTCTTTCACCCATTTTGAGTTTATTTTCGTGTATGGTATAAGAAAGTGGTCCAGTTTCATTCTTCTGCATGTGGCTGTCCAGTTTTCTCAACATTTGTTGAAGAGACTGTCTTTTTTCCATTGTATGTTCTTTCCTGCTTTGTCGAAGATTAGTTGACCATATAGTTGTGGGTCCATTTCTGGGTTTTCTATTTCTGTTCCATTGATCTATGTGTTTTGTTTTTGTGCCAGTACGATACTGTCTTGATGACTACAGCTTTGTAATATAGCTCGAAGTCCGGAATTATGATACCTACAGCTTTTCTTTCTTTCTTTCTTTTTTTTTTTTGAAGATTCTATTTATTAGAGAGAGAGACACAGCAAAAGAGGGAACACAAGCAGGGGGAGTGGGAGAGGGAGAAGCAGGCAGAGCAGGGAGCCGGACGTGGGGCTTGATCCCAGGACCCTGGGATCATGACCTGAGCCGAAGGCAGACGCCCAATGACTGAGCCACCCAGGCACCCCCAGCTTTGCTTTTCATTTTCAGGATTGCTTTGGCTATTCAGGGTCTTTTGTGGTTCCATACAAATTTTGGGATTGTTTGTTCTAGTTCTATGAAAAATGTTGGTGGTACTTTGATAGGGATTGCATGATAAATGTGTAGATTGCTTTGGGTAGTATAGACATTTTAACAATGTTTGTTCTTCCAATCCATGAGCATGGAATGTTTTTCCATTTCTTTGTGTCTTCTTCAATTTCTTTCATACATGTTCTATAGTTTTCAGAATACAGATCTTTGACCTCTTTGGTTAGGTTTATTCCTAGGTATCTTATTATTTTTGGTGCATTTGTAAATGGGATCGATTCCTTGAGAAGAGATGAGTTTTGATTGGAAAGGAATATGAGTTTTATTCAGGAGGCCAGCCACCTGGGATGAAGGTGGACTCTCATCCAAAAACCAAATCCAAATTTCTGCCTGGCCCAAAGATTTTTTAAGGAACTTTAATCAGTAAAGGGGGAGCATGGTAGTATGTAACACTTATTGATTGCTTGCAGACTCAGTGGTGCTAGCTACAGAAGTTATTGTGGTGCTAGAAGTTGTGCAAGCAGGTTTGTTTCTGAATCTTTCTAGGAAACAATGCATGATCTATAGATATAAAAGAAATGCTTAATCAATCACACAGGGTTAAAAGGTGCTTGCTAAAACTTAAAGACTAGGGGGCTTTGTGAAGATGGCGGCGCCGGGGAGTTCTGAGATGCTGGAATCGGACCTGACAAGTGCCGTCACACTTTTGAAAAACCTTCAGGAGCAGGTGATGGCTGTCACTGCACAAATACAAGCTCTGACAAAAAAAGTTCAAGCTAGAGCCTATCCTACAGAGAAGGGTCTCAGCCTCTTGGAGGTAAAAGACCAGCTACTGCTCATGTACCTTATGGATTTGACCCATCTCATCCTGGACAAAGCCTCAGGAGGGTCTCTTCAGGGACATGCTGCAGTTTTGAGACTGGTGGAGATTCGCACGGTTTTGGAAAAGCTTCGTCCCTTGGACCAAAAACTGAAGTATCAAGTTGACAAACTAGTCAAGACTGCAGCGACAGGCAGCCTCAGTGAGAACGACCCACTCCGTTTTAAGCCTCATCCCTGCAATATGATGTGCTCATCATATTGAGCTCTGAGGATGAGGAAGATGAAGCAGAAGAAGGCCAGTCTGAAGCTTCAGGGAAGAAATCTGCAAAAGGAACAGTTAAGAAATATGTTCCACCATGTTTGGTTCTGGTACATTATGATGAAACAGAAGCTGAGTGGGAGAAGAAGTGCCTAGAATGGGCAAAAAAACGGGCATTGAGCAGCTCTGTCATTCGTGAACCGAAGGAGCAGTACTCAGATGCTCCAGAGGAAATCCGTGATGCTTGGCATCCTCATGTTACTCGCCAAAGTCAGGAGGATCAACACAGGATTAATTATGAGGAGAGCATGATGGTGCGGTTAAGTGTCAGTAAACGCGAGAAAGGATGGCGAAAACGGGCCAATGTCATGAGCTCACAGCTCCATTCCCTCACACACTTCAGTGACATCAGTGCTTTGACAGGAGGAACCCCTCATCTTGATGAGGATCAAAATACTGTTAAGAAGCGGAAGAAGATACCGAAGAAAGGTCGGAAGAAAAAAGGTTTTCGGAGGCGATGGTGATTATGGGTGTACATATTTATATGTATATTTGTTGTCATCCTGGGATACTTCTAATTTCACTGTATGTAGGTTTTTTTTTCTTTGAAATTCATTTTTTGCTCTGGATATTTGGAAAGATCTTTATTAATAAAATTAACTAATCAATTAATAAAATTGATTTTACTTATGAAAACAAAACAAAAAAACCCTCAAAACTTAAAGACTACTAAATTGGCCAGAGGGGCCCGAGGCAGTGGCTTCAGAACTACTGTGTTTCTTGAGCTCAGGCAAGGATGATCATGGCCCTAGTATTCTCAGCGTGCCCTACCTAATTTAGAGTCTCCACTCCATGATCAGGGGCTGTGTGAAGGGATTCTCAGCTTTTCAGTAGTGTTTGCCTGGGACTTAGCCTCAGCAACAGGTAACTGGAGACAGAATGAGAAACACTGATATCCTGCTCTTCCTTGGAAGGAAACCTGTGACTATGAGCTGGGGGGTAAGTGCGCCCTGTATTCTTGGCTACAGCGGTCTGGAGAGGAATCTCTACCTCACTGAGCTGGGAGGTGGAGGGGAGGGAGCAGTCTTGGTTCAGATATTGCAGAGTCTCACTTTTCTCACTGAAGTTTTAATAGTTTGTGTTTTTTTCTGTGTTTTGTTCTGTTTTTAGCAGATATTTATTTACTGTTTGTTCTTAGGACTATTTTCAGAGGCTTGAAAAAAAATTTTTTTTGAGATTTATTTATTGCAAGAAGGAGAGAATGCGTGCGCACATGTGCCAGTGAGTGGGGGAGGGGCAAAGGGAGAGGGAGACAAGAAGACTCCGTGCTGAGTGCCCAGCCTGACTCGGGGCTCTATCCCAGGACCCTGAGATCACGACCTGAACCGAAATCAAGAGTCAGACGCTTAACTGACTAAGCCACCCAGGAGCCTCGAAATGGTTGTTTTTAAAATAATTTTCACCAGTTTCACTGAGGGCACAGGTCAGTTATGCTGTCATGCTATAAATGGATTCTCTAAGTAGGTAAATTTTATGGTATGTTAATTACATCTCAATGAAGTTATTTATTTTTAATCTTATTTAAATTCAATTAACATATAGTGTATCATTAGTTTCAGATGTAGAGTTCAGTTATTCATCAGTTGCTTGTAACACTCAGTGCTTATCACATCATGTGCCCTCCTTAATGGCCATCACCCAGTTACCCCGACCCCCCCACCCACCACCTCCAGCAACCCTCGGTTTGTTTCCTAAGTTAAGAGTCTCTTATGGTTTGTCTCCCTCTCTGATTTTGTCTTATTTTTCCCTCCTTCCCCTATGATCCTGTCTTGTGTCTTAAATTCCACATATGAGTGAAACCATATGGTAATTGTCTTTCTCTGATTATTTCCCTTAGCGTAATACTCTCCAGTTCCATCCATGTCATTGCAAATGTAAGATTTCATCCTTTTTGATGGCTGAATAATATTCCATTATATATATATTCCATTTTATAGATCTATCTATCACATCTTCTTTATCCATTCATCTGTCAATGGACATCTGGGCTCTTTCCATAGTTTGGCTGTTGTGGACATTGCTGCTATAAACATTGGGGTGCAGGTGCCCCTTCGGATCACTACGTTTGTATCCTTTGGGTAAATACCTACTAGTACAGTTGCTGGGTTGTAGGGTATCAATGAAGTTATTTTAAAAAAGAGAGAGAAGCTGTCACATTGTGTTTCAGGATTGAGGGGTTGTAGTCCCTGGCTTCTGGCCATGGTCACCCCTCCCATTTATTTCTCTTTTACATGGATTTCATTAAATAATAAAAGTCATTTATTTTTTAAAGATTTTATTTATTTATTTGACAGAGAAAGACACAGCGAGAGAAGGAACACAAGCAGGGGGACTGGGAGAGGGAGAAGCAGGCTCCCCGTTGAGCGGGGAGCCTGATGTGGGGCTCGATCTCAGGACCCTGGGACCATGACCTGAGCCGAAGGCAGACACTCAACAACTGAGATACCCAGATGCCCCAAAAGCCATATTTTTTTTTTAAAGATTCCAACTTCAGATTACCTACTTATTGCAAATTCTTCTTTGACACCTACATACACATCATCTGTTAGCTGTCAGCATTGTGTATGGGTCTCTTGGGATTCTGTCTTTAGCTTATCCTTATTTGATAGGGTTCTTACCACATTCCTACAAGGTCCTCTTGTTGATATTCCCTGTGGTAATGTAATGACTGTTATTGTATTGTTCTACCATGGCCTGTTTCAAGTTAGCCTCTCTCCCATGGGTGAGCATTTGGATTGTTTCTAGTTTTTAGCAAATATACTGTTTTGTTACAGTCATCTTTGTTCAAGTCTGTTCTTCTCTCTTTTGAATCATCTCCATGAGATGTATTCCCCAATGTGGTATTACTCAGGTTGGGAGTATGATCATTTTTATAATTCTTGACAGCTATTGCCAAATTTCTCTCTGGAAAGATTACACTTGTTTATAGTGCATTCACAATGAAGAAATATACTTATTTTCTCACAGTCCTGTTACCATTGAGTTTTGTCTGTTTTGTTTTTGCTAATTTAACAAACGTGCTGTGGGACTTTTATTTTGTATTTCTTTAATGGTTCATGATGCTCTACACCTGTTTTTTTTTTTTTTTTTAAAGATTTATTTATTGGGGCACCTGGGTGGCTCAGTTGGTTGGGCATCTGTCTTCGGCTCAAGTCATGATCCCAGGTTCTGGGATGGAGCCCCGCATCAGGCTCCCTGCTCCGCGGGAAGCCTGCTTCTCCTCTCCCACTCCCCCTGCTTGTGTTCCCTCTCTCACTCTCTCTCTCTGTCAAATAAATAAAATCTTTAAAAAAAAGATTTATTTATTTTAGAGAGTGAGAGAGAGGGCACAAGCAGGGGGAGGGGCAAAGGGACAGACAGAACCTCAAGCAGACTCCCCGCTGAGCACAGAGCCTGATGAGGGGCTCCATTTCACAACCCTGAGATCATGACTTGAGCTCAAATCAAGAGTCAGTGGTTCAACCGACTGAGCCACCCAGGTGCCCCCCCTACCTTTGTTCTAGTGCTTGTTTATTGCTGACATTTTCTTGTGGGTTAACTCTGTGTGTTTGACAATCCCAACTTTGTTTATAACTGTGTGACTTTGGGCAAATCATTAGCCACTTTTCCTCAATGTGATTCAGTTTCTCAAACTGTGGATTAGAAACTGAACTAAAACAGTGTTTACTTTGTTTAGTAAAATAACTCTTTTTTCCAAACATGATTCTATGTAGATTCCTAATGTTTGGAAGAGATTAAAAGTGGTAGCTTATTAATATAGTTATTTTGTAAGTTAAAAATACGTTATTTCTAAAATCAATTAATTTGAACAATGAGGCAGTCCAGATAAAGATAAAATTTTGCATTTGCGTATTATAGGTGGCAATTGAAGTCTTTGTATCAGAGCCATCATGTAATTTACTCCTGTTCTTTTAACTTTCTATTTTGGCATAATTTCAGACTTACAGAAAAGTTAAAGGAATAGTACAAAGAATTCCCATATAACCTTCATCTGGATTTCCCAAATGTTAAAATTTACTACTTTAATGCCATCATTCTCTCTGCACTTGCTTTATAGATAATATTTTTTTGAATGACCTGAGGTCCATTTGTAGACATGATGCCACTTTTCCATTTTACTTCATTGTACATTTCTTTTTTTTTTAATTTAAAGATTTTATTGGGGCTCAGTTGGTTAAGTGTCTGCCTTTGGCTTAGATCATGTTCCCAGGGTCCTGGGATCAAACCCTGCTTTGGGCTCTCTGCTCAGTGGGGAGCCTGCTTCTCCCTCTCCCTCTGTCTACCGCTCTGCCTACTTGTGCTCTCTCTAATAAATAAATAAAATCTTTAAAAAATTATTTATTTATTTGAGAGAGAGACAGTGAGTGCGAGAGAGCATGAGCAAGGGGGAGGGTCAGAAGGAGAGGGAGAAGCAGACTCCCCACCTAGCAGGGAGCCAGACATGGGTGGGGCTTGATTCCAGGACCCTGGAATCCTGACCAAGCCAAGGCAGACACTTAACTGACTGAGACACCCAGGTGCCCCTTAATATACATTTCTTAAAAACAAGGACATTTTCATATATAATCACAGTACAGTTATCAATATAAAAAAATCACATTGACACAATGGTGTTATTTAATCTATATATCTTGTTCAGATGTCACTAATGATCCCAATAATTTCTTTTGTAAAAGCAAAAGAGAATTCTAGATCATATGTTCCATTCAGTTTTCATGTCTCTTTAGTTTCCTTTAATCTGGATGAATTCCTCAGTTTTTGTCTTTCATGCCATTGTCCCTCAGTTTGGGTTTGTTTCTCTTTCTCTATGATTAAAGTTTATGCATTTTGGCAGCAAACCACAGGCATCATATCAGTTTGTACATGATAGTGATGTGTCTCGTTACTAGTGATGGTAACTCTGATCACTTGATCAAGGTGGTACCTGCCAGTTTTCTCTACTGTAAAGTTACTATTTTTCCCTTTGTAATTAATAATGATTTTATAAGGAAATTGAGAGTATATAATTATCTCGTTAGTTATCGACCTCATATCCACTAGTTTTAGTATTCATTGATGACACTTTCTTATTACTCTTGTTGCTTGCCAAATGGTGGTTTTCTAATTTCATCATTCTTTCTACATTTATTGACATTCCACCTAATGGAAGAGCTGTCCCTTCTCCGTTATTTATGTACTTATATCAATATATATTCAAGAGTTATTTTATTTAATGAGTTACAGTCCATGACTATCATTATTTATTTTGATTTTTATATTGTCCCATATATCCCCTCCGAATTGGCTCCATATGTTTGACACGTTCTCAGTTTTCTTTGAGCATATCTTTTTTTTAAAGATTTTATTTGTCAGAGAGAGAGAAAGAGAGAGAGAGCGCGCGCATGCAAAAACAGTAGGAGGGGCTGGCAGAGGGAGAAGCAGGCTCCCCAGGGAGCAAGGAGCCCGATGTGGGACTTGATCCCAGGACTCTGGGATCATGACCTGAGCCAAAGGCAGACGCTTAACTGAGCCACGCAGGCATTCCTCTTTGCGCATATTTTTACTTTCTTTCACAATCAGATGATCCAGGCTCCTCTTGTTCTTTCCCCAGAGTCAGCCATTTTTCTGAGGAATCCTAGTTTTGTATAGGAGGGAATGGTTTTAAAAACCAAGATCTGGGGTCTAGATGTTCTCATTCCTATTGTGGTGTCATTGCTTCTAGGTTCTCTTAGTATATAGACTTAGGATATGTATAAACACATACACACATCTGTGTGTGGATGTGTATTACGCATTTGTATGCATTTGTGTTTTTTTTTCTCTTTTTCAGTGTGAATCCCCCCCCCCCCTTCAGTGTGGTGAGGTTATTCAATTGCAATACAGTTTGGTTTATTTATTTCTATTTTTATTCCATTTAGAGTTTTCCCCCATCCTTATTGATTTTATTTTTTTAGGAAATGTTAACAAGGTTCTAAAACTAGAACTACAATAAAGGCTTTAACTTATATTGACCTTAAAAAAACAGAAGAGCCAGTTATTTTACCAGCAAAATGAGTTTACTTGGGAATAGCAGAGGAATTATAATTCAGCACAAGCAAACCATGGTGAGCGGTAGGCAAGCCGTAAGAACAGAGGAGAGAGCTTGCCTGTATAGGAGAAAAGAGGAAGCTGGAAGTGGTGTTTTGCTGAGTTCTCATTGGTTAGGCTATTGCTGGCAAGGAGAAATTCTGCCTGCTTCCTGCTGGGATATGCAAAGAAAGCTTCTTCCAGTTGAGGAATGCAAGGTATGCTTCTTATGGTGTTACCTGGGTGAGAGCTCTCCCCTCAGGGCCTCTCAACTTCATTTTAGATGAGGTTTCCTTTATTTATTTTCACACATAGATATCTCCCCTTCTCACATTTCTATCCCATTCCAATGGCTACTTGTCCATCATTCTTTCCACTTTGAGTCTGTCCACTCCCAGTAGATAACCAGTTGATAGTTTCAAAGTTGCCCCTTGTGTGTGTATATGTGGTTTTTGTTTGTTTTGCTGCTGCATATCACCTCTGCATAATATTCCATTAATTGGATGTTCTGTTTTCCTATGAATGGATATCTGGTTATTTCCAGTATTTTTATTTTATTATTTATTAAAAAATTAAAAAAAAATTTAAGTATGCTCCACACCCAATGTGGGGCTTGAACTCATGACCGTGAGATCAAGAGTTGCACACTCTACTGACTGAGCCAGCCAGGCACCCCTATTTCCAGTATTTTTAAATCACCAATGAGGGGTGCCTGGGTGGCTCAGTTGGTTAAGTGTCTGCCTTCAGCCCAGGTCATGATCCTGGGGTCCTGGGACTGAGCCCCACATTGGGCTCTCTGCTCAGTGGGGAGGTTGCTTCTCCCACTCCCTCTCCCTCTGCTTGTGCTTGCTATCTCTCTATCAAATAAATAAATACTTTTAAAAAATCACCAATGAATAATCTTCTTTTTTTTTTACTATTTTATTTATTTATTTGACAGAGAGAGTGAGCAAGAGAGCACAAGCAAGGGTAGCTGGAGAGGGAGAGGGAGAAGCAGGCTCAGTAGGGAGCCTGACGCAGGGCTCAATCCTAGGACCCTGGGATCATGACCTGAGCTGAAGGCAGATGCTTAACTGACTGAGCCACTCAGGCATCCTACCAATGAATAAACTTATGTATGTATATTTTTGTATTATTGAAGGAATATCTCTCTCTTAATTCGATTCATAATACCTAGAAAAATCCAGATTCAGAGATGAGTATTTGTTAATTATCAGTTTTTAAAAAGATTTTATTTTTGAGAGAGAGAGAGAGAGAGAGAGAAAGAGAGAATGAGCTGAAATGAAGAGTCAGCTGGTTAACCAACTGAGCCACCCAGGTGCCCCAATTATCACAGGGTTAAAATAGGTTGCTTGCAGTCTCAAGCTGTTCAATGAAACTGATTCTGAAGCTTTTAAAAAAGAGAAGGAAATTTTTATTTCAAAATGGAATCAAGACCCACTATCTCATGGTGTATATTCCTTGCAAATATAGATTAAAAAGCACAAAAAACCTATAATAAATGCTAAGACAAACAAAAAAACCAAACCCCAAAACCAAACAAAAAAACTCACACCATGACTAACATAAGTAATGTAGATAATATACCTGAAACTCACCTAGCATTTTCTTGGTTGCTGTGCACATGTGCTGTGGCACTGTTCTTTTTTTACAGTTCTACATGAGTAGACATATATAGCCCTACATTTTAAAAAAAGTGAAAAAAGCTTCCTAGTTACTGTGGTTTGAGGAGGTTTATAAATAATACTTCTGTCCCCTGCCCAAGATTGGAACCAGTTAAGAGATTAGTGTGTTAGCCAAGTAAGCTTGCTTACACTTCAACCCTGAACTGGATGGACTTCCCTCATAATAGGCACATCTAAATAGTCTTGGCTTTTTTTTCTAGGAGGGAGGGGGCAGAGGGAAAGGGAGAGAGAGACTCTTAAAGCAGGCTCTATGCCCAGTGAGGAGCCCTATGCAAGTTTCAATTTCACAACCCTGAGATCATGACCTGAACCAAAATCAAGAGTCAGACACTTAACTGAGCTACCCAGGCTTCCTAGTCTTGGCTTTTCTTGGAGGAGATGGGTGAGGTGAGGGGTGATGTGAAGTGCCACCAAAATTATGGTAGAGAAGAGCAGAAAATGTGTGCTTCGTGCTTCATGCAGGTGGGCAGATCTGGGAGGTACTGAGGGAAGGGCTGAGTGAGAATGTGCAGTTCCTTCTCTGAAGCCTATCGCACATAAAAGTCAGCCCTGTTCTGGGAGGAATAAGTGAGGAGGAGAAGAGGGGCCAGGATTATTACACTAGTGCTTCCACGTGGAACATGAGGAGTTGTAAATAAATGATTTTCCCAATATTAGTAAATGGCCCACTTTATTATTATTTATGTTTTAAAGATTTTATTTATTTGACAGAGACACAGCGAAAGAGGGAACACAAGCAGGGGGAGTGAGAAAGGGAGAAGCAGGCTTCCCGCGGAGCAGGGAGCCCGATGCGGGGCTGGATCCCAGGACTCTGGGATCATAACCCAAGCTGAAGGCAGATGCTTAACGACTGAGCCACCTAGGTGCCCCAATAAATGGCCCACTTTAAAAATGACAAGAAATTCTATGCAGAAATGGCAAGAGAAGTTTTAGAGAGAGAGATCAGCATAGAAACATTAGGTAACTTGGATGTAGCAATCACTAAAAGTTCTCTGGTGATTACTTTGTTTGCTTTAAAATATATAGTTAATTCATTTTTAATTACACTAGTTCTAAAAATAAAATCAGGACATTAAGAATATAGTAAGGTTCTCTTTCATCCCAATTTTAGACCTCTAGCTCCCTTTTCAGAAGTATCCTATATTTTCTGCTTATTATGTATCCATGTATCCACCCAGGCCTATGAAAATACTTCTACATGTATCTGTTACTTTAAAAGATGTGATATTATTTGTATAAGAGTTTGTGTTCACATAAGTAGAATCATGCTGAGCATGTCATTCATTCTTCTCTACTATGTGCTAGTCATTCTTCTAAGTACTGGGGATACAGCAATGTAGAGAATAATATTCTCATGGAGCTTGCATCATCCTGCAACTTGCCTTTTAAAGTTAATATCATGTTTTGAGATGTATCCATGATGGCACATGTAGATTTAGTTCATTTATTTTAATTGTTCTATATTATTCTATGAATATACAATACTATTTAATATATCATTCCCTTACTGATGGACATTCAGATTTATACCAATTAGGATGTTGTTTACTGCAGGTAACAAAACATTACCGATGTAAATATTAAGGGCATTTATTATTTCACATTATAGAAAATCCAGAAGTTGTTTTTTAAAATTTTTTTATTTTTAACGATTTTATTTATTTGAGACAGAGAGAGGGAAAGCACGAGCAGGGAGAAGGCCAGAGGGACAAGCTGACTCCCTGCTGATCGCAGAGCCCAACATGGAGCTCAATCCCAGGACCCTGAGCCAAAGTTAGACACATAACCAACTGAGCCACCCAGGTGCCCCAGAAAGTCCAGAAGTTGAATGGTTTCCAGGTCTATATGATCAGGGCTCTCACCCTGTTATTTTCTGTATTTTCCTCTTGAAAGCGGTGTGTTAGTTATCTGTTGTTATATAACAAATTATCCCAAATCTTAAATAATAAACATAATTTTTGTGGGTCAGGAATTTGGGTATGGCTTAGCCAGGTGTTGCCTTTTTTTTAAAAAATTTTTAAAAGATTATTTATTTATTTATTTATTTGACAGAGAGAGAGAGAGACAGTGAGAGAGGGAACACAAGCAGGGGGAGTAGGAGAGGGAGAAGCAGGCTCCCTGCTGAGAAGGGAGCCTGATGCAGTGCTTGATCCCAGGACCCTGGGACCATGACCTGAGTTGAAGGCAGATGCTTAATGACTGAGCCACCCAGGCGCCCCCAGGTGTTGCCTTTGACTTAAAGTCTCTTATGAGGTTGTAGTTAAACTGGCACCTTGTGGGGGTGGGGGTGGACGTGGAATTCTCTCCCACATATGGGTCTCTCCACATGACTGCCTCCTCACATGGCATTTGGAGTCCCCCAAAGTGAGCAAATGTAGAGGGTGAGAATGCCCAGGAAGGAAACCAGGGAACCACAGTCTTTTTATAACCTAGTCTTGGAAATGCATCCCATCATTTCTGCCTCATTATATTTTTTAAAAAGTAAGTACAGCCCACCCTCAAGAGTGTGAATGCCAGGAGGTGGGATGATTGAGGGCCATTTTAGAAGATGCTTATCAATGGCTGGTTACAAGATGGCTGCCAACAACAACTGAATCAGCATTCTTCTCTGAAGTAAGAATTCTGGCCTTGCATTGAGACATTTTTGATCTCCCCTTCCCAATTCAATTCAGTCAACACGTATTGAATGTTCGCTTTTGTCCAGGCTCCTTGCTGCTTGTTGGGGTTACATGGATCATGTCTTCAGAAAGCTCACGAGTCTTATGAAAGAGATAGATACATACAGCAAGTAACTCCAGTATACCATGGGTGATCAAATGTCCCAGCAGCCAAGGAAGCAAGCAGGAGCATTGTGCTGGGGTTGAGAGACAGCAACCTTGGACTTGGGTCTCCTCAACTGGTATGTGCGTTCTCATTCCAGAGATGAGCAAGAAGCAGGGGTTGGCCAGGACTGCCCTTGGGTGTCCCATAGCAGGGGCACTCAGGGCATTCCCTTTTCCAGTGTCCCTCCTGGCAATAACTGCCTTGGTTTCATCCCAAGTTGACGATTCCCTATCAGTTGTCTGGTCTTCTGGACCTCTTAAGGTCACCTGGAACTGGTGGGTGGATGAAGCAGGGGAGCCAAAAGCTGCATCTTTTTGGCCAATTTCCTAGCTCTATTAGCTTCCTCTGCCTTGTCCACGTTATTATAGACCTTGAAGGCCTCTTCCACCAAGGTTGACAGTGGAGTCTGAGGGCTGGCCTCTAACTTTTGTAATTTTCTCCTAATGTCTAAAGCAGATTGGATAATAAAATGCATGGCAAGCAATGCCCTTTTCTCTGCAGACTCCAGGTCTGTTAGTATAGTGGGCAATCTTCACAGAAGACAATGAGATCTAACCATCTGCCAGTGACAAATTCAACTGGCACAGTGATAAAGAAGCCCACACATCCCCTCCACAGACAGGGACAGAGGGAAGAAGTACCAAGAAGTTTTAAAGAGGGTAACAAAACAGGGAGTCTCCACGTTGAAAGCGGGCAGGGGGCAGAGTGGGGGAAGCTGGAAGAGGAGAGGGAGAAAAAAGAGGAAAAGAAATCAAGCAGGGGGCAGTGGAGGGAGGCACTCTGTCCACTGCCCATTGGGGTGATCAGGCCAAGGGAGTCAGTTTTTTCAACCCATCCCTTACCGGTTTCTATTCAGACAACTTGGAACCAGGGAATGAGAGGAGAAAGAGGAAAAAAACCCCACAAAGTTTTCCTGTGGCTATCAGACTTCCAGCTATTAGCCTACACTGTGTGAGGATTGTATCTCCATCACTCTTACTAGTCCCTGGTTAGGGACCGCCTGTTTGACCAAGGTCTGCATGGTGTGAGGTGAGCCTTTCCCACCTCTACTGGTTAGTTACCTCCCAGAGGGACCACGTTCTCACAGGCTGAGAGGAGTTAAGTTGTAGCTATCTTGGAGCCATCCCATTAGTAGAGTATAAGAAGGAGGGGGAAAAGCATGGAAAA